>NC_031991.1:49968347-50058532 GCF_001879085.1 Nicotiana attenuata
ACTTGTTTGCTTAGTCATCCCGTGCTTCCGAGGCCTTGAAAACCTCACTTTTAGTTGCCTCGATTTGCGTGCGCAGTCCGGGCGCGCAACCGGAAAGTTTTTATGATGAAATATATGAATTATGTGAAAAATTTGAAGAATTTTTATATTAATATGAATAAAGTTGACTTTGGTCAATATTTTTGGTAAACGGACCCGGACCCGTGATTTGACGGTCTCGGAAGGTCCGTAGAAAAAAATGGGACTTGGGCGTGTGCCCGAAATCGAATTCCGAGGTCCCAGGCCCGAGAAATGAATTTTTCCGTGAAATTATTTTCTGAAAATGTTTAAGGAAATGAAAATGAAATTTGATCAAAAAGTAATGGTATCGGGCTCGTATTTTGGTTTCGATGCCCGGTACAGGTCATATATATTGGTTAAGCGCTTCCTGTAAAGTTTGGTTGGAAACGGACATCGTTTGACGTGTTTCGGCCTTAAATGGAAAATTTGGAAGTTTATGAAATTTGAAAGATTTCTTGGATTTAAGGCTCAATTCATTGATTTTGATGTTATTTTGGCGATTTGATCGCTCGAGCAAGTTCGTATAATGTTTTTGAGTCAGTGTGCATATTTGGTTTGGAGCCCCGAGGGCTCGGGTGAGTTTTGGAGGTGGTTCGGGGTGTTTTGAACTTAGGAAAGTTGGCAGATTTTCTGCAATTTTTACACAGCAAACTTCTTCTTCGCGTTCGCGTCCAAGCCACGCGTTCGCGTAGCTTCAACTGCCTCCCTTCTTCGCGTTCGCGAGCCCTCTCTCGCATTCGTGTACAAGCCAGTCCCAGGCCCCAGCCCCTTCTTCTACGCGTTCGCGATTAAGACCACGCGAACGCGATGCCTTGACCCTTCCACCCTTCGCGAACGCGATCCTGTTCACGCGAACGCGAAGGGCAAACGTGAAGTCCCCGGATTTTTCTTCTTGGCGTTCGCATTGTCCCTTCGCGAACGCGATGCCTGCCCGTTTTCCTTCATCGCGAACGCGACCGGGGTGTCGTGAACGCGATGAACAATTTTTCTGCCCAGTGATTTAAGTCCTAAAACAGAACAGAAACAGGATAAAAATCTCATTTCTCAAACTCTCTCTTCTCCACAGCTTTGGGGCGATCTTTGGAGCATTTCTTCACCAAAGTTCATGGGGTAAGTATTGTTTAACTCGGCTTCTTCATTTTTCATCAACATCAATCAAATTCTTAGGCCTAAACATGTGAAAATAGGTAGAAAATTTGAGAAATGGGTAGAGTTAGGGTTTTCAAGGATTTTGTGAATTAGACCTCGTTTTGGGGTCGAACTTGAAAGAAAATTATATATTTGGCTCGTGGGTGAATGGGTGAATTTATTTTGGTTCGAACCTCGTGTTTTGACCAAGCGGGCCCGGGGTCGGTTTTGCATATTTTGGGCAGAATGTTGGAAAATATATATTTAGGCATTTGGATTGGATTGTTGAGTACTATTGATGATATTAAATCAATTGTGTATAGATACGATTGAATTGGAGCCACATTCGAAAGGAAAAGCGTTGCTTGAGGATTGAATTGGCCATAAACCTTCGAGGTAAGTGTTTGATCTAACTTTGGCTTGAGGGAATAGGATTAGAATTGTTAAATGTTGAGTACGGTGTATAGGCATGGCGACGAGTATCTATACACCGGTGTCTAGCATGACCATGGGTCCTTGTTTGTACTTATTCTGATGTTGTTATGACTCTTCCATGTTAATTGATAAATCCTAAGTAACGCGAAGAGTATGAGAATTGATTGTGAATTGTAAAGTCTTTGGAGCGTTGGCTCGAACATTAAAAAGACTATTGAATAAGAAATGAAAGAAATGGGAAGAAATATGATTAATCCCTTGCCGGGATGGTTTGAGTATATTGATTTTCTCCCTTGCCGGAATGTGAAGGTTATTATTGTTGCTCCCTTGCCGGGAATTAGCTGTTTACTTGTGTTTTTCCCTTGCCGGGACGTTTCTTATTATCTGTCTATCCCCTCGCCCCGTTTGGTTGTGATTGTTGTTTGGGTGAGGAAGAGTGATAAAGCACGAAGGGTCATTCCGTGCCATGTTTTGATTATATTTGCACGAAGGGTCATTCCCTGCCATATTTTGAATATATGTGCACGAAGGGTCATTCCGTGCCATGTTTTGATTATATTTGCACGAAGGGTCATTCCGTGCCATGTTTTGATTATATTTGCACGAAGGGTCATTCCGTGCCATGTTTTGACTATATTTGCACGAAGGGTCATTCTGTGCCATGTTATGAGAGTTATGTGAGGAAAAGCACGAAGGGTGATGCCGTGCACTTTATTTGATTGCTTTTGGTGAGGATGAGAGTAAAAGCACGAAGGTTGATGCCGTGCAACTGTTGTTTTCCTGCTTTGTTAATTATTGTGGTGCCCTGTTTCTTACTTAAGTTGATGATTTCTATATCCGGATTGTACTCCCCCATAGTATGTTTCCCTCCCCTTTTAACTGTTTAGTTTCGGTATTTCTTTCCTTTTATTGCATATATATATATATTGAACTACACGGGTTGATTTGGTAGTCCTGTCTAGCCTCGTCACTACTTCGCCGGGGTTAGGCCAGGCACTTACCAGCACATGGGGTCGGTTGTGCCGATTCTACACTCTGTGCTCTTTTTGCGCAGATACAGGTTTCGGACAGCATCAGCAGTAGTAGTGTGAGTGTTCACATTCCGACCATCGAGACACCGAGGTAGCCTTGCAGGCGTCTGCAGGACCCGACGTCTCCTCTATCTTTATTTTCATTCTGTTATCTCATGTATTCGAGACAAACAGTTTTATATTTCTTCCAAACGGTTGTGTTTAGTATTCTTAGAAGTTCGTGAGTATTGTGACACCAGTTCTTGTGTAGTGAATTATGTCTGGATTTCTGTATCGCATCTAGTAACATTTACTAAGTCTTCCGCTAAATTAATTTATTCCGCTGTAATCATATTATTATTGCTAAATGTTTTAAAAAAATGGAAAGATAAGTAAGAGTTGGCTTGCCTAGCTCCCACTAGTAGGCGCCATCACGACTCCCGATGGTGGGAAATCCGGGTCGTGACAGATATTTACTAACTTTAAATTAAATTACTCGGAACAAATTACAATTCCCAAAATCGGCGGTACAAATCATAAGCCTTTCTAAGAGTAATTATACAAAATAAATACAATGTTGTCCTAGAACGAGAAGGAATCAATGGAACGTAAATACAAACGAAGGTGACTCCGAGGCCTGCGAACGCAGCAGCAAGTTACCTTGAGTCTCCACCACGACGATCTGCACAGCTACTATCGATCAATTCCTGGATCTGTACACAAAAATGTACAGAAGTGTAGTATGAGCACACCACGGCAGTACCCAGTAAGTATCAAGACTAACCTCGGCGGGGTAGTGATGAGGAACATTCAAGACACCTACTGGTTAGACAGATTAAACATGATATGATAACAAATATCAAGATAAAGGTAACGAAATAATATCAATAGCAGGGATAAATCAATCTACAATAAGTCGAAATAAAAAAAGGAAACTCGGATGGAAACGAAAGATAACCAAATAAATCAACACAAACATAGCTGGAACACAAAGAAGTAGAATGAACTCAAGTAAGGAAGACAGTGTCAACTCAATCAATCATATCGTTTCTGGTGTACAACCCCAGCCATCTCAGAACTCGATGTCTCATATCATAACCTCAACTTCCAAACCTTTAGCACACCCGGCACCTTGTGCCCACATATTTTGTCTCACTTTGTACAACAACGTTCTCATGTTATTCAGTACATAGGAGCCATAACTAATGCAATTAAGATGTTCTAGGAGTCTCATTTACATAACATAAAGTAGAGTACAACTTCTAAACCAATTAGGAACTCAGCAAGAAAAGATGAAGTTATTTTAGAAATTATTTGAATAAATAAAGTACTATTTTCAATTTAAAATACAACATCGAATGAATTATTACCTTTAACATGGGATAAATAAATTAACTTAGTAGAAATTCCTTTTTAAGTAAATTACAACTTCAGACGGTTTAAGGGAATTTAATTGAGTAACTAATTGAATTAAAAATGTGACAATTTTGAAATTTGAAGTATTGAAATATGTATATATAAATACGGCGAGGTATTAAAAACACTATAAATTCCAACACAAAGGATCACATCAGTAAAGGAATCTAAACAGTTAAAACACTTGAATTGATAACAACAAATAAACACAGCAAACAGAAAGTGCACGGCATCACCCTTCGTGCTTTAACTCTCAGTCCTCACCATGCAATCAATAATAGAAATGTGCACGGCATCACCTTTCGTGCTTTATCACTCTTCCTCACCATATGAGTCATATAAATGTGAACGACGTCACCCTTCGTGCTTTATCTCTCTTCCTCACCATATGCATCAATATAAATGTAAATGTACACGGTATCACCCTTCGTGCTATATCACTCTTCCTCACCATATGAATAGTATAAATGTGCACGACATCACCCTTCGTGCTTTATCTCTCTTCATCACCATATGAATAGTATAAATGTGCACGACATCACTCTTCATGCTTTATCTCTCTTCCTCACCAAATGCATCCATACAAATATAAATGTGCACGACATCACCCTTCGTGATTTATCACTCTTTCCTCACCCAAACAGTAGAATTAATAACATCCCGGCAAGGGAATCAACAATAGAAACAAATACATCCCGGCAAGGGAATCAACAATATAAACAAATACATCCCGGCAAGGGAATCAACAATAGAAACAATACATCCCGGCAAAGGAATCAACAATAACCAATCTCGTTCCAACAATTAACTTCACAAAATGAATCCCAACTTGAGTCAATACTCAACAACGGTCAAATACCAAGGAATTACCATAAGCCTGGTCCAACATGAATACTCATCAAGTCAAGCATAAATAGTACATAATAAGGATCACGAAAAAAAACCAAGAAGCACACTAACCATAACAAAGCAACAAGACATAATAAGCACGTGATAATTACACCGGTAACCACAACAAATGGACATGTAACATATTTGTACGAAGTCATAGAGGAACTGACAATCAAGAAGTATCAAAACAATAAGGAAGGCAATCACTTCAACTAAGGCAATTAGAGGTCAAGTAACACGTGAGAATTAGAGGAAAGCTAGCAACATCATATGGAGCATATAGAGGTAATTTAAGCAATTAGGAAACTCAAGCATGATGGAATACTTTGCACATAATGAACATAAGGACCTAAGAACCCTAGAGGCAAATCCAAATAAGTCTGAGCACACACTCGTCACCTCACGTGCACGGACTACAATTAGCATAGAAGACTCAAACCCTAAGGGGAAGTCCCCCCCACAAGGTTAGGCAAGATACTTACCTCAATCCGGCCAATTCAATACTCAATTGAGCTTTTCCTTCACCAATTCATCAACGCTCAGCTCAATCTAGCCAAAAACGACTTGAATACATCAAACAATGCAAGAGAAAACAATTTCAATTGACAAAACTATGATTCTTATACAATTTGCAAAAAGTCAACAAATGTCAACTCCCCGAGCCCGCACCTCGGAACCCGACAAAATTTATAAAAACCGAACACCCATTCCGCTACGAGTTCACCCATACAAAATTTATCTAATTCCGATACCATTTGGTCATTCAAATCATCATTTTACATTTTTGAAAGATTTCACAATTTTCCCCAAATTTTCCTTTAGATTTTCATGAATTTGATGTTAAATCTAAGATATAATCACAAAATATAGTTGGAAATTGATTAGAGACACTTACCCAATGATTTGGAGAAGTTTGGGTCTTTGGAAAATCTCCTATGGAGGTTTAGGGTTTGAGAAAATTGAAAATTGGGTAAAAATCTCATAAAAAATCTCACTTAACAGGCCTCAGATGTCGCATTGCGAACCCTCGCAATTTGCGAACAAGGCAGGGCTGGCAGAAGTCGCATTTACGAACTAGGCACCGCAATTGCGATGAAAAAGTTCGCATTTGCGAGCACACCAGAAACCAGTAATTTTTCCCGACACGAAAATGAGCATAACTTCCTCATACGATGTCCAGATTCGATGATTCTTTTTCCTATGGCTCCGTAATTTCGATACGGATCTAATGGTTCAATAAAAACTGAATTTGGATCTCATTTGCTCAATGTGGTATCATTTTTTCTTGAAGAAACGATGACGAAGCATCCAAAAACAAGCGGAACATAGCCTAAACCTATCCGAAACTCACCCATGCCCTCGGGGCTCCAAACCAAACATGCACGCAAGTCTAATTACATCATACGGACTTGCTCGTGCGATCAAATCATCAAAATAACATCAAAAACTATGAATTTAACCTCAAAACTCATGATTTTCTAACTTTTCAACAGGGCATCCAAATCACGTCAAATCAATTTCGATTCTCACCAAATTTCACAGATAGGACTAAAATATCATAACAAACTTATACCAGGCTCCGAAACCAAAATACGGGCCCGATACCAACGAGTTCAAACATTAATTCGTTTATTTATTTCCTTTAAAAACCAGCACAACAATTTTCTTCAAAAATTATTTTCTAAGGCTAGGGACCTCGGAATTCGATTCCGGGCATACGCCCAAGTCCCATATTTTACCGCGGACCTCTCGGGATCATTGGAACATAGATCTGAGTCTGTTTACCAAAATGTTGACCAAAGTCAACTAAAAAACTAAATTTTAACTCTAGAAATTACTATATTTTTCATATTTTCACATATAAGCTTTCCGATTTCACGCCTGGACTGCACGCGCAAGTCGATACACATAATATGAAGCTACTCATGACCTCAAACTGCCGAACCAGATGAAATTGCTTAAAATAACCAGTCGGGTCGTTACAATGAAAAAGTTCAGATCGATAAAAAATCAATTCCTTACTTCGCCATTGTTAGAGAAAATTATGAGCTTTAGAAGAAAAACTTTGTAGAAAGAGGGTTGATTTCAAAAAGAGAGAGGAAAAAACGTACCGTGATTGGGGGATTCACTAAATTAATGGGCTCAATCAAGGGAGTCACATTTAAAACTATTTTGTATACAATTGGTAAATTATATATGACCATGTAATTAAGTTAAACTTGATTAGGGAGGGTAAATAAATTTCACATGTAGTATACATAGGTAAAAATCCCTTTATTATTGGAATTTATAAGGTACAATCTTGAAAGTGTTTAAACTGGCTTAAAAGTTGATCAAACCAACTTAAAAGTACTTTTTGGCATGTATGAGTGTTTGAAAACTATAAGTCAAGTACTTTTAAGCAAAAAATAACTTAAAACAAGCCAGAAACTATAAGTTAGGAGTTCCAACTTATTGTTTTTTCGCTTAAATTTGACCAAATCATTGATGTTTGACTTAAAGTATGCATATTTTGATGTATATTGCCTCACATTGTGCTCATGTCTCGTAGATTTCGGATGTATAATATGATGATTTGTGCTCATTTGTGGTATTTCTATGTGTAGGAATCATTCAGATGCAATTTGGGACGAAATGGCACGAATTGGAGCGAAATTGGGAAGAAAAGGCAAAAAGTAAAATTTGAGGGCCACAGCCAGCGTGGGGCGCTGGCTGTGGCGCAATTTACAGAAAGTTGAAAAGTTGAGGGCCAGGGCCAGCGCCCCACGCTGCCCTGGAGGCTCAAAACATAAACACGTCCTAATTCGACTAGGACTCGGTTATTTCGACCCTAAGACGCCCCCAACTCATATAAAAGCCAACCAAAACCTATTTTGAGTGGGGTGGACGTTTTTTAGAGGAAAACACAAGCACAGAGCCGCCGTGGAGGCCGTAATTCATCAAGTTCCATCTTTCTTCCACCAAACTTAGTAATTTTTATGTTTCTTGTATGATTTGTTGTTTGGCTACCATGTCTATGTGGAGCTAAACTTCACGTTCTAGGGTTGTGGTTCTTCCATGACTATTGTTATTCGGATATTGATTTTGATTTCTTAGTTTATCATATTGGTTTATTTATTCAATCCTACACTTAATTATTTGATTGCTTGATCACCAATTGAATACTATCTACGAATCTTCAATTGAACTCGAAAGTGGAAATTCTAGATTACATATAGGATTGAGTAGAGCAAGTTCTTGAACCTGGGCATCGGGGAATGGATTCGCGGTTAGGATAGACATATACCTAATTGCCTTGCTTGGTTGATATACAGGAATTATAAATGCGTTCTTGTTGATTCTAACTCCATTGACATATAGGCGTTAGGTTAGCTTGAATAGACAAGTAAGAACTCGACAGATTCTTATGAGCAATATTAACCCTGTCAACCAATAAGCTAGATAAATTAGTTAGTCAATTCAATTGAAGAATATAATAGGAATGTTAGATAGCCCATGACCCTAGATCGTTTTCATTACATTGATATCATAAAAATCTGCTTTTCCCTTGTTCAGAGTTCAGTAGTTGTTTTTCTTTATAATAATTAGTCTAGAATCGAATATTCCAAAGTTTAATTCTTGTTTAGATAATTGGATAATCTAATTTAGTTAATAGTTAATCACAAGTCCTCGTGGGTTCGACATCCGACTTTTAGTCACTTTATTACTTGACGACCGCGTATACTTGCGTGTGCGTTTGGCCGCAACAAGTTTTTGGCGCCGTTGTCGGGGACTTAGAAATTAGCTATTTTTCTAGATTAGACATTTAATTTTTTTTTCTATTCATATTTTTGTGTTTTAGTTTAGTTAGTATTTTTTTATTTGTTTTAGTATGGCATCTTGGAATGAAATTATTCGAATGATGGTTATTCTTATTTTGATGATCCTTGTCCATATTGTGGAGGACCCCACTGGTGGAATAATTGTCAGAATATTTTCGGGAGCGAGTTGTGCGTACAATCTCAATCCTTTGAGTGGAATATTTGTAAAATGTGTGGTGGTCAAGATGGCCATTGGGATGGTTGTCCTAATTCTTTTCATCCTTCTCTGAGCCCTTATTATGATCTTTCTAACAGTGTTTGTGAGTTTGATAGGGGCAATGAAGTGCAGGATATGGAACGTCATGCATATATTAGGGATATTCTGAGGCAAGTAGCAGAGCAACTGGATGAATTCAAAAAAGATATGAAAAGAATGAGGGCAGCAATCACAAGAATGAAGGCCAACATGGAAGAATTAAATGAAGAGAGCGAGTACCAGCAAGAGGAAAATTTTGAAAAAGAGGAGATTTTGAGTCAAACTTGGCTGGAAGAACAAGCTGAAAGATTGGAAATATATGAGGCTCAACGTGATGAAATTACATATGGGGCGAAAGACTTAATAGAAGGAAGAGCCGAACTAGGGCAAGAGATTGAAAAATTTGGCACTGATATTCACGACTTAAAGGCTCAATTGAATGCAAAGGTTGATGCGTCTAACACTCAACAAAATAGTAATGAGTTGTGTGAAGTTGAAGAGGAGCTTATAAGCCAAATTGAGGAGCTAAAAGTGGAGAGCCAATCACTCGAGCATATTTCTGTTGATGATGCCCAGGTTGATAAAAGTACACTAGAGCCATGCGAGGAAGCAGATAATGTTATATTTGAAGCCACTAGTGTGTGCATATATGAGGATGTAAAGAGTAATACAATTCTAGAGTTAGGCCGTATTGGTCCTCATTCCATACTTTTTTCAACATTGTGTTTGGATGATGACATAGAAATCGAGTCATCTGAGCCTTTGGAGGAGCGAACGGACGAGGAACAAGGTGCTTACATTCTTGAATTCGTCGTGCCAGAGAGAGAGAATTACATACCTCATCCGAAGGCCAAGAAGTGTAGAATGCGATATTGGTTACTTAGCCCAATTAAATTTATCTCACTGTCCCGGGAGCATAACAGAAAGCTTGAAGCCAATTTAGGGGTTCAATTCATAAGTTCGAGGTGGAGGCAAAAAGTGATTCACGTCGTGCCGCACGTTAAATTAGGCGCTTGTTGGGAGGCAACCCAACTTTACTGCTTTCTTTTATTTTTGATTTTTTTTCTTATTGTATTATTTTTGTAGTGTTGTTGTATTTTGTAGGATTTTGAGCATAGGGAGCAAAGCCATAGGAAGTGTGCAAAAGTGAGTCATGTGGTTGGAACTAAGTGTGGGGTGCCCGCACAAAGGATCATACATGGAAGAAGTCTGAGTATCCCGTGAGCTGCTAATACTTCGGCCTTTGGCCTACCAGGGAGTCTCTTTTACCCTCTTGTTATTTACAGTGTGCATTGAGGACATTGCACAATTTTAAGTGTTGGGTGAGGAGATTGTTTGGATGATTTTCCGTGCTATTCTAGGTTAGTTGTAGTATTCTTTCTTAGTGTAGTAGTTTTTATGTAAAAAAAAATATTTGAAAAAAAAAATGAAAATTGAAAAAAAAAAGCAGAAAATTTTGACTTTTCCTGACGATGGATCTCCTAGACAGTTTTCTTGAGGGATTAAAGTCTAAACAGAAAATAAAAAATAAATATGTCTTTTTATTATTTTATTTATTTAGGTAGTAATAATCCCCCGTGATTTTTCTTTCTGCCTCGGTTCTTTTCCATGGGATGCAGTTTGAACCGGGTAATAGTTTTTAATTTTTTTAGAGTAGATTAGGAATTTAGGGAATAAATGGAGGAAGAAAGATGAGATTCCTAGGCGTATTTGACTTGTTTGATAGTAACATATTTAGGCTTTGGCATGTGTAGTATCTTCCCTATGTGTTAAATTTTTATGATGCCTTATTTATTTGGATAGCATGTTATTGACGCCTATGTCTCATTTTCTTGACTTGTGTTCACTTTGTGCTTAATGCTTAATATCTTGTGGCTCCGTGAATACTTACATTTGTTGAGAGTCGGAATGGGACCGTCCTTAGTGAGTCATGTGCCATGTGTGGTGAGGTTTTGTGTAGTCCATATTTTTGTGATTGAGTCTAGAACTTGCCCGGTATATGAGTTGAAGCGAACTTTTAGGTGATGCTCGGTTTGAGAAATGATTTTAGGCTTTCTTTGATCTTTTTGAGCTTATTGCTTACCATAAATAAAATTTATCCATAGTTAATCCTTTTTGAGCCTATAGACTTCTATTTGGCACCCACATTACAAGCCTATGCCCTTTTTTATTCTTAATTAACATTGTTTTGATCCTTTTAGCTTTTAAAGCACTTTAATTGTGAAATGAGCGCTAAAAGAAGTAAGAAGAGACTAAGTGTTGTGTGGCTTTTGAGTGGAACCAATGAAAGGAAGAGAGGTGCACTTGTTTTGTAAAATAATACACCACTACCGGTAGTTGAAAAAGAAAAAAAACTGGAAAAAGAGGAAAAAAAGATATAGATGAATAAATATCTTATTTTTGCTAGTGGAATGTAAATAATGATAGTGCTTAAAGAAAAAGGGAGTATCTTTGGGGTAATATTATTTGTGAAATTAAAGTGGCTCGAGGAATTTGCGCTTAAGTTACCATGTGATGTGTTAAAGTGCTTAGGAAGGTGAACCACTATTCCTATATATATCCTACCCATCCCTTAGCCCACATTACAACCATGAAAAAGTCCTAATTGATTTTAGATTGAGTGATCCTATATTAGTAGAGATTTATATTAAGGGCAAGCCTATGGTACCAATTACATGCATGTGACTTCTTTTGTGAGAGTGAGCGATTTTCTTTGATATATGGGAACATGAGATTCGAATGTGTGGATTGATTTTAATCTCTTTGCTTTTGTTGTGAGGGCACATGGTTTCACGATGGATGGGTAACATTATTAGACTTCTCTAGGATTGTTGATGTTCAAGCCATGAGTGCATTGTGACATTGAGTCGGTTTTTGAGGCTAGGATTGTTATGAGCACGTTGTCTTTGTTTGAATATTTTTGAAGTATGGCATAAGTTAAAGGGAAGTGTATGGTGATTGCATATGCTAGAGTTTAATTGTTGCTATCAACCATCGTCATTGGCGTAGCGTGCTCAAAGATAGAGTTATTTGTTAGTTGACTCGAGGACGAGCAACATTTAAGTGTAGGGTGTTGATGTTTGGCTTAAAGTATGCATATTTTGATGTATATTGCCTCACATTGTGCCCATGTCTCGTAGATTTCGGATGTATAATATGATGATTTGTGCTCATTTGTGGTATTTCCATGTATAGGAATCATTCGGATGCAATTTGGGACGAAATGACGCGAATTGGAGCGAAATTGGGAAGAAAAGGTAAAAAGTGAAATTTGAGGGCCACAGCAAGCGTAGGGCGCTGGCTGTAGCGCAATTTACAGAATGTTGAAAAGTTGACGGCCAGGGCCAGCGCCCCACGCTGCCCTGGACGCTCAAAACACAAACACGTCCTAATTCGACTAGGACTCGGTTATTTCGACCCTAAGACGCCCCCAACTCATATAAAAGCGAACCAAAACATATTTTGAGTGGGGTGGACGTTTTTAGAGGAAAACACAAGCACAGAGCCGCCGTGGAGGCCGGAATTCATCAAGTTCCATCTTTCTTCCACCAAACATAGTAATTTTTATGTTTCTTGTATGATTTGTTGTTTGGCTACCATGTCTATGTGGAGCTAAACTTCACGTTCTAGGGTTGTGGTTCTTTCATGACTATTGTTATTCGGATATTGATTTTGATTTCTTAGTTTATCATATTGGTTTATTTATTCAATCCTGGACTTAATTATTTGATTTCTTGATCACCAATTGAATACTATCTACGAATCTTAAATTGAACTCGAAAGTGGGAATTCTAGATTGCATATAGGATTGAGTAGAGCAAGTTCTTGAACCTGGGCAACGGGGAACGGATTCGCGGTTAGGATAGACATATACCTAATTGCCTTGCTTGGTTGATATACAGGAATTATAAATGCGTTCTTGTTGATTCTAACTCCATTGACATATATGTGTTAATTTAGCTTGAATAGGCAAGTAAGAACTCGACAGATTCTTATGAGCAATATTAACCCTGCCAACCAATAAGCTAGATAAATTAGTTAGTCAATTCAATTGAAGAATACAATAGGAATGTTAGATAGCCCATGACATTAGATCGTTTTCATTACATTGATATCATAAAAATCTGCTTTTCCCTTTTTCAGTGTTCACTAGTTGTTTTTCTTTATAATAATTAGTCCAGAATCGAATATTCCTAGGTTTAATTCTTGTTTAGATAATTAGGATAGTCTAATTTAGTTAATAGTTAATCATAAGTTCTCGTAGGTTCGACATCCGACTTTTAGTCACTTTATTACTTGACGACCGCGTATACTTGCGTGTGCGTTTGGCCGCAACAATCATTTACCTTATTATACCTTACATATTCTTGTCACCTAAGAACCCTTCCCTCAAATGCCCTAACCCCATGTTATTTCTTTTTCCCCCCTTCAGTCTCTCGTTCCTGTTTATTCTCCGCCATAGCAGGTAACCTTTCTTCTCTTTATAAATGCAATAAATATTGTCGTTGATCAAATTTGGTATTTTCTTCACGTGACTTCCTCATTCATCTGTCTGCACATTCTCTCCGAAATCAGCTTAGTAGTTTTTTTAACGTGCTTAAAGATAATACTAGTAATATCTATGGAAAGAAAGGAATACGCAAGCACTTAGCTAACTTTCTAAGTTGATCAGATTCGGGTGCGGGCATCCGATACGGGCACGGATCTGAGTGTTGGATTCGGCAAAATTTAAATTCTAAGATTCGGGGGTGCGGATCCAGATATTGATACGGGTGCGAGATTTAGCTAAAAAAAAATTCAAAACTATAAAAAAATAGAGCTATAAAGAGAAAAGAAAGTCATTCAAGGCCTTCTACCATCTCTCCATTTATATCACTGCTACTGACTACCATAAGTCCGCACTCAGAATACGACCCCTTGAATTCTTGATTTTTCTGAAACACAAAGCAGCAAATATGAGACAAAAGTACTACAATATTGAAGGTCAGCCATTTCCCATGTCTTAAATCTGTTTTATTTTTTATTTTGAGAAAGCGAAATCTCAATTTCCCCCAAAATTTATCGATGGACTCAGGTCAAAGTATCTGAAGTTAGTTGACCGAATTCGGAACGTATATCGTTCCTGCACCCGCTCCCGTCCCGTATCGAGATGGGTGCGGCACCAAAAACGAAGAGTCTGCCCAACTCAACTAACTTTCGAGTCAAGCATCTAAAGATTCTTAAGCGTGATGCTACTTTAGAAATTTCAATGGACTTCAACATACTGCGGTGCATCTTGTAATTAAGGGTGTTAAACGGGCTGGGTCAGCCCGGTTCCGGACCGGCCCAGACCGGTAGAATTCGGAACCGGCCCGGATCGGTAAGGGGGGCTGGGTTGGGTTGGGTAGGGGGGTTGGGTTGGGTTTGGACGGTTTAAATTTTTGAAACGGGTTACCCGACCCGGTAATCCGTTAGATGAACAGTACCGTTAAACCGGTTAACCGGCCCAGCCCGGCCCGGCCCGAAACGTGAATATAACATGAATATACCATGAATATACCATAAATATACTATGAATATACTATAAATATACTATGAATATACTATAAATATACCATGAATATACCATAAATATACCAATTATTGTATACTAATTAACATAATTTAAAATTGTTGGAATTTAACATATAATGTATATATTTAGGGTATAAAACTATAAATGCTCAAATCATAGAATATGATGGTAACGTATTATTTTTAAAATATGCTATATATGTGTTATTTTAAGATTTTAAGACAATTTGTGTTATTTTAAATTATTAGACGTATTTATGCTTAATGATTTAGTTTGTTAGATTAATTTGAAGTATTATTAATTTATTATGCATGAAAATTTAGTTTACTATTTATTTGTTAATTTACTTTTTAAATGCAAACTTTAATTTTGTAATTTTGAAATAAATATAGCACTTGCAATTTATAAGTGCAATTTTTTCCCATCTTCCTTGTATTCTTTATGTTAGTACTTTGTATTAATACTATAACTTACAATATTTATACAAAATCCAAAAAAAAAATTAAAATTATACTAAACCTGGCCCGACCCGACCCCCTCAACCCGTAACCCTTATGGTTCAATTTTTACCCGGATGAACCCGAACCCGTTAAACCCGTTAAGACCCAACCCGTAACCGGCCCGGACCGTAACCCGTACGGGTCCAAAAAATATAGGCCTGGCCCGGCCCACCCGTTAAACACCTTTACTTGTAATACAAAAAGATAAGTTGCAAATGCATCCTTCGTAAATCGTGACCTGAAAATTGGGCTATTCATGCAAAAATTTAAATAACCGGGTCAAAAATTAAATAGTGCACAAAAAAAGAATATCCGTGAAAATCACCCACTTAACTAGAAAGATTCGTGGACTTTGTCACCTTCTGAAATCGGGTGAAATTCAAAAATAGCCAGATTTACAGCCAGTCGTTCAAAAATAGCCCAGTTTCAAAAGTAATCGATATTTAGTCACTTTTCATGTAAAGATAAATCTGAGCGAAAACATTGTTCAAAACCCGAAAAATACGCCAGCATATTATGCTGGAGTTCCAGCATAAGTATACTTGAACTCCAGCATATTATACTGTAGTTCCAGCATAAGTACACTAGTGTCACACCTCCTTTTTCACTACACCACCGTAAAGGGATATAATAAAGGGAGTTTTTCCAATTAAAGGACAATCGAAACGGGATTATTTAACTAAAAAAATCAGAGTCGCCACTTGGGATAATTAATGGTGTCCCAAGTCACCGGTCTAAAATCCCGAATCGAGGAAAGTTGACTCTGTTTAATAGTCTGCGAACAGAAATCCGGGTAAGGAATTCTGTTAACCCGGGAGAAGGTGTTAGGCACTCCCGAGTTCCGTGGTTCTAGCACGGTCGCTTTGATCATACTTGGCCTATACAATTATTTAATTACTGATTTTAGAACCTATATGCTTTTGCCCCTTACCGCTTTTAAATTAAGAAAATTATCTTGAGACGGGTTACGCGTACGTATACTCGTTTGTTTGGCGCGTGAAAAATCATGTCACGCGAACGTGTCCACAATTATTAACGCTTTGTTATTATTAAGAAAGTTTGGGCCGAAGTTGCGTGAATGCATACTCCGGTTTTGTTTTTAGAATCGCAATTATGTTACGCGGACGTATACATAACCACAATTGTGTTTTAAACGGCCCTGAAGGATTTTCTACGAATATTAGTCGTTTTATATCTAGACTATGAGATTAATACGAGGGCCGCGCAATTGTCATTTTATTTGGCGCGGCGCACCTCAATTGGTTAAAGAGGTTAATTACTTAACACTAAATATAGATAAAGGTTTTATTTAAATTAACTAAAGGGCTACATGACAGGAATCGATTATTCTAATCAAAGGGGCTGGGCTCATCACCAACGTGCCAGCAGCCTAACGCGGAAGGAATGATTTTGGTCTCATTAGAAAGAAATTGTTCCACTTGGGCCCAAAAGTGAGCCCAAGCTCCTGAAAATATGTTGTGTCCGGGTGAGAGATTTGGCATCAAATCTCCACAGCGCCAAATGAACGCCTGAGGTGATGCAAATTCAGAAAGCCAGCGCTGGGACTAATACATAACATGACTCGAGTTCGAGTCTCATACACCGCAAGCCCTTTTGAGTATTAGAAGCCTTAAGCTCCAAATGAAGATGCAGACCTCAATCATTTACCCTATTCACGCAGCAAATAAGAAACTACCCGCTACTGAAATTCTCAAAGCATAATTCAAGATACCAATTGATTGGAAATTCTCAGAAAAACTAAGCTAAAACTGAGATTAAAACTGAGTCTTAAAGAAAGCCCCAAAATGTGTCCAAATTTCTGCTGTAATTGAAAAGCTATGCGTACAGGTCAAGTTTAAAACATGTTAATGGTGGTCTTCAATCCAAACTTGCACATGAAAACACAAACCAAAAGCCACATATGTTCCATTAATTAAACTACAAGATCAGAGTCCCTATCCAGCTGAATCTCTACAACTAAGACACCCAATTAGTCTACGTAATATCAGAATCTCAAACCAATCTGACCAGTACCCCAATTTATAGTTTCAGTCCAGATTTACAAAATAAACTCAAATAAAATCATAACATGAATAGATGAACATATCTACAGAAGCTAAAGTAGCAAAGGATTACATCATGAATCATCATTCATTAGATATCAAAAGGCTTGAATTGCATATCAGCTACAAAGCTTCTCATGTCGCACTTTACATGTTAAAGAGATTCCCAGGAATACCTGGAAATTGAAGTATAAACCAAAGGGGTGAAGGATCAGCAGTAATATGAGTAGAAATCAACACCAGCAACCAGGAATCCAACAAAACCAAACCCAGAACCCAAAAGAAAGTGCAGCAATCCAGAAAAACAACTTCAATCGAGTGGTAACTTAGCAGAATTCAAACCAAGCTTAAACCAGATTCAATCCATCTTAAACACTCAGTGAATCAAATATTGCTTCAGCAGATTAGAGTTTAAAAAAAAAATCGAAGAAGGAAATCAATGAAACAGTGAAAATGCAGCTATTTGTGATTTTTCAGCAATTCTTAGCTCTCCCTCTTTTTTCTAGAATTTTTAGCTCTTCCAAAATCTCTCCCGTCCCCCTTCAAAGGCAAGAAAACATGCCTTTATAGGCAAGGCAAGTAAGGCAGCCTTAGGTTCTCATTTTTACACTTTAACCCTTTTTGAATTCTTGTTTTAGCTTAGGTGTTTCCCAATTACTGACTTGTTACCCAAGTTAACCTATAATACTTTTGAAATTCAAATTAAAACCCCCACTAGAAGCTTCCCATTTCTGTTATGAAAGATTCCCCAATCTAGATTACCTAAACTACCCTTCAGTGCCCTGCTTTATTACCCCTAAAACCAACCCATGACCCCAAAGGTCTTAGACTAACTGGGTCAGCGGACTCTGTAACCCTTTGGGCCTCTGAACCTTTGAGGCCCAAAAATGTGATAAGAAAAGAAAAATCACAAGCCACCATTACCCAACGGGTTCCCTAACCCAAATCCCAACTAAACTAGATGACTAACCACTACCATTAGGCAGGGGTTTGGCTAAGTTATCAATTGTGACCTAATTAAGCTACGTAATTAAAATCAAATGCAAACAAGTTAACAGGGATCAAACAAGTTAAATTCAACTATTAGCAATTATGAACTAAATAACCAATTCAACCAAAACGCCTAGACCGACTGCTTAACAATTCTGAACACTAGCTTATGCAAACAAAAGAAATGAAGTGATTTTAATCTTTCAATGAAACTAACAGGGATTAATTTCAAGAACAGGCGGATATGCGAGATTAGGCTACTGATCAATCAAAACAAAAACAAATGAAAAGAAAAAGAAAGAAAAGAAACGGAGGAGGAAACAGGAGAAGAGATAAGAACGATAAGAATACCTCAAAACCGCTAGAAAACTAACCAACTTTGATTTGACTCGAAACAGGCATTAGCCGTATGTTCTCGACGAGAACAAATGGTCAACGCCCGTTTTAAAGCCTAACACTTGAAAGCTTGACAGGTCCGCTTCTTCTTTGATTTCAAATTCAAGGAGGAATTAGTTTGATGAGGATTTATGGAGAAATAGGGATAGATTGGGGTTAAGGGACGGGTAGTGGCTGCATGGATGGAATTTAGGGTTAAATGGAGGCGGCGCTGCCACCAGAGAAATTGTGGCGGCGCTAGGGTTTCGATTTTCAACTGGAGATTCGAAGGGTTCCAGGGGGTTTTGAGGGAAAAGGAGTGGGGATCTGGAATGGGGAGGCCAAGGTGGGTTTGTGGTGTTAATTTCAGGTGGAACGGAGTGGTTTGTGGCGTCGCCGCCGGTGGAGATAAGGGAGGTTTCAGGGGCGGCGGGCTCTAGGGTTTCCGTGTTAGAGATAGCTGTGAAGGAGACGAGTGAACAGGGGGGGGGGGGGGGGAACGCATTTGGACAGTTATATCTTAAGTGATCCCAGCTTCAGGACCGTTGGATCAAAGATCCTCGACGGCTGGGATCGAATGGAGGGGAAACGGGGTCGTTTAACTGGGGGATGGGAACTGGACTGGTTCTAGGTGTGGGTTTGGGCTGGAACGGGTGGGCTTTGCGCTTGGGCTGAGAGAATTAAACAAACATGGCCCAAAATCTAGTCTCTTTCATTTCACTTTCATTTTCAAGACAAATTCCTTTTCCTTATCTCTTTTCTCTTTCTTTTTTTTCAAAATTAAAATAAAAAAACCAAATAACAATTTACAAAATAATTAACTCCTAATTACTATTATTAACTAAACCAAATTAAAGGACAAACTACCCTAAATTCAAAATTAAAACTAAAATAAACTATTTTTGAGACTTTTCCATTTTATAAAAAATTAATGACTAATTAATTCCTAAAATGCAAAATTAACTCCTAAATGCACATGCACATATATTTTGTATTTTTTACTAATTAAAATGCGCAAACAAAAATACAAACAATTAACAGAAAATGACACGCAAATCCACGAAATTGCAAACACTGAAAGAGATTATTTTGTTTTGAATTTATGGGAGTAATTCATATAGGATAAAAATCACGTGCTCACAGCTGCCCCTCTTTGCTCAGAAACCCGAAGAGTTTTCGTGCAAAGATAAGTGAGCGGATACGAGCGATTTTTGCTCATTCGAATACTCCGTGGGAAGCATTTTTGAAAGATTTGACCGCACCCTGCTTCCGAGGTTGCCTACATATCCTTGGCTAAAAAGAAATCAGGTCAGTGTAGTTCAGGAATGTCTGGTAGCTGGGACTACCATGAAGCTGTGATTTCACTGTTGCTGCTGCTGCTACTGCTTACTGAACCCCCTTATTATACCATGTCAAAATAAAAGAAGCTAGACTAGACTATGATCTATGATTTACAAAAATCCTATCTATATCTTCAAACTTGATCTTGTGGTTGTTGTTGCTTTGTTGACTTGTATTCTCCTAGTGAAATTTCTCTGTTGTCGACTTGAATTGTAATCTGAGATGTTTTCCCTTTCTTCAGGTGGACACCTGACTACTGGACTTGAACTGTATTCCTTTGCTCTCCAGGCGGGTTCCTGATTGCTAAACTTGAACGTATTCCTTGCTCTCCAGGCGGGCTCCTGACTGCTAAACTTGAATGTACTCCCTGCTCTCCGGGCGGGCTCCTGACGGCTAAATTCAAAATGTATTCCCTTGTTCTCCAGGCGGGCTCCTGATTGCTGAACTCGAAATGTGCTCCCTTGTTCTCCAGGCGGGCTCCTGATTGCAACAAAATAGACAGAAACAAAGAAAATTTCTGCCACAGTTTGGTAGCTAGGCTCATTTATGAGTGTTAACCGAATCATATTACCAAATATCAATAAGAACTTAAAAGCTAAAACTTGAATTCTACTCCCTTGTTCTCCAGGTGGGTTCCTGACTACTGACTTGAAATGTATTCCCTTGTTCTTCAAGCGGGCTCCTGACTGCTGACTTTGAAATGTGCTGCCTTGTTCTCCAGGCGGGATCCTGACTGCTGACTTTGCAATGTGCTCCCTTGTTCTCCAGGCGGGCTCCTAACTGCTGACTTGAAATGTATTCCCTTGTTCTCCAGGCGGGCTCCTGACTGCCGATTTGGAATGTGTTCCCTTGTTCTCCAGGCGGGCTCCTGACTTCAACAAAATAGACAAAATAAAGAAAATTTTCTGCCCCAGTTTGGTAGCTGGGTGCACATGTGGTTGTAAACTAAATCAAGTTGCCAAATATTAGTAAAAACTTGAAAGATAAGACTTGAATTGTACTCCCTTGTTCTATAGGCGGGCTCCTGACTGCTGCATTTGAAATGTATTCCCTTGTTCTCCAGGTGGGCTCCTGACTACTGCATTTGAAATGTATTCCCTTGTTCTCCAGGCGGGCTCCTGACTGCTGACTGGAAATGTATTCCCTTGTTCTCCAGGCGGGCTCCTAACTGCTGATTTGAAATGTATTCCCTTGTTCTCCAGGCGGGCTCCTGACTGCTGACTTGAAATGCATTCCCTTGTTCTCCAGGCGGGCTCCTGATTGCTGAACTCGAAATGTGCTCCCTTGTGCTCCAGGCGGGCTCCTGATTGCTAAACTTGAATGTATTCCCTTGTTCTCCAGGCGGGCTCCTGATTGCTGACTTGAAATGTGTTCCCTTGTTCTCCAGGCGGGCTCCTGACTTCAACAAAACAGACGAAGACAATTTTCTGCCCCAGTTTCAATCAAAGGAAAATCTTGTCAGTTTAAATGGTGGTTAGTTGATGGCATTCTTGCTGAAGGTGTCTCCGCTGCCGTGTTTTGCTTTGACCTGCTTCCCCGAACTGGCCCTGAACCGCTTGACTTTCTGACTGACTTTCAAACCTCATGACCCTTGATGACCCGAGTGTTCCATACCCAAACCGTTGTTTTACCTCTCTGACCCCTTTTCTCTGAACCTTTGCATCTCCCATGAAATTACCAAGTCATTCCACCGATGAAACTTCCGGTGACTCCTTATATCCCACTTTACATTATGCCATCTTTGGTATGTTCTGGCCATACTGTGCTTTGCAATTTTGGAAGTTGGTAGTGAGCTTTGAAATCCTTTCTTATTTGCTCTGAACAAGACTGACATTGAAACATCTTAGAGAAACAGACCCCAAAAGAAATGAAATGCAATGACCTTGAGAGTTAAGGATAAAGAAAATCCAAAACAGGACGACTTGCTAAAAGGAAAAAGGAAAAGAGACTTATCTGAGTAGAACAGCTGGTACCATTGATCATGACATGCATTTCGGACTAATCGGCCCAATCCGTCCAACCAATCAACTTTCAGTTGCCATACTTTGTTGCCCTAGAATTCCATAACCTGATTTCTTCACCCTAACCCTAACCTTGTTCATCCTGCAGTGTCCTGAACGGTTTTCACCCACAGACCCCTCTCATTTGTTCACTTCTCAACTCACTTTCTCAACTCACTTTCGCCTTAAGGTGCCCGTGAGGGTTTTCACCAGTAAGACTCTCTCATTTTCATTTCTCTTAGCTCCCGTCGCCTTACGGTGCCCGTGAGGGTTTTCACCAATAAGACTCTCTCATTTTTCATTACTTTTCCTGCTTGGACCGGAGTGTTGCCCCTGATATGAATCACCTCTTCCTGCTCGACTTGGCATTTTTTTGAAGACTGATCAGAAGGTCTTTCTTTGGACCGTAATGTGGGCTTTTGGATAGGGTTAGAAAGAAAGGGTATTAAAGTCTCAAAACAATTTAAATGGGTTTAAAAATTACAACTTTCGGAATCAGATTTCTTACAACAACCACAACTTCTGCCCCAGTTTCTTGCTTGGGGACTTTTGGATTTTTATTTTGATAGGACCGAACCGTGAGGCTGCCTACGTATCCTTAAAAGGAATCAGGTCGAACGTAGTTCATGTCATAGAAATTACTTTGTTGTCGTGATTTTTCTTTTCTTTTTCTTCCTCTTTCTCTTCTTTTCTTTTCTTTCTTCCTTTTCTCTTTTTGTTGTTTTGTTGTTTTGTTGTTCTTTCTTCTTCTTTTTCTTCTCTTTTTCTTTTTTTTTCTTTTCTTCTTCCTTTTTTCTTCTCTCTCTTTTCATTCTTTTTCTTTTCTCTTTTCCTTTACTTATCTTTCACGCTTATGTTTCTGATCCCTGCTATTGATTCCGAAAGAGGGGTATGAAAGAAAATAAATAAGGCTCAAAAGGGGTAACAAAGGATAAAGTGTTTAGATAGCAGAACAAAATGCCTTCGTCATTCCAATCTTCAAAATATGCCAAGTACAGACAAATGCAATTTAACCAAAGAAAATCACACATAGTATCTCTTGACCGCATCAGAATTGATGGCCATTTCTACACACTTGCCTTCTATGTTTGTCAAGTACAAAGTGCCATTTGACAACACTCTAGTTACGATGAACGGACCTTGCCAGTTTGGGGCGAACTTGCCTTTAGCCTCAGCCTGATGTGGAAGGATACGTCTCAACACTTGCTGACCCACTTCGAACTTCCGTGGATGCACCTTCTCATTATATGCTCTTGCCATTCTCTGTTGAAACAATTGGCCATGATACACTGCTGCCAATCTTTTCTCATCGATGAAACTCAATTGCTCAGGCGGGTTCTGACCCACTCATCATCATCAATTTCGGCTTCAGCGACAATCTGAAGGGATGGGATTTCAACTTTTCAAAATTAGCTTGGCTTTAAAAACTGGGCCGAAGATTCCTCATGCATGTCATGTCATTGAAACCAGCATAAAAAGAACTGTGTAAGGAAGAAAAGAAAAACAAAAATAAAACTATCAGGAATGATGAAAAAGGGAAATTGCATTTCATTGAAATCAAAAGATAACAAGGTTTATACATCCAAACGGACGGAACATAGAATTTGACTTACAACCCTGGAATAATCCTGATAAGCTGAAGGAAAATCAAAGCAAACTACCAAAACTCCTTCCGGGCAGGGAGAGGAGTAGCTTCCCAATTGCTAAGCTTCACATTTGGCCTAACAAAATACACCTCTTCATCACCAGAACCTTCCCTAATTTCTACCGTGTTCACTTCATTAAACAGACTTTGAGCCCTCTCAAATCAATTCCTCATCAAAGACAACCACAGGCTTTGGAACTGCTGACACCGGACGATTCACTGCCCCTGACTTGACAAAAGTCCTGAAGAGGTGTAGGATAGGCCTAGAGAGCGGCCATGCTTTCTTTTCCAACTTTGTAGCCTTCTTCACATCATTCCCTGTAGGCTTGAACCCTAGACCAAATGTACCCAGATTTTTACGTAGAGATACTGGCTGCACGATACCTTGCAAAGATGCGCCCAGACCTTTACCCGGCACAAAACTATACTTCAACATCTCATTAGCTACCATGCAGATCGAAGGTGATAGCCTCGGCCTTGGAATGCATTTTCCTTCAGGAATCTTTTCTACATACATCGTTTCGGAAGTTTGATAAGCTAAAGGTCCTTGATCATCTCCAGCCTTAATAAATGGAACATATGAATCTTCATGAAAGGATAAATCCTCTTCCCCACGCACAACTATCTCTTGTTTGTCCCACTCAAATTTCACCATTTGATGTAACGACGATGGCACTGCCTTAGCCGCATGTATCCAAGGCCTACCCAATAACAAATTATTCGGGGCAACCACGTCTAGCACTTGAAATTCCACACTGAAACCAACTGGCCTTATCACCAATTCAAGCGTTATATCTCCAGCAAAACCTTTTCCTTTCCCATCAAAACCTCGAACACCTACACCGTTCATGTGGATTCCTTCGGTGCCGATCTTTAACTTTTGCAAAGTGGACAGAGGGCAAATATTTGCACTTGATCCATTATCAACTAAAACCCTGGTAACAAAATAGTTTTCGCATTTCACCGTGATACAAAGAGCTCGATTGTGTTCCGTACCCTCTATAGGAAGCTCATTGTCTGCAAAAGTGGTCCTATTTTCTTCAAATATCCTGCTAGCAATCTTTTCTAATTGATTTACTGTGATATTATCAGGAACAAGTGCCTCTTTCAGAATCTTCATTATGGCCCCAAAATGTTCATCCGATTGTGTCAACAAAGATAACAGAGAAATATTAGCTGGAGTTTTCCTTAATTGTTCAACAATGGAATAATCTTGCACTTTCATCTTTCTCAAGAACTCTTCGTCCTCTTCCTTGGTAACCGGTTCCTTCACTGGAATTTGGCTATCCTTGAAGAGCTTGGCCTTCCTTAATTCTTTGGAGGTAAGACATCCTCCGAAATGAGTCGGTCCTCCGATCTCAACAAATTCTTCCTCCACTTCTTTTCCCTTGTGCGTCATTATTGCTCGTTTGTAGTTCCCCGGGACATCCTTTGTCTCAACCGCTGGCAACTGAGTCACTGTTTTGATAGCAACAGGGGTAATGGGAGACCCTTTCACAACTACAACAGGCTTGCTTGGCATCCCTAGTACCACTAACTTTGGCTTTTTCCGACTTGCCCCGACACCATTCGAAGACCCTTTTGCAAACATCACACGTTTTCTAGATACTTCATCTTGCTCCACAATCTTAGCGGGTTTTTCAATTTCAATGGGAGGCCCAACATGAGGAGTGCAACAGTATGGATCCGAGGTCTTGAAAGTTGGTTTTGTACCATAGTATCGGGCATCAGGAACCTTTAACAAGGTTTCACTAACTGATAGAGGGATGTTGGCATGGGGAGGAGCTGCAAAAACGGGAGTAGTTAATGACACGCTTGTATTGGCGGGTGGAGCGTGAAAAGGCTGGGACAAGATGCCAGGGTAGTTGTGGCAATGGGTAAAGCCTGGGGTATGTTGTAGGGAGAGATTAGCAGCATTGGGAATCTGGGATTGTGATGGTAGTCGAACGGAAGCAAGATTTTCGATGTAGTTGGTGGGGAATGAGGGTAGAGGGTGCTCACTAATCCAAGCCTGGTACATCTCCGTTATCTGGCGTTTCAACCTTTGAGCCTCTTCTTTCAACTCAAATTCCGATTCAATAACACCTATGTCCGATCCCTTACTAGTCATGGCTGTCTTGCTGTTTGACCTAGCGTACATAGATGACTCGCCCGAATGCCACAAACTAACCACCTGCCTAAAGACTCAACACATCAACAACAACCTTGTTAGCGATTAGGGCTTTAACAGATTGGTAACCGCACATTTGGGGGATGAATGCACCTAAGCAGTTAACCATTTCTATTATGCATTTGCTCGGCTGCTTGCGTCATCCCGGCTTTTCCTTATTTCCATTCGCAACTTCTTTTCTTTTTCTCTTCTCTCTTTTTTTCTGTCTTTGCTTTCTTTTTGTTTTTATTCTCTCATTTCTCCCTCTTGTTTTGCCATTGTTTTCTTCTCTCGGTTTCTTATTTTCCCTCTTTTTCTTTTCTTTTCCTCTCTTGTTTTTCCTCTCTTCTTCTTTTCCTTTTTGTATTTGGTTACGGTCGAATCCTATGGAGATTGCCTACGTATGATGACCCCGCATAAATTAGACCAAGCGTAGTTCTTGAATATCAGGAATAAATTAAACAAACTGACATTCTCTTTTTTTCTTTTTCTTTTTCTTTTTCTTTTACCTTGATGACTACTCTAATGAGAAAAGAGAAATAAAAGAAGCTATCCTTTTGAAACAAATACTCTATTAAGGAAAAACCCTAGAAGAGAAAAATATTTTTGATTTTTTTTAGGAAGGAAGTAAAGTATGTTTCTTTTTTCTTCTATGTACAATGTCCTAAAGTTCTAATGAAAATAAAAGATTTTTTTTATTTTCCATTATTTTCCCAAAGAAGAACCTCACAAGAAAATTTTTTTGGATTTTTGAAATTAGTACCTTAAAGAAAACTCTTTAAAAAGGTACTAAAAGAAAATTTCCTTTTTTTGAATTTTAGTCTTAATATACTAAAGGAAATATAAAAGCAATTTTTATTTTGATATTAATTGCCTAAAGGAAAAAATCACCTCAAAGGAATTTTTTTTTTCATTTCTAAAATTAGTATTCTAAAGAAAACCTATAACGAAAATATAAAAAACACAAAAATTTTCTCTCTTTTTTTTTTTTAGGATTTTTTTTAGTACCTTGTAATACATCTCCAAATACAAATAAGAATAACAAAAGACTAGGCAAACTCAACTAGACTTATTACAAATTCTGACATCAACTAAAAGACTGAATGCCACTATATAGGACTAAAAAGTAAAACATGAATAATTGACTCAAAAACATAAAATGGCTCCTCGAGCAGCTCCTGAATGCAGTGATCCTGGGGTGTATGTCATGCTCAAACTCCGATAAGTAAATCCACACCTGTATGAGAAAACTTAAACCAACACCATGTGAGACAATAACATTCCCTACTAGACACATGCAAGACATGATTGAGGTTATTTTTGCAAAGTGGCTAATTTGGCCAAAAGATGGCTGGAAGTGCAAAATTTGGCTAAGACCCCGCAAAGCCAAGAACCTAACATTTGCTAGGAAGACCGGACCCTATGTGGGTTGCCTATGTATCACGCCCCGAAAGACGAGAATCAGGTATGCATAGTTCGGGCAGCTTTGACTCTTTTGGAACAACTCTTTTTATTACTCTTTTTTTAAAAAAATTTGGCAGAGTTTCGGGATATTTTCAAATATTGGGTTTTTCTTTAGAACCGGGCTTTATTTCTTCCTTACATCAGTCTTGGGTTTCCTTTTTGCTTTATTTTCCCTAGCCGGTCAGCATGCAAGCCGAAACAAATAAATGTTCACATAGCACATAGAATGCATCAAGATGGTCTGTTATTTTGGGTACACCTGTCCTAGACGGACTCAACCCCTGTGTTGAGTCCCCTAAGTCAAATGCACGTGATGCAAACAAGCGCTCCTACTCCGGTTTTATTTTTAGAATCGCAATTATGTTACGCGGACGTATACATAACCACAATTGTGTTTTAAACGGCCCTGAAGGATTTTCTACAAATATTAGTCGTTTTATATCTAGACTATGAGATTAATACGAGGGCCGCGCAATTGTCATTCTATTTGGCGCGGCGCACCTCAATTTGTTAAAGAGGTTAATTACTTAACAATAAATATAGATAAAGGTTTTATTTAAATTAACTAAAGGGCTACATGACAGGAATCGATCTTTCTAATCAAAGGGGCTGGGCTCATCACCAACGTGCCAGCAGCCTAACGCGAAAGGAATGATTTTGGTCTCATTAGAAAGAAATTGTTCCATTTGGGCCCAAAAGTGAGCCCAAGCTCCTGAAAATATGTTGTGTCCGGGTGAGAGATTTGGCATCAAATCTCCACAGCGCCAAATGAACGCCTGAGGTGATGCAAATTCAGAAAGCCAGCGCTGGGACTAATACATAACATGACTCGAGTTCGAGTCTCAGACACCGCAAGCCCTTTTGAGTATTAGAAGCCTTAAGCTCCAAATGAAGATGCAGACCTCAATCATTTACCCTATTCACGCAGCAAATAAGAAACTACCCGCTACTGAAATTCTCAAAGCATAATTCAAGATACCAATTGATTGGAAATTCTCAGAAAAACTAAGCTAAAACTGAGATTAAAACTGAGTCTTAAAGACAGCCCCAAAATGTGTCCAAATTTCTGCTGTAATTGAAAAGCTATGCGTACAGGTCAAGTTTAAAACATGTTAATGGTGGTCTTCAGTCCAAACTTGCACATGAAAACACAAACCAAAAGCCACATATGTTCCATTAATTAAACTACAAGATCAGAGTCCCTATCCAGCTGAATCTCTACAACTAAGACACCCAATTAGTCTACGTAATATCAGAATCTCAAACCAATCTGACCAGTGCCCCAATTTATAGTTTCAGTCCAGATTTACAAAATAAACTCAAATAAAATCATAACATGAATAGATGAACATATCTACAGAAGCTAAAGTAGTAAAGGATTACATCATGAATCATCATTCATTAGATATCAAAAGTCTTGAATTGCATATCAACTACAAAGCTTCTCATGTCGCACTTTACATGTTAAAGAGATTCCCAGGATTACCTGGAAATTGAAGTATAAACCAAAGGGGTGAAGGATCAGCAGTAATATGAGCAGAAATCAACACCAGCAACCAGGAATACAACAAAACCAAACCCAGAACCCAAAAGAAAGTGCAGCAATCAAGAAAAACAACTTCAATCGAGTGGTAACTCAGCAGAATTCAAACCAAGCTTAAACCAGATTCAATCCATCTTAAACACTCAGTGAATCAAATATTGCTTCAGCAGATTAGAGTTTAAAAAAAATCGAAGAAGGAAATCAATGAAACAGTGAAAATGTAGCTATTTGTGATTTTTCAGCAATTCTTAGCTCTCCCTCTTTTTTCTGGAATTTTTAGCTCTTCCAAAATCTCTTCCGTCCCCCTTCAAAAGCAAGAAAACATGCCTTTATAGGCAAGGAAAGTAGGGCAGCCTTAGGTTCTCATTTTTACACTTTAACCCTTTTTGAATTCTTGTTTTAGCTTAGGTGTTCCCCAATTACTGACGTGTTACCTAAGTTAACCTATCATACTTCTGAAATTCAAATTAAAACCCCCACTAGAAGCTTCCCATTTCTGTTATGAAAGATTCCCCATTCTAGATTACCTAAACTACCCTTCAATACCCTGCTTTATTACCCCTAAAACCAACCCATGACCCCAAAGGTCTTAGACTAACTGGGTCAGCGGACTCTGTAACCCTTTGGGCCTCTGAACCTTTGAGGCCTAAAAATGTGATAAGAAAAGAAAAATCACAAGCCACCATTACCCAACGGGTTCCCTAACCCAAATCCCAACTAAACTAGATGACTAACCACTACCATTAGGCAGGGGTTTGGCTAAGTTATCAATTGTGACCTAATTAAGCTACGTAATTAAAATCAAATGCAAACAAGTTAACAGGGATCAAACAAGTTAAATTCAACTATTAGCAATTATGAACTAAATAACCAATTCAACCAAAACGCCTAGACCGACTGCTTAACAATTCTGAACACTAGCTTATGCAAACAAAAGAAATGAAGTGATTTTAATCTTTCAATGAAACTAACAGGGATTAATTTCAAGAACAGGCGGATATGCGAGATTAGGCTACTGATCAATCAAAACAAAAACAAATGAAAAGAAAAAGAAAGAAAAGAAACGGAGGAGGAAACAGGAGAAGAGATAAGAACGATAAGAATACCTCAAAACCGCTAGAAAACTAACCAACTTTGATTTGACTCGAAACAGGCATTAGCCGTATGTTCTCGACGAGAACAAATGGTCAACGCCCGTTTTAAAGCCTAACACTTGAAAGCTTGACAGGTCCGCTTCTTCTTTGATTTCAAATTCAAGGAGGAATTAGTTTGATGAGGATTTATGGAGAAATAGGGATAGATTGGGGTTAAGGGACGGGTAGTGGCTGCATGGATGGAATTTAGGGTTAAATGGAGGCGGCGTTGCCACCGGAGAAATTATGGCGGCGCTAGGGTTTCGATTTTCAACTGGAGATTCGAAGGGTTCCAGGGGGTTTTGAGGGAAAAGGAGTGGGGATCTGGAATGGGGAGGCCAAGGTGGGTTTGTGGTGTTAATTTCAGGTGGAACGGAGTGGTTTGTGGCGTCGCCGCCGGTGGAGATAAGGGAGGTTTCAGGGGCGGCGGGCTCTAGGGTTTCCGTGTTAGAGATAGCTGTGAAGGAGACGAGTGAACACGGGGGGGGGGGGGAGGAACGCATTTGGACAGTTATATCTTAAGTGATCCCAGCTTCAGGACCGTCGGATCAAAGATCCTCGACGGCTGGGATCGAATGGAGGGGAAACGGGGTCGTTTAACTGGGGGGTGGGAACTGGACCGGTTCTAGGTGTGGGTTTGGGCTGGAACGGGTAGGCTATGCGCTTGGGCTGAGAGAATTAAACAAATATGGCCCAAATTCTAGTCTCTTTCATTTCACTTTCATTTTCAAGACAAATTCCTTTTCCTTTTCTCTTTTCTCTTTTTTTTTTTCAAAATTAAAATAAAAAAACCAAATAACAATTAACTCCTAATTACTATTATTAACTAAATCGAATTAAAGGACAAACTACCCTAAATTCAAAATTAAAACTAAAATAAACTATTTTTGAGACTTTTCCATTTTATAAAAAATTAATGACTAATTAATTCCTAAAATGCAAAATTAACTCCTAAATGCACATGCACATATATTTTGTATTTTTTACTAATTAAAATGCACAAACAAAAATACAAACAATTAACAGAAAATGTCACGCAAATCCACGAAATTGCAAACACTGAAAGAAATTATTTTGTTTTGAATTTATGGGAGTAATTCATATAGGGCAAAAGTCACGTGCTCACAACTAGAACTCCAGCATAATATATTGGAGTTCCAGCAAGTATACTGGTCCAGTATAATATACTGGAGTTTGGAGCACCGGTGCCCCAGTCTCCAGTATATTATACTGGAGCCAGCAAAGTATACCGGTCCAACAGAATATGCTGGAGTTCATACACAGGTGCACCGAACTCCAGTATATTATGCTGGACCGGTCTCTGTTGCAGCAAAATAGTGGCTATTTTTTATTGACTTGGTAAACGCTAGCTATTTTTGAATGACCAGTCCGAAAACTGGCTATACCGTGCTATTTTAACTCTGAAATCCATTGCAATCTAGCAAACCGTATTTGGGATTTTGAATAAATATTGGTCTTGGCTTTCTAAGATTTATAGAAATTTAATGTTGTCCATATTAGGGGTGTACATAGGCCGTGTTGGTTCGGATTTTACAATTATCAAACCAAATCAATTGTGTCGGGTTATTAAATCTAAAGACCAAACCAAACCAATAAAACTCGGATTTTTCAATCTCGGTTTTTCTCAGGTTTTCGGGTTATTCGGGTTTTTTTGGGTTTTTTTCCGGTAAAATCTTCGTAGAACAAAAGATATAACGTATGCTCAAAATATTTCTTTAATCCTAATAAGATTCAACTATATAAAGTATTTTCCAGGAAAATAATGCAAAATATGAGATGTGTCATGGCATTATCCTAAAATATTCAACAATAAAGACAATAAAATTATGTAATATAATATTGCTAATTAAAAAGCCATAATAAAAATAAACATAATCTAAAAGTACTAAGTCATGCTAAAATAAATAGACTAATAAGGGAGCATTAATTACATGACTAAATGCTAAAGAAAAATAAAAATAGGTTATGCATTTTTATCTAAATTATTGCAAAACAAAAAATAGATATTCAATACATTCCCTTTTATAATATTGAATTGAATGTCTTTTGTTAGCATTAGTATTGATTTGATTTTGGTTTGGGTTTTTGTTAGCATTATTTAATTTACTAATATTAATGGCTGTAAACTTATTGGAGCATTCAAACGTTCTAAGTCCAACCTTGAAATAATACCGTAAAAGATAAAATTATAGATATCTTTAAGAAATATTTATAAATTACGTCACAATAAGTATATTTATATATTAAATATATCTAAATTTTTTATATATGTAATGTCGGGTTGGTTTGGTTTCGGTTTGACTTTCTTTAGTTAAAACCAAACCATACCAATTATGGTCGGTTTTTTTTTCCAACACCATACTAAATCAAACCAAATTATAGTCGGATTTTTTTTCTCGGTTTGACTCGGATTATCGGGTTGGTGCTGTTTGTCGGTTTCCTTTGTACACCCCTAGTCGATATACATAGTCAAGCGAGAAAAGAATAAGAGCTCCATTTTTTATTGAAGCTTACTTGTACTACATATAAGTAATACTAGTTTCTCTGCACACGCGTTGCGCGTGTACTCTATCTCAATAAGTATTATATTTTTAAATAATCACATAAATATAATAGTAAAAGTTTTGTTTGAGTTATAAAGTAAAAGTTAAAAACAAAAGTATGTAAGTACAACAGCCTAATAAAGGAAGAAACTCTACTGGATATGTCCTCAATCATCTCAAATCTCAATCGAGATATTTAACTTAAAATTGTTTAAGTTTTTGTATGAATTTTCTTGAAAAAGTATTTATTCATAAATACAAAAAAGAAATCAACTAACTGAAAGATGTATTTTTTTTCTCACAAGTAAAATGCATAAAATATAAATTATCCTTTTTAGTCTATAAGAAGTTATTTCAAATATATTGAAGAGTAAAGTATTATTGCAAAATAAAGTCTAACTGTTACATCTTGATTAGTCTACTCTTTTTATATTTTGAGGAGAGGTTTCTTTCTCTGTCGGAACACACACCCATGCATTTGAATATTGTATTTTTATGGAGGCAAGAGTCCTTGTTATTGAATTTCTTCCGATTAATGGATTTTTAAAGGATTGTGTTAATATTATCCGAGAAGCAGTGAAAATATGAAAAACATGTTAACATCATATTAGAATTTATCCTTTCAACTAATTCTTATAAATTATTAAAGTTTTCGTGTGTGTTTGTATATAATTAATTGTTATTTAGATTTGGTCTTTTTAAAAATAAGCTTAGTTTGATGCAAAAAATATTTTAAGTGTTTATATTTTCTAAGATATTTTTAAGAGAAATATATTACAAAACTACTCTGCCTATTTCTTTTCTATTTTTTTCTTTCGTATTATATTTCTTTCTATTTTATTTTCACTTAAAATAGCAAGTGAATTAATATTATTTAGATTTCTGCACTAAAATATAATATAATAGCTTGCTAATAATTTACTTTAAATTATTTTTAAAATTTTGTTATGGTTCTTTAATTGAGGATCACTCATATATTCTAAATTTCACTCACTTATAGGCACCTTCGTAAAACTGTACATTCAGTTCCTCTCTTCTAATAACTTGACTTTATCTTTTAATAAAGTACATTTTGTTTGTAGAATAATAAACAAATATAGTTACAGAAACTCTCTTGTAGTAAGAAATGACCTAATAAAAATATATACATATTATTAATTAAGGTGTTTTATCATGCCTTTACCCTTAAAAAACGATGAAAGTTGAGTATATCTTTCTAAAGTTTGTAATTTTTTCATATTGCCTTTTCATAATTTGTATATTTTCATTTGTAAATATATTTAATACAAAATAATAATTTTGATCTTTAACAAATGCATGAAAAAAGATATCCCACGTAAATCATTATAGTTTCTCTTTTTTAATCTCCAAAATAAACCAAAGAAAGAAACTAAACCAAAAACTTGATATTATGGCAATAGATACTAAACAAAACCAATATATTTGTAAGGCACAAGAAAACAAGAGTTCTATTACCACGAAACGGAAAGTACTCAGTAATAATAATAAAAAGCTACTAACATGCAAAAAGAGAGAAATATTTGCGCCGTTGTATTGGAAGGACATTAACTTACCGATCGAAGAGAAATAATTGATGCGTGATGGATTCCTCCATTTATTTGCTTTCTTATCTCCATATTTTTAAGAGAAGACGTCAAAAGATCAAGAAATAAAAAGAAGAAAAAGAAAATCCAAATTAAAGATATTACTGCACACACATACTTGTTGACTTAGTTTTCTTCAGAAAATTATTCATCCTTAATTTTGGATCTCTATGCCATTTGTCATGTTGTATGGAAACAATATGATTTTCAAAACTTCTAAGCCGCAAAGAATATCACAATCTTGTAGGACCATTATTTCTTTGATTAGAATAATACTCAGACTTGCAAATAAATTTAGCCTACATCATTGGCCTTTAGCCGCATGTTTGTACCATTTCAAAAACTTTGAAAAATATGAAATCTGAAAATTAAGAAGGTGAAGTGGCACGTCCTCTCTTCGGCCATGTACCACATTTATCCTTTTCTCAAATTTTTAGCCTTTTCCAGTTTTTCCTTTGTTTTATTTTTAAAAAGCCAAGTCATTTCTTAAATGACACATATTTTGGAAAGGAAAGGCACCTTTTCGGATGAGGGTTTTTATTTTAGATAAAAAATTATAAATAAAAATATTTAGTGTATTAAAAAGAATATTTAAGTAATTTAACTTTCCAACTAAGGGCTTCCCACTTTTATAATAATATAAATTATCATTTTAGATCGATGCCTTTACCTGTATATGTGAGTGACATGTGTTTATGTCCACCCACTATTTTAGATGCTTATCTGATAATCTAAATATGTCGAGAACAATAAGATGACTTATGTGCTTATGTCACCCACTATTTTATCAAATTATAGGTGGCTTGCTTTCATCAATTCGATGAGCAGTGGCGTGCGGAATTTTTGGGGCATTTGCATATGCTCATTTTTTATGCCACATTTTAATTTGTGCCCGTTTTACAAAAAAAATTGTAAGCGTACCTGCTTTTTCATATAATTTCAGCACACGGGACTGAAATAGTAAAGGCAATCACGCAAAACTTCAGCATTCTAGTAGCCGAGCCTGAAGTTCAGCTCTTGAGCTGAAGTTTTTGTGTTGTAACTGGGAAACTTCAGCTCTAGAGCTGAAGTTTTTGTGTTGTAACTGGGAAACTTCAGCTCTAGAGCTGAAGCTTTTGTGTTGTAATTGGCTACTTTTAACTCCCTCTCTGTAATGCACATAACACATGATACTCATCTTCACTGTTATGTTAGCTTTAAGCTTTATTTTAATGATGACAATGCAAAATTAATGAATTGACTAACAGCTGAATTACTTTGTGACAGTAGCCAAATCCAATCATCACGAGATAGATGAACAGCAGGAGATGACATGTACAAGGATGAAACTACACAAGAATCTAGTCAATCTGATTCAGTATAAAGGAATAAAGATGATGTTAGCAAAATAAATTAAAAGAAGAAGAAAGGAGAAATTGTATGAGTTAAGAATAAGAGCTGAAGTTATTAACTGCTACTCCCAGGGTGAAGTATCGTTTCTGGGATTGGTCCAAAAAAGATCTGCATTTTGTCTTTTGTTGAGAAGAAGAAAACGAAGGAGGAGAAGGAGGAGAAGGGGGCTGAAGTTATTTAAGAAGTGGGTACAAGTTAAACGTTTTAAAAAAAATGGGTATAGGTTAAATGGGGGCGACCAAATAGGACGTGCAATTTTTACGGAATTTTTTTATAAGCGGTGTCACTATTTTTAGTAAGAGGCCCATAACAATCAAAACATATTTTATGGAGTCAAGGGAGTTTAAACCCAAGACTTCTCACATCAAACTTGAAGCTGTCAACCACTAGACTACTGAGTTATTTTGTCGCAAGTGGTGTCACCTTTAATGCTTTTATCTTGTATTTCTGTTTTATTTATTATTTATATATATATAATATAAAAAATTTCGACAAAGCAGTGTCCCGTGACACCGCTTGGGTCCATATAAATCCGCCCCTATCGAAGAGGAAATTCATATGATTAATTATTGTATAATCACCGACTAACTAATAAATTAAAACAGTAACTCGAGACACTTCTTGTATGTGACTTGCTGAGGCTAAGCTAGCTTTTTCTAACAAGTTATTTTATTAGGATCAAGAGAATGCAGAATCTAGAGTGAACAAGCATAATCTTATACAAACATATATTTAATTTTTTTTCTTTTTTTTGCATACATATACATAATTGAATTTACATAACTCGTCCTAGATTCACAATTTTATTGAAATACATAATCCGAAACTTCATAAGATGATCGAGGATGTGTTCATTTGGGAGCGCGAGCGCGAGCTCGGTAAAAAGCAAGTAACTCGTCTCTTGGAGGTAGAGATTCCTTGACTTGGCTGCAGTTAATGTACTCATGTCTCCACTTACAAAAATTTGGAAAATTTTCACTTGTCACCAAAACAACTCCAGAGGCTTCTTCAAAAACTCCTAGCCAAAATGCCACCAAATTCGCAGCAATATCAGCAAACCCAAATTTGTCACCCACAAAGAACTTCTTATCCTTGAGCTCATTGTCAAGAACTTTCAGCATCTCACAAACTTCGTTTTTACCTTTCTCTTGCTCCTCCCCTTGGCGAAGGAAAGTATTCACTATTGCAGTCACCTACAAAACACTCTTAACTTAACAATAACAACAACAAAACTACGTCTCAATCACAAGTAAGTTAGAGTCGGCTCCATTTAAATCTGCACCTTGCTATACAAAATTATGAAAAGTATTCCAAACTCTTTATATTTTCTACTGACATATAAAAATGACATTGATTAAAAAATTTCTAGAAAATATAAGACCCAAGTAAACGTACTAACATCACAAAAACATATTCTCAACTAATTGATACCACTTCTATAGAGATCTTGTGTTTCATTGTGCCGTATTTTTTTTCCGTAACATTTGCATGGATTAAGAGATATTGTAGGTATTTCGAAGCAACTTCTTCCCGTACGATTTTAAGTCTATCTTGTCCCCTTTTAACACCTCCACTATAATGGTTTCACACATACAGATATGTAAATATGAACATTGACACATGACATGATTAAACTATCATATATGGAATAAAACAATATTCAAAATTACTTTAGTCTCAAATAAAAGTCTACTAAATTATGCAGATAGGTATTTACCTTATCGTCAAGGAACTTAGCCCAGAAACGAGCTAAAGCTCGATCATAAGGGTCTTTAGACAAAATGGAAGGGCCTTCAAAAGTCTCATCAATATATTCAAGAATGACAATAGACTCAACAATGGGTTTTCCATTGTGAATGAGAACAGGGACTTTTTTGTAAACAGGATTGGATTGAAGAAGTAGAGAGCTCTTGTTATCTCGATCTTCTTCTCTATATTCATATTTCACGCCCTTAAGCTTTAGAGCCCACTCAACTCTGTGACTAAATGGGCTATACCAAAAACCTAGCAACTTCACTTCTGCCATCTCACAACTTGGTTCTCAATTTTTTTTGCTAATTAACTATGTTATGGAATTTCCAATTGGTGGTTCTCTCTTGAACTGTAGTCTTCTTTTATAGAAGGAAAAATCAATGAAGTGTATTGCCAACCAAGTAACAATTTAATGTTTCTTTTTTGAGAATTAAAATTTCTAATTCAATGTTTCCATATTGACCGAATACTTTTAATAAGCATGAGTCTCAAAATTTGATGAAGTGGTTGAAGGTTCTTATTTTACTATTTTCTTTATCAATTCTTCTTATACTATATATTTTGGTTGCGTTTGCCTGGCGCCAAACATTGTTTGACTTGAAAAGAAAAATGATTTATTAAATAAACTAATTCATGTTTGTCCAAGACTTGAAAGACATACGTAAGCACTTAGCTAATTACTCTACTTTGACTCATCTTCCCGAGATTCTCTCAAAGGTTATTGTATGATTTTGAGTATGTTTAACAAAAAAAAAAAATAGAAATCTTGGTCAAAGCTTGTTTTTAAAAGTACTCGGCTACTGATAATAAAGAAAGTCAATATTCTCGCAATAAGTAAGGAAATTAGAATATGAAATAGCGAAGTAATCAATAGAAAGAAAAAGTAAGTAATTATTTTTCAATAATAATCAGAACGTGTCCATAGAGATGACATTTCTTTCCCTTATATAGTGATCTCTAAGTACAACGTCTTTTCCCTTTTATGATCGAGTCATTATGAGCATTAATGACATTAATGAAATATTATAATTGGTAATCGTAATTGTTTCGTGAAGATTCTGTAACGTTTGTAATAATCCATGCTCATTAATTGAAGACCAATGAATCTGTCCTTTTTACTGTCTTGGTTTATTCCACCGGGGTCTCTTCAAATCACTAAAGAGACCCGAGCAACCGTTTCTTCTCATCTCTTAGACGTTTTGCTCATATCTATTAAGACTCACGTATTTTTTAATACTCTTCTCCAGCTGTCGCTTTTCTAGTGATCCACATGTCTTGCCATGTCGGCCACATAATTAATTCCACGTGTAATATTCATTTTCTCCAATACAGATAGTCCCCCCACTTACTAATTATTCAACAATTGAATATTTGGGAAGTTGATCTCATTTAAGGCGGGAATTTTTGCCGCCGTTTCTCGCGTACCATTGTATCTTCTTCTGAACCAATGCGCCTTATGTCACTTCCATTTAATGTATGTGACACATGGCAGTCATCGATTGGATCTGCACCTCTTTAGTGGATTTTAGGGCTTTTTTGCGGCTGCATCAGTCACGAAGTGATAGTTTTCATAATGACGTTTCCATCATTACCTTTTTTACATGACGGTTGCTTCTACATATAAATACATCCTTTGCCTTTGCTTTTACGAAAAACTTTCTTCAGTGTTCTTTATTCACAACTTGTTCTTGTTCTTCAGTATGTTCTACTTCTTTATAAAACTATGTGTTCTTCAAATCCTGATCCTCAAAAAGTTCTCATAGTAGACGAACTTCCCCTTTCTTCCGCTCCTACCAGAAGTAGGAGAGATGGTAGGTTGCGTAGTTTAGGGTCAGTTTCTGTACGTGGTTCTTCTTCTCAACCCAGTTTACTCCTCCATCGTCTTCTAGAACTAGGGCTTCTTCTTTACATAAATCTTCCGCTAGAAATAGAGATTCTAGTGAACGTCTTCGTGAACCTACTGTCTACGAGATTATTCCTGCTGAACTCTCCTTTATTACGGATAGAGAATTAATTAAAAATCAAGTTACTTCCATGACTTCTTACGATCGTGCTGATGTTTACCCTTCCCAGATCACTGAGGGTTTAGTTTCTATTGTGTGTAGAGATTGCTAATGGAAATTTGACTTCTCGATTCTGGTCCCCAATAAGAATCAAAGGGTCACTTCCTTTAAATCTGGTTTTTCTTTTGTGTATACATATCCCTTCACATTAGGTTTTAGGCCACCTATTGACCCAGTTATTATTGAGTTTTGCCATTTCTTTTATGTGTGTTTAGGACAGATTGGGCCTATTGTATGGAGAGATGTGGCATGCCTGAGATACTTGTCAAATATGGCTCTGTTACCCTTCACCTTTTACCATCGAATTCATCTTTACTCTACCAAATTATTTTGTCATGGGTTTTTTACTCTCGTGGCGAGAAGTAAGAGAGTTTTGGTTAGCCCTAAAGACGATAAAGATCGTGGCTGGTATGCCCGATTTGTTGCTGCTCCTACAAGTGGGTTAGTAGATGAAGAAACATGCCCTTCCCTGAGAAGTGGAACTTTGCACGTGAGTTTCTCTTCCAATCTTTTATTTCTCTTTTTTTAAAAAGAACTTGTACTCTCGTAACTGTTTTACTTTTCTTTTTCAGCAACCATGGGAACTGTTGAGGAAATTTCTGATTTCCGTGGGGTAGAAAAATTATTAACAATGGCTCCAATGGAAGAAAGGTCCTGGAAATACCTTTCAAACAGATTTGGATAGAAGAAAGGTCCTGGTAATAACTCCAATCGAAGAAAGGTCCTAGTAATAACTCCAATGGAAGAAAGGTCCTGGTAATAACTCTGTTGGTCGATGCATGTTGTTACCATATCTTTGGCATATGTCACATTTGGCCACACAGCTCTCTGCCCCTTCTTCTATTTTTGGCCAGTAATACCCTGCTCTAATTAGAGTTTTTACCAAGGATCTTCCTCCTGCGTGATTTCCACAATGTTCTTCATGTACTTCTCTCATCACATACTCTGTTTGAGAAGGTCCAAGACACCTTACTAATGGACCACCGAACATTTTTTGATATAAATTGTCTCGATCCAAACAATAACGGGCAGCTTTTCGTCGAAGTGCCTGAGCCTTTTTCTTATCTTCAGGTAGAATTCTGTACTGCAAACAATTAACGATCTCGTTTCTCCAATCCCAGGTTAGATTATTGAAATTTACCTCGTTTTTATCTTGATCAAGTGCCGAATGAAACAAATGTATTACAGAAGCATTTTCTTCATTTGTTACTTCTGCAGCGGATGCAAGATTAGCCAACGTGTTTGCTTCGACATTTTTTCCCTGGGTATCTGCACGATTTTCCAAGTTTGGAATTGCTTGATAATATCTCGTGCCTTTTCCAAATATTACTGCATCCTCGCCTCTCTATCTATATAAGTCCCTTGCATTTGATTAACTACGAGCTGTGAGTCGCTTTTGATTGTAACCTGCTCTATTCAGAGCTCTCGTGCCATTTCTAAACCTGCAATCACAGCTTCATATTTTGCTTCATTATTAGTAATATGATGGCACTTTATGGCTTGCCTTATAGTTTCTCCCGAAGGTGGGATTAGAATAATGCCTAAACCCGCTCCTTTAACATTTGAGGAGCCATTGGTAAACAGGGTCCAAGTACCTGGATTACACCCGTTAAATACCCGCGGTTCTTTTTCTACTTCTATTACCATCCCTGGGCTAAAGTCTGCCACGAAATCTGCTAAAACCTGTGATTTTATTGCAGTTCTAGGTTGATATGTGATGTCATATTCACTTAGTTCTATGGCCCACTTGGCTAATCTACCTGATAACTCTTGCTTATTCAATATATTTCGTAAGGGGTAGGCGGTCACTACAGAGATAGGGTGACGTTGAAAATAAGGCCTTAATTTTCTAGAAGCCATTGTTAGTGCTAAAGCATGTTTTTCTAAATGAGGATATCGAGTTTCAACATCTAATAAGGACTTGCAAACATAATAAATTGGAGATTCCTTACCCTTATCTTCTCAAACTATCACTGCACTTACCGCCATTTCTGACACAACGAGATAGATAAATAGCTTTTCACCGTCCTTTGGTTTAGCCAACAACGGTGGGTTTGACAAGTATGTTTTTAGATTTTTGAGCGCTTGTTGTCATTCTTTAGTCCACTCAAATTGGCTTTGCTTTTTCAATACTGAGAAGAACTTAATGCTTTTCTTCGAAGATTTAGATATAAATCTTCCCAATGCTGCTATCCTACCTGTCAACCTCTGCACTTCGGTTTTGCTCGTGAGTATATCCAGTATTTCTTCAATAGCTTTAATCTGCGCTGGATTTACTTTAATTCCCCGGTTAGAAACAAGGAAACCTAAGAACTTACCCGATGACATGGCAAATGCACACTTTTCGGGATTTAGCTTCATATTGATTTTGCGGAGAATCTGAAATGTATCTAACAAATGTTGGATGTGATCCCCCGCCTGTGTTAACTTGACTAACATGTCATTAATGTATACTTCCATGGTTTTTCCCAGGTACTCCTGGAACATCTTCATTACTAACCTCTGGTATGTGGCTCCAGCATTCTTTAGACCGAAAGGCATGACTTTATAACATTAAGTCCCCCTTTCTGTAATAAAGAAAGTTTTTCCTCATCTAAAGGATCCTTTTTTATCTGATTATATCCTGAGCAGGCATCTAAAATACTTAATAATTCATGTCCTGCAGTAGCATCAATAAGTTGATCTATGTGCGGTAAAGGAAAAGAATTTTTAGGGCAAGCTTTATTCAAGTTAGTATAGTCTACACAAACTCACCACTTACCATTCTTTTTGGGCACCACTACAGTATTAGCTAGCCAATTAAGATATTTTACCTCTCGGATAGACCTAATTTTTAAAAGCTTTTGAACCTTATCCTGAATCACCTGGTTTTTGAAGGATCCTTGCTTCCTTTTCTTTTGTTTGACATGTGGGTGTGTTGGGTCTTCATACAGCTTATGAGTCATCACCTCCGGGGGTATACCTGCCATATCTGAATGCGCCCAAGAAAAGCAATCTGCGTTAGCTTTTAAGAATTCAATTAACTTACCTTTCAACTCTAGGATCAGATTGGTTCCGATATAAACTTTCTGCCCGGCCAATGTATAAACAGCACCACAACTTCGAGTTCCTCAATTGTTGTTTTGATGTTTTCGTTCTCTTCCGACTCTGAATAGTATCAGGCCTTGAGTCTACATTTTGTCCATCTTCGGTTGAGGTTTTAAACCCTCAATTGAATTCTGTAATTGCTATCTCACATCTGCAGCGTCATTTTGTATGCTTGAATCCGCCACTGAATTGATATTTCTAGAAGCCTGCTGATCACCACGGATGTGCCTAATTCCCCATTGTGAAGGGAACTTAATAACTTGATGTAAAGTAGATGGAACAACATCTATCTCGTGAATCCAAGGTCTGCCGAGGATAATATTGTGTGCCATATCCATATTTATTACTTGAAATTTCGTATCTTTGACTACTCCTTCTGCGAATGCGGTGAGAATTATCTCACCTTTTGGGACAACGCTTGAATTGTCAAATCCAGATAGGGTACGTGCTTTGGGTACTAATTTGTCATCAGCTTGCATTTCGTTTACCACTCTTAAAAGAATGATATTTACAGAGCTACTTGGATCAATCAAAACTCGTTTTCACATTAGTATAATGTACAAGTAAAGATATTACCAGTTCATCATTGTGTGGGATCAACACGCCATCTGCGTCTGCATCATCAAATGTTATATTGTCTTTTTCCAAAACTTGGCGAACTCGCTTCCCGTGGGTGACTGTGATTTTTGATACCTTTTTTACAGCCGTATATGTCACACCATTGACCTCCTCTCCTCCGCTTATGAAATTAACCGTTCTTTTTCGTGACAGAGGTTTTGGTGGCTCCTATCTATTCTTCATATATGCTTGCTTACCCTTCTCACTAAACAAATCAGTTAAGTTTCCTTGCTTTAATAAGTGCTCTACTTCACCTTGTAGCAATCTGCAATCTGCTGTTTTATGACCGTGATCATTACCAGAAATCTGGGTTTCTTCTGTTGGGGTTCGATATCATTTTTTTTGGCCACTGCACCTTATCTCCCATGTTTCTTAAAACAGCTATCAACTCAGATGTGTGAACTTTGAAATGGTAACCGCTAATCTTTGCTTTTGAACTACTGTCGTTGTCTCGCGTATCTCGTGTGTCTCGCTCCTTTCCAAACTTGGATGATGAACCCGAATCTCTGTCCCTTGATCTGGAATCATACCTCGGGCTCTCTTGTTTATACCGTGAATTCCTTCCTGCTGGTCCCATGTAAGGTTTGTACCTGTTCTTACCGGACCTTTTTTCAGTTTCTGGTCGCCTCAAACTTACTCTTTCATCCCCCCGTGACTGAGTGATAGTATCTTCTTCTATCCGCAGCTTCGTGCTATACCTGTTATAAACATCATTCCAAGTTGTTGCAGGGAATTCTCGTAAGCTTTCTTTGAGTCTCCTTGTGGCTTCTGAGCTTTTTTCATTTAAATTACTTGCAAATGCCATAGCCGCCCAACTGTCAGGTACACGTGGTAACATCATTCTTTGACGTTGGAATCTATCCATGAATTCCCTGAGTTGCTCCGTATCTCCTTGTTTTATTTTGAAGATGTCTTCCATCATCTTTTCAACTTTTTGAGCTCCCGAGTGTGCTTTTATAAATGAATCTGCAAGCTCAGCAAAAGAATCAATAGAGTTTTCAGGTAAAAGAGAATACCATGTTAGTGCTCCCTTTGTGAGTGTTTCACCGAATTTTTTGACCAGCACTGATTCAATCTCTTGCTTAGCCAAATCGTTGCCTTTCACGCCAGTTGTAAATGCAGTTATATGATCTCGTGGATCGGTTGTCCCATCATACTTCGGGATATCGGGCATCTTAAACTTTTTTGGAATAGGCAAAGGAGCGACTCTTGGCTTCCAAGGTTATTGAGAATATTTATCCATATCCACTCCTTTGATTATAGGTGGAACACCAGGTATCTGCTATATGCGATCGTTCTGCTCCTTGAGCTGTTTCTGCAAAGTTAGTACTAAACTTTGTAAATAAGAATTAATTGAAATACTTCACCTTCCATCACGAGATTCGCTGGGAGTTCCTCCACTGCCCGAATTGGTGAGTCCCGAGGGTGGATTTTCTATGGTTGCGGTGTTATTCGGAGGTGGAGTTGGTAGTACAGTTGGCAACCCACTAACAAAAGCTTGAAGAGCATTGTTGACCTGTTCTGCAATTAATTGCTTTGGTGCTTCATCAATAGCTTGATCATCCCCATGATTGTCATTCACATGTGATATAGATCTGTCAGGTGACCCTTCTCGGAATTGTTGAGGAGAGTTTCATGGTGAAGGGACTGGAGTACCATCCTCTTGTTGATTTTGCTGCTTCAACTGGTGTTGCTGATTTTGTTGGTTGTTGTCGTTAGCATTCGACATGATCTTTTGATAGGAAAAAGAATTTGGAAAGTGAATAGATTATCAGTTTTCCAGTAACGAAACCAATTTGTTTAATCAAAAAATAGGAATTTCTGTCAAAGCCTGTTTTTAAAAGTACTCGGGCTACGGATAATCAAGAAAATCAATATTCTCGCAATAAGTAAGGAATTAGAATATGAAATAGCGAAGTAATCAATAGAAAGCAAAAGTAAGTAATTATATTCTAATAACAATCAGAACGTGTCCATAGAGATGACATTTCTTTCCCTTACATATTGATCTCTAAGTACAACGTCTTTTCCCTTTTATGATCGAGTCATTATGAGCATTAATGATATTAATGAAACGTCATAATTGGTAATCGTAACTGTTTTGTGAAGATTCTGTAACGTTTGTAATCATCCATGCTCATTAATTGAAGACCAATGAATCTGTCCTTTGTACTGTCTTGGTTCATTCCACCGGGGTCTCTTCAAATCACTAAAGAGACTCGAGCAACCGTGTTTTCTCATCTCTTAGACATTTTGCTCGTATCTATTAAGACTCACGTCTTTTTTAATACTCTTCTACAACTGTCGCTTTTCTAGTGATCCACATGTCTTGCCATGTCAACCACATAATTAATTCCACATGTAATATTCATTTTCTCTAATACAGATAGTCTCCCCACTTACCAATTATTCAGCAATTGAATATTTGGGAAGTGGATCTCATATAAGGCGGGAATTTTTGCCGTCGTTTCTCACGTACCATTGTATCTTCTTCTGAACCAATGCGTCGTATGTCATTTCCATTTAATGCATTTTACACGTGGCAGTCATCGATAGGCTCTGCAACTCTTCAACGGGTTTTAGGGCTTTTTTGCGGCTGCATAAGTCACAACGCGACAGTTTTCATAATGACGTTTCCATCATTACCTTTTTTACATGACGGTTGCTTCTGCATATAAATACATCCTTTGCCTTTGCTTTCAGGAAAAACTTTCTTCAGTGTTCTTTATTCACAACTTGTTCTTGTTGTTCAGTACGTTCTACTTCTTCATACAACTATGTCTTCTTCAAATCCTGATACTCTTCTCCAGCTGTCGCTTTTCTAGTGATCCACATGTCTTGCCATATCAGCCACATAATTAATTCCATGTGTAATATTCATTTTCTCCAATACAGACTACTTCTAAGCATCTTTTAGCTTTTGTTTTAGTCTAAAAGCGTTTAATTATATTTCCGAAACTGATGAAATGTGCAAAATTACAGGAATGTTGGAAGTTGGTCTCTCTAGATTAAATCCGACTAAAAAAGGAGTAATCAAAACACAAGGCAACAAAAGGCACAAGAACTTGCAAAGTGCGGACCGCCGAATTCCATATGCAACCTCAAACAATGAAGAAAAACCCAACAGGCTTCATAGAAAAGTGCGGTCCGCAAAGGAATTGTGCGGCCGCAATTGAAGATTCGGAAATCAACTTCAGAGGGTGTGCAATTTTCCAAAGTCCAAGTCCCTCAAGATTGCGGACCACAAAGAATTATGCGGCCGCAGAAGAAGTGCCTTGCAGTCGTAGAAAGAAAGATGTGGATCGTAGAAAAACAGATTGCGGCCGCTGTGATAAATCCGCGGACCGCAGAAACATTGCCTCGCAGCAGCAGTGGAGAATTGCGCAGCCGCATAATCCCAGCTCCTGCAAGATGAACACTTCTACGGACCGAACATGGAACTGTGCGGCCACAAAACCTCTCAAAGGACATTTTTGTCCGAAATTTCCGGCCCTGTATATATAGAGGAGTTTCACAAAATTAGGTCAATTTTTGACATCAGCAACTACAGTAGCCATTTCTCTTTGCTTCTTTTAGTAGTCTTTCATATTCTGGGATATTTTAACAAAGATTTTATCATTTTGATTTTTTAATATGAGTTTAATTAGCATCTCTTCTTCTATTTCTTCAATTTCAAGCATGAGTAGCTAGATTTTTACTAGGGTTTGTGACCACCCTAGTGTGTAAATCTTATGGGTGTCTAATATAATGCTTGTTTATGGTTGGGTGTTTATTATTTAGCCTTGTTCATGCTTTAATTTGTGGAATTAATGGGTGCAAACATTAGTTTATGCCTATTTGACTTAGTCTCTACTTGAGAAAGAGAGACTTAGTCTAGAAAAAATTAGCTAACAAGAAAATTGGTCAACCGAGAGATTGATAATTCCAATCAAAGGGTTTAACCTAGAGATAGTAATAATCCGACTTGAGCTTTTATCAACCGTTTTGAGCAATACCCATTTGGACTTGAGAAAGCCAAATTGGGCAAAATAACTCTCTGACCAAGAGGTATTGAGCGGGTAATTGAGGGTTGATAGCTATAATATACCCCGATCAACAAAACAAGCATTATGGTTTATATCCCATTAGGCAAACACCTAGGTGATGGTCATAGCCCTAGGATTTTTACAAAACTTGAAAAACAACAAAATAAAAATTTCTTAGTTTCATTTCTTAACTTTGCAATCTTAGTTTAAAATAGACATAGAAACAACCCCAATTTGTGGAAGTGTAAATTGAGGTAGTTCAAACTCACGTACTACAATATATACACCTAATTCCCATATATAGCTCCCTGTGGAAATCGACCCCAACTCTTGTTGGGTACTACTATTGCGATCAACCGTTTCATATCTTTGATTTGAGGTGTGAATTGGACGAGATCAATTCTTGGCGTCGTTGCCGGGGAGCTAAAAATGGTGTTAGCTAGGTTTGTGTGTGGATTGTCTTCTTTTCCTTCCGTGTTACTAATTTGTGTGAATCAATTGTAGGTACAACAATGGCAAACAACAATGATAAACTCGAAAACATGCCTTTGGGGGATGTGGACGTTGAGGATGACCAAGTTGAAAAGGTTCCTCTTGAACCTCAAGCAAATAGAAGAGGCCGTGCGCCTCAAGACAACGTCCCAGTTCCACCCCCACCTTTACCAAGAGCGACCACACCGGGTGTTGCCGAATGAAGGGTATGCAAGTTCCATAGTCCCACCCCGTATTAGGGCGGCAACTTTTAAATCACTAACGTAACGCTCACTTTGCTAGAGCAACGAGGGTTCTTCACCGGGGCTCCAAGTCAAAATGCATACAAACACTTGAAGGGGTTTGCGGACACTTGTTGGGGGAGTAAACAGACAAACGTCTCCGAGGATGCTTTAAGGCTAAGGCTTTTTCCCTTCTCTCTAAGGGGGGAGCCTTAGATTGGTTGGAAAGATTGCCAAACCATTCCATTCATACGCGGGATGAGTTGGCGGAGAAATTTATTACCAAGCTCTTTTCTCCTGGGCATATGGCTACTCTTAGAGACGAGATTCTAGTATTCAAAAACAAGAGCCCAATGAGCCGTTACATGAGATATGGAGAGGTATAGAACAATGGTGAAAGAGTGCCACAATAACGACGTGACGGAGAATATGATTCAACAAACTTTCTATCGGGGGATCAATATGACCAATCAATGCGTGGTAAATCAACTTGCCGGTGGAAATTTCATAACAACGCCGTATGTGGAAGCTTGTGAGATTTTAGATGAAATGGTGAACACCTCATCGGCATGGCAATCTAGGGCTAATGTTCCTCAAGGTGATACGAATGTGATTCACCTCCATAAAGAGTTGCATGACCACGGGCAAGCCATTGCCGAATTGACCACCACTATGAATCAATTAGCAAAGGCTCGACTTTAACATGTGCAAAGTCCTAAGCAAGTCAATGCCATGGAGTGAGTAAGAATGATAGTGAACAAAAGAAGGACCAAGGGTCCACAAGTGCAAAACCGAGTGGAGAATTATGTGCAAGAAGATAGAGGTTTGATCAAGATGAATCTTACAATGAACAAGAGGAGGACGTGAAATATGCGAAAAACTTTCAAGAGAAAAGAAACAACTTCCAAGTCCCGAATCAACAACAATGGCAACTTCAAAGTAATCAAGGTAATTGTAATTCTAATAACCAAGGTAATTGGAGTGGTGGAAACAATCAAGGAAATCGGCATAACAACAACAATCAAGGAAATTGGAGTGGTGGAAATAACCAAGGTAATTGGAGTGGAAACAATCAAGGAAATTGGGGAGGTAACAATCAAGGGGGATGGAACAATAATCAAGGCAACCGGGGGTCGGGTTTTCAAAGGCCGCCGATGTATCAACAACCGAACAACACACCTCCTAATCCTTCCCATGGTCCAAGTTCTTCCAATAATGAAATGGGGCATATTAAGAATATGTTCAAGCAAATGATGGAGAAGAATGTCGATTCCGATGCCCAACTTGCCTCCCACAATACATCAATCCGTAACTTGGAAGTTCAAATGGGGCAAATCTCTCAAGCTCTAAATACTCGTCCTAAGAGGGCACTACCAAGTGACACGGTGGTGAACCCAAAGAGTGGGAACAAAACGGGGCATGCCATGACTGTTACTACAAGGAGTGGAAAAGGTGGGAATGCACCCACCTCAAGCCTAAGGCAACTTGTGGATGAAGAGCAAGTAGTGCAAGAAGAGGAGACCCCGAACAATATTGAGCAATCCAACAATGAGGTTCGGATTGATATTGATGATAGCGTGGAAGAGACTCAAGAGGAGGTGAAACCGTCTAGGGATCACATTATTGACATGCCGGAATCGGTAGTGCAAAAGGCTAAGGCACCATTGCCTAATCCTCCACCTCCCTACCCTCAAAGACTCGCAAAGCAAAATGGTAAAAACCAATTCAAGAAGTTTATCCAAATGATGAAGAGTCTCACAATCAATGTGCCATTAGTTGAAGCCTTGGAGCAAATGCCCGGTTATGCATAGTTCATGAAGGATCTTGTGACAAAGAAGCGGTCGATGAATTTTGAAACTATAAAAATGACTCATCAAGTAAGTGCAATTGTGCATTCAATGGCTCCCAAGTTGGAGGATCCCGGTGCTTTCATGATTCCTTGTACAATTGGAAGTGTCGAGTTTGCAAAAGCTCTTTGTGATCTTGGGGCAAGTATAAATTTGATGCCCTAATTGGTTTTCAAGACAGTGGGAATTAAGGCCCACCTCTATGAGATTGCAAATGGCTGATCGTACTATAAAGAGACCTTTGGGAGTGATTGAGGATGTTTTGGTTCGTGTTGATAAATTCATTCTCCCGATGAATTTTGTCATTCTTGATTGTGAGGTTGATTATGAGGTGCCGATTATTCTTGGCAGACATTTCCTTGCTACGGGGAAGGCTCTTTGTGATGTTGAAGTCAGAGAACTTGCTTACTGAGTTGGTGATGAAAAGGTAGTTTTCCATGTGTGTTAGTCCATGAGGCAACCCAATAGCAATGAGTTGTGCTCCTTCGTGGGCTTAGTGACCGATGTGATTGTGGAAGAAACAAATGCTGTGATAAATGTTGGTGATATGTTGGAGGCCGTCTTGCTCAACTTTGATGATGACGAGATGGATGGCTTTGTGGAATGGGCGAACACTTTGCAAGGAATGGGGTCGTATACATATGAACCCTGCAAATTGTCCTTGGATCTTGAAAATAGGACAACTCCTCCTACAAAGACGTCAATTGAAGAGCCTCCTATCTCGGAGTTGAAGCCATTGACTCCACACCTTCGGTATGAATTCCTTGGCCCTCCTTTTACTTTACCGGTTATTCTTTCCTTTTGTTTGACTAACGTGCATGTAGACTCTACATTGGCGGTGCTACAAAAGAGGAAAAAGTCTATTGGATGGACATTGGCGGATATTCGGGGGATAAGCCCCGCATTTTGCATGCACAAGATTAACTTGGAGGAAGGTGCCAAACCATTTATTGAACATCAAAAGAGACTCAATCAAGCCATGCAAGAGGTTGTCAAAAAGGATATCATCAAGTGGTTGGATGCCGGGGTTGTCTACCCCATTTCTGATAGTTCGTGGACTTCTCCGGTTTAATGTGTCCCAAATAAAGGGGGCATGACGGTGGCCACCAATGACAAGAATGAGTTGATTCCTACAAGAACGATGATTGGGTGGAGAGTGTGTATGGAGTATCGTAAGATCAACAAAGTCACAAGGAAGGACCATTTTCCACTTCCCTTCCTAGATCAAATGCTTGATAGATTGGCCGGCCATGCTTTCTATTGTTTCCTTGATGGGTATTCCGGCTACAACTAAATTCTTATTTCTCTGGACGATCAAGAGAAAACTACCTTTACATGTCCTTATGGTACTTTCACCTTCAAGCGGATGCCATTTGGGTTGTGCAATGCACCGACGATTTTTCAAAGGTGCATGATGGCTATCTTCACGGACATGGTGGAGAATTACCTTGAAGTCTTCATGGATGACTTCTCGGTGGTCGAGAATTCTTTTGATGATTGTCTCGCAAACTTGGATAGAGTGTTGGCAAGATGTGAAGAAACAAATTTGATGCTAAATTGGGAGAGATGTCATTTCATGGCCGAGGAAGGCATTGTCCTTGTCCACAAGACCTCAAAGAATGGCATTGAAGTCGACAAGGCAAAGATTGAGGTGATTTCTAAACTTCCACCTCTAACTTTAGTGAAGGGCGTGCGGAGTTTCTTAGTCCACGCGGGGTTTTACCGACATTTCATCAAGGATTTTTCTAAAGTGGTGAAACCATTATGCAAGATTTTAGAGAAAGATGCTAAGTTTCACTTCAATGATGATTGCATGAGAGACTTTGAATTGTTAAAGTTCAAGTTGACTACTACTCCCATTATCACCGCGCCAAATAGGAGTGTTCCTTTTGAGCTCATGTGTGATGCAAGTGATGTAGCGGTGGGGGCAGTTTTGGGGCAACACATCAACAAGATTTTTCATCCAGTCTACTATGCTAGTAAGACCATGAATAGTGCCCAAGTTAACTATACCGTTATGGAGAAAGAGCTACTTGCCATTGTGTTTGCTATTGAGAAGTTTTGCCCGTACTTGATGGATGCAAAAGTGATTCTCCACATGGGTCATGCGGCACTTTGTTATCTTATGATCAAGAAAGATTCCAAATCTCGGTTGGTGAGATGGGTTCTTATGTTGCAAGAGTTTGTTATTTATATCCAAGATCGAAAAAGGAGTGAAAATCAAGCGGCGGACCACTTATCTCATTTGGAGGAGGAGGGGAGGCCGCATGATGGCCTTGAAATCAATGACTCCTTCCCCGATGAGCAACTTTTGGCTATTTCAATGAAATAGGTGCCATGGTTCACAGATCTAGCAAATATTCTTGTGAGTGGTATCATCCTGGATGAGTTCTCTTCAAATCAAAGGAAGAAGCTCAAACGGGATTGTCAAGACTATTATTGGTATGAACCGTACATTTTCCGAATTTGTATGGATGGAGTGATTAGAAGATGTGTACCTGAGGAGGAGCAATGTGAAATTCTTGGGGCTTGTCATTCTTTGCCATATGGTGGTCACCATGATGGAGCAAGAACGACGACCAAAGTGCTAAGTTGCGATTTCTATTGGAGAACTCGTTACAAGGATGTAAGTGATCTAGTGAAACAATGTGATGAATGTCAAAGGGCCGGTGGAATCTCAAAGAAAAATGAAATGCCCCTCACCACCATTTTGGAGATTGGTATTTTCGATGTGTGGGGTATTGACTTCATGGGTCTTTTTGTGAGTTCTTGTAGAAATACCTACATCTTAGTCTTGATTATATGTCCAAATGGGTTGAGGCCGGTACTCTACCCAACAATGAGGCGAGAAGTGTGGTGGCGTTCTTGAAGAAGAGTATTTTCACAAAGTTTGGTACTCCGCGGGCTATCATAAGCGATGGGGGTTCACATTTTTGCAACAGTGCCTTCGACACCTTACTCACCAAGTATGGTGTCACTCTTAAAGTCACGACTCCCTATCATCCACAAGCAAGCGGTCAAGTGGAAGTCTCTAACCGGGAGATAAAGAGTATTTTGTCCAAAATAGTGAATGTCAACCTGACGGATTAGTCCAAGAAACTTGATGATGCTTTATAGGCTTATAGGACGGCTTACAAACCACCCATCGGAATTTCATCATATCGGTTGGTGTTCGGAAAAGCTTGTCATCTTCCGGTGGAACTTGAGCACAAAGCCATGTGGGCTTTAAAGAAGTTGAATCTTGAGTTGGATGTCGCCGCTAAATTGAGGGTGGAACATTTGAATGAGTTGGATGAGTTTCAGTACCATGCATACACAAGTTCGTCCTTATACAAAGAGAAGATGAAATATCTTCATGACAAGTACATTTGGAACAAAGAGTTTAAAGAGGGTGATCTTGTGTTGTTGTTCAACTCACGGTTGAGGATGTTTCCCGGGAAGTTAAAGTCTAAATGGAGTGGCCTGTTTGAAGTTGTGGGTGTGACACCCTTTGGTGCATTGGATCGAGGAACAAAAATGATGAGGCAACCCATGTTTCTTTTTCTTTTCTTTTCTACTTTTGTAGTTAGGTGTTATTTTTGTGCTAACTGGATTTGAAGTGTGTTGCATGAATGAGTGTACTTTACAAGAATTGTGCCCAGAAAACTAGCTAAGTGTGGAAAGAATTGCGGACCGCAATTGATTTGTGCAGACCATAAAATTTTGGTTGCTATAACAAAAGGTGCTATGCGGTCGTACAATTGCATTGGGGATTGCACAGGTTGAAGGTGAAAAATGTCAACTCTCTGAAGTTGACCCATCAGAGAAATGGTTGATTTGCGGCCGCAACACGAATTCTGCGGTCCGCAACAAAACTTGCGGCCGCACATCTAATTCTATGGACCGAAAAATGCTAGGGCATCTGAGGACCCCAGGTAATAGAGTGCGGAACACAATAGGAAAATTGCGGTCGCGCTCACCTCCCCTTCACCTGCCAGAACCCCTTCACTATAAACAGGAGATGATGGGCACTGTTCCCTTTTTCCCTCTTTGAGCTCACAAAGTGCAAACATTGAAATCTCGTGTTAAATTAGCTGCTCACAAGCCTAATAACTGTTGATCACTCATCTCTTGCACAAATTCATCTCTAGTATGCATCATCATCTTGCTTAACTTCTTTAAATTTTTAGATTTTTAGTAAAATTTTGAACCATTTGTCTATGAATCTAATTGAGCAATCTTTTGGGGGAGTTGATAAGTGGGGATTTTGACTACTTATTAGTGCCTTTTAGCTTTTGTTTTAGTCTAAAAGCGTTTAATTGTTCCTAAAACTGATGAAATGTGCAAAATTGCAGGAATATTGGAAGTTTGACTCCCGAAATCAAATCCGACTCAAAAAGGAGCAATCAAAACACAAGGCAATAAAAGACACAAGAACTTGCAAAGTGCGGACCGCATAATTCCATCTACGGCCGAAAACAACAAAGAAAAACCCAACAGGCTTCCTAGCAAAATGCAGTCCGCAAAGGAATTGTGCGGCCGCCATTGAAGAATTGGAAATCAACTTCAGAGGGTGTGAAAGCATGCCTACGTTTCTGCACATTTATTCCTGTTATATTTGTTGCGGTTGAGTTCATCACTACCTTTCAGTATAAAGTTTGGACTTGTTACTTACTCAGTTGGTGTACTCACGTTACTCCTTGCACCTCGTGTGCAGATCCAGGCGATACCGATCGCAGTGGCGGTTGTTGATTGAGGTTCCAGAGTTTGGAGACTATTGAGGTAGCTGCATGGCGTTCGTGGGCCTTGACTCTCTTTCTTTATCTTTTGTCATATTTTCAGTTGTTGGCCCAAGAACAGGTGCAGTTTTGAAGAATGACAAAAGAACTCAGTCATGAACCAGGTCCATCTTGTGAAGCACAGTTATGATCAACCTAAACATATGAGATGCACGTGAAGGAGATAAGTCCTACTGATAAAGCAGCAATATCTCCTGATCTGATCGAAAAGGTTGCATATTAGATAAGGAGAAACAATCTCCTTATATGAAGAGAACACAATCCAGGATAAAGATAGTGTTAGAGTTTGATATCATCATGAACTCTTCTGCGATAGAAGAGCAGCAATTGAGTCCCAATCATACTCTGATTACTAACCTATTAAATAACAGTGATTGTTCTCTTTTACAGGTATTGCACATACGCAGAAGTTAAACTAAATTGAGAGCAAAAGAGCAAGGCGATTTTGCAAGCAATTTATGTGAGATTTGAGTGTGCACTCCTGAATCTACTTGAATGAGATAAAAGAACCAGTTACATTGTATCTATCTTTTATTCTAGTTCAATTGTAGTAGGTGGTTTAAAATTGTACCTTTCAGCTTTCATAGAAGCAATTGTACTAGGTACTTAGAGTGTTCAAGTTATAGCTAACTTGAAGTTGTCGCAACAGTTGAGGCTGTGTGCTACAACGAGATTAGAATTAATCCTTAGGTTTACAAAGAGTTTTGTAAATGCTGTTTTGGCTCAGTGATTTTAGTGCAAGTTTGGGAAAATCCTACTGAGTAGTAGGTCGTGGTTTTTTCACCTTTTGAGCCAGGTGTTTTCCACGTAAAAATCTTTGTGTTCTTTACTTTCAGTATTTATTGTTCCGCAAACAGTAGTAGTTGGAACACCTAGAAGAACCAGGTTCTTCTATAGAGTAGTTAAGCAAAAATTGGGTACCACACAAATCATTCCCCTCTTGTGTGGCATTAACGTTTAAAACATCAATTGGTATCAAAGCGGGTTATCCTTGAAGAAGCTAACACCTTAGGAAAAGGTCAAAATGAGTGCACCACCTGGAAACTGGGAAGGGCAATCCACTGCTAGGCCACCACTCTTTAATGGTCAGTACTATTCTTGGTGGAAGAACAGGATGAGAGATCACATCATAGGAGAAGACTATGAACTCTGGGACATAGTCACTTATGGTCCTCTAGCAACTACAAAGAAGAATGTTGAAGGAGTGGACGTGCCAAAGACAAGAGCTGACTGCACTGTTGAAGATTTGAAGAAATGGGAGAAGAATGCCAAGGCCAAGAAATGGCTTGTGTGTGGACTGGGTCCAGACGAGTACAGCAGAATTCAAAGCTGTACAACTGCAAAGGAAATATGGGACACTTTACAAGTGGCTCATGAAGGAACTCCTCAAGTAAAGAGATCAAGAGGAACACTACTTTATTCTCAATATGAGAATTTTAGTATGAAGGAAGGATAATCTATCTAGGAGATGTACACAAGGTTTACAACACTAACAAATGAACTTAAATCTCTTGGAAGAATTATCCTTGAAGAAGACAAGGTTGAGAAATCTTGACAAGAGTCTTACCAGTGACTTGGGAAAGCAAAATCACTGCTATTCAGGAATCAAAGAACATTGCTACCCTCAAGCTGGATGAACTGATTGGAAACCTCATTGCCTATGAACTGAGAAAGCAAACCATGAAAATGGATGCACCCAAGAAGGAAAGAAGTCTGGCTCTCAAAATAGCAGAAGGTTCAGATCTGGAGGATGATGAAATGACCATGATCACAAGAGATTTCAAAAAGCACCTGATGAGAGGAAAAGGTTCTTCAAGAGGTAAAACCTTCAACAAACCAAGGGTTCCTGAGAAACAGACCAATGAGGGCTGCTACAAATGTGGTAAGACTGATCACATGATCAAGAACTGTCCTCAATGGGAAATTGAGTGGAAGAAGGAAAGGGCTGAACGAAGGAATAGGAAGAAGGAACAGGTCTAACCTAAAAGGAACAAATGATCAACAAAGGCTATGGTTGCTGCTTGGGGAGAAACATCAGATGAGGACTCAGAAGATGAAGCTGGAAATGAACAAGCACTTATGGCCATCGGAGAATCAGATGATGAACAAGAGGTAAGTGTCCTTCATCTCAAAGACAAGAATAAATTCTTGTCTAAAGAAAGGTTGTCTGAACTATTGCTAGACTTCATTGATGAGTCCGAGATAATTAACAATGAGAAGGAAGATCTGCGTAGGGAATGTGTGATCCTAAAAGCCAAGTGCAAAAATATAGAATCTAGGGCTAATGAGAGTGATAGTAAAAATGCTGAGTTGAAGAACCAGGTTCTTGAACTTGACACCAGTGTCCTAGAACTTAGGTCTGAGAACTAAAAACTAAAACTAGGAACAGGTAAAAAGAAAGCTGATCACACTCAACTCACCCTAGAAGAAAACTTAGGAAAAATGAAGGAAGAGTTGTACAGGAAGGATGAGCAGATAAAAGTCTTAAATGAAGATCTAGGGAAGGTAAAACATGAACTAGACAGAACTTGCAAATGGAACAAGGCTTCTGATGCACTTTCCTGGCTACAAGAACATCACAGTAGCAACAAAAGAGGACTTGGCTATGGGACTCAAGCACCTAAGTGGGATCCTAAAAGCAAGTATCTCACTCTTCCTGAGAACAAAATCTGCACACACTGTGGAAAGACTGGCCATTACAAAAATGAATGTAATGGAAAAGAAAGGGCCAGTCAAAAGAACAAAGCTTTTGTTCAAAAGAAAAATAGGCTGCATGGGTGGGCTAAAAGGAATTTGATTTACCCCTTTGCCTATAGAAAGGGACCCAAACTAGTTTGGGTTCCTAAGACTAACCCTTGATTTCTTTTTGCAGGTCCAAGTGAAGGGAAGTAGCCAAATATGGTACATGGATAGTAGCTGCTCGAAACATATGACTGGAAGCAAGAACCAGTTCCTTTCACTTGAGGACTTAAAGGGAGGTAATGTCTCCTTTGGTAATGGGAAGAAAGGTGAGATTATTCGGGTTGGAAAGGTAGGTAAGACAGACTCACACTCCATTGAGAATGTCTACTTAATAGATGGCTTGAAATACAGGCTGATCAGTGTGTCACAACTGTGTGACAGAGGTAACCTTATAGTATTCACCTCTACCAAATGTTTTGTGATTAATCTTATCACTGACAAGATTGTTTTGCAGGGAAAAAGAGTTAACAATATTCACATTGTAGATTTGTCTACTTTGTCAGAAAATGAACTCACCTGCCTAAGTGTGTTGGATAATGATCCCCTCCTGTGGCACAAAAGACTTGGTCATGCCAATCTGAATTAACTAAACAAATTAGTCTCTAAGGACTTGGTGATAGGACTACCTAACATCAAGTTCAAGGAAGACAAAGTTTGTGAGGCCTGTGCAAGGGGGAAGCAGGTAAGATCATCCTTCAAAAGCAAGAAAATGGTAAGCACAACCAAGACGTTGGAACTGTTTCATATGGATCTCTGTGGTCCAATGAGAACCTTGAGCAGAGGTGGAAAGAAATATGTGATGGTACTTGTTGATGATTATTCTAGATTTACTTGGGTACTATTTCTAACATCTAAAGATGAAGCATTTGACATGTTTACTGCTTTTGTTAGAAAAACTCAGATTCAACTAGGTAATCAATTTGCATCCATTAGGTCTGATCATGGAACTGAATTTGAAAACGCTAAGTTTGCTGAATTCTGTGATGAGCATGGTATAGATCATAACTTCTCTGCCCCTAGGACTCCTCAATAAAATGGAAGAATCAAAAGAAATAGATACACCTATTGCAACTGCCACAAAATTAGACATTGATGAACCTGGTTCATCAGTTGATCAAAAGTTGTATAGGGGAATGATTGGTTCACTCTTGTATCTTACTGCCAGTAGACCTAACATTATTTTTAGTGTAGGGCTTTGTGCTCGCTTTCAGGCTAATCCAAAAGAGTCTCACTTGACTGCTGTCAAAAGGATACTAAGATATTTGAAAGGCACCATTGATCTGTGTCTTTGGTATCCTAAAGGTAGTAATTTCAATCTAGTAGGATATGCTGATGCTGATTATGCAGGTTTCCTTGTGGATAGGAAAAGCACCTCAAGTATGGCTCACTTTCTTGGTCCATGTCTTGTATCATGGGCCACTAAAAAGCAAAATTCAGTGGCCTTATCCACTGCTGAGGCTGAATATGTTGCTGCTACATCTTGTTGTGCTCAACTACTATGGATCAAACAGCAGCTGGTTGATTTTGGCATTGAAGTTGATTGCATTCCTATATTCTGTGATAACACTAGTGCTATAAGTGTGGCAAAGAACCCTTTTCATCATAAGAGGACTAAGCACATAGATGTTAGACACCACTTCTTGAGAGATAACTATGAGAAAGGATTGATCTCCATAGAATTTTGTGCTACTGATAAACAAATTGCTGACATCTTCACTAAAGCACTAAGTAGAGAAAACTTTGAGAGGAACAGGTTGGAATTAGGGATGATTAATATCACCTAATAGGTCCAGCTCAGAATGCACTAATTAAAAAAAAATATTTTTTTTGGCTAGGAATTCTAAACATGTGTAAATATCTAGATTAATTCTTACTCAGCTTCATACTTTAATTAGTATACTCCTGTGACATGTGTTTATACGACTCACTGATCTCTTACAAAATTTTCTCTATTATGGCATTTGAGGCATGTTCAAGAGAGTTCTAAATGAAGAACCTGGTTCATCAGTATGGGTTCATATGAAAGCTCAGGTATGTTTTCTATAATCTGCACAATTAGAAAGATTAATAATTCAATCATGAGTAGAAGTCCTATACTTGTCAAATTCCTAGAAATTCTATCTGTTAGCATTGAACCAGTTCCGTCCATCTAGAACTCTAAACCGTAATTTTTGCCTAATATCTAGGGAAGTCAAATATATCATTCAAAATCTGGAATTTCAGGTTGATTAGACTCCTATTTGACCACTGCAAAAGGCTGCCGTTACTTATTAAATGTGTAATCCCCTTTAAATACACATTAATTCTTCAGTCTTCATCATAACTCTAAACCGTCAAAAATTCGTTGTCATCTTCACTTACCCTCTTCTCCAAAATTCCCAAATTTTCTCAAAGAATCAACGATCATGTCTAACCCACAAGAAAATCATGGAACTCCTCCACCACCATCTCCCTCAAATTCATCCTCAACCACTCCACCTAGTGAATCTCCAAAACCTAGACTACGAAGGGTAAAAATGCTTGCTAGAAAGACTATGGCATCTGGTGCTCTGAGGAAGGCTTTAAATGAAAGGTTGAAAGCAAGCCAAGTGAAAGCAAGCAAAGCTAAAAAATTTGACTTTAGCTCTGAGTCTGAATCCTATCAATCTGCTACGAGGAGGAAGGACATGGGTCTTCTGATTCTGAACAGACTCAAGAATCACCTTCCAAGGTAAGTTCACCTGTAATTGAAAATTTAGAGACTAGGTTTGTTCTGGTTGGACCCATTAGGGATGTTGAGTTGCCTGAGATACGTAGGAGTGGAGGTAAAAAGAAGTCAGAAAAAGAAAAAGAGAGAGAGGGTGCATGTGGTGAAGAGAGGGGAACCGGGAATAGTGTAGTACCTGCTATTTGTGGGGTTGAACATGAAAGGGTAGAAGCGAGTGGCGTAAAGTCAGGGGGAAGTGGTTCTAGGGAAGCTGCTGAGGGGTTGGTTTATCTGAGCAAACAGAGAGATGAACCAGTTTCATCTACTGAAGAGACCCTGGCTGATCTACTGAAAAAGGTTGGGGCAAGCTATGACCCAAAGAAACGCAGAACTCCCACAACAAAAGCCCCAAATGTTCCTAAGCCTTCCAAGACAAGAAAAACTTCATCCCCAACACCTACTGCCACTTCAGTGCCTAGGGGTAGAGCCACAAGAAGCAGGGTAAAACAGAGTGAAGCTGATCTACAAAAAGCCTTAGAAGAAAGTAAGAAAAAGAAAATGGATAAGGGAAAGGGAAAGATTGCAGAATCCTCAGAGGCTGTTGAGGAAGAGGAGATGGAACTGGTCCAAAAGCTGGAAAAATGCGATCCTATGTCAAATCTGCGATTGCAAACCTGTCGCATTTCTGACTTTGCAGCCGCATTTCTATCGCAAACTGGGCCAGTGTAGCCCAGTTTTGGGCTACGATTTTGCGATGCATTATGCGGCCAGCATTTTTGTTTTGCGGTCCATTTTGCGATAGCAAACCCGTCTTCGGAGGGTTAATTTTCCTATTTTTATAACCCGACCCCATTTCAATATATAGGCTTTGGGGTTCATTTTGGGGCCATTTCTTACTGATTTTAGAGAGAGATGAGAGAATATAGAGAGAGAAAGGAGAGGCCTAGCTTCATAATCATCCAAATCTTGCTCAAGTCTTCAAGAATCAAAGAACCCAATCACATGTTCTTCATCTAAGAGGTAAGATTCTATACCCTAGACTTTAATTTCGAGTTTGGGGTATAAGATGGGTTATTGAGGTATGATTCTTGGGTGTATTAGTATTATGTATATATGCATGTACAAATTAGGTTTATGGGAAGATTTTTGAACATAAATAAGTAAAGATTGGGTTGGGGAATGAAGGAAACCTTGTAAAAGAGATTTGAAATCAAGATGCTCAACTAGTATTTGATAAAATGCTCAAATGAGCTGAAACCATGAATACCTTCCTAACTTGCGTTCAATTTTGTTATGTCTCAAAGTAGATTGGGATTGCTAGAATTTCCGGAACGTTGTAGTAACTTATGGAAAGCTTAAACAAGGTATGTATGGCTAAAACCCCGTCTTTTAGAAATTGAGCTCTATCGATGCTTGTGTAAATGTGGTAAGACTGAACTTTGGATTCTTGCTTTGATTAATACTTTACATGAATTGGTGATGTGACCCTATATTTGTTAAAGATGCATTCCAATGTGATCAATGTGCTATTTTTGATAACGTGAAAATGTGCAAGGAATATGAATCATGTATTGAAATGCTTAGACAATAAATTGAGATTGAAGAATGTGAAGTATATGCTAAATGGCCTAGATTTCAAGTCAAGTTTAAATTGTGATTAATGTGCCGAATCATGAGGATTCCTCTCTACGCTTATAACTTGAATTTCTCGCGTGTACTTGACATCTTGAATTAAGTGGCTTGTTGTTGAGATTGATATTGATGCGAAATATGTGGAAATGATATGAAATGTGGGAAAGAAGAGACTGAGTTATGAAATGTGGCCAAGTGCCAAGTATGATGTGATAATTGAGGCCCCAAGTGCCTATGAGTTGATATATGTGAAATAAAGATTGAAATGAGATGATTAATGAGAAAGGAACAACGCCTAGGTAAGGCGGCCTAGCCGATCGGGCCGTGGTCGGACACCATGCCGCACACATGGTGGTATTGTGCTGATATTGAATTCCGGAAATTAAGAATGAGATTGTGATAGAGGTACATGTCTCAAATGAGGCAACCTAGCCGATCGGGTCGTAATCGGACTCCGCCCAAGAAAGCGGTGGTATTATGAATGATGATGAACAATATCAAGTGCCCAAAACTAAGTTACGGAAATTATGTGAAAGATTATATTGTTCGTTTATTTGATGATGCGGTGATTGTTAAAGCTTTTGATTGACCTTTATGATTTCTTTATTCTTGTTTGATAGTTCTTTCTAACTAGATGGTGTTTAGTTATACATACTAGTGCTATTCGATGGCACTAACGTCCCTTTTGCCAGGAGCGCTACGTCATTAAATGGATGTAGGTGTTCCTATAGCAGGCAGTGTTGGTCGCAACTAGTGCCGCATCATCCTTTTAGCTGACTTGGTGAGCCCCACTTCATTTCGGGGATCTGTTTCATCTATTTGTCTTGTACATTGTGTTTGAGGTGTAGCCGGAGCCTTGTTAATGGCATTTCCATATTACATTACTCTTGAGTTATGTTTAGAGGCTCCGTAGACAGGTTGTGGGTAGTGTCGGGTGTTGGAAATAAAGTAGAAACATTGATGTTTGGCAAAGATTTATAAAACTTGCAATATTTTGATAATTATGATTTAAGTTGCTAATGGAAATGAAATGAAAGTTGTTAATGAAATACTTACTAAATCTGATTAATGGAGTCCATCTCCTATTTAATCATGAGGTTGGTTGGGTAGAATGAAACCTAACAGGCTTGCTCAGTCGGGTTTACTCGGTTGAGCGCCGGTCGCGCTCCTCGGGTTTTGGGGCGTGACAAACTTGGTATCAGATCCTAAGGTTTTAAAGTGTCCTATGATGTCTCGGAGCCGTGTCTAGTAGAGTCCTTCTTATCGGTGTGTAGTCGACCATATCTATAAGTTGGAGGCTATTCGGACATTTAGGAATCTCACCCTTCTTTGATACTCCAAGATTGTGCAGTAGAGCTCAAGATAGGGAGCTAATTTCCCTTCTATGTCTTAATCTTAAGGTGATAATTCATGATTTTGGAAGCAGTAAGGAGGTAATGCCCCACCATTGAATATGAGGGAGATTGCCCAAGCGTTTGTTAGGAGAATGTATGGAGCCGTAGAGAGATTGGTAGAATTTCTTGCTAAGGGGAGCACCCTTGTTCCTATTTATGTCTCTGCACCACCAGATCATGTAGTATATCAATATGTTACCTACGTACGTTAGGGGTGTTGAGTCGAGGAGTATTGATTAAGTTATTGCCCTACCAACCTAAAGTAATTAAGTGAGTCAAATCAAAACTTCTACTCATTGTATATGTACATCCATATTGATGAATTCTCATAAACATGGTCTTAACAAGGTGTTGAATAACAAAACATTGCAAGTATCGACTCTTTGAACGAGACGCATTATTCGTGAACCCGCTCTATTACAAATTCTCTTATTTACATCCTCGTGTGGAATTAAGTTCTATAAATACGTCCTTGAATGGAGTTATAACTCTAGGGTTAATACTTCCCATTTTCTTTTCCTAAATTCTTAATGAGGGACTATACCTGATGAATTCCTTACAGAATATTTTATTGAAATGGACAACATCTGCCCACTTATGCCTATGCATGCGCCGTCGTAAAGTGTACCTATGTGGTGTCAAGTTCATGTAAAGCATCCCAGTGTTGCGATCCTTCTTGAGTCACTCTTTTACTTACTGGTGTATATAGCTTCTATGGTCTGAACAGCACTCTACTCTCTTACGAGTATCATCACGAAACCTTCTCACTATCAAGTAACATGAGAGCATACATCAGCACCTATCATATGAGTGCATATCAATCGAAATTGTCACCGTGTACATAAAGTCTCTCTGAAAATTGAGATCCTCACATCTCTGTCATAGGAAGATCATGTGTCGCTATCGTGGTATAAATTTCGTGTCCGCTTGGGACATCCCGTAGCAAGTAGCTCACTTGGTCCTAGCATTGTGGTTGCTCGTGGCATGGTCGTATATTGCAGTTGGGAGTTAATATAGCAGAAGCATGTCCAGCTTATAACAAATGTTTGCTTTCTCTTTACACCTCCACAACAGGTGTTAATTGTGGTCTTTAGTTAGTGAATTCATTATGCTAGTTTCCCCGCACTTGTTCGATAACCATGAGAGAACATATCCTTCTATGAGTCATTGTAACACTTCCTTTCTCGAAAGGACCCTTACTAGGCTCTCCCTCGAGACCAAGCACACCTTTGGGGATTTTTATAGCACAACGCTTGTTTCTCATGTTTTTCTCTCTTTCATTAGCATCTGGGTAGTTCTCAAGTCAAAATCCATGAAGAACTCATTATGAACATCTGCAAACCCTCCATGATTATTCTATACTATCTCATTGGGTTCCCATATCACTTCAAGTTCATCAAGGGTTGATAGCATGTCGCAATTGCTGAGATTGAATGATCTCCTTTCGACAATGGATTATCTACACATGTGCTAGTCCAACGATTTGCTTATCAGTCTAACTCTCGCCTTTTGGTTTTGGGTTGACCAAGGAGCAATACACCTAGTAACATATTCATATGTCAAAGCCTTTCTCTCAGTCAAGTATATAGAATCTCCCAATGTGGCTCGTAATAGCTGGATGCGTAGAAGTGTGTTGTAGTGCTTCATTATGAAGTTGAGTTGCTAAACATAATTGTATTTTGAATTCTGGAGCTATACATCACGTGACTTCATACAGAGATATTCTTTCAAAAATGTAGCTTCTCGTAATCGCTTTATATTACCACCCCTCCTAGTGGTTACAATGTAAAGGTTACTTTCATAAGGCTCTCCCACTTTCTTTTCATTTGTCTTGCATCGTGTGTTGTTTACCCGTAATCTTCAATGCGATATTATCTCGATGTCTCGACTAGTTATCCAACTATATGATCTGATTTAATCAACCTTACTTTTATGTACTCTACGAGCGCCCTAAGAGTGGGCAAATTTCCCCTTTTCAATAGACTTGTAATGTCTTCAACTTAGTTTAAGCATGTTGGTTCTAAATGGTGCTCATTAGTTTTGCTACCCTACTATCTATTTCACCTGATAACTCTCATTGTAAAATTCATTTAGGTTTCATGGCATCAAAGAGGAAGTCTTATAGCATTAAGGATGTGGACATATTCCTTTTTGTTAGAATAAATAAATATTGTTGGTTTTCCTTGTAGATGTTCTTCTAACAACCATTTACCTGCTCTGCTTGTCTCTGTGATTAGATAACCTAGGTTACTGTTACTTTTCCCGATAAATGCATTAAGACGTCTCATTCTTTCAAACTTATCCATGTGGGCACTTTGAGGCCTTGTTTTATACCAACTCGGAATTGTTTTAAGTAGGGGTGTTCATGGTTCGGTTTGGGTCGGTTTTTTCCTAAAAAGAAACCAAACCAAGTAAGTCGGTTTTTCAAATATTAGAACCAAACCAAACCAATTAAGTCGGTTTTTTATCGATTCGGCTTTTGTCCGTTTTTTTCGGTTTTTCGATTTTTTCGGTTATTTATCTGTTTTTTTCTTAAATATGATACATACACTACCAAACGCATATTCCGGCGACTACATTTTTAACGTAACACTATCAAATCAATTGGTCTTGGAGAAATCTATCATTTACCAAGATATATAGATGATATTTGAATCAAATAGTGATGAATAATTTAAGTACTCAATTAAAAATCGGTTATTTTTAACATGAAATAAATTCTTGTACTTAGCAAAAGAAAACTACCAAGCAAACTAGAATGTAAAGGCAAAGAATTAGATGATTATAATAGCAAAGAACTAGACTAAAAATATAAATGACTAATATGTACCATAAAATTTTAGAAACTTTATATAAAAATATACATATATATAGGTGTAATAATAAATTTAAATAGCTACTTTTATAGTCGGTTTGGTTCGGTTTTTTTTTCGGTTATTTTTTGATTAAAACCAAAACCAAACCAATTTTGATTGGTTTTTAAAATTCAAAACCAAAACCAAACCAAACCTAAAAAGTATCAAGTTTTTTTGTCGGTTTGGTTCGGTTTTTCGGGTTTTTATGAACACCCCTAGTTTTAAGTACTTTCTTGCCATTGTTATCGATATTCTAGGGCTACTTGGGCTTGTCTCGTGGGTTCCAAAAGTAATTATTTCCCGTAAGTTCAAGCTTATATTGCCATGGTTTCAAACCAAAGTGCGTCCCCTTTTCAAAAGTCATGAATGGGTCGAATTTGATGAGGTTATGTGGCTCTTTGCTCACTCAGCTTCTAGGATTATTGACAACGTCATTGCCATGTGCGGGAAATTTTGCTACCCCTGGCATTCCACCTCCTTAAGGAGGATATGAGTTTTAATTGTCTTTCTTCCCGGAGCATTACGTCAACCATTGGAACTCCTTTAACCAATACATGATTTAACACCTATGGTAGAATGTCCTAGCTATGTGATTTCACTCGTGAAAGGTTGAGATTAGATGCCTTTAGATTTTTGCACATATCATGAGCATATTGATTGGAAGACAAGTTGTCGTATCTTTAGTTCTATCATATAGGATCAACTATCAGGAAGGGTTAAAGTGTTTGAAGTAGGATAATCTCAAGTGTTCAACTTCATTTCATCCTCATGGGCTTGTGGCATAGATTCCTTGTGTCAGTTAACATTAAGAGTGTAATTCAACTTCATGTGTTTTGAAACCCATATCGCATTCAAGGTGCCAGAATATTCTCATTCTTGATAACTGGATTTTCCCTACACTCTAGGAGACGACTGGGTCACATACTTGAATATTCCTCCTTAATGATTCATATTGCCAAGGTACTAGTTACCCATATAACCTCAGGAAGTACTCTGCTCAGCGCCTTAGTGGATTCCTAAATAATTCCAGCCCGATCTTGAACTTCGTTGCTCGTCATTGTATTAAATCTATTGGGAATTGAAGGTTCAAACATGTCAAAGAGAAAGCATCCCAGTGTGATCACATATATTCGATAGGTAATTTTGTCCTCAGTTTATGGTAGCACATCTTAGAGTAATTGTGGAAGGTCATCAAAGGTTTAGCATGGGCATTCGTGTAGAGATTTAGAGTTTAGGAAGGTGAAGGGGTTATTCTCAATACTTTCCCTAAGGATGTTATGTGAGTTGATAATGAATGTTGCATAAGTGTAGTTCACATTAGGCCGTGCTATGAGTATGATGTTTACCATCGTGGTTCTACATGTATTATGTGTTTTCATATCTCTATGTCTAAGAAGGTAGTTGGAGACCTTTTGTGTATCATCCTGGTGTAAACTATTAAAAAGGTGAATGTTAATGGATAGTTAGCTTATGCGAGGTATCTAGTTGTTATCCTTGTTATATAAAGTTTGGAGGTTGGGGTTGTTTCCGTGAATGCGTTATGGAAAAGCCTATGACTATAAAAGGCCACATTGAAGGCCAAGAGTATTGTGGAAATAAGGTATTCTCTCTTGATTGTATAACAGTTGGTTTTCATTTGAAAAGTACCTTCTAGGTGTTATAATTTAAAAATGTGCAGTCCATGTCCAGGTATCATCATGATAATGTAGTGCTTGTAATGCTGAGGTTTGTGTTATTGATATATATATATATATATATATAGGTGCTTTATCGAGTTGTGGATGTACTTTTAGGATGGTTTTGGTAGTTCCCTGGCAAGTGGATAGTCCTAGTTACAAAGGAGACTCTGCCGAAATTTCTGAAAAATTTGGGAGTTAGTCAAAATTTAGGAACTTGAGGTAGGTTAGAAAAGGGATATGTGATGTTAAGTGTTTGGGACATACTCTACTCCTCATTCGAGGATGAATGATCCTGGGGGGGGGGGGAGAATGTAAGGCCCCGGAAAATTTCGCTATGTAATCTAGGATTTCGTGGTGCCACGTAGGCTAATTATAATACTTTATGTTCTATTAGCATGATGGGGAATAAATTTTATTTGGTAAATATGTGTATATGTCTTATGGTAAGTAATTTGGGGTCCAAGGAAAGGCCTAAGTCTAAGGAAAATTGGAAAACGTTCGTAATAGGCTAAGATTCAAAAGGTACTTGCACAAATCCCCACTTTGAAAAAGCACATCTAAATATGTATAAGGTTCTATGTGATGAATAACCTATCAAATTAAAGGTCTTCGAGTCTAGTTTCCAACGCTTCAAACCGTTCGTCATTTGGACATTCCTACACAAAGTTATGATCAAATTACCAAAGGCTGGAAAAATGCGATCCTATGTCAAATCTGCGATCGCAAACCTGTCGCATTTCTGACTTTGCGGTCGCATTTCTGTCGCGAACTGGGCCAGTGTAGCCCAGTTTTGGGCGCCGATTTTGCGATGCATTATGCAGCCAGCATTCTTGTTTTGCGGTCCATTTTGCGATAGCAAACCCGACTTCGGAGGGTTAATTTTCCTATTTTTATAACCCGACCCCATTTCAATATATAGGCTTTAGGGTTCATTTTGGGGCCATTTCTTACTGATTTTAGAGAGAGATGAGAGCATATAGAGAGAGAAAGGAGAGGCCTAGCTTCATAATCATCAAAATCTTGCTCAAGTCTTCAAGAATCAAAGAACCCAATCACATGTTCTTCATCTAAGAGGTAAGATTCTATACCCTAGACTTTAATTTCGAGTTTGGGGTATAAGATGGGTTATTGAGGTATGATTCTTGGGTGTATTAGTATTATGTATACATGCATGTACAAATTAGGTTTATGGGAAGATTTTCGAACATAAATAAGTAAAGATTGGGTTGGGGAATGAAGGAAACCTTGTAAAAGAGATTTGAAATCAAGATGCTCAACTAGTATTTGATAAAATGCTGAAATGAGCTAAAACCATGAATACCTTCCTAATTTGTGTTCAATTTTGTTATGTCTCAAAGTATATTGGGATTTCTAGAATTTCCGGAACGTTGTAGTAACTTAAGGAAAGCTTAAACAAGGTATGTATGGCTAAAACCCCGTCTTTTAGAAATTGAGCTCTATCGATGCTTGTGTAAATGTGGTAAGACTAAACTTTGGATTCTTGCTTTGATTGATACTTTACATGAATTGGTGCTGTGACCCTATATTTGTGAAAGATGCATTCCAATGTGATCAATGTGCTATTTTTGATAACATGAAAAGGTGCAAGGAATATGAATCATGTATTGAAATGCTTAGACAATAAATTGAGATTGAAGAATGTGAAGTATATGCTAAATGGCCTAGATTTCAAGTCAAGTTTAAATTGTGATTAATGTGCCGAATCATGAGGATTCCTCTCTATGCTTATAACTTGAATTTCTCACGTGTACTTGACATCTTGAATTAAGTGGCTTGTTGTTGAGATTGATATTGATGCGAAATATGTGGAAATGATATGAAATGTGGGAAAGAAGAGACTGAGTTATGAAATGTGGCCAAGTGCCAAGTATGATGTGATAATTGAGGCCCCTAGTGCCTATGAGTTGGTATATGTGAAATAAAGATTGAAATGAGATGATTAATGAGAAAGAAACAATGCCTAGGTAAGGCGTCCTAGCCGATCGGGCCGTGGTCGGACACCATGCCGCACACATGGTGGTATTGTACTGATATTGAATTCCGGAAATTGAGAATGAGATTGTGATTGAGGTACATGTCTCAAATGAGGCAACCTAGCCGATCGGGTCGTGATCGGACTCCGCCCAAGAAAGAGGTGGTATTATGAATGATGATGTACAATATCAAGTGCCCCAAACTAAGTTATTGAAATTATGTGAAAGATTATATGGTTCGTTTATTTGATGATGTGGCGATTGTTAAAGCTTTTGATTGACCTTTATGATTTCTTTATTCTTGTTTGATAGTTCTTTCTAACTAGATGGTGTTTAGTTATACATACTAGTGCTATTCGATGGCACTAACGTCCCTTCTGCCGGGGGCGCTACGTCTTTAAATGGATGTAGGTGTTCCTATTGCAGGCAGTGTTGGTCGCAGCTAGTGCCGCATCATCCTTTCAGCTGACTTGGTGAGCCCCACTTCATTTCGGGGATCTGTTTCATCTATTTGTCTTGTACGTTGTATTTGAGGTGTAGCCGGAGCCTTGTTACCGGCATTTCCATATTACATTACTCTTGAGTTATGATTAGAGGCTCCGTAGACAGGTTGTGGGTAGTGTCGGGTATTGGAAATAAAGTAAAAACATTAATGTTTTGCAAAGATTTATAAAACTTGCAATATTTTGATAATTATGATTTAAGTTGCTAATGGAAATGAAATGAAAGTTGTTAATGAAATACTTACTAAATCTGATTAATGGAGTCCATCTCCTATTTAATCATGAGGTTGGTTGGTAGAATGAAACCTAACAGGCTTGCTCAGTCGGGTTTACTCGGTTGAGCGCCGGTCGCGCTCCTCAGATTTTGGGGCGTGACACTTTAGCAGCTCAGGGGTGGAATGACATGGTCCTTCAGATGGATGGTAGGCTTGCCAGGAATGAGCTGATTGAATTAATGGAAAATGTTGTGTTTATGGATGGCATAGTTAGAAGCCTGGTGAAAGGAGTTCAAGTGCAGTTTGATGCACAGAAACTGGGAGAGATTCTGGACATACCCTCTGAAGGGTTTGATGACTACACAAGGCAAAGGTGGCCTTGCCTGGACTCCCTCCCTACTGCCCTTGAAATCACCAAGAGGTTTTGTGATTCAGAAGAAGTGAATGAAGCTCGGGCTGTGCAGAAGAGTGAAATGAGGCCTGAGCACAAGGTTGTGTTTGAATTTGTCAACAAGTGCTTATTGCCTAGACAGGAGAGAAGGCACACTGCCAACTACATGGATCTGGTCCTTATGGAGTGCCTGGAGAGAGGAAAGCAAATCAATTGGCCTGCTTTCATTGTCAAGCTGCTAGACAGGGTCATAAATGGCTCCAAGGCTCATGCTACTCCTTATGGCTTTATTCTAACCACAGTTCTGGACAGGCTGAATGTGCCTCTGAAGAAATGGGAAATGGCCTCAAGCAAGGAACACTTTGGCATCAATACTCTGCTTGCTTGTGACTATCCAGTCAATGCCATCCCAAATGAACCTGGTTCATCCCAGAGGACACCCATCAACAGCAAGGTTAGGAGTCTGGTTCAGGAATGTGCAGCCAAGGATGCTGAAATAGAAAGGCTCAAGGCACGTATGGCTGAAGTAGAAGCTGAGAGGGATGGTCTCAGATCTGAGCTTGCCAAAAAAAGGAGAAGAATGATGGAATTCTTCAGAACATGTTGAATCTTCTTCAAACCTAACCCTCTAGTTCCTCCAAGCTTTAGGACTCCTAGATCCTGTCTCCTGCATTTGTTCAGTACCCCTAGTGACCCAGATTAGGGATTTTTCTATCTTTCTATTTTTTGCTCATGGTTGGAATGTTTTTCTTTCTTTTTGTGGATTGTAGGTGGCAACATATCTCTATCAATGATAACTACTATTTTGCTCTTGTTCAATGATTAATCTGTCCTTGATAGTTTAAATATGTTTGTTTGATTACTGATGATTGCACCATGATTGCACTTGCAGTTGCCCCAGTGGCCATGAGTACTTATCAAAATCTGGTAATCACACTTTGTATGCAACTTTTCGATGACGCCAAAAGGAGGAAGAGACATTGTGCTTTACACATTCTGCATTAAGTGATGTTTATAACCTAATTAACCTGGTCCTTGATGATAAGTGAATTTTCTAAGTTTAGCGTTGATGGTTAAGCTGAGTTTTTACAGGTTCCAAATCAGTAAAAAGCACAGAGTTTGTCATCATCAAAAAGGGGGAATTTGTTGGCCCAAGAACAGGTGCAGTTTTGAAGAATGACAAAAGAACTCAGTCATGAACCGGGTCCATCTTGTGAAGCACAGTCATGATCAACCTATACATATGAGATGCACGTGAAGGAGATAAGTCCTACTGATAAAGCAGCAATATCTCCTTATCTGATCGAAAAGGTTGCATATTAGATAAGGAGAGAAAGTCTCCTTATATGAAGAGAATACAATCCGGGATAAAGATAGTGTTAGAGTTTGATATCATCATGAACTCTTCTGCGATAGAAGAGCAGCAATGGAGTCCCAATCAAACTCTGATTACTAACCTATTAAATAACAGTGATTGTTCTCTTTTATAGGGATTGCACATACGCAGAAGTTAAGCTAAATTGAGAGCAAAAGAGCAAGGCGATTTTGCAAGCAATTTATGTGAGATTTGAGTGTGCACTCCTGAAGCTACTTGAATGAGATAGAAGAACCAGTTACATTGTATCTATCTTTTATTCTAGTTCAATTGTAGTAGGTGGTTTAAAATTGTACCTTTCAGCTTTCATAGAAGCAATTGTATTAGGTACTTAGAGTGTTCAAGTTATAGCTAACTTGAAGTTGCTGCAACAGTTGAGGCTGTGTGCTACAACGGGATTAGAGTTAATCCTTAGGTTTATAAAGAGTTTGTAAATGCTGTTTTGGCTCAGTGATTTTAGTGGAAGCTTGGGAGAATCCTACTGAGTAGTAGGTCGTGGTTTTTTCATCTTTTGAGCCAGGTGTTTCCCACGTAAAAATCTTTGTGTTCTTTACTTTCAGTATTTATTATTCCGCAAACAGTAGTAGTTGGAACACCTAGAAGAACCAGGTTCTTCTATAGAGTAGTTAAGAAAAAATTGGTTACCACACAAATCACCCCCCCTCTTGTGTGGCACTAACGTTTAAAACATCAGAGTAATTATCTTATACAGTATTTGAACATGAAAATATTACATTAACCGAAGTTCATTTAATTACATTCACATAGTAATTGAAATAGGGTGATAAGAAAATCTAACACATCTTCCATAGCACTAGGTGAAAAATATTAAAGTAACTACTATATATCAATTTGCATCAACCTTATGATCTATTATTGCAGACTGCACCCCGTTTAACTTAACTAATTAGGTAGAAATATTACCAAAAGTACCATCCACCTTTTAGTTAATTTATTTACAACTGTGATGCAAGGAAGGAAATAAATCAACATCATTTCAATACATTGTCATGACCCAAACCGGTAGGCCGCAATGATGCCCGAGTCCTACCTGTCGAACATCCTTAAGAATGCGTCTAAGATATAAACATGAATAACATACGTGAGGGAAACCTGTCCAACAGACATATGTACATATACATACAGAGTACAGTAGGCGAGCCGGCAAGGCTACTATAGAGAACAATATACCCAAAATTGGAAGCCGACAAGGCCACATACTATCCAACTATACATAACTGTCTACAGACCTCTAATAGAAAATACAATTGTACAAGGACGGGAGTGGGCCACATCATACCCATATATGTATACAAGAATATTGTACCACAATCAAAAGCAGTTCCGGATCAAGTGGAGCACGCCAACTCTCGTTGATCAAGGATCCTAAGAAGGGGGACCATCATCTTGCCTACTTGCACCTGCGAGCATGAAACGCAGGCCCCGGGAAATAGGGTGTAAGTACGAATAAATTACTGAGTATGTAAGGCAAGAAAATTAGTACATAAGAGACATAGATGAAACATAGAATAAGGAATTCTGCCTGTAAGTCTACATAACTTTGCAAATCATGAAATAGTTATAATATCATGCACGTGCGTGTAAATGTCGTGTCATGCATAGATATAGGTGTACATAACATCATCAAGCCTCTGAGGGCATCCCATCATATCATCTCGGCCACTGTGGGCAAAATCATCAACATATACCAACTGATCAGGTGGTGGTGCGTATATAACGCCGTAAACTTTTCCCATATCCCATATACATATAATATACGCGTATATAACGCCATCTGGTCATGGGTCAATGTACACGTATAAATGAATGCAATGCATAATAAATTAAATCCGTAAGATCTTTCGATATGTCACAAGATCAATATGCTTTCGTTTAATTTCATGAAATAAATTTTATCAACTTGCGTATTTTCTGAGACCCATGAACAGAAGATGAAATAATAAGATACATATGAATCAAGATCATAGGCACCTCTAATACTTCTATGAATAGAGTCATTTATGGAAGTTGAACATTTGCTTGTTTCGTTTGTATCGTATGGATCATGCCAAAAAGAAAGAAGGGATAGCCTTAACATACCTAGTTGATTCTCTTGAGAAAGATTACACCGTACTCCCTTAATATTGCAAAATCTCACGTCAATTTGAATTGTTGGAGGTTTGGGTGTTGCTTATATGATATATAATATGCAGATGCATATTAGCGAAATGATTTAATGTTACTTTTTTATAAGGAAAGCTTGCTGAACTCTTTCTTAAGAGATGTAGGAAATGATTTTGATTTTTGAGATGTTATTCTTAACTTTAGGTAGGCCCTACATTGCAAGCTTAGTGTCACTTTAAGGTGTGACACCTTTCCAACTTCATTAATAGTCATCAGAGAACTTAGGAAGGCTTACCACGTTGGGGGGTTTAAGTCTTATCCTAAGTTCATTAATTAATTACCCACTAATTTTTATTAACTTGTTAATTCCCCCATTAACCAATAATCCACATAACTAAGAATTATCTTAAATTACTTAAAATACTAATCACTTTTAATATATTTTACGTACCCTACTATCGTAGTCATGGGGTACCTTGTATAGCACTAGTCCATAAATACCGGGTATTATGGCTCGGATCATATTTTATCCCAAATTGACAACCTTCAACGAAACTCATTTTCTGTAAATCGTGTACCCTTTATCCTTCACGGAACTTACTTATTGCTTGTTATAAATAGCATAAATACATTAACCTCAAGATAATCTCATCCCTGAGTCTACGTCGATTAACTGAAGACGAAACTTTAACGTACGAAAACACGAGATGTAACATCCTTCCCCCCTTAAAAACATTCGTCCTCGAATATTTAACTCCCCAGGGTCTATATAAACTTTGGCAGAGTCGCCTTTGTAACGATACTACCACTGACTTCTCCTGTAGAAACTCAATAATTCAACGCCACATAGGACCACAATCATCAATAACGACAATGGCCTCACACAACCAATGACAATAACTAACACAAGAATCCATACACGTACCGTACAGTTGTAATGTCTCAGTCGGACCCTCCTCTGGGAGAGGAAATGAGTGAGGATATCTAAACTTCATGTCTTCTTCGGCCTCCCAAGTCATTTCTTCCACATTGTTGTTTCTCCAAAGTACTTTCATCGAAGCTACATCTTTAGTTCTCAATCTCTGAACCTGTTTGTCTAATATAACAATGGGAGTTTCTTCATATAATAGCTGCTCAGTGACCTGAACGTTATCAACTGACACGATTCTGGAAGGATCTCCGAAACATTTACGGAGCATAGACACATGAAAGACTAGATGTACAGACTCTAAGTCAGAAGGCAAGTCTAACTCATATGCTACCTAGCCTACCTTACGTATGATCCTATATGGCCCAATGTACCGAGGGCTAAGTTTGCCTTTCTTACCAAACCTCATAACACCTTTCATCGGCGATACCTTTTAGGAATACCCAGTCGTCAACTTGAAACTCCAAGTCTCGCCGTCGATTATCCGCATAAGACTTCTGACGGCTTTGAGCTGCTAATAGCCTTTCCTGTATAAGCTTAATTTTCTCGATTGCCTGTTGTACCAATTCTGGTCCTACTAATGTAGATTCCCCAACATCAAACCACTCTATAGGCGACCTACACTTCCGTTCGTAAAGAGCTTCGTATGGAGCTATCAGAATACTGGAATGGTAGCTATTATTATATGCAAACTCAAAAAGCGGCAGATGATCACCCCAGATACCTTTGAAGTCTATCACACAAGCTCGTAAAATATCCTCAACTGTCTGAATAGTACACTCAGCCTGTCCGTCTGTCTGGGGATGAAATATTGTACTAAGACTTACCTGAGTCCCTAATCCTTTTTGAAAGGACCTCTAGTAGTTAGCTGTAAATTGAGCTCCTCTATCCGAGATAATAGATACAGGGACACCATGCAGTCATACTATCTCCTTAAATAAAGCTTGCATAATCCTCTGCCGAATATGTAGTCCTAGCGGCCAGAAAATGGGCTGACTTTGTAAGCCTATCAACAATCACCCATATCGAATCGAAATTACAATGGGTAAGAGGTAATCCTATGATGAAATCCATATTGATTACTTGCCATTTCCAAGTTGGAATCTCTATAGACTGCAATAATCCACCGGGCTTTTGATGCTCAATCTTAACCTGCTGACAGTTAGGGCATTGAGCAACAAGCTTCGCTATATCCTTTTTCATTCCGTCCCACCAACATACTTCCCTGATATCATGATACATCTTTGTTGCTCATGGATGGATAGAATAATGAGAATAATGAGTTTCTCCCATAACCTGCCGACACAGCCCTGCAATATTAGGGACACATAATCGTCCTCGATATCTGAGGACCCCATCTTCTGTAATCTCAAACGGTGTCTTCTCCTTTTGAGGGGTGGTATCCCTATAATGAACTAACCCAGGATCCTCGTACTGGCGTTCCTGTACTTCAGTTACTAAAAAGGATGTTGCCGTATCCTGAATAGTAATTCCAATATCACCCGAGTCCAGTAACTGAACTCCAAGACTAGCTAGCTGATGAATCTCATAGGCTATTCCCCTCTTCTCTGACTGTAAATATGACAGGCTACCCATAGATCTACGGCTGAGGGCATCGGTTACCACTTTCGCCTCCCCGGATGGTATAAAATATCAACATCATAATCTTGAAGTAGCTCCAACCACCTCCTTTGACGTAAATTCAATTCCTTTTGCTTGAAGATATACTGGAGGCCCTTATAATCCGTATAGATATGACCATGAATGCCATACAAGTAGTGCCTCCACATCTTTAGTGCATGAATCACTGCGGCTAACTCTAAATCGTGGGTCGGGTAATTCTTCTCATGCTTTTTTGTTGTCTAGAAGCATAAGCTACACCTTACCATGCTGCATCAGTACACAACCCAATCCAACGCCCGAAGCGTCACAATAGATAACATAACCATCGGTCCCTTTTGGGAGTGTTAGAACGGTGCTGAAGTTAATTTGTCCTTCAATGCCTGAAAACTCCGTTCACAAGCATCAGTCTGTGAGCACGTGATTTTTGTCCGACCAAAATACGCCTACAAAATCACAAAATAGATTTTTTTAAAGTTTATTTTAATTTTATAGAATTTTTAGGAATATCTGCTTAATTGTTTGCATTTTAGTTGCATATATTTTAAAAGCATAGAACATACCCCCCAAAAAATATATATATTCAAATTTCGTACATTGCATTTTTAGGTTGATATTTGCATTTTTTAGGCTTAAGTTGTTCATTAATTGCATTAATAGACAACATTGAAAAATATAGATTATTCCACATTTTAGCTTTAGTTTTATAAATCAGTACCTTTTGCTTTTATTAATAGACAAAACACGACACTCAGTGCCTGACTACATGTGATCGAGCGAACCAACTGGCTGGCTGAATCAACATGTGATATCATAACATAATGAATGTGGAAGATAAACTAACACATGCTGATATACTGAAAGTCTAAATGATATAAATCAAAGTGCGGAAATACTAATACAATTCTGGAATATATTTGTAGCCAACATAGCTTAATATGAAAAGCCTGCGACTTTGTCTAGCTGTTACTCCAGTCTATGAAGCCTCTAATGAAGCACTGGAAATACTGAAGACTGCAAGGTAATGATAATGCCCCAAAAGAACTGGGGATCACCAAATAGCTGGTACGAGAATCCTAGTGCTCTGAATCGTCAACCTGTAAATCATTACCTGCATCGTGAGATGCAGTCCCCGGGCAAAAGGGACGTCAGTACATTTGAATTGCACTGGTATGTAAAGCAACTGAAAGACAGAATTATAAATGCTGAAACTGAAACTAAACTAATAACTAAGAATTGGTAATTGATAACTGAAATGATAACTAATGAGACAGAAACTAAAACGATAACTAATAACTGATAACTGAAATGATAACTGATAACTGATAATTGAAATGATAACTGATAACTGATAACTGATAACTGAACTAAACAAAGGAAGTAAGGATATAAATACTCCCTCTTCTGAATGATGAACAACCTGTTTATCTGAATAAGTTACAGCCTCGGGCCCAATATATACGTGCACAAGCTACGGCCACAGGACCAAGTATACGTATACATAACTATGGCCTCAGACCCAAAAATGCATAAAGCATAAACTCTGGCCCCAGGCCCGAACATGCATAAAGCATAAACTACGGCCTTAGGCCCGAGTATGCATAAAGCATATAAACTACGGCCTCAGGCCCAAATACAGGTGTTCATCATTTAGGAACTGAGAATCAAACTGCAATACATGATAGTGAAATACTGAATCACACTGAGTTACATGATACTAGAATACTGGATGACACTGAGTTATATAATACTGGTATACTGAATAGGACTAGGCTGAGACATGTATTCTTGAACTGATTATGAACACTGAAACTTCAACTGTTTAAGGCATACCGAGTAATCCATACTAAGACTTGGGGGCACCAAACCCAAGTCTATATTGAATACACACTGAGCTCACAACGTTCAGAATGAAAGTGGTGAACGAGTTCTGAAGCTAGAGAATAGAAGTTCTACAACTATTTAAGGAACTAGGCTAAACTATATTTCTGAGGCAATTAGTAACGCCGTAAAAGAAACGTAGTGTAGGGAGAATCATTAACATTCCCAAACATAGAGAGTTAGCTTCACATACCTTAACTTCCTGCTCTTGAGCGTAATACAACATTCGCCAACCCTTTCAACTTTAATCTATATCAATACAAGTCAAAGGGATACCATATTAGCAATAATACTCATATTTTGGTTTCTTAGGCATTTTATCAAACACTCGGTGAGAATAAAGCTTCATAGTCCTTATTAATGGTGTCTCTACATGTAACGACCCGGCCGGTCGTTTTTAAAATTTACGCCCCGATCCCCTATTAACTGCTTTCCCCGTATTTATTTCTGCTATTTTGAATTACCGAGATGTTCGATTTTGAGTTTCGGAGAGGTTTGGGACAATTAGTCCCTATATGAGAGCTTAAGTATTGAAAATTTGACCGTAGTCGGAACAGTATGAAGATGGCCTCGGAATGGGATTTCGGTGGTCCCGTTAGATCCATTGGGTGATTTCGGGCTTAGGGGCATGTTCAAATTGTGTTTTGGAGGTCCGTAGCTAATTTAGGCTTGAAATGCTGAAAAGTTGGATTTTTGAAGTTTCCGGTTGGATAGTGAGATTTTGATCCGAGAGTCGGAATGGAATTCTGGAAGTTGGAGTAGTTCCGTAGTGTTGAATGTGATGTGTGTGCAAAATTTTAGCTCATTCAGACGAGGTTTGGTAGACTTTTTGATCGAATGCGTAAATTTTGAGTTTTTGAAGTTCTTAGGCTTGAATTCGATATTAAATTGGTGTTTCGATGTTGTTTTAGGTGTTTTATGGATTGGTATAAGTTTGGGCAGTGGTATTAGACTTGTTTGTGTTTTTGGTTGAGGGCCCGGAGGCCTCGGGAGTTTGGAGTTGCAGCTTCAACTGCTGGTTTTCTGTCATAACCGCACCTACGGTTTGGGTCCCGCAGGTGCAGAGCCGCAGAAGCGGCATTTCAACCGCAGAAGTGAAACTGGGGAAAGTCCAGCAGGAGCCGCAGGTGCGAGAACGATATCGCACCTGCGATACTGCAGGTGCGGAAAGCGTGTCGTAGAAGCGGATTTTTGGGACGTTAGTGAGTTTCGCAGATGCGGTCGATTCTTCGCAGAAGCGGGACCGCAGGTGCGGTCCCTAGACCACAGAAGCGGAATTACTGGGCAGAAAAGGGGACAGAATCGAGGGTTTGTTCAAAAACTTGGAAATTGATTTGGGAGCTCGGGATAGGCAATTCTGAGAGGGTTTTTTACCTGGGTGCTTTGGGTAAGTGATTCTTACTGGTTTTGATTGTCTTCCACGAATCTATCCCTAAATTCATCCTTTAAATTCGAACTTGGGGCGGAAAAATTGAAGAAAAGTTGGAAAAGTTCTTAGACGTAACAATTGAATTGGATCACGATTTTGATGTCGGATTGGGATAATTTTGATATTAATGAACTCGAGAGAGTGTGAGGATTCTAGAAATGTAAATTTTACCTGATTCCGAGACGTGGACTCGTGGGGCATTTTGGTCATTTCAACTAATTTCGCACATTTAGCTTAGAATTTAATTGTAGAATTAGTTACTTGAAGTATTATTTACATTATGCAATTGAATTGAATAGATTTGGGCCATTTGGAGTCGAATACTCGTGGCAAGAACGTGGTTTCAGGTTGATTTGAGCTGGTTCGAGGTAAGTGGCTTGTCTAACCTTGTGTAGGGGACATTCCCCTTAGGATTTATATTGTGATAATTGAAATGCCTTGTACGTGAGGTGACGAGTGCGTACTTGTGCTAATTGTTGAAAATCTGGTTTTTCATTAAAATAGCCTTAAATTGTGTTTTTCCTTCCTTGCTTACACTACTTGGAATTTAAGCCTGCTGCTAGCCTAGAGAAGCATGTCTAATTATGGGTGTCTAACGGGCCGGGTCAGCCCGTTTTCGGATCGGCCCGGACCGGTTAAAACCGGAATCGGCCCGGACCGGTACAAGGGGGCCGGGTGGGGCTGGGTTACAGGGGTAGGGGGTTTGGTCCGTTCACATTTTTTCAATCGGTTAACCGGACCGGTCAAACCCAGTCAACGTAAATTACCGTTCAACCGGTTAACCGGCGCGGCGCGGCCCGGCCCGATTTAGAAGCTATATTTCATTTTGATTTTTTTTTAAAGGTTTTAGAGTCTAAGGCAATGCAAAACCTTTGAATTTACTCTTTTTTCGTTAATTTACTTGTTAAATGTAAACCTTTTAATTTGTAAGTTTGAATTTTGAAATAAATGTAGAACTTGCAATTTATAAGTGCAATTTTTTTTACCATCTTCATTGTATTCTCTATAATTTTACTTTATATTAATATAAATTGCAATAGTTATACAAAATAAAAAAAAAATAAAAAAAAAAAAAAACACTAACCCGGCCCGCGGCCCCTTGTACCCGTAACCCTCACGGTTTATTTTTTACCCGGATGAACCCGAACCCGTTAAACCCGGTAAGCCCCAAACCATAACCGGCCCAGACCACAACCCGTACGGTTACTAATTTTCCTTACCCAGCCCGGCCCACCCGTTAGACACCCATATGTCTAATTGAATAATTTGCTCTATTGGCTTTAACTGCCTTATTTGTATTACGTGAAGCATGCTAGGTTAGAATTGCCTGTTTTACTTTGGTATGAAGTTGAGCTTAATTGAGAATTCCTTTTGCTGTTATTCTGTGTTTACTTTGAGACTCCGGAAGGCATTCCAGGAGATCCCCTGTACGTATTTATGATTGAGCTAAGGTGCGGGATACCGAGAGATCCCTGGCACGTATTTTGAGGATACCAAGAGATCCCCGGGATACCAAGAGATCCTTAGCATATATTGAGGATACCAAGAGATCCTCGGGATATGAAGAGATCCCTGGTAAAGATATCGAGGATACTAAGAGATCCTCGGGATACTAATAGATCCCCGGTTATTACCCTTGTGATTGTTTTCGCCTCTGTGTCCGTTGTAGTTATCATTATATCCTGTGATACTTTTACTGCTGTACTTTTTTATACTGTTCTGTTCTACACTGTCGAACTTTTTATCTTATTTAACCTTAGTAGGGCCCTGACCTTCCTCGTCACTACCCGACCGAGGTTAGGCTTGGCACTTACTGAGTACTGCTGTGGTGTACTCATGCCCTTCCTGCGCATGTTTTTCATGTGTAGATCCAGGTACTGCGACTCAGACTCATTACGCTCGAGGCGAGGCATTGTAGAGACTCCGAGGTATATCTGCCGCGTCCGCAGACCGAAGAGTCCCCTTCTACTCTTGTTTTAAGTTTTAGCCCTTCTGTATTTTTTTTCCTTCTTTGTTAGTTATTCTGGTGTTAGATATTATTAGACATTCAAAGGCTTGTGATCATGAGATTCCGGGTTTTGGGAAAAGTGTTAGTGTTTGAGAGTTAATATTATGTATGCCGAGCGGCACTATTAAACACTGTTTATTTCACTATTTCGGATTTATCTATTTTTCTTCCGCAAATTTGTTTATTCTTCCGCATTATTTGGCTTACCTAGTCGTAGGGACTAGGTGCCGTCACGATGGTTCACAGAGGGCGAACCAGGGTCGTGACAAGTTAGTATCAGAACTCTAGGTTCATAGGAGTCATGAATCACAAGCCGGTTTATTAGAGTCTCGCTGATCAGTACGGAGACGTCTGTACTTATCTACGAGAGGCTATGTAACTGTTAGGAAAGTTCCACTTCATTTGATTTCCTTGTCGTACGAGATTTTTGATATCACAATTCTAAACTTCTGTCTTTTATTCTCTCATAGATGGTGAGGACATGTGCTACCCGAGATGATCAGGCACCTGCGCCCCGTACTGGAGCCGTCAGAGGCCGGGGCCGAGGTAGAGGCCGAGGACGCGCTCGTGGTGCAGCCAGAGCACCCGCGCAGCTGTCGCCGAGGTACCACCAGCAGTGCTAGCCGGAGTCCAGACACCTGATACATCTGCTACTACTACTCCAGCACTCTAGGAGACTCTAGCGCAGTTTATGACTATGTACACCACTCTAGCTCAGGCAGGGTTGCTTCCCCTTGCTGCAGCTACATCCCAAGCCGGGGGAGGAGCACAGACTCCCACCGTCCACACTCTTGAGCAGCGAGTGCATGTTGATCAGGTCCCAGAGGCTATTCCTGTACAGCCAGTAGCCCCAGCTCAGCCCGAGGAGAGGGCAGTAGGTTCAGAGGAGGAGCAGAAGAGGCTTGAGAGGTTCAAGAAGTACCAGCCTCCGACATTTGGCGGGCTAGCCTCAGAGGATGCCCTTGTATTTCTTGAGGAGTGCTACCGTATCCTCCGTACTATGGGCATATCAGGATCGAGCGGGGTTTCCTTCAATACCTTCCAGCTTCGAGGAGCCTCCTATCAGTGGTGGCGTGCTTATGAGTTAGACAGTCCGGATGAGGCAGCTTCCCTAACTTGGGCTCAGTTTTCAAATATGTTCACGAGGGAGTATGCTCCCCAGAGTCTCAAGGACGCCTGGCGCACGGAGTTTGAGCATTTGCGCCAGTGTACTATGACTGTCTCGGAGTATGCTGTCCGTTACACCGACTTGGCTAGACATGCACCAGCTTTGGTCTCTACGGTGCGCGAGAAGGTACGCCGGTTTATTAAGGGGTTTATTCCCAGCATCAGGTCTAGCATGGCTCGTGAGTTAGAGATGGTATTTCTTATCAGCAGGTGGTGAGCATTGCTAGGAGGATTGAGGGTGTGCATGCTAGGGATAGAGAGGAGAGGGAGGCCAAGAGGTCTCGAGAGTCGGGTCATTATTCTGGTGCCCGTGCCCCAGCTACAGGCCGTCATGGTAGGGGCTATACGAGTCTCCCGGTTCATTCAGCTCTTCCAGCAGCCAGTGGTATTCCAGGTCCTCCCAGACCTCGGGAGCCTTATTATGCACTCCGGTATCTAGTGTGCCTCCTGCACGGGGTGCTTCTAGTGGCCAGTCCAGCAGACCTGGCCCGAGTCAGTCACAGTCACCACGTCCTCCCAGAGCTTGTTTTGAGTATGGTGACACCCATCATGTGGTGAGGGATTGCCCTAGACTTGGGAGGGCTGCATCTCCACAGACTTCTCAGCCGCAGTGCGCCCCGCAGAGTTCTCAAGCTATGATCACTGCACCAGTTGCTACCCCACCTACTCAGCCAGCTAGAGGTGGAGGCCGGGGAGGTAGAGGTCGCCCTCGAGGGGGAGGCCAGGCCAGATACTATGCTCTTCCGGCCCGTACTGAGGCTGTCGCCTCCGATTTTGTGATCACAGGTACTATCTTGGTCTGTCACAGAGATGCATCGGTTCTATTCGATCCAGGCTCCACTTATTCTTATGTGTCTTCTTATTTTGCTCCGCATTTGGGTGCATCTCGGGATTCTTTGAGTTCCCTAATTTATGTTTCTACTCTTGTGGGAGATTCTCTTATTGTGGACCGCGTTTATGGGTCGTGTTTGGTTGCTCTTAGTGGTTTTGAGACCAGAGCCAATTTATTGTTACTCAGCATGGTTGATTTTGATATTATCTTGGGCATGGACTGGTTGTCGCCCCATTATGCTATTCTTGATTGTCACGCCAAAACCGTGTTGCTGGCTATGCCAGGTGTACCGCGTGTTGAGTGGAGGGGTGCTTTAGGTCACACTCCCAGTAGAGTTATTTCTTTCCTTAAGGCTCAACGTATGGTTGAGAAAGGGTGTGATGCGTATCTAGCTTATGTGAGAGATGTTAGTATGGATACCCTTTCTGTTGATTCAGTCCCAATAGTACGGGATTTCTCTAATGTGTTTCCAGCTGATCTTCCGGGCATGCCACCTGATAGAGATATTGATTTTGGCATTGATCTGTTGCCGGGCACTCAGCCCATTTCTATCCCTCCGTACCGTATGGCTCCTCCTGAGTTGAAGGAGCAGTTGCAGGAATTACTTGATAAGGGTTTCATTCGGCCCAGTGTATCACCTCGGGGTGCTCCTGTCTTATTTGTGAAGAAGAAAGATGGTTCTATGCGTATGTGTATTGATTATCGCTAGTTGAACAAGGTTACAGTGAAGAACCGTTATACTTTGCCTCATATTGATGACCTGTTTGATGAGTTACAGGGTGCTTGTGTGTTTTCTAAGATTGACTTGCATTCAGGCTATCATCAGCTGAAGATTTGGGAGCCATATATCCCGAAGACTGCCTTCAGGACTCGGTATGGTCATTACGAGTTCCTTTTTAGGTCATTTGGGCTGACTAATGCCCAGCAGCCTTCATGCATCTGATGCACAGTGTTTTCCGACCATATCTTGACTCATTCGTGATTGTTTTTATTGATGACATTCTGGTATATTCCCGGAGTCGGGAAGATCATGAGCAGCACCTGAGGACAGTGCTTCAGACTTTGAGAGAGAAGAAGCTATATGCTAAGTTCTCGAAATGTGAGTTTTGGTTGGATTCCGTGGCGTTCTTGGGTCACGTGGTCTCAAGTGAGGGTATTCAGGTGAATCCGAAGAAAGTGGAGGCCGTGCAGAGTTGGCCCAGACCATCCTCAGCTACAGAGATCCGCAGCTTTCTTGGCTTGGCGGGTTATTACCGTCGATTTGTTCAGGGGTTTTCATCTATTGCAGCATCTATGACCAGACTGACCTAGAAGGGTGCTCCGTTCCAGTGGACGGAAGAGTGCGAGGAGAGCTTTCAAAAACTCAAGACAGCTTTGACTACAGCCCCAATTTTGATATTGCCTACCGGTTCGGGGTCTTATACTGTCTATTATGATGCCTCGAGAGTTGGACTTCGAGCGGTATTGATGCAGGACGGTAGGGTAGTTGCCTACGCGTCCAGACAATTGAAGATACATGAGAAGAATTATCCTGTCCATGATCTTGAGTTAGCTGCTATTGTTCATGCCTTGAAGATCTGGCGTCATTATTTGTACGGTGTGCCTTATGAGATTTATACTGATCACCAGAGTTTGCAGCATCTTTTCAAGCAGAAGGACCTCAATTTGCATCAGAGGAGATGGCTAGAGCTACTGAAGGATTATGATATCACTATCTTGCATCACCCGGGCAAGGCCAATGTGGTGGCCGATGCTTTGAGCCGTCGGGCAGAGAGTTTGGGGAGTTTGGCTTATTTACCCGTAGCAGAGAGGCCCATGGCGATGGATGTTCAGGCCTTAGTCAGCCAGTTTGTGAGGTTGGACCTTTTGGAGCCTAGTCGGGTTCTAGCTTGCGTGATCTCTCGGTCTTCCTTGTTTGATCGTATCCGGGAGCGTTGGTTTGATGACCCTCATTTGCTTGTCCTCAAGGACAAAGTGTTGCACGGCGATGCTCGAGATGTGACTATTAGTGATGACGGGGTATTGAGGATGCAGGGTCGAGTTTGTGTACCCAATGTTGATGGGCTTTGGGAGTTGATTATAGAGGAGGCCCATAGTTCGCGTTATTCCATTCATCCGAGTGCCGTGAAGATGTATCAGGATTTGAGGCAACACTACTGGTGGAGGCGGATGAAGAAAGATATAGTTGGATTTGTAGCTCGGTGCCTTAATTGTCAGCAGGTGAAGTATGAGCACCAGAGACCGGGTGGATTGCTTCAGCAGATAGAGATTCCGGAGTGGAAGTGGGAGAGGATCACCATGGACTTCGTATCTGGGCTCCCACGGGCTTTGAGGAAGTTCGATGCCATTTGGGTTATTGTGGATCGGCTGACCAAGTCCGCGCATTTCATTCCTGTGTGTACTACCTATTCTTCGGAGCGGTTGGCGGAGATTTACATCTGGGAGATTGTCCGTCTGCATGGTATTCCAGTTTCTATCATTTCCGGTAGAGGTACTCAGTTCACATCGCAATTCTGGAGAGCCGTACAGCATGAGTTGGGTACTCGGGTGGAGCTGAGCATATCATTTCACCCTAAGACGGACGCACAGTCCGAGTGCACTATTCAGATTCTTGAGGATATGCTCCGTGCGTGTGTGATTGAGTTTGGAGGGTCTTGGGATCAGTTCTTGCCATTGGCGGAGTTTGCCTACAACAACAACTATCAGTCCAGCATTCAGATGGCACCATATGAGGCTTTATATGGTAGGCGGTCCGGTGGGTTGGTTCGAGCCAGGTGAGGCTAGATTATTGGGCACAGACTTGGTACAGGATGCCTTGGAGAAGGTTAAGGTGATTTAGGATAGACTCCGTACAGCCCAGTCCAGACAGAAGAGTATGCGGACCGGAAGGTTCGTGATGTTTCCTACATGGTTGGAGAGCGGGTTCTGCTTCGGGTTTCGCCTATGAAGGGCGTTATGAGATTTGGGAAGAAAGGGAAGCTGAGTTCGAGGTTTATTGGCCCTTTTGAGATTTTGAGGCGTGTTGGGGAGGTTGCTTATGAGCTTGCCTTACCTCCCAGCCTGGCAGGAGTTCATCCGGTATTCCATGTCTCGATGCTCCGGAGGTATCACGGTGATCCGTCGCATGTGTTGGATTTCAGTTCAGTCCAGTTGGACAAGGATCCATCTTATGTTGAGGAGCCAGTGGCAATATTGGACAGGTAGGTTAAAAAGCTGAGGTAAAAAAAACATCGCATCAGTAAAGGTTCAGTGGCGGGGTCAGCCGGTCGAGGAGGCGACCTGGGAGACCGAGCAGGATATGCACAGCCGTTACCCTCATCTTTTCACTACTTCAGGTATGTCTCCATGCTCGTTCGAGGACGAACGAATGTTTAGTGTGGGAGGATGTAACGACCCGACCGGTCATTTTTAGAATTTACGCCCCGATCCCCTATTAACTGCTTTCCCCGTATTTATTTCTGCTATATTGAATTGCCAGGATGTTCGGTTTTGAGTTTTAGAGAGTTTTGGGACACTTAGTCCCTAAATGAGAGCTTAAGTGTTGAAATTTAACCGTAGTCAGAACAGTGTGAAGACGGCCTTGGAATGGGATTCCGATAGTTTCGTTAGCTTCGTTGGGTGATTTCGGGCTTAGGGGCGTGTTCGGATTGTGTTTTGGAGGTCCGTAGCTAATTTAGGCTTGAAATGCCGAAAAGTTGGATTTTTGAAGTTTCCGGTTCGATAGTGAGATTTTGATCCGAGGGTCGAAATGGAATTCCAAAAGTTGGAGTAGTTCCGTAGTATTGAATGTGATGTGTGTGCAAAATTTCAGGTCATTCGGACGAGGTTTGGTAGACTTTTTGATCGAAAGCATAAATTTTGAGTTTTTGAAGTTCTTAGACTTGAATTTGATGTTAAATTGGTGTTTCGATGTTGTTTTAGGTGTTTTAAGGATTGGTATAAGTTTGGGCAGTGATATTAGACTTGTTTATGTTTTTGGTTGAGGTCCCGGGGGGCTCGGGAGTTTGGAGTTGCAGCTTCAGCTGCTGGTTTTCTGTCATAACCGTACCTGCGATTTGGGTCCCGCAGGTGCGGAGCCGCAGAAGCGGCATTTCAATCGCAGAAGTGGAATTGGGAAAAGTCAAGCAGGAGCCGCAGGTGCGAGAAGTATATTGCACCTACGATACCGTAGGTGCGGAAAGCCTGTCGCAGAAGCGGATTTTTGGGACATTAGTGAGTTTCGCAAATGCGGTTGATTCTTCGCAGAAGCAGGACCGCAGGTGCGGTCCCTTGACCGCAGAAGCGGAATTACTGGGCAGAAAAGGGGACAGAATCGAGGGTTTGTTCAAAAACTTGGAAATTGATTTGGGAACTCGTGATAGGCGATTTTGAGAGGGATTTTCACCTGGGTGCTTTGGGTAAGTGATTCTTACTCGTTTTTGATTGTTTTCCACGAATCTATGCTTAAATTCATCCTTTAAATTCGAACTTGGGGTGGAAAAATTGAAGAAAATTGGAAAAGTTCTTAGACCTAATGATCGCAGCGGACTCAACCTTAGGAAGAGTGGGCGCTAATACTTTTACCCAATAGTGGTATCGGGGTCAATTTCCACAGGGAGCTAGAAAGGGAGTTGGATATTTGCTTAGTCTAGAAATGCGTGTTTGCTTCTAATTGATCTTCTATCATTTTTGGGTTTTTATGATTATCAACTACAATTTAACAACTACTAATTATAACTAAATTATGCTAAGATATTAATTCTAGGTTATATGCAAGATAGAGAAAGGCACTATTGTCGTGGCATTTACCTAGGTGGTCAACTAACGGGTAGAGATTCCTAATACAAGAATGATGATTATGGGGCTTATGCTATAACCGTTGCACGATTGCACTCACTCTCACACCTCTCGGTAGAAGGAGTGATTTTGCCCAATTGACTCTCTCGAGACCAATTGGGTAGGCCAACACGCCCAAGCAACTTAGGGTTCAAGTTGGGTAATTACTCTCTCGAGGTTTAACCCGTTAATTGGGACTACCATTCTCATGGGTCCATCGCAATTCCTTGTTGGGTTAATTTTGGAGTCATAGACACTGTTTCTCAAGAAGAGCAAGACCCACTAAGCTAGACTTAGTGTTTGCAACCACCAAATCCTAGTTAAATCATAAAATTAACCCAAATAGCAAACACCCAACATCATTCAAGCATTAAACAATCACACCCATTAATTACCCACACTAGGGTTGAGCCACAACCCTAGCTAATGGGTTTAGCTAGACATAATAGCAACATAAATTGAAGAAGTAGTAAATAAAATCAACATATTAATTAACTAGAATGTTAATCTACAATAATCCACGATAAAACAAGATGAAAATATCCAAAATAGGCTAAAACTTGAGTCTCACGAGTGCAGCAGCTATCTAATATCTAATTCTTAACCTAGAAATAATGAAATATTCTATTTATACTAGGCTAGAAAAACTGGACAAAAATACCCCTGCGGGGCTGGCGCGGACCGCGCAGAAATGCAGTGCGGCCGCGTAGGGGTCTTGGTCTTCGATCACTCACTTCTGAAGCTGGGGACGCGGACAGCGCAAAAACATAGCGCGGCCGCGCAGGCTAATGGGCGCGGACCGCACAACAATGAAGCGCGACCGCGTGGACACAAGCGCTGACCGCGTAGACACAAGCGCTGACCGCGTAGAAAGGAGCGCGGACCGCGCATGGATACCCTTGAAATGTATACTCTCTGAATCTCCTAGCGCGGCCGCACAGCAAATCAGTGCGGTCCCCGCTAGGTCCTCTTGTCCCCACTTCAATGATATTTTTGACACTTGAGCAGGTTTCACTCCGTTTCGAGCCGATTTTTGACTTTTGTCATCTTGTCGCTCAAACCTGCAATCAAGCGCACTTTGTAAGCATTCTGGGTCTATTTTATGACAATTCATACATAAAGCATAGGCAAGTATGGGCATAAAACGTGTTAAAATCACAGTTATCAACTCCCCAAACTTAAACCTTTGCTTGTCCTCAAGCAAATAAGATAAGACCCACCCCTCAAAAGGAAACACCCAAGTAATTCCAGCTTATCCTAAGGAAGTCTCATCACGCATCAATTGGGACTAACAATTTCCCTCAATACGAATGCATCATTAACACATTTTTAAACTTTTAAGAACTATGGATCAAATGTGACACAAGAGCATCAAGGGTTGACTCATTTCATCAAGGAGCTTTTCTCAAATACCTTGGTCATTGTGGAACCCAAACTCACACATCCTCAACTCTCCCTAAGCGAACCTCACCTTTTAGAGTAACTGACACACAACCCGAGGTTCGATGGATTTTTCACTCATTTCTCTCACAAAGAAGGTCATAAGTCCAGCTTTAGGTACCATATGCTTGCCCCTTATGTAAGTATCCACTAATGTAAGCTTCCCTCAACTCAAGATCATATAGGGCTTTTGAGGAGTCATTGTGAAGGCTTTTGGGTAAAGGTAGGATATGTTTTTGTTCATTTAGGTTCAATCTTCCCTTCAGCAGTTCTTTTGAT
>NC_031991.1:50066323-50136764 GCF_001879085.1 Nicotiana attenuata
ATGAAGAGCAGCTTCTACTTATATAGGTTCTTCTGGTCAATTAATTCAAAGCTTTGTGATTTTGATTGTCTACAGAGAGACAGATTTATGATCTTTAGTTAGTGGGTGTGGAGCACCATAACGTTCAATACTCCTTTGTGATAATGTTTCTAACTTAGTACAAATATATGTTTCAAAATTGTTTAACTATATATAATTAAATACGTCGAGCTGCGGCAGTAGGTGGCCACACCTGTGCCATTATTCTGCATTTTCCTTGGCTCAACGACTGGCTAGTTTGACAAGAAAAAAGATTTTCCTTAGCCTTCTCAGGTTGAAGGCCCACTTGACCACAAACCTGAAGAGAAAATTGTAGGAAATGCACAATTTCGTTGGCAGAGGTATTATGACCTTTTTTTTTTTGTCAGATCTTTTGTCTCCTTGCTGATTTATTATCTCCATAATGTGATTCTCACATGTGACTCGTATCATACATGTCCTCAGTTCCACGTGTCAACTCGTTGAGCGTCCACCTGGCATTGTTCAATTTTACCCGATAGGATAATTTGCAAACCACAGATGAGAAAACGTGTGATAAAATACGAGCATTTGTCATCTATTGATTATGTATTCCTTGCCTTGAGATTTTGTGGCCCAATACAATTACCTCTTGCACCATAAAGTGGCATTTCTCCCAATTGAGCACAAGGTTGGTTTCTTCACATCTTGCCAAAACCCTATCCAAGTTCATCAAACATTCTTCAAATGAATCTCCCACCACACTGAAGTCATCCATGAATGCCTCTAAGATATCCTCCACCATGTCGGTGAAGATTGCCATCATGCATCTTTGAAAGGTCGCTGGGGCATTACATAATCCGAATGGCATTCTCGAGAATGCGAACGTGCCATAAGGACATGTAAAGGTTGTCTTCTCCTGATCCTCTGGGGCAATGAAAATTTGATTATACCCCGAGTAGCCATCTAGAAAACAATAAAAGGCCCGGCCCGCAAGACGATCAAGCATTTCGTCCAAGAATGGTAGTGGGAAATGATCCTTTCTTGTCACCTTGTTCAGCTTTCTATAGTCCATACACACTCTCCAACCCGTAACTGTCCGAGTAGGAATCAACTCATTGTCGGCATTGGTCACTACCGTCATTTCACCCTTCTTTGGCACACATTGGACCGGAGAGGTCCATGAACTGTCCGAGATCGGGTAAACCACACCGGCATCAATCCACTTGATAACCTCCTTCTTTACCACTTCTTGCATCACATCATTGAGTCTCCTTTGATGTTCAAGAGATGGCCGTGCATCCTCCTCCAAAATGATCTTATGCATGCAAAATGCGGGGCTTATTCCCCTGATATCCGCCAAAGTCCATCCTATTGCCCTTTTTCGCTTTTGGAGCACCTCCACAGTGGCCTCAACCTGCAAGTTAGTAAGGCAAGAAGAAAGAATAACTGGAAGAGTAGAACTAGAGCCCAAGAATTCATACCTGAGGTGTGGAGGAAGTGGTTTCAACTCCAACACCGGTGGCTCCTCAATTGATTGCTTGGTTGGCAGAGTTTTGCGATTTTCAAGATGCAAAGATAGTTTCCTAGGCTCATATGAATATGAACCCATTCCATGCAATGCATTCACACACTCCACCCTACCGGCATCATCATTGGCATCCATGTTAAGAAGCACGGCTTCAAGAGGGTCTTCAACATTGGTCAAGGCACTTGTGTCATCCACTATCACCGCCGTGACAATGTCCACAAATGAACACACCTCCGTACTATTGGGTTGCCTCATTGATTTGCACACATGAAATACCACCTTCTCATCTCCCACACGGAATGTTAACTCCCCTGCTTCCACATCAACCAATGCCTTCCCCGTAGCTAGGAAAGGTCTTCCAAGAATGATAGGCACTTCGAAATCCACTTCGCAATCCAATATGACAAAGTCGGCCGGCAAGATGAATTTGTCCACCCGGACAAGCACATCATCGATTATACCTAGAGGCCTCTTCATCGACCGGTCCGCCATTTCGAAGTCTCATGGAGTTNACAAAGTCGGCCGGCAATATAAATTTTTCCACCCGGACAAGCACATCGTCGATTATACCTAAAGGCCTCTTCATCGACCGGTCCGCCATTTGAAGTCTCATTGAGGTTGGCCTAGGTTGCCCAATTCCCAAAGTCTTGAAGACTGAGTACGGCATCAGATTAATGCTATCCCCCAAGTCACATAGGGCCTTAGCAAAGTCCGCACTTCCGATAGTGCAAGGAATAGTGAAAGCTCCAGGGTCTTCTAGTTTCGGGGCCATAGAATGCACAATCCCACTAACTTGGTGCGTCATCTTTATTGTTTCACACTCCATAGAACGCTTCTTGGTGACTAAATCCTTAATAAATTTTGCGTACCCAGGCATTTGTTCAAGTGCCTCCACTAAAGGAACATTGATTGTGAGGCTCTTCATCATGTCTATGAATTACTTGAACTGATTGTCGTTCTTTTGCTTTGCTAACTGCTTCAGGATATGGTGGAGGTGGTCTAGGCAAGGGTGCCTTGGCCTTGGGCACCGCCGGCTCGGGTATATCAATAATGTGTTCCCTAGACGGGTTCACGGTATCTTGAGTCTCTACCCCGGCCTCATCATCAATATCAATCCGCACATCATTTGTCACTATTGGTTCAACCACATTGTCAACATTCAAAGGTGCATCATCATCATGCAACTCAATTTCATCATTCAAAACATGATTCTCAACCGAGGCATGCACATCACCGCCTCTTCCACTCCTAGTTGTAACCGCCATCACATGATTGTTACCCCCATTCGGGTTCACTACCGTATCACTTGGTAGCGCACCTTTTGGTCGGGTATTTAAGGCTTGAGAGATTTGCCCTATTTGCACCTCTAGGTTCCGGATAGATGTGTTATGCGAAGCCAATTCTGCGTCTGAATCTTGGTTCTTTTTCATCATCTGCTCGAACATCATCTCTATCCGTCCCATATCACTTCCAGAAGAACTAGGCCCTTGTGACTGAAAGGGGGTGGATTGTTTGGTTGTTGGAACATGGGGGGCCTTTGAAAGCCTTGCCCCCTACCACCATTATTCCACCCTCCTTGATTGCTGTTGTTGTTCCAATTGTTGTTGTTCCCGTTCCAATTGCCTTGGTTATTACCTTGATTACCCCAATTTTTGTTCTGATTGTTATTGTTCCAATTGTTACCACCTTGTTGTTGATTATTGTTATTCCAATTGCCGCCTCCTTGTTGATTGCCCCAATTTCATTGGGGGCGCCATTGTTGATTCCCTTGATTTCCTCTATTTCCTTGATAGTTATTGACATATTGGCATTCCTCACTTTGATCATCAAAACACTCGTTCGAATAACCACCACCATCATTGTTGTTGTCAAACTGCTCACCATTACCTTGAGGTTGTTGTTGCCCTCTTTGCCTCCTATTTAGCATAGAAACATTCTCCATTGCATTGACTTGGCGTGGGTTTTGTACTTGTTGCAATTGCGCCTTCGCCAACTGATTCATTGTTGTTGTAAGTTCGGCAATAGCTTGGCCATGATCACTCAACTCCTTGTGCAAATGGATGACCGTGGGGTCACCTTGGGGTACATTCGCTCGGCTTTGCCATGCCGAAGAGGTGTCAGCCATTTCATCAAGTACGTCACATGCCTCTTGGTAATAAAGTTTCATAAAGTTCCCACCGGCCAATTGGTTCACAATGCACTGATTCGTGGTGTTGATGCCCCTATAGAAAGTCTGCTGGATCATCGCCTCAATCATGTCGTTGTTAGGGCACTCCTTCACTATTGTTCTATATCGCTCCCAGATCTCATGCAATGGTTCCGTTGGCATTTGCTTGAAAGCGAGAATCTCGTCCCGAAGAGCGGCCATATGACTTGGAGAAAAGAACTTGGCAATAAATTTGTCCGCCAATTCATCCCATGTGGTGATAGAATGATTTGGTAACCCTTCTAACCAGTCCAACGCTTTGCCCCGAAGAGAAAACCGGAAAAGCCTCAATCGCAACGCATACTCTGACACGTTTGTTTGTTTGCTGCCCCAGCAAGTATCTACGAACCCCTTCAAGTGATTGTATGCATTTTGGTCGGAGGCGCCCGTAAAATATCCCCTTTGCTCGAGCAAGGTCAACATGACATTTGTGATTTGAATGTTCCCCGCCCGGATTCGAGGAGGAACGATAGCACTTGCATAACCCTGGTTTGGAAGAACTCTTGGGACCGCTCTTGGCGGTGGCGGAGGAGGGTCTGGAATAGGATTGCTGTCATTTGGATTAGCATTGGCATTTCTACCTCTCCGTGGTACTTGAGGTACCGGAAGCTCATCTTGCTCAACATCTTCAACCTCCTCCCCCGCCAAGGCATTGCCAAGAGGGTCATTTCCGTTTAGAGCCATGTCTACCTGATGGATCAACACAAATAAAGTTAGTAAAAAGAAGGAAAGAGAAGAAAAACACAAAACTAGCTACACAAATAGTCAACACCATAAGCTCCCCGGCAACGGCGCAAAAAAGTGATCGCAACGGACTCAACCTTAGGAAGAGTGGGCGCTAATACTTTTACCCAATAGTGGTATCGGGGTCAATTTCCACAGGGAGCTAGAAAGGGAGTTGGATATTTGCTTAGCCTAGAAATGCGTGTTTGCTTCTAATTGATCTTCTAACATTTTTGGGTTTTTATGATTATCAACTACAATTTAACAACTACTAATTATAACTAAATTATGCTAAGATATTAATTCTAGGTTGTATGCAAGATAGAGAAAGACACTGGGGTCGTGGCATTTACCTAGGTGGTCAACTAACGGGTAGAGATTCCTAATACAAGAATGATGATTATGGGGCTTATGCTATAACCATTGCACGATTGCACTCACTCTCACACCTCTCGGTAGAAAGAGTGATTTTGCCCAATTGACTCTCTCGAGACCAATTGGGTAGGCCAACAAGCCCAAGCAACTTAGGGTTCAAGTTGGGTAATTACTCTCTCGAGGTTTAACCCGTTAATTGGGACTACCATTCTCATGGGTCCATCCCAAGTCCTTGTTGGGTTAATTTTGGAGTCATAGACACTCTTTCTCAAGAAGAGTCAAGACCCACTAAGCTAGACTTAGTGTTTGCAACCACCAAATCCTTGTTAAATCATAAAATTAACCCAAATAGAAAACACCCAACATCATTCAAGCATTAAACAATCACACCCATTAATTACCCACACTAGGGTTGAGCCACAACCCTAGCTAATGGGTTTAGCTAGACATAATAGCAACAGAAATTGAAGAAGTAGTAGATAAAATCAACATATTAATTAACTAGAATGTTAATCTACAAGAATCCACGATAAAACAAGATGAAAATGCCCAAAATAGGCTACAACTTGAGTCTCACGAGTGCAAATGCTATCTGATATCTAATGCTTGACCTAAAAATGGAAAATATTCTATTTATACTAGGCTAAGAAAAACCGGACAAAAATACCCCTGCGGGGCCCGTGCGGTCCGCACGAAGTTGGCACGCGACCGCACTGGGTTGCTTGACTTCTGAGACTTGCCTTCTGAAGATGTTCATGCGGACCGCGTGAACTTGTAGTGCGGCCGCATGAGTGGCTTGTGATGGCTTCTGGACTTTTGTGGTGCGGACCGCGTGATCCTGTAGCGCGGCCGCATTGGCTGGGCGCGGACCGCGTGAGCTTGTAGTGCGGCCGCGCCGCTTGCGATTGAGAATGCCAACTCTCTGAACTCCTATGGTGCGGCCGCATGACATGATGGTGCGGTCCGCACCAAGTTCTGAATATCCTTGCTTTCATGATTTTTGACACTTGAGCGGGTTTCACTCCGTTTCGAGCCGATTTTTTACTTTTGTCATCTTGTTGCTCAAACCTGCAATCAAGCGCAACTTATAAGCATTCTGGGTTTATTTTATGGCAAATCATACATAAAGCATAGGCAAGTATGGGCGTAAAACGTGTTAAAATCACAGTTATCAAGGTCGGGTCGCCTGGCCCAGGCAGAAGGTTTGGGCTATAGCACAAGAAAAATCTGGGAATCAAGCGAAATTCCAGTTTTATGGCCCAAAAATGCAAAAAATGAGGAACGATAAGGGTGAGTTAGTGACCATTTTTCCTTAGGTCGTTATTCATAGTTCGGAAAATTTTTAGGCGATCCGGGTCCGGTTGCTAGGGTTCATGCAGAAGGCGTGGGGTATAGGACACGAAATACGAAAATTGGGAGGAATTCCTTTTTTATGGCCCTATAATGCCAAAAATGGGTACTTATATCATTTTTGACGGTCCGATATTTTAGGCAATCCGGGTCTGTTCGCCCTGGCCTATGCAGAAGGTGTGGGCTATAGCACACGAAAATCTGGAAATCATGCCGAATTCTAGTTTATGGCTTTGAAACGCCAAAAATGACTAACGGTCATGGCGAGGCGGTGACTATTGTTCCTTAGGTCATTTTTGATGGTCTGGAAAAACTTTTGGCAATCCGGTTCCAGTCCACCAGGCCAATACAGAAGGCTTGGGCAATAGCACACAAAAATTTTGGAATCGGTCAGAATTCTAGTTTTAAGGCCCTAAATTGCCAAAAAACGAGACGGTCATGGCGAGGCGGTGACTACTCTTCTTTAGGTCAATTTTGATGGTTCGGAAAAATTTTAGGCGATCCGGGTCCATTAGTCCGGGCTCGTGTAGAAGGCATAGGCTCACACGAAAATCTAGAAATCGGGCGGAATTCCAGTTTTATGTCCCTAAAATACCAAAAAACGAGTAACAATCATGGCGAGGCAGTGACTATTATTCCTTAGGTCATTTTTTATAGTCCGGAAAAATTTTAGGCGATCCGGGTTCAGTCGCCTGGGTCTATGCAGAAGTCATGGGCTATAGCACACCAAAATCTATGAGTCGGTTGAAAATCCAGTTTTATGGCCATAAAATATTCAAAACGAGTAATGATCATTGAGATGAGATGAACATTGTTCCTTATGTCATTTTTGACGGTCTAGCAATATATCAGGCAATCCGGATCCAGTATCCGAGCTCATACAGAAGGCGTGGGCGATGGCATACGAAAATCTTGGAATCGGTCAAAATTGTAGTTTTATGTCCCTAAAACACCAAAAAACGAGTAACGGTCATGGAGAAGTTGTGACTATTTTTCCTTAGGTCATTTTTTACGGTCCAACAAAATTTTAGGCAATTCGGGACCGTTCGCCCTAGCCCATAAGCTTGGGCTATAACACATGAGAATTTGGGAATCTGGCGAAATTCAAGTTTATGGCCCTAAAATGCCAAAAAATAAGTAACAGCCATGGCGAGGCGGTGAATATTGTTCCTTAGGTTATTTTTGATGGTCCAACAAAATTATGGGCAATCCGGGTTCAGTTATCGGGGCTCATACAAAAGGTGTGGGCTATAGCACACGAAAATCTAGGAATCAAGTGGAATTCCAATTTTATGGCCCTAAAAAACCCAAAAACTAGTACCGGTCATGCGGGGTGGTGACTATTGTTCCTTAGGTCATTTTTGATGGTCTGACAAAATTTTAGGCGATCTGGGTTTGGTCGCCTGGGCCTATGCAGAAGGTGTGGGCTATTGCACACGAAAATCTATGAATCGGTCGAAAATCTAGTTTTATAGCCCAAAAATGCCAAAAAATGAGTAACGGTCATGGAAAAGTGGTGACTATTGTTCCTTAGGTCATTTTTATGGTTCGACAAAATTTTAGGAGATCTGGGTCCGTTCGCCCTAGCCCATGAGCCTGGGCTATATAGCACACGAAAATTTGAGAATCTAGCGAAATTCCAGTTTATGGCCCTAAACGCCAAAAAACAAGTAACAGTCATGGCGAGGCGGTGAATATTATTCCTTAGATTGTTTTTGATGGTCCGATAAAATATTAGGCGATCCGAGTTCGGTTGTCCTGGCCCATACAGAAAGTGTGGGCTATAGCACATGAAAATATGGGAGTCGGGCAGAAATCCAATTTTAAGGCTCTAAAACATAATAAAAAGAGTAATGATCAGGGCGAGTCAGTGACTAATGTTCCATAGGTCATTTTTTATTGTCCGGCAAAATTTTAAGCGATCTGGATCCGATCACCCGGGCTCATGACGAAGGTGTGGGCTATAACACACAAAAATATGAGAATCAAGCAGAATTCAAGTTTTATGGCCCTAAAACGCCAAAAATTGAGTAACGATCATGGCGAGGCGGTGACCATTATTTTTAGGTCGTTTTTTATGGACCCGACCAAATTTTAGACAATCTAGGTCTGATCGCTCGGGCCCATGCAGAAGATGTGGGGTATAACTCACAAAAATCTTGAAATCGGGCAGAATTCCAAATTTATGGCCCTAAAGTGCCAAAAATGAGAAACGGACTTGGCGAGGCACTAACTATTTTTCCTTAGATCATTTTTGATGGTCCAGCAAAAATTTAGAAATCAGGTTCCCTTCGTCCAGGCCAGTGCAGAAGACGTGGGCTATAGAACACGAAAATCTAGGAATTGGGCGAAACTTCTGTTTTATGGCCCTAAACACCAAAAAATGAGTAACAATCATGCGACGTGGTGGCTATTATTCCTTAGGTCATTTTTAATGGTCCGGAAAAATTCTTGGCGATCCGGGTCCGGTCCCCCGGGGCTATGCATAAGGCTTGGGCAATAGCATATCAAAATCGAGAATCGGGGGAATTCTAGTTTATGGCCCTAAAACACCAAAAAATTAGTAACGATCATGGAGAGACAGTGAATATTGTTTCTTAGGTTATTTTTTATGGTCCGAAAAAATTTTAGGCGATCCGGGTTCGATCCCCTGGTCCCCCATGCAGAAGGCGTAGGCTTACCACATATAAATCTAGGAATCGGGCAGAATTCTAGTTTAATTGCGCTAAAAAGCCAAAAAATTGAGTAATATTCTTGGAGAAACAATGACTATTGTTTCTTAAGTCATTTTTGATGGTTTGGCAAAATTTTAGACGATCCAGGTCCAGTCGCCCGGGCCCATGCAGAATGCATGGGCTATAGCACACAAAAATCTAGGAATCAAGCAGAAATCCCTTTTTATGGCCCTAAAACAACAAAAAATGAGTAACGATCATGGCTATGTGGTGACTATTGTTCCTTAGGTCATTTTTTTATGGTCCGGCAAAATTTTAGGCAAAATCTAGGAATTGGACGGAATTCCACTTTTATGTCCCAAAAACGACAAAAATGAGTAACGCTCATGGCGAGGCGGTGAATCTTGTTCCTTAGTTCATTTTTGATAGTTTAGGAAACTTTTAGGAGATCCAAGTCTGGTCACCCAAGCCTAAGCAAAAAGTGTGGTCTATAGTACACCAAAATCTGGGAATTGGGCGAAAATTCCAGTTTTATGGGCCTAAAATGCCAAAAAATAAGTAACGATGATGTGACGCGATGATTATTGTTCCTTAGGTCTTTTTTGATGGTCTGGCAAAATTTTAGGCGATCCGAGTCTGAATGCCAGAGCCCACGTAGAAAGCGTGGCTATAGCACATGAAAATTTGGGAATCCAACGGAATTCAAGTTTTATGACCCTAAAATGCGAAAAAATGAGTATTGGTCATGGCGAGGCAGTGACTATTGTTCCCTGGGTCGTTTTTGATAGTTAGACAAAATTTTAGGCGATCCGCGTCCGGTCTCCCCAGCCTATGCAGAAGGCATGGTCTATAGCACGCAAAAATCTGGGAATCGGGCAGAATTCTAGTTTTATGGCCTTAAAACACTAAAAGATGAGTAACAGTGATGGAGAACTGTGACTATTGTTCCTTAGGTCTTTTTTGATGGTCCGATAAAATTTTAAGCGATCCAGGTCTGGTCGCCTATGCCTATGCAGAAGGCGTGGGCTATAGCACACGAAAATCTGGTAATTGGGCAGAATTATAATTTTCTGGCTCTAAACTGCCAAAAAAATAAGTAACGGTTATGGAGAGAAGGTGACTATTGTTCCTTAGATAATTTTTTATGGTACAAATACTTTTAGGCGATCCAGGTCCTATTCCCCCGGCACATGCACAAGAAGTGGGCTATAGGACACGAAAATCTGAGAATCGGACGGAATTCAAGTTCTATGACCCTAAAATGCCAAAAAATGAGTAACGGTCATGGTGAGGCAGTGATTATTGTTTCTTAGGTCATTTTTGATAGTCCGGAAAATTTTTAGGCGATTTGCATCCAGTCGCCCGCGCACATGCAGAAGGTGTGTGCTATATCACACGGAAATCTGAAAATCGGGTAAAATTCTAGTTTTATGGTTCAAAAATGCCAAAAAACGAGTAACAGTCAGGGCGTGGTAGTGACTATTGTATCTTAGGTCATGTTTTATGGTCTGGAAAATTTTAGGCAATCCGGGTCCGTCACTTGGGTCCATGCAGAAGGAGTGGACTACAGCACATGAAAATCTAGGAATCGAGCGCAATTCCAGTTTAATGGCCCTAAAATGCCAAAAAACGTGTAACAGTCATGGCGAGGCGATGACTATTGTTCTTTAGGTCATTTTTGATAGTTCGGCAAAGTTTTAGGCGATCAAGGTCCGGTCGCCTGGGTCCATGCAGAAGGCGTGGGCTATCACACGAAAATCTGGGAATCGGGTGAATTCCAATTTTATGGCCCTAAAAGGCAAAAAAATGAGTAACGGTCATGGCAAGGCAGTGACTATTGCTCCTTAGGTCGTTTTTTAAGGGTCTGGCAGAATTTTAGGTGATTCGGGTCCGATCACTGGGGTCCTTACAGAAGGCGTGGAATCAGGCGGAATTCTTTTTTTAGGGCTCTAAAATGCCAAAAAATGAGTAGCAGTCATGGAGAGGCGGTGACTATTGTTCCTTAGGTTGTTTATATTTGGATGGCAAAATTTTAGGCGATCCAGGTCCGTTCGCCCTGGCCCATACAGAAGGTGTGGGTTATAGCACACGAAAATCTGGGAATAAGGCGGAATTCCAGTTTTATGGTTCTAAAATGCCAAAGAACGACTAACGGTCATGGTTAGGCGGTGACTATAATTCCTTAGGTCATTTTTTATGGTACGAATAAATTTTAGGCGATCCGGTTCTGTTCCCTCGTGCCCATACAGAAGGTGTGAGCTATAGCACACGAATCTTGGAATTAGTCGTAATTATAGTCTTATGGACCTAAAATGCCAAAACCCGAGCATCGGTTATGGGAGGCGGTGACTATTGTTCCTTAGGTTATTTTTGATGGTCCGGCAAAATTTTAGGTGACTCGGATCCGGTCCGGTCCCATGCAGAAGGCATGGGCTAACACATGAAAAATTTGGGGATCGGGCAAAATTCTATTTTTATGGCCCAAAACGCTAAATAACGAGCAACGGTCATGGCAAGGCAGTGAATGTTGTTCCTTAGCTCATTTTTTATGGTCCGATAAAATTTTAGACGATCCGCGTGCCGTCGCTCATGCCCATTCAGAAGGCATGGGCTATAGCACACGAAAATCTAGTAATTAGGCGGAATTCCAGTTTTATGGCCCTAAACGTCAAAACACAAGTAACGGTCATGGCGAGGCGGTGGCTATTGTTCTATAGGTCGTTTTAGATGGTCCTTCAAAATCTTGGACAATCCGGGTCCGATTTTATGGCCCTTAAACACCAAAAAAAATAACGATCATGGTGAGGCGGTGACTATTGTTCCTTAAGTTGTTTTTGGTCGTCCGACAAAATTTAGGCGATTCAGGTCGGGTTGCCTGGGCCCATGCAGAAGGTGTGGGCTATAGCACAAGAAAAATCTGGGAATCAGGCGGAATTCTAGTTTTATGGCCCAAAAAACCTAAAAAGAATAAGGAACGGTCAGGGCGAGTAAGTGACCATTTTTCGTTAGTTCATTTTTATGGTCCGGCAAAATTTTAAGCGATCCAGGTCAGGTCGCCAGGGCTCATGCAGAAGGCGTGGGCTATATAGGACACGAAACCCAAAAGTCGGGCGAAGTTCCTTTTTTATGGCCCTATAACGCCAAGAAATGAGTAACGGTCATGGCAAGGTGGTGACTATTGTTCCTTATGTCAATTTTTACAGTCCGGCAATATTTTAGGCAATCCGGGTCCGTTCGCCTTGGCCTATGCAGAAAGTGTGCGCTATAGCACATGAAAATCTCGGAATCAGGCGGAATTCTAGTTTATGGCTCTGAAATGCCAAAACACGACTAACGGTCATGGCGTGGTGGTGACTATTATTCCTTTAAGTCATTTTTTAGGGTCCGGAAAATTTTTTGGCAATCCTGGTCCAGTCGCACGGGCCCATACAGAAGGCTTGGGCTATATCACACGAAAATCTTGGAATCGGTCGTAATTCTAGTTTTATGGCCCTAAAATGCCAAAAAACGAGTAACGGTCATGGCGAGGCGGTGACTACTGTTCCTTAAGTCAATTTTGATGGTTCGGAAAAATTTTAGATGATCCGGGTCCATTAGCCCGGGCCCATGTAGAAGGCGTGGGCTCACACGAAAATCTGGGAATTGGTTCGGAATTCTAGTTTTATGTCCCTAAAACACAAAAAAAAAGTAACGATCATGGTGAGATAGTGACTATTGTTCCATAGGTCATTTATTATGGTCCGACAAAATTTTAGGCGATTCGGGGCCTAAAACGCCAAAAAACAAGAAACGGTCATGGTGAGACGGTGACAATTGTTCCTTAGGTTGTTTTTGATAGTCTGAAAAAATTTTAGGCGATTCAGGTTCGGTTGTCCAAGCCCATACAGAAGGCGTGGGCTGTAGCACATGAAAATCTAGGAATCGAGCAACATTCTAATTTTATGGCGCTAAATCACCAAAAATGAGTAACGGTCATGACGAGGCGGTGACTATTATTCCTTAGGTCCATTTTTATGTTTTGGAAAAATTTTAGGCGATCCGGGTTCGTGTCGCCTGGGCCTATGCAGAAGGCATGGGCTATAGCATATCAAAATATGTGAATCGGTCAAAAATCCAGTTTTATGGTCATAAAACACGAAAATATGAGTAACGGTCATAGCGAGGCGGTGACTATTGTTCCTTATGTCGTTTTGGACGGTCCGGAAATATATTAGGCAATTCGGGTCCAGTCCCCTTGGCCCATACAGAAGGCGTGGGCTATAGCACACGAAAATCTTGGAATCTGTCGGAATTGTAGTTTTATGTCCCTAAAACAACAAAAAAACGAGTAACTATCAGGCCAATGTGGTGACTATTATTCCTTAGTTCATTTTATACGGTCCAATAAATCTTAGGCGATCCAGGTCCGTTCGCCCTAGTCCATGAGCTTGGGCTATAGCACACAAAAATTTAGGAATCTGGCGAAATTCTAGTTTATGGCCCTAAAACACCAAAAAACAAATAACAATCATGGCAAGGCGGTGACAATTATTCCTCGGGTTATTTTTGATGGTCCGACAAAATTTTAGGCGATTCGGGTTCGATTGTCTGGGCCCATACAGAAGGCTTGGGCTATAGCATACGAAAATCTGGGAATCGAGTGGAATTCCAATTTGATGGCCCTAAAACATCAAAAACTAGTAACAGTCATGACGAGGCGGTGACTATTGTTCCTTAGGTCGTTTTTTATGGTCCGGAAAAATACTAGGCGATCCGGGTTCGGTCGCCTGGGCCTATGCAAAACACATGGGTTATAGCACACGAAAATATGTAAATCGGTCGAAAATCCAGTTTTATGGCCTTAAAACGCCAAAAAATTAGTAACGGTGATGTCGAGACGGTGAAAATTATTCCTTTTGTCATTTTTGACGGTCCGGCAATATTTTATGCGATTCGGGTCCCGTAGCCTGGACCCATGCAGAGGGTGTGGGCAACAGCACACGAAAATCTAAGAATTAGGCGGAATTCAAGTCTTATGGCCCTAGAATTCCAAAAAAAAAATGAATAACGGTCATGGCGACATGGTGAATTTTGTCCTAAGATATTTTTTGCTGGTCTAAAAGAGTTTTAGGCGATCCGAGTTCAGTCGTCCAGGTCTATGCTAAAGGCGTGGGCTATACAGCACACGAAAATTTGGGATTCGGGCAAAATTCCTGTTTTATGGCCCTGAAATGCCAAAATATTGTGTAACGATCATGGCGAGGCGGTGACCGTTATTTCTTAGGTCATTGTTTCTGGGCCGAAAAAATTATAATCTATCCTGGTCCGGTCGCCTTGGCACGCATACGAAAATCTGGGAATCGAGCAAAATTCCAGTTTTATGGCCCTTAAAAGCCCAAAAATGAGTAACGGTCATGGCGAGTTGATGACTATTGTTTCTTACGTTGTTTTTTACGATCCAACAAAATTTTAGGGGAGACGGGTCCAGTCGCCCGGGCTCATGCAGAAGGCGTGGGCTATAACATATGAAAATATGAGAATCAGGCGAAATTCTAGTTCTATGGCCCTAAAATACCAAAAAATGAGTGACGGTCATGGCGGGCGATGATTATTGTTCCTTAGGTCATTTTTTATGGGCCCGCAAAATTTTAGGCGATCCGAGTCTAGTCGCCCGGGCCCATGCAGAAGGAGTGGGCTATAACACATGAAAATTTGAGAATCGGAGGGCATTCTAGTTTTATAGCCCTAAAATGCAAAAAATGAGTAACGAACATGTCGAGGCGGTGACTATTGTTCCTTAGGTCGTTTTGACAGTATGGCAAAATTAGGTTATCCGGGTCCGGTAGCTCGGGCCCATGCACACAAAATTTGAGAATCGGGTGGAATTTCATTCTATAGCCTTAAAATGCTAATAAACGAGTAAGGGTCTTGGTGAGGCGGTTACTATTGTTCCTTTCATCAATTTTGATTAGTCGTCATATTTTAGGCAATCCAGGTCCGGTCGACCCTGGCCATGCAGAAGATGTGGGCTACATCACACAAAAAATTTAGGAATCAGGCAGAATTCTAGTTTTATGGCCCTAAAACGCCAAAAAACTAGTAATGGTCATGGCGAGGTAGTGACTATTGCGCCCCGTTTTCTCGCGAAAGTGGGTTTCGACGTGTGACAACTCTTTTAAAGGAAAGTATTAAAAGAGAAGAGTCGCCACCTAACTATTTAATGGTGCGTTAGGGTACCTATTTGCAAATAACTCTGTTTGTCTAGTCAACGTCACCAAAGATTGGGTAAGGGCTCAAATTACCTCAAAGAGAAGGTGTTAGGCACTCTTTGAGATCCACAACTGTGGGTCCCGGCCGAACTTTAGACTATGTGGATTATGTAATTAGGCTAGGTGATCTGTGACGATCCCAAACCACCCCGGTCGTGATGGCGCCTATCGCAGTACTAGGCTAGTCGATTCGACATTTACAACATAAAAGGGTCTTTTTCTTAATTCATTTACTAGTCAGATATTATCACAAATCTTTCGTTTAAACATTTCAAAACAAGCGAAACATAATATGCAAAACATCAACCACTGCCCGATCCCGGTGTCACTAGTCATGAGCCACTAAAATACAATCTGATATTGTCTACTCAATACAAGATGAGTCTGATAAAAACAAATACTAAAAGATAGGAAGGAGAAAGGCAGGGCGGCGGACGCCATGCAGCTACCTTGCTAACTCCGAAAATGCTCTGAAGGAAAGGAACAACTCTCACACGGATGCCCTGGCACCTAGATCTGCACACAAGGTGCAGGGAGTAACGTGAGTATGCCAACTCAGTAAGTAACAATTATAAATAAAGGCTGAGTGCAGTGACGAGCATTTAATATCATATACATATCATAACATAAAAACCTCAGTGGGAATAACAAGTTTAAATCAGTAATTAAATTCTGAACATCTAGTAAAAACTCCAGTTTCAATGGAAGTTGTTTTAAAACATTTGTTCAACGTTTTTAATAGAGGCTCAGTATAAAAGAAGAGTGAAAACAGTAATTTCATAAAACAAGCCCCTCGGAAAAAGTATCACCCATATATATATATAGCCCCTCGGGCAAGCCTCTCAGTTACTCATGACTCAACTCTCAGCAATCAGCATTCACACTCAGCATTCGCGCTCAATAGGTACCTTATAATAACCGCTGCAGTGAGCAGCCCGATCCATAAATATATAGTCGACTGCGCTCACTGGGGGTGTGCAGACTCCGGATGGGCTTGTGCAGCCCGATCCACATATATATATATATATATATATATATATATATATATATATATAACACTGCGGCGTGCCGCCCGATCCCTATCTATCCTCATAATCCGGCCCTCGGCTTCACTCACTCTTCAACCTCACAAGCCACTCGAGCATTTCAGTACAAACTCAGCCCAAAATACTTTCATATATTAAAATAGAGTGATGAACAAGATTAAGCAATAAGCAGGTATAAATCATGACTGAGGATAGTGCTTTCTATCAAAACAATGTGAGGATAATAGTAAAATACCCCTGAGGGTCTAAGCAGTATGGCACAAGGCTCCTAACATGGCGTTCAGCCCAAGTTAGCAGAATCATTTCTAAAACACATAGATATCATATAGAGTTTATCAAAATATGCGACTCTACAGTTTCCACGGGACGGACAAAGTCACAATCCCTACTGGTGCACGCCCACACGCCCGTCACCTAGCATGTGTGTCACCTCATTTATCAAAATAGTACGAAATTCCGGGGTTTCATACCCTCAGGTCTAGATTTACAATCGTTACTTACCTCAAATCGGACGAAAATCTACTCTGCGATGCCCTTGCCGCTCGACTCGGCCTCAAATCACCCCGAATCTATCCAAAATCAGAATCATATCATCAATACATGCTAAAAGAATAAATCCCACGCAAAAATTATCAAATTAAATCAAAATTCCTGAAATTGGCCAAACCCGACCCCCAGGCCCACGTCTTGGAATCCAACAAAAATCGCAAAACTAGAAACTCCTTTCACTCCCGAGTCCATACATACCAAAATCATCAAAATCGGACCTCAAATGGCCCCTCAAATCCCCAATTTAAACTCTCCAATTTCAAGCCCTAATCCCTTCTTCCCTGATTTTTCCACTAATATCATGATTAAACAATGGAATAATCGCCATAAACACAAGATACAAGGCCCAAGTAGCTTACCTCACTGAAAACACTTGATTCCCTCTTGAAATCACAACCCTCAAGCTCCAACTCGTCTAAAAATGGTGAAGAAATGGCAGAAATTCGCGAAGATGGCCTTTTATACTTTCTGCCCAGCGATTTCCGCATCTGCAGTCCATTACCCGCGCCTGCGGTCAAACCAACCGCATCTACGATTTTCACTTATCCGGCCAAAGCCGCATCTGCGGCCTAATACTCGCACCTACGGTCACGCATGTGCTCCCCCTCTCGCATCTGCGGATCCTGGCTTCCTTGGCCTTAATCGCATCTGTGGTTGCTCTAGCGCTTCTGCGGACCTCGAACCTGCGGTCCCCAAGCCGCAGGTGCGCTTATGACAGCTGAAGGAATTCTTCAGCACTTCCTCAAATCCCATCCTTGATCCGTCAACCTCCCGAAATCAACCCGAGTCCCTCGGGACCTCAACCAAACATACGAACAAGTCACATAGCATTATTCAAACTTATTCCAACCTTCGGAACACTCAAAACAACACCAAATCACTCTCGGATTCAAGCCTAAGGATTCCCAAACTTCCGAATTCCGCAAACGATGCAAAAACCTATCAAACCTCATTCGAATGACCTGAAATTTTGCACACACGTCACAAATGACACAACGAACCTACTCCAATTTACGGAATTCCATTTTGACCCCAATATCAAGATTTCCACCGCCGACCGGAAAACTCCAAATTTCCAATTTCGCCAATTCAAGCCTTATTCTACCACGGACCTCCAAATTACATTTCGAACACGCTCCTAAGTCCAAAATCACCTAACCAAACTATCCGAACCATCAGAATTCACATCTGAGACCTTCTACACCTAGGTCAACATCCAATTGACTTTTCCAACTAAAGCTCCTAAATTAGAGACTAAGTGTCTCATTTAACTCCAAGATCACTCCGAACACAGAACAACCAACACGATATGATGGAATACAGCTGAACAACACTTAAAGAAGCAAAAATGGGGAAAACGGGGTTGTAACTCATGAAACGACCGGCCGGGTTGTTACATGATCAAATAAACAAAAGAAAATATAAAATTCATAGAGTCTCATCATAGCACATGGGAATTGGTACAAATCCTTAATGATTACAAGGGTACAGATATATTGGTCTATGTTGAATGACTAAGTGTAAGTAGCAAGTATATAAAAAGAGGGGGTCCACAGTTTTTTAGCCTAAAGGATCACCCCGTGCAACATAAATAATGCTTCGCAACTTCCTTTAGATAGGAGTTGCTCATATTATTCAGCGGGTACAGACTATCATCTCCTGCTACCCAATTACTATGTTGAAGTTGTTACTTAAAGGCGCTCTAATTCAATTTTGAACTGTATCATATGCGTGCACTACCCGTCCCATGCCTATAGTCCAGGAGGCTTCGGACCTCTATTTGGGTGGTTCTAGACTTACTTAGGTTTCTCAAAAGTGATAAAATTAATCGTGCATTCAAAACAAATAGGACCGCACATAATAGCACAGATTGGCTCATGTTAGCCTCCACACATAAACAAGGAAGCACGCAGACTGATTTCTGGTATTAGGCAGTAGAATATCTCAAAATTAAGACATAGAGTCCTTTAGTAATATAGGCATGATCTCTATATGATTCCCGTATCAAACTGGTAATGCTGAATTTTCTAGGCTAACGTACGGACAGATTAAATCGTTATAAGTCCTATAGACATGGTTTCTAAGTGATTTTGATTTCCAGTATTATATATAAGCAGCGTTTAGGCGAATTAAAACATTGCAAATATTATAGACATGATTTCTAAGTGATTCTGGATTCTAGTAATACATGGGCAGTGCAGCAATTTCTGGATTAAGGCATTGGCAAAATGAATGTTGCAAGTCCTATAGACATGATATCTAATCGTCTTGCGTAAAAAGTTAGTGAAAACAATCATAGTTCTGAATTGCTATGCTGGTTTTATAGACATGCATCTTGAACAGGCGACAGTGTAATAGAAAACAATGGGAACAGTCGATATAGAGTATTAGAACCCTATAGCCATGATATCTAGATGAGCAATACACTAAAATTGATTGAAGCAATTGATAGATTGATTATTTGAAGTCGTATAGGCATGGTATCTAAAAATATTGCATTGTTGCGCCCTATAGACATGTTATCTAAGAGTGCACGGTAGTGGAAACAGGTACAGCAAATACTTGAACATGTTTTGACAAGTTAAGTGATGTGTGTGCGCGTGACTCCTATAGGTATGCTTTCTACACATGAAATTAAAAGCGTGTAAAGCAAATAGCAAATAAACCACATTGGTCCTATAGGCATGCTTTCTACCCATTCATGTAAAAGATGAATTATCCCAGTTCCCCCCTTCTCACTAATCCCCAATCATTTTCTATTACAAATTATTATAGTCTTAAAATAAAAGATTACAAGTTCAAACATTACACACTAAACAACTACGAGCCCAATAAACAAAACAAGCCCAAAGGAAATTACCTAGTAAAGCTTGGGCCTTCAGCAGGTTCATCCTTCATAAAATAGCAGACCATATCCAAATACACCCAAACATTAGAGTGTTGTCAATTGCTCATCTCAAACAAACAGGGGGATTCACATTAGGCTAACAGTAAAGGCCTACTTGTTTTGCAAATGGACAACTTAACTACGCAAGTTAATGAGCCACACATGGTAACCAATCAAAACAGCTCTGAGGCCTACTAACAACAGTTCTCACTAGTACATAGATGTAGAATCATGAAATATATTGACAAGGCTCATATAAAACATAGTTGCACTCGTATTTTTGAAAGCTACGGTGACAAGACTGATCGAACAAGGGGTTACACATAAAATTAGGAACACAATAGGATTTAATCTCCATATGACAAGAAAAACTAACCATAAGAGTTCATAACAGGCATGGTAAACACATACATAGTTTTTAGAATGACAAGTTTATAGTGAAACATAAGCCAAAGTTAGCCCTAAAGAGACTCAGAACTTGGAATCTAAGACATAAAAGTCATAGTCGGAGAATGGCAATTAGACATAGTAAACAAATAAGTAGGCATGGTCCACAATAATTAATGGGAAGCTTAACATGCTGAGTATAACACAGAGGTCTCAAAGTCTAAACCATTTATGGTGAATATGAAGGTCAGGTGACATTTGGGATGGTCAGATTTCATAGTAGGCAAAGACTAAATTGTCACATAAAAGGGGCTAGGTGCTGCCTTTCGTTTATAGCCTAGAAGGGATAGCAAGCAACACAGGATTGAATCAAACATGGAACATATATTAAGCTCACAATTGGCTATCCCACGATTAGGAATTGATCACATTTAAATTATTGGAACGCATGAGTTGGTTGTCATGATGGAAATCAACAAGGCGAGAAGCCCATAATCAGAATAAGCAGCAGGTAAACATGATGATTATTCAAGTTAGACGCAATTATTAGGCTAAGCATGACTTGCAGAGAAATATCAAATTAGGCATGACGATTCAACATGAATAAAGCAATTTCGAGCAAGAACATAATCTCACAAAAGGTTTCAGTGTAAGAAGTCAAATAAAGTTCAAACAGCCATCAATTAGATTTCAATTACCTATTAGGCAGACATTTAGCTATAAGCATGTGAGCTGACACCAAGACTTGCACAGAATCAGAATTAATGGAACTATAGAGTAGAGCTAAACGAGCAGAATGGTATAATATCAAATTTAACTCTGAGAAATCCAAGCAACAACATAAGCACAAACAGAAAGGAAGAGAATTATGAGGGTACAAGACACTAACCAATTGCAAACAAACGAATAGAGAACGAGGAACTCAGAATTTCAGGAATATCCATAAGTGATGAAAAAACCCCAAACTTCCAGTGCTTCAGAGTTCACATTAGCCTCAAACGGACCCCGAGCAGTGCTTGCACTGGAGGAAGGGTGAAAGAGTACGATGGCCTTGGCTTTCAGCCGGCCAAAATGTTGAGCCTCACAAAAGTGTAAAGCAAGGAAGAACGAGAGAGATAGTAGTAGTTTTTTAGCGATTAAAGTTTGTGTAAAGGGGAAATTGGGAGGGGTTTATATAGTGACAGATTAGGATGAACAAATGATAAGTTAGGTATTTTACCAACTTATCTCGGCTTTAAACTTAGATTTTTGCTATGTTTTGGTTGATAATATCGTGTGTTTAATGTCATTTACTTCTATGTTACAGGTTGTATGTGATTTAGAAGTGATGATGAAGAAACCAAGTGAAAACGAGTCAAAAAGGAGCTAAAATGGACAATGGAAGTCTGCATAGTGATTTACCCTTCGCTAACGCAAAGGTGTAACGTGAACGCGAAGAAGCAGGAAGCCAGACCTTCGTGAACGTGAAGTATACATCGCAAACACGAAGCAGCAAAACTCAAACCTTCGCGAACGCGAAAGGACAATCACGAACACGAAGCTGAAGGAAACAAACCTTCATGAACGCGAAGGTGTAGTCGTGAACGTGAAGAAGAAACTGGGCGGAAAAACTGGACAGTTCTGAAATATCACAATTTTGACCCCAAACCATTTAATACACAAACCAGCTTATTTTCAAAATATCTTTGGCAAATCTTTAGCATAATTTCAGTCCTTAGACTAGAGAGAACAAGTTTTGGAGCTAGGGTTCTTGCACACACACTTTGGTCATGAAGATTTGAAGCTTTTGGTTGAGAATTTCTTACTCATTTATGCTCATTTCTTCATTTCCTTGCCTTGTATTGTATATCTAGTGTGTAGTATTTATTCCAACACTTGAATCTTATTTATGGAAATATCCATGTTTAAAGTGTGGATTAAATATCTTGTTGTGCTTATGTATTGAATGATTTTTTATCTTTTATGAAGTGAGTTATTATTTTTTTAATTATTCTTGTTCTTTAATATTTCCAAAGGGATTAACTAACCCTAGTACTCGCCCATTAACTTCAAATTAATTTTGGGAAAGATTATTTGGGATTGGGAAAGATTAATTAACAAGAACTTGAGGCTTTAACTCTCACTTATAGATTCTATCTAGGGATAGGATTGAACTGCTTGTAGCCATAATCGGGTGTGCTTACTCTCTTAATTGATTTAGGGAAATTTTATTAGGAACTCTTGTTAGTCTTTGGAAGAAGCTAATATAGAATTATTACCCGAGGCTAATTAACATAAACTCGCTCATATTTGTGAAATCGTGAAATACATTGGATCGTTACTTGACTGTAATTTCCCGTGTATCCATACTTGTAGCCATTGATCATTTTACTTTCTTTCTAGGTTAGTTTACATTTTCGCATTTAGCTATAATATTTTCACAATCACCATTCTAAGTGTTTGGTATTGCATAACAAGTGATAATTCTCTAACATTCCTAATCGCCTACATATTGTTCTCTGTGGTATTCGACCCTGACTCATAGTTGGGTAAATTATATTGCATGCGACCGTGTCCATTGACTTTTTAGTAGTGGATTTGGACGTCATCAAAATTGACGTCGTTGTCGGGGACCAATTTGGCGTAATTTAGGTTGTTTGAGAAATAAACGTAAGTGCTTTGGTCCAAACTTGTTAATATTTGTGTAATTATCTTTATTACCTTGGTCTATTTTTCTTTTTTATTTTCTAGTTCTTAAAAAACATGGCATCATGAAATGAAAATTGGTCGAATGGTAGTTGTTCATACTTTGATGACCCTTGTCCTTATTGTGGAGGACCACACTCGTGGCAAAATTATTTAAATTCTCCCAGGGCCGGATTGTGCGCACAATTCCAAACCCATGAGTGGTGTATTTGTGATAAGTGTGGTCGTAAAAATGGTCATTGGGAGTATTGTGCTTATTTGTCCTTCCCTTCCCCAAGCTCCCGCTATGATAATTCTACTTTATGATGAAATTTATAGGGGTATGGAGGTGGAAGAAATTGAGCATGGTCAAAATGGAGAGTTCAACTGTAGCGGGGGAATGAATAATTAACTTAACTCTCCTTCGTTCGGCTTCATTTTCAACCTTCCCTAAAGCGAAGCTCATGTTAGAATGCCTACTTGAAGGTGGAAACAAAGAGCAAAGTGCCTTGGAGGAGCTTTTGGAAAATAGTCTCCAAAATGACTTGGCGCTTGAAAGGGTGCACTTACAAATGGGTGAAATGCATGAAGCTTTAGATGCCCAAAAAGTCTCGGAAGTGAATGATATCCAAGAACCTTCCTTAAATGTGGAAGCCGAAAATCCTTCCTTGGAACTTGATCCAAATCAAGAAGAACTCTCAAATGCTAAAAACGAGAAGATGATGCTCATGTTGGAGGCCATTATTGAAAATGAGGAGAAGCACAACTTTGCACTCGAGGACTTGAAGAAAGTCTTGACTCAAAATGATGAGAATATCTGCACTTTGGAAGATCAAATGAAAATATTGGTTGAGGCTCACTGTGCCCACCAACTTGAGAGTGTGGAAAGAAGTCAAGAAGAGTCCGACTTCGAGGAAGAAAGTGAGCTTTACTTTGAGGAATCAAGAATTGAATATCCGCCAACCGACTCCTTGAGTGTTAGAGATGCCAAGTAAAATATGGAATTAGAGTCAACCGGTGTAAATGAAAATATGATTGAGATTGACTCTAGTCCGGGGGAAAAAGAGGATGTCAAAATCCGAGAAGAATTGCAATTTGGAGGTTTGATGTCACATTCCAAGCATTTTTCAATATTGGAATTGTGTGGTGATATGGGAATTGAACTACACTAGTCAATAAGGAATTGCGAGGAGGAAAGGCAAAGGCCATACATCTTACAATTTGAGGGAACAAGAAGGCAAAATGACATTCCTCATATGAAAGCCAAGAAATGCAAAATGAAGAAATTAAAGTTTGGCTTGATCATCAACTTACCACCCCCCACCGCTCGTGGTCACAAGCTTGATTCCAAGTTAGGTGCCCAGTTCATATCGTCCAAGTGGCGAGAAAAGTGGTAAAGTTGATCTGTGTCGTGCCACGACGTTAAATGCGGCGCTTGGTGGGAGGCAACCCATCGGTTTTTAAAAATTCTTAGTCGTTTTTGAAATTTTCTTTATTAGAATAGCTTAGTATATTGTTGTTGACTAATATGCCAAGTTTCACATATTTTGGAGAAGTTTTGAGCAGGTTGCATGGTCCGGGCAATCCAAACCAGTAGCTGCTGGAAATTGCAGAAATAGAGCTTCGCGTTCGCGACAGCTCCTCGCATTCGTGATGAATGGATTTTCTAAAGCTTCACGTTCGCGTGGACTCACTCACGTTCGCGACAAGTTCGCCAGATTTACTCTTCGCGTGCGTCACTGCCCTCGTGAACGCGGGTCATCGGGTAAGTTTTAAAGTTCTAAATACTGGAAAGGGACGTTTAATCCCCTTTTTGGCTCAAGAACATGTCCTACTCCTTAAATCCCAAAAAAAAAAATTTAAACTCTCCATATTCTTCAAGTCCATTGTGATTCTCCCTTGCCACTCTCAAGGTATGTAATTTCCTCTCTTGCCTCTTAAATCTTTCTTCTCTTTCTTGGTGTGAAACAATAGAAGAGCAACCATGGTTGATTGGTGCTTAGGGTTCAAAAATTTGAACTCTTGAATATCAAATTCGTGTGTGAAGTTTGTTGTGCTTGCTGGGTGAGGTTGGTTGAGTGAAAGTGTGTGATTGTTAGTATAAAACTTTGGGCAAGATGTGTGCCAAAGTTGATTGAAAAACGAGAAGGAAAAGAGGGCACACACACTGTTTGAAAAATGCGTGAAAGAAAAATTGGGCTGGGCGATGAAGATGACCTTCGCGAATGCGAAGGTCTGACCACGAACGCGAAGGCCCAAATCTGTGCAAAAAAAAAGATTGACCTTCGCGAACGCGATGATCTGCTCGCGAACGCGGAGAGCAATCGCTAGTAGTCCCAAAAAATGGCGAAAAATAGTAACTTTGCACAGCTCTGCCCGGGACCTTTTTCGCCCATTTCTTTGGCCTAAATACTTCCTAATACATTTTTCTAAGTGTCTATATGAGCTTTTAACAATGTTGGTCTATTTTGTAGGTACTTTGGGCATAAAATGGATCCGGAACACAATGAAATTGAGCAAGAACATGTCCTCAAGGTTGAACAAGAGGAACCCTTTGATCATGACCAGTTTCTATCTGCAGCATGTGAGCGGAAATATGATGAACTCTTGTCAAAGACCATCGTTGGGGAAAGAGGCATAAACATGGAAAAGGTCGAAGCTAAAATGCCGAGATTCTACACACGATTGGTAGACAGCAGGTGGATTTGTATTTTCGAGCAACCAAATGATGCCAACCACACAGTAGTTTTGGAATTTTATGCAAACGCCTTGAGGACCGACTTCCAAGGTACCTTAGTTACTACTATGCGGGGCGTGCAAGTCCATTTCAGCCCTGAGATAATCAACGGAATTTATGTCCTTCCCAATGTCGATAATGAAGTCTACAGAGACAGAGCTAAAGCAGGAGGAAACTAGTGGTTAGTGGACAAATTACATGATGGGGTGACCCCGAAGTGGATGACAGTGCACAAGGGAGTTGATTCTCATGATTTCACGGCTGAGGCAAAGACATAGCTCTCTATTATCTGTGCAGGAGTCTTGCCCACTACAAATAACACTGATGTGACACCAGAGAGGGCACTGATAATTGCTGCTATCATGGATGGACTACCTGTGAACGTGGGGGAGCACATTGTTCTAGAAATCAAAGAAGCCACTCATGGGAGGTCCAAGAGCCTATTCTTCCCATCCTTGATCACTCGACTATGCTATGATGCTGGGGTGCTAAAACGCACAAATGATGTTGAGAAAGGTCCGGGAAAGCCAATGATCCATCCTTTGTTGAAAAGGGGACCAAGTGACAAGTAGAAAAATAGGAGGATTGATGTTATATCCTCTTCATTTGGGCAGTTCTCTGAGGCTACCACTGATCCCGCCGGATCCTTCACCTGCACCAGGGTCATTTGACCCCATGGGACCACTCAAGTCCGGCCCTTACACTATGCATCACTTATCTAGTCAGATACATGGAGTATATGCGCATATTAGGCAGCTTATAGCTGGCCTTCCTACTGGCCCACCTGGGGATAACGCATCTACTGGCGCTGCCGCCCCACTATCTATGGATGATGTGGTCAAAGAGCAAAAAGCAATAACGAGCAAGATGGAGGCCATGAACACCAGGTTGGAGAATATGAGCCGCCCGGCAAGAGAAGATTGAGAAGAGGCAGAGAAAGTTCATGGAGCATGAGAAAAAGAAACGCAAATTTTTGTCCAAGATGATGCACAAGCTGAGTTCATTCTGTGGCTCAAATGAATCAGAGGACGATGATGATGAGGATTTGGAGCTCAAATTTCCCACAACCTCCAGCTCCGACTGATGCAGTTTCAGGGAGCACCTCCTTCATTTTATCTTGTTTTGTTTAGTTGCATTGAGGACACTGCAACACTTTAGGTTGGGGGTGACTCATTTGTATATGATGTAGTTGGAGCATGATTTCATTTATATATGGTGGATGTACATGGAGCATATATATTTTTGTGAACTTGTGTAGATTGGTTGACGTTTTAGTTTATTAGTAATAATTTGAAGTTTAATTTTAGAATGTTAGCATCAGTTTTTTTTTAGTATTTGTTATTTTCTTATTTTGTTTACTTTATTTACTGGTAGTAGTATTTATTAAAATCCTTGGTTTTTCTTTATGCCGCGGTTCTTTTCCAAGGAAATAATTTATGTCGAACCGGGTAACTTTTTCCTATGATGGATGGCATGACGACTTTCTTAAAGGAACTAGTCTTGTTTTGTTATGTGTAGACTTTTGGATTATTTGGTACTAATAAAATTAGTCTCTTGTATGGGAAGTGTGAATTAAGAATACCCCTCCGAATTTTGGTTTTAAATTGAAAAAGTGAGTTGCATGGGGAAGAATAATTTTTGTGATAACTTTTTGGCTTTTTTGGTGACTCTTTGCCCAGTAGTTGGCATGATATTGCTCTAGATGCTCTTATTAAGAAGTGTAATTGATCCGTCTTGATTATTTCATGTGCCATGTGTGTTAGTTTTTGTTATAAATAATTCTTGTGTTTACTTCTATCATCTAGAACTTGCCCGGTTGGTCTTTCAATGCTAATATTAATTTTGTTTGGTTGGGGGATGACCTTAGGCATTCTTTGTGATCTTTGAAAAAGACTCTTTAGCCTTGCAAGCCTACCATTGCATAAATATTATCACTAGTTTACCCCATTTGAGCCTTTAACCTTTTCTTTGGCCACTTCATTACAAACCTTTACCCTTTTGTGAAATAATTCCCTCTTTTGAACCCGTCCCTCCTTGAATATTGAGAATGAGGCTAAAAGCCTAATTTGGGGGTGTTGGTATCAAGTTGGAAATTGGTAAGGTTGTACATTGAGGGTAGAAATATATACCTCAAAGTTGTTCATATGAAGTTACTCAAGCTCCAAAAAAGAAAATAGTTAGAGAGAGAGAGAGAGAGAGAGAGAGAGAAATATGTATTTATATAAATATGGAGTCTTGAGAAAATTAGAGAGCTACTTTAAGGTGGCTCTATATTGGTAACTAGATGCCAATAAGGGTTGTGTGGTTTAAAAAGAAGCGAAGTGCAAAAAGAAAGACAAAAGTGAGTAGTGTTCAAGGAGGGTATAGTCACTTGTATCCCAAATACTTATCCAACCCTTCCCTAAACCTACATTACAAGGTTAAAAAGTCCTTATGGGATCTCCAACCGAATGTTCTTGAATAGGCGGCGAATTAAAATAAGGGCAAGCTTATGGCATGATAGTTGGTAACACTTGAAATTCTTTGTTGAGAGTGAGTGTCTTTGTGCATTTGTCCCTTGTGTTGTAACTGTAAATATGGTGATTTTGGGACTTTCTTTCTTGTGATGGAACATGAGTTAGGATGGATTGGTGACATTGATGTATCTCGAAATGAGTAAATTGAGCATATGTAGTGGATTAGTGCTTTTGTGTCACTTCTTGAGGCTTTTTGTTGTCACTTGATTATTTTGAAACTCCTTTGCATTTCTTGAAAGTATTTTTAAATGAGGGAGTTATTTGGTTAAGATTCACGTGCTTGAACCTAATTAGTGGTACCAACCAAATCCATAAGTATGGTGCTTAATTGGAGAATGTAAGTTGTAAATGATAGCAATACTACTTGTGCTTTAAATGGTAGAACCTCATTGAATTGTTGGTTTTGAATTGCTTGGGGACAAGCAATAGTTTAAGTTTGGGGGTTTGATAAGTGGGTATTTTACCAACTTATCTCGTCTTTAAACTTAGATTTTTGCTATGTTTGGTTGATAAAATCGTGTGTTTAATATCATTTACTTCTATTTTACAGGTTGCATGTGATTTAGAAGTGATGATGAAGAAACCAAGTGAAAACGAGTCAAAAAGGAGCTAACATGGACAATGGAAGTCTGCCCAGTGATTTACCCTTCGCGAACGCGAAGGTGTAGCGCGAACGCGAAGAAACATGAAGCCAGACTTTCGCGAACGCGAAGCAGCAGAACTCAAACCTTCGCGAACGCGAAGCTGAAGGAAACAACGCGAACGCGAAGGTGTAGTCGCAAACGCGAAGAAGAAACTGGGCGGAAAAACTGGGCAGTTCTGGAATTTCACGATTTTGACTCCAAACCATTTAATACACAAACCAGCTCATTTTTAAATATTTTTGGCAAATCTTTGGCTTAATTTAGTCCTAAGACTAGAGAGAACAAGTTTTGGAGCTAGGATTCTTGCACTCACACTTTGGTCTTGAAGATTTGAAGCTTTTGGCTGAGAATTTCTCACTCGTTTATGCTCATTTCTTCATTTCCTTGCTTTGTATTGTATATTTAAGTGTGTAGTATTTATTCCAACACTTGAATCTTGTGTATGGAATATTTATGTTTAAAGTATGGATTAAATATCTTGTTGTGCTTAATGTATTGAATGATTTTTTATCTTTTATGAAGTGAGTTATTATTTCTTTAATTATTCTTGTTCTTTAATGTTTCCAAAGGGATTAGCTAACCCTAGGACTCGCCCATTAACTTCAAATTTATTTCGGGAAAGATTATTTGGGGTTGGGAAAGATTAATTAACATGATCTTGAGGCTTTAACCCTCACTTTATAGATTCTACCTAGGGATAGGATTGAACTACTTGTAGCCATAATCGGTTGTGCTTAATCTCTTAATTGATTTAGGGATAATTCAATTAGGAAGTCTTGTTAGTCTATGGAAGAAGCTAATATAGAATTATTACCCGAGGCTAATTAACATAAACTCGGTCATATTTGTAAAATCGTGAAATACATTGGATCAATACTTGAGTGTAATTCCCCGTGTATCCATACTTGTAGCCATTAATCATTTTGCTTATTTTCTAGGTTAGTTTATATTTTTGCATTTAGCTATAATATTTTTACAATCACCATTCTAAGTGTTTGGCATTGCATAACAAGTGATAATTCTCTTATATTCCTAATCGCCTACATATTGTTCTCTGTGGGATTCGACCCCGGCTCATAGTTGGGTAAATTATATTGCATGCGACTGTGTTCATTTACTTTTTAGTAGTGGATTTGGATGTCATCAACAAACATGAAAAAAAATCAAATAAACGTAAATAAGGAAGTTAAAGATCACATGCAATCAGTAATAGAGCCGGTAAAAGAGATGACAGATATTTCAAACCCTAATTGGGTCCAACGGCCATAAATCGGACCGATAATGCAAGAATCATCCATTGTAGAGTGTATATAGATGAAATATCGTCCAGATCTTCACAAAATCGAATTCAATCAGCCTTGCTCTTGAAAGGTAGTTCTTGCCAAGAATAAGGCAAGAGCTAAGTAACACCATAGACACGCATACAATAGTAAAGTATCACAAAATAGGTAAGTGAATCTCGGATTGATTCCATTTTTAGGTTGGGATCAGAGAAATCAGGAGGCGGCTACTAGGTTTTCTCAGAGACAGACGGAATGAGAGGATTTAGAGGCAGCTGGAGTGGGGAAATGGAGTTAGGGTTTGGGGTGAGGGGATATAAGGCAGGTGGAGGAATTATTATGGGTCGTTGATCATTGGAGATCAACGGCCATGATCGAAATGGGAGTGGGGCTGGTCATTTAAGCGGGTACCGACCGGGGTGAGGTTAAGGGGTCGTTTGGCTTGGGCTGGGGGATATTGGGCTAAGGATTTGGGCCAAATTTGGTCCGAAAATTACTTATAACTGGACCATAGTTTAAATGCACAAAATTTATCAAAAAATAATTTATCAAAGTAACTAATAAATAATAAAAAAATTATTTGTGCAATAAAATGATTGAAAATAATAACTTAACATTATAAAAATATAAAATGCTATTTTGGCACAAATAATGTAAAAAAACGTAATTATACATTAATATAGTTTATTATTGCAAAATTACGTAAATAGCTAAAAATACAAATGTAATTATATAAATGAAATAAAATATATTATTAAACACACATGTGGATTTAAATGATAAATTTGGATGATTAAGTCATCACAAACAATTTAAAGGGGTAATTAATAAATATTCAAGTAATTTAAATGCAAAAAAATTAATTTTAAAGCTCTAAAAATCATGGAAAATTATAAAATATTTGTATAAATCTTATAAACCAAGTAATGATGAAAAATAACATTTTGAAAGTATATATACTTATTTTTAAAATATGAGGGCAAAATTGGGTATCAACAGTGACTATTGTTCCTTAGGTCATTTTCTGATGCTTCGGCAAAATTTTAGGTGATTCGGGTCCGGTCGCAGGAGCTCATGCAGAAGGCGTGGGCTATAGCACATGAAACTCTGGGAATCGGGCGAAATTCTATTTTTATAGCCCTAAAACGGCAAAAAAGGAGTAACAGTAATGGCGAGGCGGTGACTATTGTTCCTTATGTCATTTTGATGGTCCGGAAATTTTTTAGGTGATTTGGGTCCTGTAGCCGGGACCATGTAGAAGGCATGGGCTATAGCACACGAAATCTGAGAATCGGGCCGAATTCCAATTTTATGGCCCTAAAACGCCAATAAATGAGGAACAGTCATAGTGAGGTGGTGAATATTGTTCCTTAGGTAATTTTTTATGGTCCCAAAAAAATTTAGGCGATCCGGTTCCAACACCCAAGCCCATTCAGAAGGTGTGGGCTATAAGCACGCGAAAATGTGGGAATCGGACGGAATTTCAATTTTATGGCCCCAAACGCCAAAAAGCGAAGAACGGTCATGGTGAGGCGGTGACTATTGTTCCGGATTCTTTTGTATTGGGAAAAGTTTATGACAAGTTCATATTAAGTTAAATAGTCGCTTAAACATAAAATAGGCGGAAAATATATAATATATGTATCTTTTATATATAATATGTGTATAATCTTATATAGTTATCATATAATTTATGTATATGCCTAGAAAAATAAATAGTTAATTCGATCGGCTATTTGTGTAAAAATTCTTTTCAAATTTAACCCATTATGGCGGGGGCAAAGTTTCAGTTTGAAAGAAATGGGATTTCATCTGATCCAACCACTACTGGCTCAAGTCTTGTCACCTAGCAGATGGACTTAAGTCTGTTTGGGTCAAAATCTGACCATCAGATGGTTATCATTAAAGGGAACGGTAAGAAGTCGGCCAAGCCATGGTCGTGCCCACGAGGCGTAATGGCGATGAGCATCTTGGCTACTGCCGAGATCAGGCCATCAGAAGGCTTACAGGACAGAACGTAATACTGGGGCGAGTGAGGAAGAGTACAGTCATGAGAGTGCATGTTGGTCAAGAACCGTTGGGTAAAAGGGGAAATTGACAATATATACATATATAAGGCAAAGCAGAAAAAGAGGGGAGAGACCTCCAAGGGAAGAAGGAAGAAGTCTATATTCTAGGTTACAGACCCTTGTAATCCCGATTGTTGAATCAATGAAGCTAGATCTCATATTCATCAGCGGGATTCATCCCTTATCTTCTTTGCTTTTACAAGCATGGAACAATGTATTGAAGTTGTAAGCTTATTATTTACTTTTAACGTCTTTTATTCATTCTAAGATATATGTATGAACTCGATCTCTTTGAGTCTAATGCCCATTGTGCTTAGATCTAAAGTTGATTATATTTGTCCAAGATTTATCCTCTACTTTATCATTAATTGGTTTAATCAAAAGGCTTAATACTTTTTGGTCAAACAATTTGGCGCCGTCTGTGGGGATTTCTTAGCCAAATTCATTAGTTTCCTTTAGATCTAGAACCAGCCAAGTATTACTTCCGGGTTGTTACAACCTCACCATCTCGGTGACAACGCCAACCTAAAAAGAATGGTAGATAAGTTCTTGAAATAACCGTATCAATCTAGGTCAGATCTCTACACAAAATAAAAATCATGACCGATGACGATACGAAACCCATGCCCTACCCGTAACGGTAGGCTTAGCGAGTCATGTGCACGATTTAAGTAGAACCACAATCACTATGTGCTTGGCGAAACTGCGATCACATGCGGTATATTCACCCCGTATACTGACCCGTACTTCCACCCCTGAGGAAGGGATAATAACCTACCGCATGACCCCTTGGAAGACCAGGAATATCCCGCATTAATTTCGTATCACGCATGCTGGATGATTTATAAACAAAGCATGACATGTTTCCCTTATTGTTTACGCATATTGGACTGGAACTCGGCCTCGATGTCCCAACGGGTGAGGTAAGCTTAACACACAAGGAGGCTAGACGAAGTTAGACGGTGAAGCTAAGTGTGGCTGCCAAATCAAAAACCACTGTTCAAGTACTAGGCGGAGCCTGTCACCCTACAACACCACTCCTTCCTTCACCAGCTTGCTAGGCCGAGGTAACAGACAATTTCATTTTGGTTTTTCACCCTTTTTGGTTCAAAAAAGGAATGCGAGCACTTTCATAGGTATGCGAACAAGGGACAAACGCCGCTAAAACACCCCAGAAAATGGTTCCGTAGCATGCCATCTCGCAAGTAATGACCGAGCAAAACCCCCTAAGCCACAGCATATCATAAATAACGGAAATGGCACGGTACAGATCAACTATCGGAAAACAATCTCCACTAAAAGCAAAATTGAGAAAACAGGGACTCGCCCATAAAACACGCGGCATTCTCCAATTAAAAACAAAATTGAGCAAACTGGGACCCACCCAGGAAAACGCACAGTACTTTCCAAATGAAAGCGAAATTAAAGCGGACCAAGATCTGCCCCAATGCATATGTAAACAACACGGCGATGAGTAATGATCCCCAACAGAGATAACAACGGGTTACAATTTCGACCTTGCTCGAAAAAACACCCCTACGGCCATCGGCCTTCGCCAGAAGAGAATTTGACCTCGCTCGAATCTACAACGGGTTACAATTTTGACCTTGCTCGAAATAACACCCCTACGGCCATCGGCCTTCGCTAGAAGAGAACTCGGCCTCGCTCGAATTTACAACGGGTTACAATTTTAACCTTGCTCGAAATAACACCCCTACGGCCATCGGCCTTCGCCAGAAGAGAATTCGACCTCGCTCGAATCTACAACGGATTACAATTTCGACCTTGCTCGAAATAACACCTCTACGGCCATCGGCCTTCACCGGAAGAGAATTCGACCTCGCTCGAATCTACAACGGGTTACAATTTCGACCTTGCTACACCTCTACGGCCATCGGCCTTCGCCAGAAGAGAATTCGACCTCGTTCGAATCTACAACGGGTTACAATTTCGACCTTGATCGAAATAACACCCCTACCGCCATCGGCCTTCGCCAGAAGAGAATTCGACCTCGCTCGAATCTACAACGGGTTACGATTTCGACCTTGCTCGAAATAACACCCCTACGGACATCGGCCTTCACCAAAAGAAAATTCGACCTCGCTTGAATCTATGACTGGTTACAATTTCGACCTTCCTCGAAATAACACCCATACGACCATCGGCCTTCACCAACAGAAGAGTTCAACCTCGCTCGAATTTACAACTGGTTATAATTTCAACCTCGTTCGAATATATGTAAAAAATTGATTCCGCCCAAGAATGGCAACTTCAGGTTTGACCACAAACAAAAGAGTCGGGGACTCATCACAATGAAAAATCAAAAGATACACAAATGAGGGTGAAACAACTATTTTATTCAAATACACATGCACAACAGCCGCACCTTACAAAGGGTCGAAACGGGCCCTTGGTGTAACGACCCGACCGGTCGTTTTGAGCTTTTGCACTTTGATCGCCAGATCCCGGGCATGACTTGCCCCGTGTAATGTATTATGACTAATTTGGATCGGTTGTTTTGGTTTTCAGGAAAAATTTGGAATGAATTTGAAAGAACAGTTTCAGTTGAAAGCTTGGAATTTGAAAGGTTTGACCAAGAGTTGACTTATTTGTATACGAGCTCGGATCGGAGTTTTTATGATTTGGTTAGCTTCGCTGGGTGATTTATGACTTAGGAGCGTGATCGGAATTAGTTTTGGAAGTCCGGTGCAGAATAAGGCTTGAATTGGCGAAGTTAGTATTTTGGCGATTTCCGGTTGATAGGTGAGATTTTGATCCCGGAGTCGGAATGGAATTTCGAGAGTTGCTATAGCTTCGTTAGGTGATTTTTGATGTGTGTGCAAAATTTCAGGTCATTCGGACGTGGTTTGGTTGGGTTTTTTATCAAAAGCGTGTTTCGGAAGTTTTAGAAGAACTTAGGCTTGAATTCGATGTGAATTGATGGTTTTGATGTTATTTGAGGTGTTTTGATGATTGGAACAAGTTTGAATGATGTTTTGGGATGCGTTGGTGCTTTTGGTTGAGGTCCCGGGGGCCTCGGGTGAGTTTCGGATGGACAATCGGGTTATATTCTATGTTGAAGAGTTGCAGAAAATTTGTCTCAGCAGTTGCAGCAATTTATCTCTTCACGTTCGCATTAGTGTTCTCGCGTTCGCGAAGAGTAGGCGTAGGAGGGTGTGAATTTGCCTTCGCTTTCGCGAAGGGGTGTGATCTCAGTGCATCGCGTTCAAGTTCTTATTCGCGTTCACGTAGAACGATTCGAGTAAGTGGATTTCAAGTGGAATTGTGCTACGCGTTCGCAGGTGTATTGTCGCGTTCGCGCAGGGTCGCTCAGGCAGATCACCGCGTTCGCGAGTCCGGTATCGCGATCGCGTAGAGGGGAAATCTGGTCAAGGTAAGATGTGCATCGCGAACGCGAGAGTTGGACCGCGTTCGCGAAGAAGAAAATCCTGTAGCTGGGCAGAATGTTTTAAAGTCACCTTGTTCGCGATTTTGGGTCTATTTTCACCCATGGCTGCTCGTTTTTGGAAATTTTTGGAGGAAATGAAAGAGGGATTCAAGAGGAATTGACTTGAGGTAAGAATCTTGGTCTTAAAACTTGATTATATTGTGAAATCCACCTAGAAATTCATGGAACTTAAGCAAAAATGGAAGAAACTAGGGCTTGGGATTTTGAAATTTGATTTGGAGATTTGAAGGACTAATTGGGGTCGGATTTGAGAACTTTTGGTATGTATGAACTCGTGAGGAGATAGGGAACGTATTGATGTGAAAATTTCTGAGTTTCGAGAAGTGGGCCCGGGGCTCGGGTTTTGCCAATTTCGAGATTTTTAATAATTTTCGATTGTTTTCGATTGGGTATTGTTCCATTGGCATATTGTCACGTATTCGTTCTGGTTTTGGATAGATTCGACGCGCGTGGAGGCCGATTTGAGGGGCGAAGGCATCGCGAGCTAGAGATTTCGCCGGTTCGAGGTGAGTAATGATTGTAAATGATATCCTGAGGGTTTGAAACCCCGGATTGCAAACCGTAGTGCTATATTGAGGTGACTTGCACGCCGGATAGCGAGCGTGGGGTAGGGCACCGTTGAGGGATTGTGACTTGGTCCGTCCCGATTGATGATTTTACCGCGTATTTGACTGAAACTTATTTGTTATTATCATGATTTGGGCTGATTGCCATATTTGGACTTCGTGCCAATTATCTGAACCCTTCGGGGATTTTTATTATTGTTTCCTCACTATTTTGATATACTACTCAGTCCTGTTGATTTTACTGTTTTACAAACTCAGCCGCTTTAATTGAACTTTGAGACTTAAATGATATTTTCACTGTTGTTTGGGCTGAGCACTACTATTTATTTGATGCCCGAGGGGCTTATGATGTTTTATGGACTGAGTAAGGCCGAGGGCCATATGTGAGGATATGATGAGTGATGTGAGGAGGCTTTCAGGCCTCGTGAGTGATGTGAGGAGGCTTTCAGGCCTTGTGAGTGATGTGAGGAGGCTTTCAGGCCTTGTGAGTGATGTGAGGAGGCTTTCAGGCCTTGTGAGTGATGTGAGGAGGCTTTCAGGCCTTATGAGTGATGTGAGAAGGCTTTCAGGCCTTATGTTATATGCCACGAGGTGGCGTGATATTGCGCTTGGGCCATAAGGGGTCCCTCCCGGAGTCTGCACATCCCCAGTGAGCGTCGTCGACGAGATATGGATCGGGCTGCACGCCGCAGCGAGATGTGGATCGGGCTGCACGCCGCAGCGGTTACTATATGATACTGTTCTGAGAGTGATCTGAGAGAGAGAACCCGAGGGGCTGAGAGTGTTTCTGAGAGTGAGCCCGAGGGGCTGACCATTTTGAGATATTGCCCGAGGGGCGAACTTTTATGTGATCATCTTGCATATTTACTTGCCTTTTTACCTGTTATACTGCGGTATTTGTGCCCGAGGGGCGGATTTTTCTGTGCTTATCAGCACTAACTGTTTGAAATCGTTTCGTAACTGTTGAAAAGATCATTTTCAAAAGAGATTTAAACTGAGCCAATATATTTCTAAAGATTTCACAGCTTCACTATTTTTCTCAAAGGATTGTACCCTGCTTCTATACAGCATGTTGGTTGCTTTACGTGATTTCCTACTGCTCAGTTGTTATTTACCTTTATTACTCACTGAGTTAGAGTACTCACTTTACTCCCTGCACCTCGTGTGCAGTTGCAGGTATTTTTCTTACCCGGTAGCGGGTATTGGCTGTTTGGAGGCAGAGCTGTAGTAGTTTAGCGAGGTGACTGCCAGCGTTTGCAGCACCGTTTCTTTCTATGTTATTCATTATTTCTGTTCAGTGTATTTCTAGACTTGTAAATGTAATTACGTTCTTATAGATGCTCATGACTTGTGACACCCCGATTAGGGCTGTGTTGGGTTGTATTTCCGCTAATTAATACTATTAAGTCATATTTAAGCTATTTATTTATGTTTAACTACTCTTGAAAAGACGAGTTGGGTTAGTTGGCTGGCCTCATCTTCACGAGAGGCGCCATCACAACCAGTGCGGGATTTGGGTCGTGACAAGTTGGTATCAGAGCCTAGGTTACTAGGTCTCACGAGTCATGAGAAGGTTTAGTAGAGTCTCGCGGATCGGTATGGAGACGTCTGTATTTATCCTCGAGAGACCTTTAGGAAAACTTCACATTGTTGAATTCTTATCGTGCGTCCTTGATTCAGCTTGAAGAGAAACTCTTGAAATTCCTTCCACACATTTGTATGCGCGCATGAGCCTCAGTATCAGATATGCCTTGATGGCTTGTGATTCCCTGATTGAGGGACGAGATGTAATCTCTGTGAGTTTATGTTGGGCCAGTCTGGAGGACTTGAGGCCGGATCTTTGCCTATGGCTTGAGCACCGATGTGCTGATTGTATGAATAAGTGTTTTGAACTTATATGTTCGGTATTGTCCTTATTAGTGGAAGTGACGGCTGGGTAGCCATGTAAAGAGTGTATTAGTACTGCGAGATGTATCTATGTGACTTGGAAGTGGCGAGGGAAAGTCTGCTGGATGATATGTGAACTATTAAGTGTATGATTTTCGTTGTGATTGGATGTGTAACTCCGAGTTATGGGCGCGTGAAGAATCTTTTCATGTCTCCTAGATGGGAGTGAAGTAAATTTTATGTTGCGGTACGAGTTCAGACTCAGGAAGACTAAGTGGCTGTGTAATGTGTATGGCGGTGGAAGGTATACAGAAATGTTATATTGAAGCGAAGCAGGTGGGTTATCTCCTGCGAAGTGTCCTGAAGTGGTGCGATCCTTATGAGTATATTAGGAGATCTCATGTGCAAGTGAAAAGTATGTGTTGAAATTTGGAATTCCGGGTCGCTTAAGAGAGTGGGCTTAACTGTTGCGGGAATGAATGCGAGAGTTGCAGGAGAGTTACAGTACGGGATGATCTGTGTTTTCACAATTTATAAATGATTTGAGTTTAATATCACTATGTTATTGTGGCATCAATAGAGTAAAAGTGTTATGAGTTACTGAGGGTATTTTGATTTATGGCTTCGAGCCAAGTGGGGGAGTCTGCTGTGAGTAGTTGATTGCATGTTTAGGTGCTATGTTGGTTCCAATTTGAGGCGTGCGGGTGAATCAGTTATGACTTGTGGGAATTGAGACCGAGGATGTTGACGGAGGTTATATCATGCTTCATAGGGTAAGGAAATCACAGGATGTCTTAAGTTGTTGTTGGTAGAGAATGCTCAGTGCATAGAGCAGTAAGTTGCTTGGGTGTATTAGGATGAGGATTTCATTTTTTTGCAGTATCGAAGTGCCAATGAGGCACGGGTGGTTCTGTTCGTTAGGTCAGGTAATTTGCAGTTTGAGTAAGAGTGAATGACTTTCGAGAATGGTTCCAATGTGTTCAAGATTCTGCAGGAAACAATCGGGTATTTTGAAGTTGCATGCGTGGTTAGAAACTGTGTTTTCATTGGAAGAGGTTCGGATTTTCTGGTATTTCTATGTTAATTATGGGGTTCTATGTATCAGTATCGGGGAAGTAAAGGTAATGGATTCGGATTCGTAGGAGGTTCTTCAGATTAAAGTATTCGGGAGCGTGATATTTCTGGTAATATTTGAGAGAGTATTCATCGGCTTATGGGTCCTAGATAGTGTGGTCTTGTGCTTGGGTCTCGTGTAGTGAGCCTGGGATTGAGAGATTGTTGTACTACAGCAAGAGGGAGCATCAATTTGAAAATGAATCAGAAGGAAATTCAGGTAGATGGAATGGTTTGATAGTAGACCGAATCAGTATGGTAAGGATATGATCAATTCTTTGTATGTGTTCGAGGTAATGGGTTCTTACAGGTATTTTGCAACAATGCTCATGGGCTTTGATGGCTTGCTTAGCTTGGTCTAGTTAGAAGGATTCAGTCCTGGCAGTTTAATTTGTGCAAACAAAATTGGGAGAGTTCTTGTTGATTTCTACCATGGCTGGAGCGGTGCATTTTCTACGAATAAGAGAGGTATGGGATGTGTAGTGATTTTTCTTCTAGATGGGATCAATGGAAGTTCTTGGCTAGTTGAGTGCGTAGATGTATGGGGCTTGGAAGGGAGATAAAAGTTTTCCTGTTATCCTTGGATGGTGTGGTATATGCGGTATGTTGTGGAGGATCGAGATTTGCGTGTATGAGGTTTCAGTTCAAATCTGAAAGGAAGTTCATAACACTCTTAGGCAGCGGGTAGCCTCAGATGATTAAGGAAATGGTATTGTTATTTGGAAGTGATTTGACGAGAGTATAGGTTTCAGAAAAGGGGTAATGTGATTAAGTTGATAGCACTTCGGTAGTATTGCGGCACCTTCTTTTAGATCGACTGGTGATATTCAGGTTTGTTTGGGGGCACAGGGAAATTTGAGAGTATCAAACGTGGAATGATTGGGTATTAGAGGTGTGGCATATATGGACGTGGAGACGGAAGTTCTCATTCTAGACTATTGCGATAAGATGGCGCAGATGGCTATGTCGGGAAATGCCACGGATTGAGTGGCGATGTTCGCCGGATTATGTCCTATTGGGGATTTTTTTATATTTCGAAGACCTAGCGCACGGCTGGGAAGGATTGCCTTTCTTATTTGGGGTCTTGTGAGTGAGTGTTCTATCTTGAGTCGGCTTGGTTGTCTCCGAATGGCATTGTTGAGGGAGGTATTGATTCGACCGTTGTTGAGCTTATCAGTGATCTGGGGAGATCTATGAGTTACCTTTCTGTGTTGCGAGATGCTAGGATTTGATGGTTATAGGCACATATGGTGCGGTTCAATTGGGGTCTCTTAGTGGAATTCGAGCGGGAAGAGTAATTGAGCGATGCTTAGTGAACCGCGCATCGGTTGTGTCCTATCGGGTTGTGTGGGATATGTTATTTGTTGCATCGTGGGTGTAATGATTTGCTTTGGCTCCAGACATCAATTGGGCATGGTTGTGGATTTCGAGCATAGTGACTTGAGGTGTTTCATGTGGAGCAGTATTTGGATAGGATCGCGCGTTGCATCAAAGCTGTGTGGAAATATGACCTTGCGGGTCAAACTTGTGTGTTCTATTTCTATGATGTGAGACGGGTTCTCAGCCGTGTGATGTGATGATATTGGTGAGCTTGAGGTACAGCTCTTTCGTCTGGGGGTCATTTTCATGATTTGAGGATATTCAGACCGTTTCTTATTAGTGCGTGAATTATGTAACCCAAGCAACCGAAGAGTCAAATGAGGAGTAGATGCGGGTAATTCTCGATTTGCTTGAAGAAAGGAGAGAAACAACTTTAATAAGAATGGCTGCGCAAAAATAAATTATTGAGCGACATTACAATCAGAAAGCTCATCTTAGATACTTCAAGATTGGGGATACGTACTCAAGAAAGTTTTTCAATCCACAAGAGTAGCCAATGCAGGAAAGTTGAGTCCAAATTGGGAAGGACCTTATAAGGTTCGAGGTATAGCTGGAAAGGGCGCATATGAATTGGAAACCATGGATGGCAAGATTCTACCATCATGTTGGGATGCTGTTCATTTGAAGAATTATTATTTCTAAGGAAAGGAAATACCCACGGTCAGGTATCCCTTAATTACGATTTTTATTTTTGAACACTTAATTATACTAATAATTTTAGATGATAAGCAAAAACCTAGCCCACGCCAAATGATGATATTAGACCTGAAAGACACGTGGAAGTAAAATAATTCCCGGTCTAGGGTTACAACCTTTCTTATGGGATTATAAAGGGTTAAGCGGTCATCATCTAAATTATACCTTCGAGTCCCGTATGTTTTTTCCTTTTAAGGAAAAGGACCGCACGGAAGTTATAATCAAGTGCTCGATATTTCATACTTTAAAACTCAAACACTTGGAGGACTATATATATAAGGAAGGGAAAGAAGACCGGAACAATCAGAATTCAAGTCAAGCCTAAAAGTAGTCAAGTCTACCCAACAAATCAAAAATTCAAAGCAACGCCACGAGCCTGATTCAAAAACCTATGAAGAATACACTCGTGGATGCAAATTCAAAATTTTTACGAATGTATAGGTCAGCATATACTCTCGAAACTTTTACAGAATCTGTTGTAAAGAAAATAGTTATGAAAAAGTTATAGATTACGCTTAAATATATGTAAAATGTTATTGAAAGTTCAAAAGAGACAAAAATGTGTGTTCTTATTTCTATTTTCGTATGTTTACACCATTATGAAGTTGAGACGTCTTATTCATTAAGTGTCGTATATAAAAGGGCCCTCTTTTATAATTCATACTTGTTCGAAAAGTCACGAAATTAACAAAGCATTTTTAAATACAAAAGTTAAAGAGTAAAACAAAAACCCAAGCATTAAAGTCAAGTGGAAAGTAAAACCTCAAACTTATAAAGAAAAAGGCAAGGGTAAACCACTAAGAGAGTGAAAAAGAAACTCAAAATAAAAATATCATAAAAGTTGGACAAAAACTTTATAATATCTTAATAACTTAGTTAATACTAAGTATGAACTTAGTTCCAACTTGATTGTCTTTACAAAAAAACCCCAAAATGGACTAAGGGTATGATATTTCAAAAACATTACCCCCCAAAATGACCAGGGGTTAACCTTCAACTGTTCCAATAATAAAAAAAACAAATAAAACAACACTTCAAATTTTCTTAAACTTTCAATGGGGGGCAGAATCTGAACCAACAACGGCATCATCAGAACCAGGATGAGAAACTTGAGCGGAAGGAGGTTGAACATCCACTTCACCGGGACTAACTTCATCACCCTCGGGAGTGTCAGCCACGGGCGAAGAAAAACTCAGACTTTGTTGGGTTTTCTCAATTGTTTCTTTGATCTTTGCTATCTCAGCAGTCAAGTTAAAACTTTCCCGGCTTTCCTCCATCAGAGTATCATGGCGTACATTCAAAAAAGCCCAACTTATTTCAACGGAAGTCTTGTCCTCAAGGGCTTTATAGTCTCTTTCCCAATGCTTAATCTCATTCTTAAGTTCTTCCTTCTCAGTTAAGGCAGCATCATAAGAAGCCTGTAGAGGGGCAAGTGAATTCTCCAAAAATCGAAATCTATCAGAAGACATTCGAAGATCCTCTTGAGCTTAGGTGAGTGTTTGAACAAGCTCACCAGCATAAACTTCTTTTTGATTCAACAGGTCTTTCAGACCTCTTATCTCTTCCATAGCTTTAGAACAGGCCTTCTCAACTGCTAGTTGTGCTGCCAAAACCATTACTTGTTGCTCCAAGGTACACTTATTTTCCTCTAAAACTTCCATTTCAAGTTGAGGACTCTCGTACTGCTCCTTCTAATTATCTGCCTCAGTATGATAGTCATGCATTAGCTGCTCCGTATGGACGATCCTTTTCATCATCTCCGTATAGATGAGATTGATCTATATAGTAAGAAAAAGAAATGTGATACTAATAAATGAAAAATCACACGAGATAAAAAGGATGAGGTTTATACCTTCAAAGATGAATACATAATATCATTCATCCAAGTTAGAGAGCTATCACTTTCCAGTTTAGACTTTTCAGCTGGGCCTATCAGCTGTTTCAACCATACGCCAGCCTAGCCTAATTTCTTCAAAAGATTACCGTCTGTGGGGACTTCAATGGTAACTTATTTCATCGACCTACTTCCACTAGAAGAGCCAATTTCAACATGGGAAGTTGTGGCAGTAGGAACTGTTGAAGAAGTCAAAATAGCCACGGGCGGAGCAGTAACGGCAGCAGTAGGAACATGCAACTGAGGTTCTATCGGAGCAGACATAGGAAAAGAGGCAAGAGGCGCTTCCTCAAAAATTAAGCCAAAGTTTTCATCATCAAATCCACGGGAGAAGAGGTGTTCAGTAAAGTCGTGGGGTGCTGCAGGCGTCTCTTCATCCGAACTCAATTAAGTGGCACTCTCAAGCTCAAAAACAGAAATAGGAGGAGGAGGAGTAGTAGTTTCGTTATCAGAAATGACCAGTCTTCTAGCTCGAGGCTTACGAATCAATGGGCCTTTTTCCCTCTCCTCTTCATCTTTGGAATCCTGTGGTCTATTAGCTTTTCTTTTTTATGAGGAACTCAAAATTATTTCCTGAGTTTTTGCTAAAGAAAGCCTAGAGGCAGCAATTGATTCAGCACTCACACCCCGAATAGGAAACCCTAATAAAGAGGAAGGTTAATAAGTTCTAAGATAAGAATAAAGAAAAACGAGAAAGTGGAAGTGAAAGTTACCGTGAGTCTTACCCTTCCATCCAAATCTATTCGATAGATACTTCCAAGACCTTACTTCCATAGGAGCAATTGTTAACAATTTTTCTACCCAACCACGAAAATCGGAAATCTCCTCAACAGTTCCCATGGTTGCTGAAAGGGAAAAGTAAAACAGTTACGATAAGTACAGGCTCTACATAAAAAAGAAAAGAAATAATAAAGATTGAAAGAAAAACATAACGTGCAAAGTTCCACTTCTCAGGGAAGGGCATGTGCTCTTCACCTACTAACCCACTTGTGGGAGCAGCGACGAACCGGGCATACCAGCCACGATCTTTATCATCCTCAAGGGTAACTAAAACTCTCTTACTTCTCGCCACGAGAGTAAAAATCCCATGACGGAATAATTTGGGAGAGTAGAGATGGATTAGATGATAAAAGGTGAAGGGTAACTGAGCCAGGTTTTCCAAATACCTAAGGCATGCCACAACCCTCCATACAATAGGACCAATCTGTCCTAAACGCACATCAAAGAAATGGCAAAATTCAACAATGACTGGGTCAATAGGAGGCCTAAAACCTAATGTAAAGGGATATGTATACACAAAAGAAAAGGCAGCTTTAAAAGAAGTGATCCTTTGATTGTCATTGGGAACCAGAATTGGAAAATTAAGTTTCTAATGACAGTCTCTACGTACAACAGAAATCAAACCCTCAGTAATTTGGGAGGAGTAAACATCAGCCCGATCATGAGAAGTCATAGAAGTAACTTGATTTCTAATCGATTCTCTATTAGAATAGAAAGAAAGTTCAGCAGGGATGATCTCATAAATCGAAGGTTCACGTATCGGTTCACTAGAGTCTTTATTTTTAGCAGAAGATCTATGTGAGAAAGAAGCCCTAGTTCTAGAAGATAATGGAGGAGTAGAACTAGGTTGAGAAGAAAAACCCCGTATAGATACTGCTCCTAAACTACGTAACCTACCACCTCTCCTACTTCTGGTAGGGGCAATAGGGAGTTCGTCTACAATAAGAATTTTTCGAGGATCGGGATTTTAGGAAGACATAGTTGTATGGAGAAGCAGAACATATTGAAGAATGAGAATAAGAAGTGAATAAGGGATACTGAAGAAAGTTTTTTTGTAAAAGTCAAGGCAAAAAATGTATTTATATACAGAAGAAACCGTCATACAAAAAAGGTAATGATAGAAACATCAAGATATGCGCTTGACTATTGCTGCAAACAAACTCAACGTCTTCGATTCAATTTTTTGCATATCATTAAAATGTTTTAAATAATTTAAATCTATGGTAATACTAAATTTGTGCATATTTCATATAGATATAGTGATTGCAGCGGTATTACTCACAAATTGATTTAAAGTTTAAAAGGTATACCTCTGTGCTATCACGAGTAACAAAGACATGTACGAGCCGCTCTAAACACAAAAAGTTAAGCACCCGAGAGAACAAAAGGGATCACCAAAAAGGGAATGAAAGAGAAAACAAATTGTAATTTTAGAAAAAAGCTGGAATCCATGCAAGTCTGAAACAAACCTTATAAAAATATCTTTATTGTCATTATTCTGTTGATTCCTGAATTTAAGCATTGAATGGTAAATCATTATTGCCGGCCTTAGCTTCTAATTTTCCCCATTATCCGCAATTTTATTGAATAAAAGTTATACGTTACCAGAAAAAAGAAAAAGAAGAAGAAGAGAACAACGACAAAAGAAAAGGAATTTGGTAGTGTTTGATTAGTTTGGGGGTAAGAAAGTTGGTCCCCATAATTTTTTAGATACATTTGTTGTACTTTTAGTGCTTTCATGTCCGATATAAAATAGATAAAACTAAGTTGAAATATTACTCTTATTTATGCGGTGCGATTATTTGGTTGCAAATGCAATAATTCCGTGCCATTTGAATATTGAAATAATGATCTAGTTACAAATAATGATCTAACATTAACTAGCCCCATTTATTATTCACATAAGAAAATAGACTAAATCAAAGATTATGTTAGCTGTTTCGATTATTTACCTAATATCTAGGAGATTTGATTTCTATTACCTAGAGTCTAGTAAGTGGTATCTATTTTTATGCTTTTCTAGTTATTGTAAATTGTAATTTCCTATAAAAGGTTGATCGTTGTTTAACCCAAAACTAATTTTTATGGTTAAAGTTGTAAAAATAGCACGGGCTAATCAGTTTTCGGACCGGTCATTCAAAAACAACAACGTTTGCAAAGTTATTGAAAAATAGCCACTATTTTGCTGCAACAGGGACCGGTCCAGCATAATATATTGGAGATCGGTGCACTTGTATATGAACTTCTCGCATATTATGCTGGAACTCCAACACGCGAAAAGTTGCAGCATAATATACTAGAGATTGGAGCACCTGTGTATGAACTTTCAACATATTATACTGGACCGGTATATTATACTGGAACTCCAGTATATTATGCTGGAGTTCCAGTATACTTATGCTGGAACTCTATTATAATATACTGGAGTTCCAATATACTTATGCTGGAACTCCAGTATATTATGCTGGAGTATTTTTCGAATTTTGAACAGTGTTTTCGTTCAGATTTATCTTTACATGAAAAGTGGCTAAATTTTGATTACTTTTGAAACTGTGGCTATTTCTAGATGACCACTTGTAAATCTTGCTATTTTTGAATTTCTCCCGTCAAAGTTAGTATTAAGAAAAATCGGGTTAATGATAACCAAAATTACTTCACTTTCTTGGTAATTCAAAAATAAGGAGAGTAAACCAAAATTACTTCACTTTCTTGGTAATTCAAATATAAGAAAGTAATGGAAATAATAAGAAAAGAAAGCTTGTTGATGATTATCAGATTCCCCCAGAATTGCGGATTGGACTCTTAAATCAAATAAAGTAAAAGACTGATTGCATATATTTAGAGATATTCAGATAATTATACAAAATGAGGTATGAGTTCTTATATAAGAATACATAATTATAACAGTTTCTCTACTTAGTTCTGGCTCGTTAACGGTATTAATTGCCTTGATTGCTCATTACCATATTTAATTGTAATGGTTACAGTAATAATTGAGGATCACCCGTAATCAAAGTTAATGTTGATTCCCCTTTTATATTTACAACAGATTCGTGAATCTTCCCCTTTTACAGTCTTCATTCATCTCGTGTCTATTTCTTCTTTTCCAGTTGTTAGAACCAGTACCTCCTCTGATAAAACATCGTGGTTGTTTTATTCGCGCCTTTTCGCTTTCCTTTATTGACCCAACTATAAGTGTCACTTGTCACCTTACTGATGGTCCACATTTCATGCTTTTTTTTTTTACCAAATACAGATAGTCCCCCTCCCCCCTTTCTGAATATTGGGGAAGTGGTAAGTTTATATGGTGGGAATATCTTGCAGCCTCTTCCCAACTATCATAATTCCTTCTTCAAAATCGATGAGACATACGTCATGTCTATTTAATTCTCAAGACACATGTCTTATTGCAACGGGTTTTGCAATTTTCAGTGACTTTTAGGGTTTTTCTGCGGCTGCATCAGTCATGAAGTGACAGTTCATAATGACAATCTCTGATGACGGTTATTTTCCCCTATAAATACCTTATTATACTCAACTTTGAAAATTCTCTTCTTCTTTCTTGCGCTCATACTTTAACTCCTCTATCAGTTCTTCTTCTTTCTTTGTATTTTCACCATTAACGATGTCTTCTTGTTCTTCAAACCCTTCTTCATCATTAGACCCTCATAAGGTAGTGACCGTTGATGAACTCCCCCCTCTTCTGCCCCCACTAGGAGTAGAAGAGGTGGCAGACTACATATCTTAGGTTCTTTATCTATCCGTAGTTCTACCTCTTCTTATAGTGGTACTGCCAAACCTTCTTCCTCTAGGTCTAGAACTTTCATAACCCCTAGATCTTCCTCTAGAGGGAGAGATCACAATGAACCTATGCGAGAACCCATTGTATCTGAGATTGTTCCTCAAAATTATTCTTCATATCGCATTGCAAAGCTTTGAGAAAACAGGTTTCTTCCATAGCATCTCTTAACCCTACTGATCATTACCCTAGTTTGATTACTCCTGGCCTTCTTGCCTTGGTCCGGCGTGAATGCCATTGAAAACCTGATTTCCCAGTTATGATCCCTAGTGCTGATGATAGAATCACCTCTTAGCATGAAGGTTATTCTTTTGTTTATACCTACCCTTTCACCTTAGGGTTTGACTCCTATATTGACCCAGTAATTATTGAATTTTGCTGCTATTTCAATGTCTGCCTCGGTCAAATAGGTCTGATCGTGTGGACGGTAGTTGCTTGCCTTTGTTACATTATCAAGTTTGGTTTCCGCTCCTTTTACTTTTCCTCACTTACTCCATATGTACTTCACAAAACTTTTTCGCAAGGGTGTTTTTTCTCTTGTGGCGAGAAGTAAAAGAGTTTTAGTCAGGCCCGAGGATGATCGTGATCGTGGTTGGTATGCCTGGTTTGTAGTTGTTCCCACTCGTGAGTTAGTAGGTGATGAGAATATGCACTTCCCTAAGAAGTGGAACTTTGCACGTGAGTATTTTTCTTTATTTCTTTGTTTCTCTTGACGTTTCAATTTTTCTTGCAAAATTTTATGTTTATTTTTCAGCAACCATGGAAGTCTTCATAGAAATCCTTGACTTCCATGATTGGATAAAAAAAATATTGACTGCTGCTCCATGGACAAGAGATCTTGAAAATTTCTTTCTAAAAAATTTAGATGGAAAGTGAAGACCCGCGGTACATTTTTGTTCCTATGGCCTCCCTTCCCTTTATTCCTTCTTTTTATTATCCTTTGATCCCTTTTGCTTTTGCTGCTTCTAGGTTTTCCATTCGTGGTATCAACCCCGCCTCCGTTCCTTCTGCTAGTCTTTATGTTAGCTCTGCACAGAAACAAATTCTAAGTGTATCTTCTTCTAAGGGGAAGATTACTGAAGCCCATAACTCTGAAGAAGAAGATAATGAAGAAGGTTCCGTAGTGAGGAAGCCACGAGTCAGAAGGTGTGTGGTTTTGGATGATGAAGCCATTGTTTCTCAAGACCCCCTCAAGGCACAGTGCCTTTTAACCTTGTTGACGAGCCAGAGAGTGTTCACTTGGACATCTTTGATGAAGATATTGATCATTTTGATAATCCCCCCTTAAGTCCTGTTGATAGAATTTTCGCCCAAGGATTTGAGGGTGAAGAAAATTTCGCCCCCGTTTTTGAGGAGCTGCAACTTGACTCCTTTTCGATGACTTCAGTTACCCCTGCTGTTAATCTTCCCGTTTCTGCTGCTCCCTTACCTACAGATGCCCCGGTTGATATCCTTGCCACTGCTAAGTTGAGCCTTCTAGCGGTAGACAAAGCATGCAGTCTTGATTGAAATCCCCTATGGTGGGAATCTATTAAAGAAATCAGGTCGAGCTGTCGTATTGTTGAAGCCATTGATTTGCACCATGGAAAGGAAGAAAATTGAGTCCCATAGCTCCTTGATTTTGATGAATGATATTATTCACTCGTCCCTCAAGGTATATTCCTATTGTTTTTATGTTCCTTCCTTTTCTTTCATGTTTGTAACTCTACTTCCTTGTCTTTCTATAAATCAATTTGATAGGTACGGAGCTCATGAGGAGGATTTCTTGGACAGATCAACCAGTGATTGAATTGCACATCAAGGCTAATAATAAGAAGGAACAATTCGAAAGCCTTCAACTTGAAAAGGATGCTCTTGCCGAGGAGAAGGGAGCTTTGGAACAACAATTGAAGATAACCACCACCGAATTAGCAGTTTTGAAGGCTTCTTCCCGTCAAGTTGAAAGGACAAGGACAGATTGGAATCTTCCTTTGTTGAGCAGCACTCAAAAGCAACTGAATAGATTAGAAGCTTGAAAGACCTTCTAAACCAAAAGGAGGTGTATGCAGGTGATTTGGTGTAGATGCTCACCCAAGCTCAAGAAGATTTTCGTGCCTCATCTGACAAGATTCAGTTCCTTGAGAGTTCTCTATTACCTTTGAAGGCAACCTATGATGTTTCAGAAGCTGATAAAGAAGATTTGAGGGTTGAGATTGAGCAGCGGGAGAAGGATTACGAAGCTCTAGAAGACAAGTTAACACTTGATGTTAGGTGGGCTTTTCTGAACATCCATCTCGAGACTTTAAACGAAGCTAGCCAGAAGGGTTTTGACCTTAATGCTGAGATCGGCGATTGAGCAAACTCAGAAACATCAATACTTCTCAACACCTGAGGATGAAAGTTCCGAAGGTGATCGAGATGGACTTACTCCTGGTGAAGCAGATACCCAACCTTCGCCTTCTCAAGTTGATCCATCTATGCCCCATGAATGATGCTCCTTAATTTTTGCCCTTTGTATTAGAAGTGACTTGTGTTGGTTTTTGCTAAAACTTTTTTGTTTTCAAGTGGATTCCGAGAAGTTTCCCTTCCCTGTTTACGGGACGTTGATATAAATATTACTTTGTTGAATATTATGTTTTTTTTTCTCAATAAGTTTTCGAGCTTATACTTGTATTAAAAATGCTTTGATAGACTGCGTCTTTAATATGCACGGAGTTTTCTTTTATAAAAGAGGGCCCTTTTGTATGAATAACACTAATAAAGATGACGTCTCATCTTCATATTGGGACAAAGATACGAAATATGAAGTAATTTGAAGAAGTTTTACTTTTGAACTTACAAATAAGTATTCATGTTCAACATTTGCACAACTGCTTTCTTTATAGTAGGTTTGCAAGTACGGGTACATTCTCGTGATTAAATATATGGCCTTAACCTAGAAGCTCGTGGGAGTATTCTATAGGTTCTTCAACTCTTTGCTTCCCATTCTTTCTGCGAACTTGAACACTTTTGGAAATTTGACATTTTGTTCAAGGTTTTTCCTCTGGCTAAACTATGCTTTTGTGGTGTGCATCTTCTTTCCTTGTGTACTCTTCCATATGCATAGTCCCCCCAGTGTTTGTGCATTGAAACATGAGCTCTCGAACACTGGATCAGCTCCTTACTTTTGGCCCTTTCCCTGAAAAAGAAAATACACACGGGACTCGGAGGTAACTTTTTAGATGATGATTGCTTAACCCTTGCCATTAATAATGTTGTAACCTAGACCGGGAATAATTAAGATTTCATGTGTCTTTTGGTTCTAATGTCATCATTTGGTATGATTAGCTTTTGTCGATCATCTAAAATGGTTAGTAAAACTTAAATGAACAAAGTAAAAATGAACTTCTATGATACCTGACCATGGGTATTAACTTCTTCAGAAGTAATATTTCCTCAAATGGACTACATTCCAATGGGATGGTAAGACCTTACCGTCCCTAGTTTCCAACTTGTACGCTCCTTTTCCAGTAATGCCTTTAACTCTATATTGGCCCTTCCAATTTTGACTGAACTCTCTTGCGTTTGCCGCATGTGTTGACTGAAACACTTTTGAGGACAAAGTCCCCAATTTTTAAATTCCTTAGGTTCGCCCTCCTGTTACAGTACCGTTGAATCATATGTTTTTGAGCCTCCATCAGAATTAATGTTTCTTCTCTTCTTTCTTTTGTAATCCAAGTTTATACGAAGTTCTTCTTCGTTTGTTGCTTCATTATTATGTGTGTACCTTGTGCTTGGTTCCTCTATCTCCACTGGAATTAAAGCTTTAGTTCCATATAGAAGCGAGAATGGGGTTTCACCCATGCTTATTTTTGTCATCATTCGGTTAGCCCATAATAACCCTGGTAGTACTTCTGGCCACTTGACTTTTGATTCCAATCGCTTCTTTAGATTGTTGATGATGTCCTTATTTGTCGACTTAGCCTGACCATTTGCTACGGGGTGATACGGTGCATAAGTAAGTCGTTTAATCTTCCAGCTTTTGAAAAAGTCAGTAACTTTCGCACCTATGAATTGTGGCCCATTATCACAAACGATTTCCTTTGGGACCCCAAATCGACATATTATATTTTTCCAAATAAAGTCCATAACTTCCTTTTCTCGTACCTATTTAAAGGCAACCTGCTTCTATATTTTGAGAAATAATCGGTTAGAATTAACAAAAACATACCTTTCCCTTAGCTCGTGGCAGTGGACCTACGATATTCATACCCCATTTCATGAATGGCCACAGTGATATAACTGAATGTAGCAATTCCGTCGGTCGACGACGATTATTAGCATATCGTTGACACTTATCGCACCTTGCTATAAAATTTTCTACTTCATCTTTCATTTTTGGTCAATAGTATCCTCCTCTTGTTAATGTTTTTACCAACAATCTTCCCCCGACATGATTACCGTAGTGCCCCTCGTGTACTTCTCTTATTACATATTTTATTTGTGAAGGTCCAAGGCACCGTGCTTAAGTTCCACCAAACATTTTGCGATATAAGTTCCCCCCCTTATAAGGAAAAATTGAGCAGTCTTCAACTATAGCAATCGGGATTTCTTCTTATCCTTAGGCAAAATTCCATGCTGCAAAAAATTCACAAACTCGTTTCTCCAATCCCAAGTTAAATTATTGAAATTTACCTCATTCTTGGCTTGGTCGAGGGATGAATGAAACAAGTGTACCACAACTGCATTTTCTACATTTGGCACATCAGTCACGGGGTCGAAATTTGTCAATGCGTGCGCTTCTGCGTTTTCTTCATTGGGTATTTGCACAACTTTTCATGTTTGGAACTGCCTCAATAATTCCCGTACCTTATATAGGTATTGCTGCATTTGTGTTTCTGTTGCCACGCAAGTTCCTTGCATTTGGTTTACTACTAGCTGCGAGTCGCTTTTGATTATGATTTGTTCAATACCAAGCTCTCTCGTGAGCTCCAAACCTGCAAACACAACTTCATATTCTACCTCATTGTTAGTAATTGAATAACATTTTATTGCCTGCCTTATGAATTCTCCAGTTCTCCTAAAGGTGGAATTAAAATAATTCCTAAACCTGCTCCTTTAACATTTGAATAACCGTTAGTAAACAAGGTCCAAGTTCCCGGATTAGCTCCGGATAATACTTGCAGCTCTTTTTCTGCTTCAAGAATCAGCTGGTTCAAGCTAAAATTTTCTACGAAATCTACTAACACCTAGGACTTTATAGCAGTCCTAGGCTGATATATAATATCATATTCACTAAGCTCTGTAGCCCATTAGCTAACCTTCGTGACAATTATTGCTTGTGTAATTATATATTCTTTAGTGGAAAAGCAATTATAACAGAAATGGGATGACATTGAAAGTAAGGTTTTAACTTCCATGATGCCATAATTAAAGCTAACGAAAGTTTCTCTAAGTGGGGATACCGTGTCTCAGCATCTAATAAAGATTTACTAACATAATAGATCGGATACTGTTACCTTTGTCTTCACATACTAGTACTGCACTTACTGCCACTTCTGACATAGCAAGGTAAATGAGCAATCTTTCCCTGTCTCTTGGCTTTGCTAACAGGGGCGATTTTGACAAGTATGACTTTAAATCCTTCAGAGCTTCTTGACATTCATAAATCCATTCAATCTGGTTTTGCTTTTTCAATAAGCAAAAGAACTTAAAACACTTTTCCGAAAATTTGGATATAAACCTTCCCAGACCTGCTACTCTACTTTTTCATCACTACACTTCTTTCTTGCTCATGAGTACATCAGGTACTTTCTCAATTGCTTTGATCTGCGCGGGATTTACTTCAATATCCCTATTTGAAACAAGAAAACCCAAAAGTTTACATGAAGCAACGCCAAAGGCGCATTTTTTTAGGTTCAAATTCATGATGTACTTGCGGGGAATTTCGAAGGTTTCAGTCAAATGGTTGAAATGGTCCCCTGCCCGTGTTGACTTGACCAACATATCATCTATGTAGACCTCTAGGGTTTTTCACAACTGCTCTTGAAACATTTTGATCACCAATCTTTGATATGTTGCTATGGCATTTTTCAAGCCAAATGACATAACTTTGTAATAACAAGTCCCCCTGTTTGTGATAAACGAGGTCTTTACCTCATCTAAATGGTCCATTTTTATCTGATTATAACCAGAATAGGCATCTAAAAAACTTCAAAGTTCATGACTGATCTCGTCGAATTCACACCTCAAATCAAGGATATGAAACGATCAATTGTAATAGTAATACCCAACAAGAGTCGGGGTCGATTTCCATAGGGGCTATATATGGGAGTTAGGAGTATATATTATAGTACGTGAGTTTGAACTATCTCAATTTACATTTCCACAAATTGGAGTTGTTTCTATGTCTATTTTAAACAAAGATTGCAAATTAAGAAATGAAACTAAGAAATTATTTTTGTTGTTTTTCAAGTTTTGTAAAAAGCCTAGGGCTATGACCATCACCTAGGTGTTTGCCTAATGGGATATAAATCATAATGCTTATTTTGTTGATCGGGGTGTATTATAGCTATCAACCCTCAATTACCCACTACACACCTCTCGGTCAGAGAGTGATTTTGCCAAATTTGGCTTTCTCAAGACCAAATGGGTATTGCTCAAAATAGTTGATAAAAGCTCAAGTCGGGTTATTGCAATCTCTAGGTTAAACACTTTAATTGGGATTATCAATCTCTCAATTGATAATAGATTCGCCACCATCGCAAAATTCTTTTTCTCTCCGTACAAACGATTCACGTGAACAGTCACGCTGCAATGCTGGAATAACCATAACTTCATCATCTGGTGGTGAAAACCACGGACCAGTTCCAAAAGATGCGCCTTAACTTCGCGCACAAATCACAGGTGGGCACCCCCCTCAACTCTTCCCCAGCTGCTACAAATCTTACAAAATGTGGTGTAATCAATGTAGCAAAAAAATCGTCTGGGAGCCTCTAACATTTCCCAATTAAATTCTGGGCCAAATTGTGAAATTTTAAGCTGTGGAGATTGTTCTCCATCTCAAGAAACGTCTACCCACCAATTTTCAGAGCATTCCATTGAGAGCTCCACTCACATGCAACTCCCCGGCGAGCTTGGGTTGGCTAGATAAGAAGCTACAATTGGGCGAGACCAATGCGAAATGGTTTCTGCAGGTGTGGAGAACATTTCTAAGTTGCCACAACGTCAATCCATTGAGCCAAACTCGAATCTTCAAAAAGGAGCTTTTGCAGAGATGAGCTCACCAGGTGCTTGACATAATGCCCAAGCCACCTCCATTGATCAATTGAGGGAATGTGTTATTCCTCAATCCTGTCAAGCTCATAAGGAACCTAATCGTCAATCAACTTTTCAAGAATCAATCTAAAAACGTATTTATCAAGTGTTGCCTTCTTCATCAGAATACAGGTGGTCATCAATGGTGGACCAACAGTCCAAGGGGCTCAAACTGATGAGCAACCTATCCCTCAAGCTCCTACAAGTGTTCAGGAAGCTCCTTGTATGAGAATTGCATTAGTAACAATCCAAAATAATGATACGCGCAATTCATCAATTCCATCAGAAGCCCAGGTGATGCTCAAAATCAATTCCAGGTACCTATTGCCCCTACTCTGCAACCCCCTATTAAAATCTCATCCAACTTTGATCGACCACAAACTTCAAAACAAATCCAAAACCTGTTGTTAAGCCCCCAGTTAATTCCGCACAACCTCGATACAGTCCAACCTTCATGCTATACCAGCCCCAAATAATAACCCTCAAGCAATCAATAACTCCACCAAAGCCAAATCACCAAACAATCCATCCCCCCTCCACCTCTAATAGTCACCCAATCCTATGTCACTAGATTGAGGGCCAGACATGAGGCTGAGATTGCACCCCTGCAATTTACATCTCCCGTCATCACTACCAAGCAAGGTAAACCTGCTGTGATCTTTAAAAGAGAGGATTACATGGTCAAATTTGCTGATTGATGTAAGTTCACAGTTGTTGGTAAGTTCCAACACACAATGCCAAAGATGGAAACCATCAGAAGGAGCTTTATTGCACAGACTGAACTAAGAGGTGGGGTTAAAATTGCTCATTTTAATGCAAAGACAGTTTACATTGATCTTGACAATGAGTATGATCATTCCACTATCTGGTCCAAACAACACATGTACATTCAGGGTCAGTTGATGAGAATAGAATCATGAAATCCTATCTTCAAGCCAAATGAAGATTTCCCTACTGTTCCTATCTAGATCATGATCCCTGAACTGCCTTGGCACCTATATTACAAGGAGATACTCACTCCATTGTTATCTCCAATTGAGAAAGCCTTTTTCTTGGATCTTTCCTCTTTCCAAACAACTAGAGGTAGTGTGGTGAAGGTTAAAATGCAGGTTGATCTCACCAAGGATAGGCCAACTCATGTCTGGTTAGGCTATGATGAGGATCGAGATGTTAATGGAGATGGCCAATGGCTTGAAGTACAATATGATAACCTTCCTTCATACCGTACTTACTGCAGATACCTAGGCCATTATCTTCAGGCATGCCCAGTTAAGATCAGATAATTTGAAGCTTAGAAGAGAAAGGAGGAAGAAGCAGCTGCAACAACATCCTCACAGTCCAATAATTAGCAAAAGACCACAGAAAATGCAGAAACAAGAAAACAACATCTAGAAAATAGACAACAAGAAAAAGCAAAGAAAGGGGGAGAAGACCAAATTGACAACACAAAGGTTGCAGAACACCAAAAAGAAAAGCAACACCAAAACAATGACACAGCACCTCAAAAAGATGAATGGTAAACACAAAAGAGGAAAAACATCAAAGGTACATCTCTAAACAAGAAACAGCAGCAGATGCATTTACCAAAACAACAGGCAAATCAGTCATCTGCTGGTACCTCTACTCAGTATACTGCACCCAATAAAAGCTCAGGTATAACCCATGCTACTCACACTGTCTCTCAAAATGCCAATGCAAATACAGTTATGAAGGATTCTGTGGTTCAAAATCTTGTTTCCCAGTCCCATTCTCCTCATGTTTCTCTAGTTGATAAAGAAGTTCAAGGAGGGATAGAGAAGAGTCAGGAGAAACTTATAGGAAATCAGGAAGGGGTACCATCAGGGGTTGGGATTCCTCATGTTCTGCATGAGTGTGCAAATGCACAATTGGTTGACCATAGGTTGGACTGTGTACCCCCTGCTACCACTGTTCCTAGTTCTAAAATTCAACATGTTCACCAATCCTCTGATGAAGTTAAGCATTGTGAAGTCATCAGCTTTGAAGAGGAACTACCAACTCAGGAAGATGATCAGGTCAGAAGACTATTGAAAGGAAAAGCTCATGCATCTACAAACTTCAATATACAGGCTCCTAAACCAAAAAATAAACCTAGCCAAAAAGAGAAGGAAAGCAATGAGGAAACAAAATGCCGGAATCAACATCAATGAACCACCCGATGATACCCATTTTTTGAGCCCTGTAATCCAGAAAAGATTCAGGTCTGATCCCAATGCAATAGAGGAATCCCTTGCTTACAAAAACTCAGTAATAATCAATCTTTCCCTGTCCCAACCACTGCTACCCAACAAAGAACCAACCTTAAATGGAAATGAATCAGATCTACCCACCAATGATGAAAACCTCACATCCTAAAAACAAAAAGTCACTTATGCTTCTATCAGCACCTCCAGAAAGAACCATCACTTGCATCATTTAGATTTGGCTTTGGAGGAATGTCCTATCAGTAGATATACTCCACAGCAAGATGAATACAGAACAATTGTATCTGAGGATGAAATAATTGGGGAACAAGATGTTGACAATGATCCTAGTGATGAAGATCTTAAAAAGGAATAACACTGTGATCTCTTGATTGCTGCAATGAATGGAAATTCAAATCAAGAAAATGTTGCTCCTACAACACTTTCATCCAGAAAGAGTCCCTCACCAAGGCTAACCAGGAGTAGAGTTGCTAGAAGTAGCAGTGTCCCACAAAAACACAAATTAAAATACCCCTCCCAATGATTAGTACAATCATTTGGAATGCAAGTCAGGACCTCTGGAGCTATTGAAAGGCTCAAAACCCTGATACAAATCCATCAACTTTCTTTCATAACTGTCCTTGAACCTTTCTTAGACTACTCTCACATCAACTCCTTCAAATTCCAACTTTCCAGCATCAAGCTGCTTCTAACATCAATGATAAAATTAGGGTGTTCTGGGATAAAGAATTCACTGCTAAAGTCCTAGATCATGATGAACAACAGCTGTCATTGGAAATGACACATGCTGAAAATGGAAAAATTTTCCATCTAACAGTCATCTACGCTAAATGCAAATCTGTACTCAGAAGAACCCTGTGGGAAGTTATAAGACACAAATCATCTAGATGCAATGTTCCATGGTGTGTCATAGGTGACTTCAATGTCATTGCCTTAGTAGAAGAAAAAATTGGTGGAATTCCATACCAAATGTCCAAAATTATTGAGTTTCTGAGCATGATTGAAGACTGTGGTCTTGTGGACCTTGGCTTCTATGGTCCCAAATACACATGGTCTAATGGAAGGGGGACATGTTGTATAGTATGGAAAAGACTTGACAAGGGCCTTGTCAATGATCGATGGTTAGAAATGTTTCCTGCCGCTACAGTTTCTCATTTAGCCTCAACAGGATCAGACCACTATCCTTTTCTCCTGGAGCTTCATATCAGGTAGGACAATGACAAAAAATATTTTAAATTTCTCAATTGCTGGTAGACAACAAAGGATTCCTACCTCTGGTCTCAGAAGTATGGAACAGGGAAGTGAAAGAGCCTCCTATGGGGTTTTTCATCAGAAGTTGAAAGCAATAAGTCATGCCCTAAGCCAGTGGTCTAGACAAGAATATGGAGATATTTTTCTGAAGGCCAAGGAGTTTGAACAAAAGGTCAAAAATGCAAAAAGGACCTGGGCTCAAACAAATGCAGATCCTGACAGAACAACCCTTAATGAACTGAAAGCCCAATATGTTAGATATCTGAAGATTGAACAGGATGTCTTAAAGCAAAACACTTAGCTTTAATGGTTCGAGGAAGGTGATGCAAACTCCAGATATTTTCACAGTTTAATTATAGGAAGAAGAAGGAAATTGTTTATTCACAAAATCAAGAATAAGGAAGGTGAATGGATCCAGGGAGATGAAAAAATTGGAGAGGCTTCTTGTGATTATTTCCAAAACCTTTTCTCAAATCCTGGCACAGTAATTGGAGAAGACCTTCTGTCTATCATTCCAACTATGATCACAGACGAAGACAATGATGCCCTCACTAGGGATCCATCTATTGCTGAAATAAAGGAGATTATCTTCTCCATGAATCCTACAAGTGCATCAGGACCAGATGGTACGAATGGAAAATTTACCAATCATTCTGGGAAGTGATCAAAGAAGACCTATTCAATGTTGTTCTGGCCTTCTTCAGAGGTATTCCTATGCCTAGGTTCAGACTAGTGCATGCCTAGTTCTTCTGCCAAAGGTTGAATTCCCTAACAGTCTCACAGAATTTAGACCAATTAGTCTTAGCAACTTCGTTAACAAGATTATATCCAAGGTCATTGGTACAAGGCTTGGTCCTATTCTCCCCAGGATCATCTCAGCAAACCAATCCATTTTTGTCAAAGGCAGGAACGTCTCTGAAAATATCATGGTTGCTCAGGAAATAGTTCATGGTATTAAGAAGTCAAATGCGGGCTCAAATGTAGTCATCAGGCTTGACATGGCAAAAGCTTATGACAGAGTTTCCTGGAGCTTCACATGCCTAATGCTTAGAAGAATGGGATTCAATGAAATTATCATTGACATGATATGGAGTACAATGTCTAACAACTAGTACTCTGTAGTTGTTAATGGTACAAGATGTGGTTTCTTCCAATCCTCAAGGGGCCCAAACAGGCGGATCCACTAGCCCCATCTTTATTCATTATAGGTGCAGATCTCCTCTCCAGAATGCTCAAAAGTTTGAACCATGACCAACTGTTTAATGTCTTCTACATGGAAAAGAGAGGGCCACAGATCAATCACTTGGGCTTTGCAGATGATATCATCATCTTTACCTTTGGCAAAAGAACTTCTCTCAGAAAGATCATGTGGGTCCTTAACAATTATGAATACACCTCAGAGCAGCTCATTAACAGACAGAAGAGCCACTTCATGACGGCATCCTCTGCTCTGCAAGCTACTATTAGAAGAATTCTTGAAGTGACAGGTTTCACCAGAAAAGATTCACCCCTCACATACCTGGGGTGTCCTCTGTACACTAGTAGAAGCAGAATCATGCATTTCAATGGGCTAATCTCTAAGGTTGTGGGAAAAATCAAAGGCTGGCATGGTAAAATGTTATCCTATGGTGGAAGGGCAACTTTGATCAAGCATGTACTGCAGGCCTTACCAATTAGCTTGCTTTTAGTTGTGTCCCCTCCCAAGACAATCATAAAGCAGATTGAAAGATTGACTGCAAACTTCTTTTGGGGTGTGGACAAAGACAAACACAAATATCATTGGGTATCATGGTCAAAACTTTCTTATCCTCTCAATGAAGTTGGAGTTGGTTTCAGAACAATCAAGGATAGCTACAAGGCCATGGAATTCAAACAGTGGTGGCATTTCAAAACTGTGGACTTACTTTGGAGTTCCTTTCTGAAAGCCAAATACTGTCAGAGATCTTACCCCATATCCAAGAAATGGGACACTGGCCAATCTCAAGCTTGGAAAAGGCTGAGTTTTAATAAAATAGATGTTGAAACTGTAATTCAGTGGAGATTATATAATGGAAGTTGTAGCTTCTGGTGTGTCACGACCCGGATTCCCCACCCTCGGGGGTCGTGATGGCGCCTACTTATAGGAGCTAGGTAAGCCAACTTAATTAACCATTTTAATTAAACACCTGTCCCCTTTTAACAATTAACCGCATTGAATAAAGGCGACAAATTAAATTATAAGCAGAAGACTTAAATGTAGATAAAAGATCGATAATACAGAAGTTCCAACACATATATCTCTACCCCAGGACTGGAGTCACATACTCACGAACATCTAAGGAGTACTACATACAAAGTCTGAAAGAAACATAATCTGTTTATCTCGGGTACAATGAGATGATAGCCTAATTTAAAGATAGAAGGGAGATGCCAGGCCTGCGGACGCCTGCAAGCTACCTCGTGTCTCTCTGGACTGAAGGTTCGCCCCCGTGCTAATGCTGCTGCTCAATACCTGGACCTGTGCAAAAATGCACAGAGTGTAGCATCAGCACAACCGAGCCCATGTTCTGGTAAGTGCCTAGCCTAACCTCGGCGAAGTAGTGACGAGGCTAGACTGGACCTCACATAAACCTGTGCAATTATAAATATACAGCAGGAATCGAAGTACAAGGCAACTAACAGTATGGGAGGGGAAACATGCTGTGGGGAGCTAACAATATTAACAGTAAATCCAAAGTAATCAATCTAGGTGCAAATTTAAAATTTAAGGCGAACAAGAAACTAATACCAACACTAAACACATTTGCATCAATAACTGTTGCGGCGCGCAACCCGACCCTAATACATTTCAACACTGTTGCGGCGTGCAACCCGATCCACAATTATCACTGTTGCGGCGTGCAACCCGATCCATAATTATCACTGTTGCGGCGTGCAACCCGATCCACAATTGTCACTGTTGCGGTGTGCAACCCGATCCACAATTATCACTGTTGCGGCGTGCAACCCGATCCATAATTATCATTGTTGCGGCGTGCAACCCGATACACAATTGTCACTGTTGCGGCGTGCAACCCGATACACAATTGTCACTGTTGCGGCGTGCAACCCAATCCACAATGTCTACCTCTCAATCTTGCCCAAGCAACAGTCACAAATAAAAGGCAGGGAGTGAACAAGTATTTGGAAGGAAATCCCAACAAGGGTACACAAACAACCAATAACAACCATGCAAGAGTAAATCGTTATTTCTCTTTTTCTTTCATTTTCATATCCTAGCTCTCATTAGCACTCGTGTCAAGCTCTAAGGCATTTCTCATTTCATATGCTCTCACCATTTGTATTTCAGACCGAGCCAATGCTCCACGAAGTTCTACAATCACAATATCTTTCACAAGGTGTTTACCACGTATAGAGGCCATCAAAGACATTGAAGGCATAACAATATCCAAACAACCCACATATAAGGACTCACGGTCATGCTAGACCCCAATGTATACGAACTCGTCACCATGCCTATACATCGTACTCGATCATTTAGCAATTAGCAAACAAGACTCGACTCCTATTCCCTCAAGCTAGGGTTAAACCAAACACTTACCTCAACTTCCACGGCCAATACAATCCTCCACAATCGCTTTCCCCCTCGAGTTCGGCTCCAACTTAACCAAATCTATGCAATAAGGACTTCATGTTATCAATATGTGCTAAACAATTTAAACCCCATGACTAATTATGGCTTTTTCATCAATTTACCCCAAAAGGTCAAAAATGCCCCCGGGCCCACATGGTCAAAATTCGAGGTCCGATTCCAAAATAACTTACATATTTGAGTTCATGGGGGAATCAGATATGTAACTTACATATTCCAAAACCCGTTTACCCATTCCCATTGGAATATATACTCGGCTGAGTCACAATACCCGGCTCCATCGCCGGTCTGAGTCACAATACCCGGCTGAGCTGTCACAGCTGGCTGAACCACTGGAACCTGAGCCTGGGGAGCTACCTGCTCCGGAGTACGTGTAGCGGGAGTCTGAACTCCTCCTCCAGCCTGAGAAGTGGCTAGTGCTACTGGAAGCAAACCCGCTCTAGTGACGCTCTCCACAAAGCCTACCAATCTGACCAAAGCGTCCTGAAGAACTAGGGGGCTATAAACCCCTCTAGGACCTGAGCTGGGCCCACTGGCGCTGCTGGGACTGGGGCCGGAACCTCCTTTCAAAATCGACCTGGGGCTCCGCCGCTGGTGCTGCTGCTCGGGGCTGAGCTCTGCCCCTACCTCGGCCTCTAGAACGGCCTCGTCCTCTACCCCTAGTGGGAGCTGCCTGGGGCTCGGACTGCTGGTCTGAAGATGAGGAAGCGCGTGTTCTCGCCATTCTGCGAGGAAACAGAGTAGAAGTCCAATTAGCATTGAGAAACCAAATCGCACGACAAGAAAGAACAAAGGAGAGATTTTTCCTAACTTGGCAGCCTCTGGGGATAAGTACAGACGTCTCCGTACCGATCCCTCAGACTCCACTAAGCTTGTTCGTGAGTTGTGAGACCTATGTAACCTGACCATGTGAGCCCGGGGGCATTTTTGACCTTTTGGGGTAAATTGATGAAAAAGCCATAATTAGTCATGGGGTTTAAATTGTTTAGCACATATTGATAACATGAAGTCCTTATTGCATAGATTTGGTTGAGTTGGAGCCGAACTCGAGGGGAAAGCGATTGTGGAGGATTGTATTGGCCGTGGAAGTTGAGGTAAGTGTTTGGTTTAACTCTAGCTTGAGGGAATAGGAGTCGAGTCTTGTTTGCTAATTGCTAAATGATCGAGTACGATGTATAGGCATGGTGATGAGTTCCTATACATTGGGGTCTAGCATGACCGTGAGTCCTTATATGTGGGTTGTTTTGATATTGTTATGCTTTCCATGTCATTGATGGCTTCTATACGTGGTAAACACCTTGTGAATGATATTGTGATTATAGAACTTCGTGGAGCATTGGCTCGGTCTGAAATACAAATGGTGAGAGCATATGAAATGAGAAATGCCTTAGAGCTTGACACGAGTGCTAAAGTGAGCTAGGATATGAAAATGAAAGAAAAAGAGAAATAACGATTTACTCTTGCATGGTTGTTATTAGTTGTTTGTGTACCCTTGTTGGGATTTCCTTCCAAATACTTGTTCACTCCCTGCCTTTTATTTGTGACTGTTGCTTGGGCAAGATTGAGAGGTAGACATTGTGGATCGGGTTGCACGCCGCAACAGTGATAATTATGGATCGGGTTGCACGCCGCAACAGTGATAATTATGGATCGGGTTGCACGCCGCAACAGTGATAATTATGGATCGGGTTGCACGCCGCAGCAATGATAATTGTGGATCGGGTTGCACGCCGCAACAGTGATATTGGGAATCGGGTTTCACGCCGCAACAGTGATAATTATGGATCAGGTTGCACGCCGCAACAGTGATAATTGTGGATCGGGTTGCACGCCGCAACAGTGATAATTGTGGATCGGGTTGCACGCCGCAACAATGTTGAAATGTATTAGGGTCGGGTTGCGCGTCGCAACAGTTATTGATGCAAATGTGTTTAGTGTTGGTATTAGTTTCTTGTTCGCCTTAAATTTTAAATTTGCACCTAGATTGATTACTTTGGATTTACTGTTAATATTGTTAGCTCCCCACAACATGTTTACCCTCCCATACTGTTAGTTGCCTTGTACTTCGATTCCTACTGTATATTTATAATTGCACAGGTTTATGTGAGGTCCAGTCTAGCCTCGTCACTACTTCGCCGGGGTTAGGCTAGGCACTTACCAGAACATGGGGTCGGTTGTGCTGATGCTACACTCTGTGCATTTTTGCACAGGTCTAGGTATTGAGCAGTAGCAGCAGCATTAGCACGGGGGCGAACCTTCAGTGTAGAGAGACACGAGCTAGCTTGCAGGTGTCCGCAGGCCCGACGTCTCCCTTCTATCTTTACATTTGGCTGTCATCTCATTGTACCCGGGATAAACAGATTATGTTTCTTTCAGACTTTGTATGTAGTACTCCTTAGATGTTCGTGAGTATGTGACTCTAGTCCCGGGGTAGAGATATATGTGTTGGAACTTCTGTATTATCGATCTTTTATCTACAATTAAGTCTTCCGCTTATGATTTAATTCGTCGCCTTTATTCAATGCGGTTAATTGTTAAAAGGGGACAGGTGTTTAATTAAAATGGTTAATTAAGTTGGCTTGCCTAGCTCCTATTAGTAGGCGCCATCACGACCCCCGAGGGTGGAGAATCCAGGTCGTGACATGGTGGGACAATTAGTTGGGATTAGGCACTTTGGCCAATAACAGGACAAAAGGAGGAAGACCAAGCAGAATCTCAGTTTCTCATTTCTGGAATAAGGGGCATTGGGATCTCCAAAAGGTTAATGAAACAACCCTAGCTCATAAGATTCATGAGATCATGTAGATAGCCATCCACTTCAATCCAGATCACCCTGACAAGCCAATCTGGATCCCTACTGTGAAAGGTAAATTCACCTGTGGTACTACTTGGGATCTTATAAGGAACGAAAAACCACCCAACTTCACTAACAAGATGACATGGCACACAAAGATCCCTTTCAAATGGTCATTTTGCCTTTAGAGAGATCTAAGAAACAAATTACCCATTGATGATAGAGTGGTCCTCTTCAGCAGTCCCACTGTTTCAAGATGTGTTTATTGCTCCATATATGCTCATGAAATAGTAGATCACCTCTTCAACTCTAGCAACTTTGCAAAAATCATTTGTAGGAAGCATGAAGGTCATGTAGGTGTCCACACCGAGAACCTGCTTTTAGAATGCTTCTGATGAAATGGTGGCTTCAAAAGTGTCATAATGTGATTCAAAGGTTCATCTTGGACACCACCCCTACCATTATTTGCTGGAACTTGTGGAAAAATAGATGTAGTGCCAAGTATGGAAAAAAATCTTTTCCTTAACCAGGGTCCTATATTCAATCAACTTTGACATTAACCTGCTCCTAAGAGCCAACTTCCCTAATATCAACTGGCCCCTCAACTGGGGGGATCTCTATACTTTCATTAAAAACCTCCAGCAACAAACTATCTCTACCCAAGTTTGCTGGAACAAACCTAACAATGGCTTTATCAAGGATAATTCTTATGGTAGTGCACTGTCCAATCCTGGCGAGATAGGAGCTGGAGTTATAATAAGAAATTGTCAGGGGCAGTTCATTCATGCTATGGCTATTCCATTAGGGGAGGGCGCCACAACTATGCAGAAACTGAAGTAGCAAGAATGGTTATTCAGTGGTGTTTGGCTAATGGATTCACCATATTTCACCTAGAAGCAGATTCAATACTTTTGATCAAATGGCTGACTGAAGATAAAGACCCCCATTGGACATTGGAAATGAAGGTATCACAGTTGAAGGACATATGCACCCATTGTGTAGATTTCAGAGCTTCTCATGTGTACAGAGATGCAAACTGCCCTGCTGATTCACTTTCAAAGCTCAGTCATGAATTCACCACATTGACTGAGTTCCATACTGCTTCTGCACTCCCAGCCCACATCAGAGTCCAAATCATGCAAGACTACCTGGGTACTCCTGCTTTTAGGCACAAGAAAACCACCAGAATCCTGGTACCTTCACAACATGCTAGCTCTTCTGCCTCATCTCATGGATATGGTTGATATTGCCTTAGAAATGGGGGCCCAAATATCAATCCAAATGAAGAACACAAGGCATCAATTGGGGCCGATTCTTGCCCATTCTAACCTCCTTTTCTTTTTTGCAGGTATCATCACTAAGGGACTGCAAAGCCCATTGGCCTATTCTTAGAGTGTGGTATTAACAACACTGTTGTTCAATCTCCTGAGGATTGACCAATGGACTAAAGAAGATGTTAATACACACACACCTCTCAACTATGAACCCAAAAACCCAATACTACTTCCCATATCTACAGGCAAAACACCAGAAAAATAAAAAAAGAGATGCAATTCAAAAATGCATCACACATCTCCTTCTTCTTTCTTACACATGCTACTAGAACCCACAAGAACCTAGGAGCAGAAACAGAAGCAAACACCTCCCACATGCAACACAAAAAACTGCCTGCAAATAGTAGAAACAGAAATCTGGGCAGAAATGTCCTTTTTTTCTCTAACTCTGTTTTCTTTTTTGCAGGTTTCAATCATTCTTTGGTGCTTATTCAATTGATGTACTCACAGAGTGTGGTATTAGTATCCATGGTGCTCATTCTTCTAGAAGTATATCAATTGAGTGCAGCAACAGTTCCAGTTGCAGAACTCTACACTTTCAGCACTTTTAACAGTTCCAGATGTTGTTTTTGGGCCCCCTAATCTTCTACATACCAAGCATGTCACAATCACATGCAAGGGATCAAAAAACACACCATCAACATAACAAAGGAAGCAGTAGTTTCAAGTGCAACTGTCTCTACAATATCAGAAGGGTAGGATTTTAATTGCTGCAATTCTCTGCCCAGATGCAGCCACCCACCTAATATCAACCATCGGTGTTTCAACCACCACAAAAACCCAACAAATGTTGTACTCCAAACATAGCACTTCCATCAAAACCCCATCAGTCACAACCCAAATTCCTTTGTCCACAACCCCAGTTCCCAAGATGCTCCCAGAAAACATAAGAACATGGGAGCAGAACTCCCACAAAATTGTCACACTTCACCCTTCCTGTTCTAAAAAAACCCCAGCTTCCAATTGCTTTACACCAATGCTCCTAGTACACACAAGAACCTAGAAGCAGCAACATTTTTACTAACATGTTTGCTTCTTTTATAGATATTAGGGATAGGTTCAAAATATATAGGCAATTGGAAGGAGTGGTATTAGAATTTCATATGCTCAACTTCCTGCAATTGTGTTAGTCTTTTTGGACCGGTCAAACCAAACTTGCTAGAAATCGTAGGAACCATCAGAAGTTCACCTTCAGATTCAAACACACCAGTCCACATGCCATGAAAGCTCCACATGAAGCACCTCTGAAAGAAAGCAATAGCAGCCCAAGCTATCAGCAGTTGCTACTTCTGCTTTCAACCTCAATGAGGTAGGCCAAGCAAATCATCACCTACACAGACTTCTAGCTGATTACCTGTAGGGACCCAGACCTAGTTCAGCTACTCAGTTATGCAACCACTTTTCACAAGCACATGATCATATAATGTGCTGAATCTGGGCAAAATAAGGCTAAGGTCACAAACTTAGCCACATTGCAATGCCCAACTTCCATGCACCAACAACAGAAGATCACTCATTGCAGCAGCTCTTTCAGAAGTCACAAGTCACCTCCACAACCTGCAAACTTGAAGGAAATAAAATCAGGATAATGCTCACTCTTTTCTGTCAAGAATGCACGGCAGAATCAGCATATAAGCCCAGCATCTTGGGCCTTTTTTGTCAACTATCTTCAACTTGGCTTTCTTTGGCACCAATGTCAAAGCATAGTTGAAGATAGTTCCCTCCATAAACACATGTTTTTTGTCACACTCCTTAGGGATTTTCTGCACAATTCTTAGTGCAGATTTTGTTCTATATGGAAAATGACTTTCCAACTCACCTCCTTAGTAGATTTAGGACCTCTTGTTGTATAGTTGACCTAGGTTTACTTCACTCTGATTTTGTACATCCAATTGACTATCACTGTTTGTTAGTTAATTAGAACATCATTATATGTCTAACTCATCATAGCATTCAGGATTCATCTGGTTGTCATGTTTTGATCACTAGGTGTTCATGTACCATATTTCTGGAGGTCAGGTCTATGCCCCCCTCCTTTGTTGTACTTTACTTTCAATATATGAAAATCATCCCTAGGCACAATGCCTAGTGGATTCTTCAAAAAAAAATCTCTCAATTAACTCAATTTCTTGTTAGCCAAGTTTTTCTAGACTAAGTCTCTCTTTCTCAAGTAGAGACTAAGTCAAATAGGCATGAACTAATGTTTGCAACCATTAATTTCACAAATTAACTCATGAAGAAGGCTAAATAATTAACACTCAACCATAAACAAGCATTAAATTAAACACCCATAAGGTTCACACACTAGGGTTGGGTCACAATCCTAGTAAAAATCTAGCTACCCATGCTTAACATTGAAGAAATAGAAGAAGAGATGCTAATTAAACTCATATTGTAAAATCAAAATCATAAAATCTATGTTAAAATATCCCAAAATATGAAAAACTACTAGAAGAAGCAAAGAGAAATGGCTACTTTAGTTGCTGATGTCAAAAGTTCACCTAAAATTATGAAACTCGTCTATGTGTGGTCCGCAGATTTCTTCAACTTTTCAGGAAATGGAGGTCTGCGGCTGCATAATTCTAATCTGCGGCCGCAAGGAACTCTTTCTGCGGTTCGCACATAAATTGTACGGCCACACTTGATTTTTTGCGGCCGCACTTGATCTTCTGCGGCCCGCGCTTTCACACCTGCGGCCGCACATTTCCTATGTGGTCCGCACTTCTAGGGGACTTGGAATGCACATTCTCTGAACTTATGGTCCTAGCCATCTTTTGCGGCTGCACAATTCATGTGTAGACCGCACTTTGCACCAAACTCTGCTGGCTTTTCCTTCATCATCTGCGGCCGCAAATGATATTTCTGCGGTCCGCACTTTTGGGCTTCTGTGCCTTTTATAGCCTTGAGTTTAGATTACTCCTTTTTGTGTTGGAATTCATTTCGGGAGTCTATCTTCCAATATTCCTTCGATTAAGCTGTAACGACCCGGCCGGTCGTTTCATGAGTTGCCGCTCCGTTTCCCCCTTTTCTACTTCTTTATGTCTTGTTCAGCTGTATTATGTGGTATCGTGTTGGTTAGTTTGGGTTCGGAGTGGTTTTGTAGAGAAATGAGACACTTAGTCTCTTGAGTTGGTCTTTTAGTTGGAAAAAGTCAACCGTAAGTTGACTGGTGTGAAAACGATATCGAAATTTAATTTTTATGATTTGGATAGCTTCGTGAGGTGATTTGGGACTTAGGAGCATGATTGGAATATGTTTTGGAGGTCCACAGTAGATTTAGGCTAGAATTGGCGAAAATGGAATTTGGCATTTTTCGATTGGTAGCAGAGTTTTTGATATAGGGGCCGGAATGGAATTCCGGAAATTGGAGTAGGTCCGTTGTGTCATTTGGGACGTGTGTGCAAAATTTCAGGTCTATCGGACGAGATTTGATGGGCTTTGTGATCGAATGCGGAGTTCGCAAGTTTTTGGAAACCTTAGGCTTGAATCCGAGGGTATTTTGTTGATTTGCTGTTGTTTTGGGTGTTTCGAAGTTTGGTATAAGTTTGGTTAGTGGTATATGGCTTGCTAGTGCTTTTGGTTGAGGTCCCGGGGGCCTCGGGGTGATTTTGGATGGTCGACGGGGAGTTGAGAGTTGGATTTTTGCAGCTGAAGCTGCTGAATTTGTTGTTATAACCGCACCTGCGGATTCGGGACCGCAGGTGCTGTAGACATGTAATTTTTGACCCTCCCCAATATTTTACACGTTTTTAGCGTAAATAGTTAGTTTAGGTCTAACATCGCTATTTTAACTAGTTTTGACTCTTTTACTTTATTTTATCACAAAAAAAAAATTACAAAAATATTTTCTTTTATTTAGCTAATTGATATTTTATTTAGTTATTTTAGTTTGTCTGCCTTTCATAAAATTAGAAAATACCAAAAATAGTTTCCTACTTTATATAGTGTAATTAATTAGATTGATTTTTGCATTATGTAGTATAGTTATCTTTTATTAAAGGGATTTAGCTAAGGTTTTTGGACAATAATTTTTGGAATCTTGGAGCCCAATTCTAAGACCCAATAACACATGGACCTACCCCAATCTCCTAAATTCAAGGTCAAAATGGGACCACCTCTTGAGCCCAATACCCTTAAACCTACAAAAAAGCCAAATTTCCTAATAACCCTTCACCTTTAAGACTATCTAGGACCTAAAAAGCTGGGAGAATACAAAGAGAACCCCTAACCTAGAGAAAAGATAGCAGCCGTTTCTGATCAAAAGAAAGACCTTGGATATCATCTTCTTCTTCAAAAGAAGTAGCCATGAGAGAACACTGCTCCCAGCCGTGAAACACACACCCTTCTTCTTCACATTTCCGACAACCAAAGAACACCCTTGATCTCCATTTTCCTCCACACCCTTCAAGCTATGCTTCTTCTTCTTCACCAAAAAACCAAAATACACACGCATACAGATTCATGCA
>NC_031991.1:50136784-50180436 GCF_001879085.1 Nicotiana attenuata
GGAGGGGCTGGGAAGGACGGCCAAAATGGGGGTTCCGTTAATCAGCTTCAAATCGACTCAATATGTTGGAATTTCATTATCGTCTAAGCAACTTTAGATTCCTAAACAAAGTTCTCAGAGTTATGTAAAACCAAGAGAAAACAGAGGTGTCGAGGAGGTTCCGCTGGGTCCTATCCGAGTTTTCTGTTGCCATTTCTTCGATTGGATTTCAGTAGTTTAGTTATGTTTTGCTATCGGCGTCTCTTGCGTATACTGTTCAGAGGAAATTTTTAATTGGAAAATCTCAACTAAAGGTCTGATTCTTACTCTGCCTTTTGAATGTTTATTGTGATTCTTGTGGATGTTGGATGAAGATGGAATGCACTCCAATTGTTTTCTATATTTGATTGTTTGTCTGCAATTTGATTCCCCATTTTAGTCCGTTTTTCTGATTCGTAATCATATATGTATTAACTGGTTCAATCCCCTAATTGGTTTCATCAAAATATGACACAAATGGGCTAATTTAGTTAAAACTTGTGTGGGTTTGGTCATAGTGACGTTTGAGCAGAACATTTTGGACAACGTTTTTAGTTAAATAAGTTAATGAAAGAGTGTTTGCTGGCATGGAGTTAATATGGTTTTGTTAGTAAGAATCGAAGGAAGATTTTTGGCTCAAGATAATCTGTGCTGCTATTCTATTCTTGTTTCATTAATCAATTGCTAGAAGCATTTTTAGGCTGTTAATGTCCGAGTAGGCAATCTTTAGGATTTTCGATGTTCATCTGACATAATTACGGGCTCCAAAAATAAATCCAGATATGCGTTCGCGCAATTTCGACGAAACAATCTTAATAATAATAAAATGCTTTTAATCGTGTCACGTTCGCGTGACACGAGTACTATTTAAGAAATGAATATTCGTAGAAAATGCTTTAGGCGCGACTTAATCTTTCATCGTGATTATGTACACGTTCGAGTGACATATTTACGATTTTTAAAATAAATTGAGGTATGCGTTTGCGCAACTTCGGCCAAACTTTCTTAATATTAACAAAGCGTGATTAATTGTGGACACGTACGCGTGACATGATTCTTGACTCGCCAAACGAAATGAGTACACGTACGCGTGACTCGTTTTAAGATAATTCCTTAATTACGAATAAACGAGTAAATAAAAGCGGTTAAGGGGGTAGATGCACATAGGTTTAAAAATAAGTAAATAGACAATTTATCAAGCCAGATACGATTAAAGCGACCATGCTAAAACCACGCAACCCGGGAATGCCTAACACCTTCTCCCGGGTAAACAGAATTCCTTACTAGGATTTTTGTGTTTCGCGGACTGTAAAACAGAGTCAAACTTCCTCGATTCAGTATTTTGAACCGGTGACTTGGGACACTATAAATTATCCCAAGTGGCGTCTCTGAATTTGAATAAATAATTCCGTTTCGATTATTGTCACTTTAATTGGAAAAACTCCCTTATACCCCCTTTCCGGGTAGAAAAAGGAGGTGTGACAGCTCTGGCGACTCTGCTGGGGACTCGAACCCAAAATTTTTGGTTCAGGGTTCAAGAATTCAAGCTTGCTAATGTGATTTTTGCTTGGCTTTATTTATTGTTGATATTATTGTATTTGTGGACCTAATGTGCTAATTGCCGCTCATTTATCGCTTTGATATTATTTGAACAGTATTTAACTGTCTTCTTATGCCTCCCTTCTGAGTCTTCTAAAATATGGTGCACACGTACACGTGGTCCACTTTCTGTTAGAAGTCATACCAATTAGAACAAGGGTTGGGTCAACAACAAGGCTGGGTGGACTTTCGTGCTCCCGGTACGTTGCCCCCACCTCGTCTCGAGTTGTCCGCTCGGGTAAGCCAGGTCTAGAACACAACCCCAGGATTAAACCTAGAATAACATAGCCTCATTTCAGATCCCTAGTGGGAACGTTTGTTTTCATCACGTGCATTTGACTTAGGGGACTCAACAAAGGGGTTGGGTCCGTCTAGGACAGGTATACCCAAGAATAAAAGACCACCCTGATGCTTCCTATGTGCTACATGTTGCATTCTTCAAGGGTAAAAGGGTCATTTGACGGACCAATGATGGTTGAGGGTAAATGAGAAAGAAAAGAGGGTGAAGTGTGAAAATAAAGCAAGTAGGGCTCAGTTATGTTTTTCTTTCACATTATTTTTAAGAAAAAGACCAAAAAAATGAAAATTGAAAAATCCAAAAACGGTTTCCCATCATTTTTTTTAAAAAGGGACAAAAAATATGTTTTCTCTAAATTAGTTATTTTTTTAATTCTCGCCCGTATCCAACCTTCTCGAACTACGCATAACTGATTCTCGTCTTTCGGGGTGGGATACGTACGCAGCCCACATAGAGTCCGGTCTTCCTAGTGAGTCTTAGGTTCTTGGCTTCGCGGGGTCTTAGCCAAATCTTGCATGTCTAGACACTTTTTGCCACGCAGGCCGTTTTGCCATAATAGCCTCAATCATGTCTTGCATGTGTCCGACAGGAAGTGTTATTGTCTCACATAGTGTTCTAGCTCTTTAACTTTATTTGGTCTTAATTTTCTCATACAGGTGTGGATCTACTCACCGGAGTTTGAGCATGACAGAGACCCCGGGACCATCCAGTCAGGATCGCTCATTCAGGAGTTGGTTAAGGAGATTTTTTTTTTTATGTTTTGAGTCTATTTTTCTTTTTATGTCATCTTTTACCTTCTAGTTTTGTACAGTAATGTCGAGTCTTTTAGGTGATGTTAGAGTCTGTCCTAGTCTAGTTACGTTTGTCGAGTCTTTTTTATTGTACTTCCTATTTTGTATTTGAAAAAATGTGATATAAATCAAAATTCCAAAAAAAAGAATTTTGCGTTTTTATATTTCGGTCAGAAGTTTTCTTTAAAATATTAATTCTAGAAATTAAAAGAAAATTCATTTGAGGTGGTTTTCCTTTAGGAAAATAATATCTAGAACTCAAAATAAATAATTACTTTTATATTTCCTTTAGTATATTAAGTCTAAAAATTCAAAAAAAAAAAAAGAGAATTTTCTTTGATACCTCTTTAGAAGTTTTCTTTATGATATTAATTCCAAAAATTCAAAATATTTTTTTTTTGATTTATTCTTTAGATTTCCTTCCTAATAAAAGAATCAAAAAATATTTTTCTCTTGTAGGGTTTTTTTCCTTAATAATTTCTTGTAGAGTATCTGTTTCAAAAAAAAAAAAAAAAAAAAAATATATGCTCGTTTATGATTGAGTTTAGAATAGATTATTGAACATTAAGTCTAAAAAAACAAAAAAAAGAGATTTTCTTCTTTTTTCTCATCAGATTAGTCATTAAGGTAAAAAAGAAAAAAAAGAAAAAAAAAGAAAAAGAAATAAAGAACGTTAGTTTTTTTAGTCTATTCTCGATTTTCCTGAACTATGCAAATATCTGATTCATGCGGCGTCATGATACGTAGGCAACCTATATAGGGTTTGATCCAATCATCATTATAAAAAAAAAGAGAAAAAACAGAGATGAAATTATGGGATGTGAGAAAGGGGAGGAAAGAAAAGAGCGATAATTAAAAAAAAGGATGGAAAATGAACAAGCAAGTGCTAGAAAAGCAAAGAAAAGAGAAGGTTGAAATGAACAAATTGGGATGATGCCAATTGACCTTGTGACCCTCGAAGTCATTCTTGAACCGTTAATTGTTGCTAGGTGCATTACACACAATGTGATATTTGTAGCTGTTAAATTCCCTAACGCTAACATGATGACATCATTTTGTTCCTCTTTGTTATCTTCATTATAGCAGAAGGTTGGTTGGTTTGTGGTTCTTAAACTGGTAACTCTTCCATACAATACAAGGTCAGAGCGAGGTAGCCATGGATGGCAAAGACTTGGACACAGGTGTTGTTGATCCGCCTGAGGAGATTGTTGGATCAGAATCTGAGTTGAAAGAAGAGGTCTTAAGGTTGAAAAGACAGATGGCCGAAATATACCAAGCCTGGATTAGTGGGCATCCTCCACCATTAGTTCCCGCTAACTACACTGAAAGCCTTGTCACCATTCCACCACTGTCACAAATTCAGATCACCACTGCTGCCGATATCTCTCCACAACCTTTTCACACTCCACCTGTCAAAACCACCTCATATCCTGCTCCTTTGACCACTTATGTTTTTGTAGCTCCTCCACCAGCTACTTTTCCTCGATCCTCTAACGAGACTGTGTTCAAAGTCCCCGATGCCCAACATTATACTCCAGAACCAACTTTCTACGTTTCGGATCCATACTCTCACGCTCCTCATTTTGAGCCTCCCCGTGAAACTGCCTGCTAAGACGGTGGAGCAAGACAAGATATCCAGGAAAGTGAAAATCTTAGAGCAGTCTTTAAGAAACATGCAAGGGATAGGGAGCCAGATGAGCGTGTCTTACAAAGATTTGTGCTTGTTTCCTAACATCCAACTGCCTGCTGGGTTTAAAATGCCAAAGTTTGATTTGTATGACGGACATGGAGATCCCGTGGCTCATTTGAGAGGCTATTGCAGTAAGATGAGAGGTGCCGGTGGGAAGGAAAAATTATTGATGGCATATTTCAGTAAGAGTTTTAATGGGGCAAATCTGGAGTGGTACACCCGCCGAGACGCTAGCAGGTGGTACACATGGGACGATACGGCTCAGGCCTTTGCCCGGCACTTTCAGTACAATATAAAAATTGTCCCGGATCGCATGTCCCTCACAAAGATGGAAAAGAAGCCTAATGAAAGCTTTAGGGAATACGGGCTCAGATGGAGAGAGCATGTTGCCCGAGTCAATTCCCCGATGGAAGAAGATGAGATGGTCGAGTACTTTCTTCAAGCTAAAGAGCCAACTTACTTTGGGCATTTGATCTCGGCTGTGGGTAAGCCTTTTAATGATGTTGTAAAAATAGGAGAAATGGTAGAAGATGGGCTGAAGTCGAGCAAGATCATGAGCTATTCTGCTTTAAAAGCCACAACACGAGCAATTCAGAACGACACAGGAAACTTGCTGGGTCAGAAGGAACATGATGATATTGCCATGGTTGTCTCAGGATCTCAACATGGTCCAACGGGTCCGCCTCACCAATATGCTCATCCCCAACCCCAAACCTATCCCCGAGCTCCACATAATCCACCCCATTATTATCCTCCGAACAACCCGGTCATCTGTCCGACCACTGGATCACTCCTTATGGCGAGCGCCAGCACCGTATAATGCACTTTTGCCTTCACAACATTTTCGAGCATCCAACAACCTTAGGAAACTGGGGCATGGAAGGGAACAAAGGCAAAGAAATAGTTTCATGCTAATCGGGGAATCCTACACAAGCCTGTTTGAAAAGTTAAAACATTCTGGCCTGATTGAGCCGCTCCTCGGCTATACTCTGGACCCATATGCAAAAGGTTTGATCCTACTGTACGGTACATGTACCACTCTAATGTCCAAGGGCATAGCATTGAAGATTGTCGTCCTTTGAAAAGGAAAATAGAAAGAATGATTCAAGAAGGGATAATTGCGATCAAGGACAGTGACAGGGAGTATGTGAATCCTCTTGGGAACTTGCTGACTCAAGTTAATGATATTGAAGTTGGTAATGGTCTTGATAATATTGATTTGGAACTCAGTGGCTAAGATGCCGATCTTGGTAATTGGAAATACGCTCCATTTCTTGGCTAGCCGGTGAGGAGTATTGGTGGTTTATTTTGTTGTCATTTCTGTTGTTTGGGTTATTTCAGGGTTGTAATACAGATATTGTCTTGTGACTCAAAACCTTCTATCCTTTTATTTTGCCTAGTTCCTTTAGTCGTAGTAACTCATTTGGTGTTATCTAGGTTTGTTCCAGGGTTGTAACCCCAGTTTATTTTTCTTGTGTTGTTGTTCAAACCCTTTCACCGTCTATCTAATGCAATTTTCTGTTTTCTGTTATTTCTAGTCATGTTCTCTTTTCCTTTTATAGTTCTTTTCATGCTGGCTCTAGTGACATGACATGCACACATAATTCTAGGCCTGGTCTTACAAGTTAGTTTAATCATGAAGCAATGAAATAATTTTGAAGATGATAGGGACATTTGAGGGAAATAAGTACAGATTTAGACATTTTGAGATCATTTAAAGCCCGAATTGTGTGAAACTGGGGCAGATAGTTTGGGAAGTTAATAGGACGACAAGAATTTGTTACAAGAGAGTGCGCCCCAACAATCTGAAGTAAGCAACTTTGAGTTCAAGTGCATCTCAAGTTGCGAGATAAAGCCAAGGGAGTTTGCTCCAAAACAGACGGAGGGCATCCGTTGTATAAAAGAAACTACCCAACGAGAGTTTTGTACTTGACAAGGCACTAAAAAAAGGCATACCAGTGATATCAACGCCGGATCTGCAAAAGAAATGTTGTACTTGGCATTTTCAGGGATTGGGAGGCCCTCTTTCAGCTACCCAAATACTTTATACCATTCGGTACCCCTTTTGAGCCTATGCCAATTTTCTTGACCTCCCCTCTTTTGGAATCGAGTTAGAGTCATTAAAAAAAGGTTTGTTTTAGAAACTTCATTCAAAAAAATTCAAAAAAGAGAAAAAAACAAAAAAAAAGAGAAAAAAAAGAGAAAAAAGAAAGAAACAAAAAGAAAAGGAAAGAAAAATAGCAGCAACAAAGAGTAGTCTTGTGAACTACGTTTGACATGATTCTTGTTACAACAAGATATGTAGGCAGCCTTACGGTTCGGTCGCACCAAAGAAAATATTTCATAATCCCACAAAGTTAAGCGTGGGGCAATTTTTCTTAGAATCAAATTCTCTTGTTTTAGAAATTGGGGCAAAGTTTTAGAATGGATTCCAAAAGTTGTAAATAAATTAACCCCATTGTCTTAGTTATTTTGAGCCTTTATGATATCCTTTCTTTCTAACCCTGTCCAAAAGCCACATTACAGTCCAAGAAGACCTCCCAAGTAATCTTTGAGAATGTTGAGTTAGCCATGCCAATAGCATATGATATTTTTACCATGGTTAATGCCTTTTCATCTACAGAATCAGAGGAAGTAAAAAGAAAAAGAACAAAATGAGAGTGTCTTATCGGTGAAAACCTTCACAAGCACCATAAGGCGACGGTGAGTTGAGAGAAAGAGCAAAATGAGAGAGGCTTGATGGTGAAAACCCTCCGGGCACTACAAGTCGGATAAGGATAGAGAGTCAGATAGGATAATCGGAGCATTGAAGCCCAGTTTCACGACGAAGAGGTACAACAAGAGTTGAATATTAGACTTGCCTGACAGATTAGGCCACTTAATCCAAATGTGCGTGTCATGGTCATTAGAGTTGGTATCCACATATGATAAATTTCTACTTTGTAATTTTCCTGTTAGGTATCATCTCTTTCCATTGTCCCTTACTCTGTTCCTTTTGTTTTGTTTACTTCTTCTTCTTGAGTCTGTTTGGTCAGAACAAGTGAGAAATGACTTCAAAATTTGCTACCAGCTTTCCAATTGCACAAAACTGAATCTGGCTAGCACATCAAAGCGGCATAAGTGAGGAAACTGGTATGCGCACTGAGTTGGTAGCAATCAACGTGCTTTGGGATTCATGCGAAATGCAAAGGTTCGGTAAAGGCCAATTCAAGGGCAATGTGACAGATAGAAGGTATTGGGCTTGAACGGATCCGAGGTGTTCTCTATGATAAGGGTTGACAGAAAGGTGGTTAGCCAATAACAAGCAAGGTCTTGCAAGTTGAAATCAAAGTTATCATGGCAAGTGTAGGAGCGATTTCCCTCAAGATCAAGGCCACAAACCAACCACCATGTTTAAACTCATAAGCTTTCTTTGTTTGAAACAGGGGCGAAGACTGTGTCCAAATCAAAGCTTGGAAGCTTGAATCCTTTCAGGTGTCATGCCCAATTTTGTCAGCACAAATGCTGTATGAGAATTTTTTTTACCTCCTAGGAATTCCCCTAGTTGAGAAGACCATCACTTCTCAAGAATTTGCCCTAGTTGAGAAGAATCATACCTCCTAGACATCCCTCTAGTTGGGAAGAATCTTTAGTTTTCCTTAAGTTCAGGGGCCCCGCCTGGAGAATAGGGTCATGTCTTAGTTTCTTAAGTTTCTAATCTTTAGTTTGTCTTGAGTTCAGGGGTCCTGCCTGGAGAATAGGGTCATGTCTTAGTTTGTTAAGTTACTAATCTTTAGTTTGTCTTGAGTTTAGGGGTCCCACCTGGAGAATAGGGTCAATTTTCAATTTTTGTATAGTTGGATCATCATTAGTTTTCCTGGAGTTCAGGGATCCCGCCTGGAGAATAGGGCTAATTTTAATTTTCTTAAGTTGATAGTCTTTAGTTTTCTTAATTTCAGGGGTCTCGCCTGGAGAATAGGGTCAATTTTTAGTTTAGTCAAGCTCAGTTTATAGTTTTCCTCAAGCTCAATCTCAAATCTAAGAGACACTTCCTAGTTTGGGTTTTTCAGATTTTATTTCTTTAGGGGATGCACTTCCTAATTTTAGGCTAAAAGTTTCACCCGTAGGAGATGCACTTCCTAATCGAGGTTTTTCAAGTTATTCTTTTAGGAGATGCACTTCCTAAGTTGAGATTTCACCCCTAGGAGACGCACTTCCTAGTTTGGTTCATTCAAGTTTCACCCCTAGGAGACGCACTTCCTAGTTTTAGGTTAAAGGGTTCACCCCTAGGAGACACACTTCCTATTGTGGGTATTTCAAGTTATATTTTGTTTTAGGAGACGCACTTCCTAAATGGAGATTTTACCCTTAGGAGACGCACTTCCTAGTTTGGTTCATTTAAGTTTCACCCCTAGGAGACGCACTTCCTAGTTTGGGTCATTTGACTTCATCCCTAGGAGACACACTTCCTAGTTTGAGTCATTGAAGTTTCACCTCTAGGAGACGCACTTCCTAGTCTGGGTCTTTCAAGTTGTATTTTTGTTTTAGGAGACGCACTTCCTAAATTGAGATTTCATCCCTAGGAAACGCACTTCCTAGTTTGGGTCATTTAAGTTCATCCCTAGGAAACACACTTCCTATTTTGAGTCATTGATGTTTCACCCCTAGGATGCGCACTTCCTAGTCTAGGTCTTTTAGGTTGTATTTTTGTTTTAGGAGACGCACTTCCTAAATTGAGATTTTACCCTAGAAGACGCACTTCCTAGTTTGAGCCATTTAAGTTCATTCACTATGAGGCCCGCATATTTATTATGTGATCGCATAATGGGCCGCATAGTTGACCTCAAAATTACCATCAAACTGTCTGACTCTGCAGCGACTATGCCGTCCGCATAGCTATTATGAGACCGCATAATGGATCTCATAAACGCACTTCTCTGGAAATCATTTTTCCTTAACTTTTTAATGCATAGATCAGTCCAAAGGGTCCGAACCGCAGCGAGCTAATTTCTAACACATATTCCTAACTTTGCACTACGAGCTTTCGGGTTTTGAGTAGAAATTTTTACGAGGCCTTAAAGAGACGCACTTCCTAAATTGAGATTTCACCCCTAGGAGACGCACTTCCTAGTTTGGTTCATTCATGTTTCACCCCTAGGAGATGCACTTCCTAGTTTGGTTCATTCAAGTTTCACTCGTAGGAGACTCACTTCCTAATCTGGGTCATTCAGGTTTTATTTTTAGTAGACGCATTTGCTAGTCAAAATTTCTTGGTTTTACTCACAGGAAACGCACATCCTAGTCGAGTCTTTAGTTTACTCTCATCATTGCATCAATAGCACAAGTGGTTTACAATTTTGCTAACAACTTACAAATCTTCCTAGTGCAAAGTGGGGCAGAAAATTTTGTTTGTTTTGTTGTTTTAATTGCAGGCACCCACATGGAGAACAAGGGAATTCGTTTCGGAATTATTTCAAGTTTCAAGTCAGTAGCAGGCGCCCACCTGGAGAACAAGGGAAGCCATATCAGAATTCAATTCAAGATAGAAGTAGCAGAAGCTCGCGGCAAGAATACGAGTCAACAGTCCGAGATGACCAAATGAAGTAGTCTCAATCCAAAAAAAAAGAAGTGAATCCAAAATGTAGAAGCAGAAAAAAGATTTGAATTGCTCAAGACGTGGTTGAAGTCACGAGCACTACATGTCCGGTCTTGATCCGAAAAAGCCGAAGAAGAATGAACTAGCACCTGCAGCTAGCAAGCGTCAAGGTTGAAATCTAAAGTCTGCATGAAGAACCATTCAGGATTCAAGATCAAGCTTCAGAAGACTTATAGATAGGAATTTTGTAACTCATAGTTGACATGCTTAGTTAGTCTTTTTCATTTTTTGATGTAATAATAGGACCGCAGACTGGAACCTTGATAGAACGTCACCTCACTCGGCTCTCCGCCTCGGTATACTCCATCACGTTCCTACTTCTGAACTACACGTGGCCTGATTCCTTTATAGCCAAGGATATGTAGGTAGCTCAGATACCAGGGCTCGGTCATATTCTCCTTTCTCTTAGTTTTTGGTCTCTCTAAATAAGGGTCGGGTCAAAAAATCTGTCTCGTCGTTCTTTGTCTAAAAACTCTTCACATTTCCAGTCAAAGAGGGGCAGCTGTAGACATGTAATTTTTGACCCTCCCCAAATTTTACACATTTTTAGCGTAAATAGTTAGTTGAGGTCCAATATCGCTATTTTAACTAGTTTTGACCCTTTTACTTTATTTTATTACAAAAATAAAAATTATAAAAATATTTTCTTTTATTTAGCTAATTGATATTTTATTTAGTTATTTTTAGTTCATCTTCCTTTCATAAAATTAAAAAATACCAAAAATAGTTTCCTATTTTATATTGTGTAATTAATTAGATTGATTTTTGCATTATGTAGTATAGTTATCTTATATTAAAGGGATTTAGCTATGGTTTTTGGACAATAATTTTTGGAGTCTTGGAGCCCAATTCTAAGATCCAATAAGACATGGACCTACCCCAATCTCCTAAATTCAAGCTCAAAATGGGACGACCTTTTGATCCCAATACCCTTAAACCCACAAAAAAGCCAAATTTCCTAATAACCCTTCACCTTTAAGACACCATAAGACCTAAAAAGCTGGGAGAATACAAAGAGAACCCCTAACCTAGAGAAAAGATAGCAGCCGTTTCTGATCAAAACAAAGACCTTGGATATCATCTTCTTCTTTAAAAGAAGCAGCCATGAAAGAACACTGCTCCCAGCCGTGAAACACACACCCTTCTTCTTCTTCTTCTTCACATTTTCGACAACGAAAGAACACCCTTGATCTCCATTTTCCTCTACACCCTTCAAGCTAAGCATTTGCTTCTTCACCAAAAAACCAACGAGCTCCCTCACCACCACAAACAAAATACACACGCATACAAATTCACGCAAAAATAAGAAAAAGGGGGGGGGGGGGGGTGGAGGGCTGGGAAGGACGGCCAAAACAGGGGTTCCGTTAATCAGCTTCAAATCGACTTAATAGGTTGGAATTTTATTCTCGGCTAAGCAACTTCAGATTCTTCAACGAAGTTCTCAGAGTTATGTAATACCAAGAGAAAAGAGGGGTCGAGCAGGTTCCGCTGGGTCCTGTCCGAGTTTTCTGTTTCCATTTCTTCGATTGTATATCAGTGGGAAGGACGGCCAAAACAGGGGTTCCGTTAATCAGCTTCAAATCGACTCAATAGGTTGGAATTTCATTCTCGTCTAAGCAACTTCAGATTCTTCAACGAAGTTCTCAGAGTTATGTAATACCAAGAGAAAAGAGGGGTCCAGCAGGTTCCGCTGGGTCCTGTCCGAGTTTTCTGTTTCCATTTCTTTGATTGTATTTCAGTAGTTTAGTTATGTTTTGCTGTCGGCGTCTCTTGCGTATACTGTTCAGAGGACATTTTTAATTGGAAAAGCTCAACATAAGGTCTGTTTCTTACTCTGCCTTTTGAATGTTTGTTGTGATTCTTGTGGATGTTGGGTGAAGATGGAATGCACTCTAATTGTTTTCTACGTTTGATTGTTTGTCTGCAATTTGATTCCCCATTTTAGTCCATTTTTCTGATTCGTAATCATATATCTATTAACTGGTTCAATCCCGTAATTGGTTTCATGAAAATTTGACACAAATGGGCTCATTTAGTTAAAACTTGTGTGGGTTTGGTCATAGTGACATTTAGGCAGAAGATTTTGGACAACATTTTTATTTAAAAAAGTTAATGAAAGAGTGTTTGCTGGGATGGAGTTAATAAGGTTTTGTTAGTAAGAATCGAAGGATGATTTTTGGCTCAAGATAATCCGTGCTGCTATCTATTCTTGTTTCATTAATCAATTGCTAGAAGCATTTTTAGGCCGTTAATGTTCGAGTGGGCAATCTTTAGGATTTTCGATGTTCATCTGACATAATTACGGGCCCCAAAAATAAATCGAGATATGCTTTCACGCAATTTCGGCGAAACAATCTTAATAATAATAAAATGCTTATAATCGTGTACTCGTTCGCGTGACACGAGTACTATTTAAGAAATGAATATTCGTAGAAAATGCTTTAGGTGCGACTTAATCTATCATCGTGATTGTGTACACGTTCTCGTGACATATTTACGATTTTCAAACTAAATTGTGGTATGCGTTCGTGCAACTTTGGCCAAACTTTCATAATATTAACAAAGCGTGATTAATTGTGGACACGTACGTGTGACATGATTCTTGACTTGCCAAACGAAATGAGTACACGTACGCGTGACTCATTTTAAGATAATTCCTTCATTATGAATAATCGAGTAAATAAAAGCGGTTAAGGGGGTAGATGCACATAGGTTTAAAAATAAGTAATTAGACAATTTAATAAGACAGGTATGATTAAAGCGACCGTGCTAAAATCAAGGAACTCGGGAATACCTAACACCTTCTCCCGAGTTAACAGAATTTCTTACCCGAATTTCTGTGTTTCGCGGACTGTAAAACAGAGTCAAACTTCCTCGATTCGGGATTTTGAACCGGTGACTTGGGACACCATAAATTATCCCAAGTGGCGACTCTGAATTTGAATAAATAATCCGTTTCGATTGTTGTCACTTTATTTGGAAAAAATCCCTTATAACCCCCCCCCCCCCCCCCCACTTTTCCGGGTAGAAAAAGGAGGTGTGACAGGTGCGGGATCGCAGAAGCAAAAGAGAAACCGCAGATGCGGCCATGGGCAAGGAGGTCAGAAGGCGCAGGTGCGGAAGTTTCAGCGCACCTGCGAGACCGCAGGTGCGGAAGGAGGTGCGCAGGTGCGGCTCCTGGGGTTTAAGTCAAAACCGTAGGAGCGGCTTGGTTGACCGTAGAAGCGGCTCCGCAGGTGCGAAAAATGGACTGCAGATGCGAAACCCTGGGCCAGAAAGTATATAAACCCTCCTTCGCAATTTTTGAGTTTTTCTTCACCATTTTCATACAGGTTTGAGCTTGAGGGAGCAAATTGAAGAGGGATTTCAAGGGGATTTCGTGGAGGTAAGGTTTTTGGACCCTAAACTTGTTTCTATGATGGTTTCTAACTGATTAGGCTTGAAATTTATGGAAATTAGTGGTTAATAATTGAAGAACTAGTTGGAGACCTTTGATTAAGGATTTGAGGGGTTGTTTGTGGTCGGATTTTGGTATATTTGATATGTACGAACTCGTGAGAATGTAAGGATTCTATTGATGTGACTTTTAATGGATTTTGAGACGTGGGCCCGGGGGTCGATTTTGGTCAATTTCGGGTTTCTTAATGAAATTTTACTATTTTCGCATGTGCTTCGTTCTCCTAGCATATTCTAATGTTATGATTCGGATTTTGGGTAGATTCGACGCGTGTTGAGGCAGAGTCGAGAGGCAAAGGCGTCGCGGAGTAGTATTTCATCCAGTTTGAGGTAAGTAACCATTGTAAATCTAGACCTGAGGGTATGAAACCCCGATATTTCGTATTATTTTGATAAATGAGGTAATGCACATGCTAGGTGGCGAGCGTATGGGCGTGCACCGGTAGGGATTGTGACTTGGTCCGTCCCGTAGCGGCTATCAAGCCGCGAATTTGATTTGAAATCTTATGATATTCCGTATTTTAGAGATTTATACTATATTTTGGGTTGTACGCCGTGTTTGGGGCCTTATACCGACCTGTATAGACCCTTATGGGTATTTTTGCTACTTTCCTCACTCTATTTGATTTGAAAGCATATCCTCTGTCATGTTTTATCTGTTTATTTTAAAACCGGTTTCATTGCTATACTGCTTAATATATGAAAACTGTTTGGGCTGAGTTCCCTGATTTTCACCGGTATGCCCGAGAGGCCGTGAGGACCTAATGGTGAGGATTATATATATACATTATGGATCGGGCTGCACGCCGCGGCGATATATATATATATATATATATATATATAAAATATTGATGGGGCTGCATGCCATAACAATATTTATATGGATTAGGCTGCACGCCGCAGCAATACGTATTGAGTCGGGCTGCGCGCCGCAGCGATATGATGCTTGGGCTATAGGAGCCCCTCCAGAGTCTGTACACCCCCAGTGAGCGTAGTCGACTATAAACTATGGATCGGGCTGCACGCCTCAACGGTTATTACTATTATTACTATTATGAGATATTTATTGAGCCGTAGTGCTGAGTGTGAGTACTAATTGACGAGAGCTGAGTCACGAATGACTAGAGGCTTGCCTGAGGGGCTATGCTTATGAGTGATACCTTGCCCGAGGGGCTTGTTTATGACATTATGCTGTTTTCACTCTACTTTTATTCTGGACCTTTGTTGAAAAATGTTGAATAAATGTCTTTAAAAGGATTTCAATTTAAACTAGAGTTTTATGAGATTACTGATTATTGAACTGCAGATTTGACTTGATATTTCTGTTAAAATTTCTTATTTATGATTTTTAAATGCTCGTCACTGCACTCAGACTATATTTACTTTAGTTACTTACTAAGTTGGCGTGCTCACGTTACTCCCTGCACCTTTTGTGCAGATCCAGGTGTCCGAGCCTCTGAGTGAGAGCTTCCAGCACTCTCAGAGTCGTATCCGGAGGTCGCAAGGTAGCTGCACGGTGTTCGCAGCCCTGCCTTCCTCCTTCATATCTTAGTATTTTGTTATGTTTAGACTTACTATGTATTATTCAGACATTGTTGGTTGTGCTTAGAGGCTCATGACTAGTGACACCGGATTCGGGCTGTGTTAGAATATTTTGTACTGGTTTTCTGCTTATTTCTGATAGTTTATATATTTCATATGATGAATTTGAGACTTAATCGGTTTAGAAAATGATTTTATTCGATGTGGTAAATATTGGTTTGGCTTGCCTGGTACTGTGATAGGCGCCATCACGACCGGGGTATTTGGGGTCGTGATAAGTTGGTATCAGAGATTAGGTTACATAGGTCTCACGAGTCATGAGCAGGTTTAGTAGAGTCTCGTGGATTGGTACGGAGACGTCTGTACTTATCCTCGAGAGGCTGCAGAACCTTTAGGAAAAACTTCACATTCTTGAAATTCCTGTCGTGCGAATATGTTGATTCTAGTACTAAACCTTTGTTATTCTATTCTCTCACAGATGGTGAGGACGCGTGCTACCAGTTAGGATGGACGACCACCAGTTGAGGCCACTAGAGGCTGAGCTCGCGGTCGAGGCCGTGGTAGGGGTAGGAGTGTAGTCCGTAAAGTAGAGGGGGCAGCACTTGCAGATCCACCAACCGCCCCAGTTCATGATCAGATTCCAATGGGGGATGCTCTAGCGGGACCAGCTCAGGCACCCGTTGTGCCTATTGTCATTCCGGGTTTTCAGGAGACCATGGCTCAGATCTTGACCGTGTGCACTAGTCTTGCTCAGGCGGTCGCAGTTTCCTCTACCGCAGCCACTTCTCAGGCTGGGGAAGACACTCAGACTCCTGCCGCCCGCACACCCGAGCAGGTTGTTCAGGGATTGCAGACACCGGAGGTACCTCCAGCCCAGCCGGTTGCACTCGCTCAGGGTTTTGTAGTACTAGTTATGCCTGAGGACGAGCAACGTCGATTGTAGAGGTTTGATAGACTTTAACCTCCGACTTTCAGTGGTACAGAGGGTGAGGATGCCCAGGGATTCTTGGACAAGTGTCAGAGGATTCTTCGTACAACGGGTATTCTGGAGACTAGCGGGGTAGCATTTACTACTTTTCAGTTCTCTGGAGCTGCCTTTACTTGGTGGGAGGCATAGGAGAGGCGTAGGATTGTTGATGCAGCGCCCCTTACCTGGCAGCACTTCTCCGCTCTCTTTTTGGAGAAGTATGTGCCACAGTCCCGCAGAGAGAAGCTACGCAGGCAGTTCGAGCAGTTGCGTTAGGGAGATATGGCTGTGACGAGTATGAGATGATATTTTCAGAGTTAGCTCATCATGCTGTTTGGTTGGTTCCTACGGACAGAGTGAGGATTAGGAGGTTCGTGGATGGCCTCACATATCAGCTTCGGATTCTCCTGACCAGAGAGAGGATGTCCGGTGCTAGCTTTGAGCAGGTTGTTGATATTACTTGAGAGATTGAGTGAGCTCATTGCCAGGAGCGAGATGAGAGGAAGGCCAAGAGGCCTCGGGGATCTGGTATTTTTGGCGGAGCTCCTTCGAGGGGTCAGTTTCAGCACGGCAGAGGCCATCCATTCAGAAATGCTCAGTCAGTTCGCCCAGTTCATTGTGAGGCATTTTCAGGCCATGGGTCTCATGGTTCTCAATAGGTCCATTGATCACTCAGTGCCCTACCAGCCCAGAGTTCGTCTCATGCTCCATCGGTTCAAGGTTCTTCCATGCTAGGTCCTTCTACTGGTCATCCCGGTGCCAGGGTTCCCTTTAGTCCCCGTTCCCCACACCAAGGAGTTTTTACGAGTGTGGAGAGTTTGGACATATGAGGAGGTAGTGTCCTTGTCTTTTTGAGGGTCCGTCTCAACAGAGGAGTCAGCCCTGGACTTCAGCTCCAGTTACTTCACCACCCGCTCAGGCAGCCAGGGGTGGGGTTCAGTTAGCCAGGGGTCGCCTTAGAGGGGGAGGTCGATCGGGTGGTGGTCAGGCCCGTTTCTATGCACTCCCAGCCAGACTAGATGCTATTGCTTCAGCTGCGGTAATTACAGGTATTGTCTCATTCTGCCACAGAGATGCCTCTATATTATTTGATCCTGGTTCCACTTTTTCATATGTGTCATCATATTTTACTTATTATCTGGATACGCCCTATGAGTCTCTTTTTCATCTATTCGTATATCTACTCCAGTGAGCAATAGTGTTGTTGTAGACCGTGCATAACGATCATGTGTGGTGACTATTGGGGGTCTGGAGACCCGAGTGGATCTTTTGTTACTTTATATGGTGGATTTCGATGTGATTTTGGGCATGGATTGGTTATCCCTATGTCGTTATATATTGGATTGTCATGCTAAGACAGTGACGTTGGCTATGCCGGGTGTGCCACGGATTGAGTGGCGAGGTTCGACTGATTTTGTTCCCAGTAGGGTGATTTCACTTCTGAAGGCCCAGTGGATGGTTGGGAAAGGTTATGTTTCATACCTAGCCTTTGTGAGGGATGTCAATGCAGAGAATCCTAGTATTGATTCTGTTTCTATAGTGAGGGATTTTTCCGAGGTGTTTCCTGTAGACCTGTCGGGCATTCCATCGGACAGGGATATTAATTTTGGTATTGATCTGGTGCCGGGCATTCAGCCTATTTCTATTCCACCGTATCGTATGGAACCAGCAGAGTTGAAGGAGTTGAAGGAGCAGCTTCAGGAACTCCTTAATAAGGGGTTTATTCGGCCTAGTGTGACACTGTGGGGTGTGCCTGTCCTATTTGTGAAAAAGAAGGATGGCACGATGAGAATGTGCATTGATTACAGGCAGTTGAACAAGGTTACAATTAAGAACAAGTATCCTTTGCCTCGCATTGATGATTTGTTTGACCAGCTTTAGGGAGCGACGGTGTTCTCCAAGATTGATCTCCGTTCAGGGTATCACTAGTTGAAGATCAGGGACTCGGATATTCTTAAGACAGCTTTCAGGACCCGATATGGTCATTGTGAGTTCCTCATTATGTCTTTTGGGCTGGCCAATGCCCCAGCAGCGTTCATGCATTTGATGAACAGCGTGTTCCGGCCTTATCTCGATTCATTCGTTATTGTTTTCATTGATGATATTCTGGTATACTCACGTAGTCAGGAGGAGCACGCAGAGCATTTGAGAGTTGTGTTGTAGAGATTGAGGGAGGAGAAGCTTCTCCACATGTGAGTTTTGGCTCAGTTTAGTGGCTTTCATGGGCACGTGGTGTTCAGTGAGGGCATTCAGGTTGATCCGATGAAGATAGAGGCGGTTCAGAGTTGGCCCAGATCGTCCTCAACCATATAAATTCACAGCTTCTCTTGGTTTGGCGAGTTATTACCGTGGATTTGTTTGGGGATTTTCATCTATTGCATCACCCTTGACCAAATTGATTCAAAAGGGTGCTTTATTTAGGTGGTCGGATGAGTGTGAGACGAGCTTTCAGAAGCTCAAGACTGCCTTGACCACAGCTCAAGTATTGGTTTTGCCATCAGCTTCGGGTTCATATATCGTGTATTGTGATGCTTCGAGAGTTGGTATTGGGTGTGTGTTGATGCAGGAAGGTAGAGTTATTGCTTATGCTTCTCGTCAGTTGAAGCCCTATGAGAAGAACTACCATGTTAATGATCTAGAGTTGGCTCCCATTGTTCACGCATTGAAGATTTGGAGGCATTATCTGTACATTGTGTCTTGTGAGGTGTTTACTGATCATCATAGCCTCCAGCACTTGTTCAAGCAAAAGGATCTCAATTTGAGGCAGCGGAGATGGTTGGAGCTGCTAAAGGATTATGATATTACTATCTTGTACCATCCGCGAAAGGCCAATGTAGTGGCGGATGCTTTGATTAGGAAGGCAGTGAGTATGGGGAGTTTGGCATATATTCCTATCGGGGAGAGACCTCTTGCAGTTGATGTTTAGGCCTTGGCCAATCGGTTCGTGAGGTTGGATATTTCGGAGCCTAGTTGGGTATTGGCTTGTGTGATTTATCGATCTTCCTTATTTGATCGTATTAGAGAGCGCCAGTATGATGATCCTCATTTGCTGGTCCTAATGGACAGAGTTCAGCACGATGATGCAAGAGATGTGACTATATGTGATGATGGGGTATTGAGGATGCAGGGTCGGATATGTGTGCTCAATGTGGATAGGCTTCGGGAGTTGATCTTAGAGGAGGCCCATAGCTCGGAGTATTCCATTCATCCGGGTGCCGCGAAGATGTATCAGGATTTGAGACAGCATTATTGGTGGAGAAGAATGAAGAAGGATATTGTGGGATTTGTAGCTCGGTGTCTCAATTGTCAGCAGGTGAAATATGAGCATCAGAGACCGGGTGGCTTGCTTCAGCAGATGGATATTTCAGAGTGGAAGTGGGAGCGGATCACCATGGACTTCGTAGTTGGGCTCCCATGGACTTTGAAGAAGTTCGATGCTATTTGGGTGATTGTGGATCGGCTGACCAAGTCCGCGCACTTCATTCCTGTGTGTACTACCTATTCCTGAGAGCGGTTAGCAGAGATTTTTATCCGACAGGTTGTTCACCTGCATGGGGTTCCAGTTTCCATCATTTTAGATAGAGGTACTCAGTTTACTTCACAATTTTGGAGGGTCGTGCAGCGAGAGTTGGGTACTCAGGTTGAGTTGAGCACAACTTCGCACCCTCAGACGGACGGGCAGTCCGAGCGCACTATTCAGATATTGGAAGACATGTTGCGTGCTTGTGTCATTGATTTTGGAGGGTCATGGGATCAGTTTCTACCGCTCGCGAAGTTTGCTTACAACAATAGTTATCAGTCGAGTATTCAGATGGCTCCATATGAGGCTTTATATGGGAGACGGTGTAGATCTCTAGTTGGTTGGTTTGAGCTGGGTGAGGCTAGGCTTTTGGGTACAGACTTAGTGCAGGATTCTTTGCACAAGGTGAAGGTGATCTAGGAGCTGCTTCGTACAGCACAGTCGAGACAAAAGAGTTATGCTGACAGGAATGTCCGTGATATGTCTTACATGGTTGGGGAGAAGGTTCTACTGAAGGTTTCACCCATAAAGGGTGTTATGAGATTTGGGAGAAGGGTAAATTGAGTAATCGGTTCATTGGGCCTTTTGAGGTGCTACAGAGGATTGGGGATGTGGCTTATGAGCTTGCTTTGCCACCCAGCTTGTCGAGCGTGCATCCGGTATTTCATATTTCTATGCTCCGGAAGTATATTGGCGATCTGTCTCATGTTTTGGACTTCAACACAGTTCAATTAGGTGGTGATTTGACCTATGATGTGGAGCTAGCGGCTATTTTGGAGCGTCAGGTTCGAAAATTAAGATCAAAGGATATAGCTTCAATGAAAGTGCAGTGGAGAGGTCGGCCCGTGGAGGAGGCTACCTGGGAGACCGAGTGAGAGATGCAGAGCAGATATCCTTACCTATTTGAGGCTTCAGGTATGTTCTTGAGTCGTTCGAGGACGAACGTTTGTTTAAGAGGGGGAGGATGTAACGACCCGGCCGGTCATTTTATGAGTTGCTGCTCCGTTTCCCCCTATTTCTACTTCTTTATGTCTTGTTTAGCTGTATTATATGGTATCGTGTTGGTTAGTTTGGGTTCGGAGTGGTTTTGTCGAGAAATGAGACACTTAGTCTCTTGAGTTGGTCTTTTAGTTGGAAAAAGTCAACCGGAAGTTGACTGGTGTGAAAACAATCTCAGAATTTGATTTTTATGATTCGGATAGCTTCGTGAGGTGATTTGGGACTTAGGAGCATGTTCGGAAGGTGTTTTGGAGGTTCGTAGTAGATTTAGGCTTGAATTGGCGAAAATGAAATTTTGGCGTTTTACAATTGGTAGCGAAGATTTTGATATAGGGGTCGGAATGGAATTCCGGAAATTGGAGTAGGTCCGTTGTGTCATTTGGGAGATGTGTGCAAAATTTCATGTCTTTCAGACGAGATTTGATGGGCTTTTTGATCGAATGCGGAATTCGGAAGTTTTTGGAAACCTTAGGCTTGAATCCGAGGGTATTTTGTTGATTCGATGTTGTTTTGGGTGTTCCGAAGTTTGGTATAAGTTTGGTTAGTGGTATATGGCTTTCTAGTGCTTTTGGTTGAGGTCCCGGGGGCCTCGGGGTGATTTCGGATGGTTGACGGGGAGTTGAGAGATGGATTTTGCAGCTGAAGATGCTGAATTTGCTGTCATAACCGCACATGCGGATTGGGGACCGCAGGTGCAGGATCGCAGAAGCGAAAGAGAAACCGCAGATGCGGCCATGGGCAAGGAGGTCAGAAGGTGCAGGTGCGGAAGTTTCAGCGCACCTGCGCGACCGCAGGTACAGCTCCAGAGGTTTAAGTGAAAACCGCAAGAGCGGTTTGGTTAACCGTAGAAGCAGCTCCGCAGGTGCGGAAAATGGACCGCAAATGCGAAAACCCTGGGCCAGAAAGTATATAAACCCTCCTTCGCGATTTTTGAGTTGTTCTTCACCATTTTCATACGGGATTTCGTGGTGGTAAGGTTTTTGAACCCTAAACTTGTTTCTGTGATGGTTTCTAACTGATTATGCTTGAAATTTATGGAAATTAGTGGTTAAAATTTGAAGAACTAGGGCTTGAAATTGGAGACCTTTCATTAAGGATTTGAGGGGTCGTTTGTGGTCGGATTTTGGTATATTTGATATGGACAAACTCGTGAGAATGTAAAGATTCTATTGATGTGACTTTTAATGGATTTTGAGACGTGGGCCCGGGGTCGGGTTTGGTCAATTTCGGGTTTATTGATGAAATTTAATTATTTTCGCATGGGCTTCGTTCCCCTAGCATATTCTAATGTTGTGATTCGGATTTTGGGTAGATCGACGCGTGTTGAGGCCGAGTCGAGAGGCAAAGGCGTCGCAGAGTAGTATTTCATCCGGTTTGAGGTAAGTAACCATTGTAAGTCTAGACCTAAGGGTATGAAACCCCGGTATTTCGTATTATTTTGATAAATGAGGTAACACACATGGTAGGTGACGAGCGTGTGGGTGTTCACCGGTAGGGATTGTGACTTGGTCCGTCCCATAACGGCTATTAAGCCGCGAGTTTGATTTGAAATCTTATGATATTCCACATTTTAGAGATTTATACTATATTTTGGGTTGTACACCGTGTTTGGGGCCTTGTGCCGACCTGTAAAGACCCTTGGGGTATTTTTAGTACTTTTCTCACTCTATTTGATTTGAAAGCATATCCTCAGTCATGTTTTATCTGTTTATTGTTTAAAACCGGTTTCATTACTATACTTCTTAATATATGAAAACTGTTTGGGCTGAGTCCGTGATTTTCACCGATATGCCCGAGAGGCCGTGAGGTTAATGACTAAGAGAGGTTGAGGACCTAATGGTGAGGATTATATATATACATTATGGAACGCTCTGCGCGCCGTATATATATATATATATATATATATATATATTATGGATCGGGATGCACGCCGTGGATCGGGATGCACGCCGTGGATCGGGATGCACGCCGTGGATCGAGCTGCACGCCGCAACGATACGTATTTTGTCGGGCTGCGTGCCGCAGCGATATGACGCTCGGGCTGTAGGAGCCCCTCCGAAGTTTGTACACTCCCAGTGAGCATAGTCGACTATAAACTATGGATCGGGCTGCACGCCGCAGCGGTTATTACTATTATTATTATTATGAGATATCTATTGAGCCGGAGTGTTGAGTGTGAGTACTAATTGACGAGAGCTGAGGTTATCGCTAAAACTGCTAATAAAAAACCGAAATAACTAGTTATAGTAAGCATGAAGGGGCTAAATTAAATGAAATATGTTCTTTTTATACATATGTTTAAAAAGCACTTACCTAAGTTTCAAAATAAAATAGGAGGATAGGCAAAAATCTCAATTTCAATTGAAAGAATAAGAGTCACGAGTGACTGAGAGGCTTGCCCGGGGGGCTATACTTATGAGTGATACCTTGCCCGAGGGGCTTGTTTATGACATTATCCTGTTTTCACTCTACTTTTGTTCTGAACCTCTGTTGAAAAATGTTGAATAAATGTCTTTAAAAGGATTTCAATTGAAATTGGAGTTTTATGAGATTACTGATTATTGAACTGCAGATTTGACTTGATATCTCTGTTAAAATTTCTTATATATGATTTTTAAATGCTCATCACTGCACTCAGACTATATTTACTTTAGTTACTTACTGAGTTGGCGTACTCACGTTACTCCCTGCACCTTGTGTGCAGATCCAGGTATCCGAACCTCAGAGTGAGAGCTTTCAGCACTCTCAGAGTCGTATCCGGAGGTCGCAAGGTAGCTGCACGGCGTTCACAACCCTGCCTTCCTTCTTCCTATCTTAGTATTTTTTTATGTTTAGATTTACTATGTATTATTCAAACATTGTTGGGTTGTGCTTAGAGGCTCATGACTAGTGACACCGGATTCGGGCTGTGTTAGAATATGTTGTACTGGTTTTCCGCTTATTTCTGATAGTTTATATATTTCATATGAAGAATTTGAGACTTAATCGGTTTAGAAAATTATTTTATTCGATGTGATAAATATTGGTTTGGCTTGCCTAGTACTGTGATAGGCGCCATCACGTCCGGGGTATTTGGGTTGTGACATAAGCACATTTCATCAGTTTTCGGGAACATAATTAAGCGCTTTTGGACTAAAACAAAATCTAAAAGGCGCTAATAAGTAGTTAAAATCCCCACTTATCAATGACCCATGGTAGAATCAATTAACTAGTCTATTTGTGGTAAAGAAAATGGATATTTAGGGCAAGACTTATTTAAATCAGTATAATGTACACAAACTCGCCACTTTCCTTTTTTCTCTTGAACCACAATAGTATTAGCTAACTAGTTAGGGCACTTTACCTCTCGCATTAAACCAATTTTCAGATGTTTTTGTACCTCATCCTAAATTACTTTATTATTAAATGCTCCTTGCTTCCTTTTCTTCTGTTTGACAGGTGGGTGCATATCACAACCCTAATTTTCCTCCGTAAAATGTCGTGACGGCACCTAGTCTCTACGACTAGGTAAACCTAACAATCAATAATAACTGAACAGATGTAATTAGCAAGTTACTGAAAACAATAATTGATTAAAACCTTCTGAAAACAAAATCTTTCAGTACACACCCCAAAACCGGTAGAATTGAGTCGTATGCTATATGTAATAATTCAAAAATATCTAATACATCACTGCCTAAAAGAAATACAACAGGAAGTAAAATACGGAAGGTGACTCTAAGGCCTGCAGGCGTGGAGCATGTATACCTTGAAGTCTCCCAAGCAGCAGCTACAGACAATCTCTAATGACCAGCACGAGCAGACTTACCTGGTTATGCAAGAAAAAATGTGCATAAGTGTAGTATGAGCACACCACAACATTACCTAGTAAGTATCAAGTATAACCTCAGTATAGTACAGACGAGGCTAGGTCAAGACAACTACTAGGATATAAATAAAAGTATAAAGTGCAATATGGATATGCAATGGAAAGTGAAGGAACAACTAATACGGAGCAAGACGATAGCATGAACTAGTACCAGAAATCAACAATAAAAATGGCATAAAATAAGCAACCAAAGTGCTACGATGATCATGTACGGATAATAACTGCTAGGACAAATCGGAGTGATACAACAAGATATATTCCCACCAAAACACTTTGCAACATGAAATAACAACAAGGATCACAACGAGGTACCGCCTCGTGTATAACGAAACCAAAATCGAGGTACCGCCTCGTATTCACTTTTCTCAATTTCAATCATAATCTTTCCTTATACCGCCCGCGTGAGGCTTACATTTGAATATAGGTTTTGAAAACCATTTCCCCGAAATAGCAACACGCACTTTAGCCCACCTTATGATGCCGCTTGGCTGCACGTAGTTCCCCTACATGAAACACGCAGAAAAGTCCAACCTTATATCGCCACATGCACATCAACCCTAAGCCTTATACCTCCGCATGCGCATCAATATCATATCACAATAACAATTCGCACCACATGTCTTCACAACAATAGCCCATGGCTCCACCAGAACGTATACAAGAATATTAACAACAATAATAATGAAAAATGCTCAGTAAGATAGATGTTTCAACAATAACCAACATCACCTCAACGTATTAACGACTTTCACGATGTCAACACCAAGTAACCACGATATTAGATAAGACTAACTCACAATAAAAGAGATAATATTCAACATAAGTCTCAAATAATGGAAATCAATAAGTAAAGGGATAACATGAACAATTACTTCAGGTAACAAGAATTAACAATGAAGAGATAGCAAGCAACAATAAAAAAGGCAACAAGACCAACTTCAGCATGGGAGCAACATAGCAAGTAGGAGGTAGTACAAGTTCTAAACAATTATTTAAGGCATGTAAGGATAGTCTAACACAGCTAAGGATAAATCAACTATGAGAATTTAGAATACGATATGGCAATTCAATTAAAGCATGGAAATTTCTAAGTAGCCTAAACTGGACCAATACCACATACAACTCGTGTACCCACTTGTCACCTTGCGTACATGGATTTTGCATAGCACAATTGAATTAACTACACCAATCCTAAGGAGTTGTTCCCCTACACGAAGTTAGGCAAGACACGTACCTCAACTAGGCCAATTAAACTCTCGGAAATAGCTTTCCCCCTAAAATATGCCTTCACACGGCTCAAATCTAACCAAAATTGACTCAATATCATGAAACAATGCTAGGGAATTCAATTGCAATAGATAAAGTTAAGATCTTTACATTTTTCCCCAAAAGACAACAAAAGTCAATCCGGAGTTCGTCTGGTCAAAACCTGGGGTAGATTTTGTCTATCCATGATCCCAGGAGTTCATATATGTTATTAATTTCAGAATCCGTGTCCAAATCGACTTTCAAAACTCAAATTCCTATTTTTCAAAAACATGACAAAGTTTCACAAATTTTCACTTTGATTCGCATGATTTTGATATTAAAATCTAAGATAACTTGATGGAATATGATTAGAAATCGATTAGAATCACTTATCTAAGGTTTGTAGGTGAAAACCCCCTCTCCAAGACGCCTCCTACAGAGTCTAGGGTGCAAAAATGAGAGAATGAGTTCAAAAATCCCATCCCTCAGCTATTTGTACTGTCGCAGATGTCGCAAATGCGACCTGGGTTTCGCAAATGCGAACCCCGCAAATGTGAAGAATCACTTGCAAAAGTGAAGACCTTCCATTTCTGCTGTCACCGCAATTGCGATGAAAAGTTCGCAATTGCGAACCTTGGATCTCCGCAAATGCACCATGAAGATCGCAATTGCAAACCAGCTCTCCCCCGGGTACCTATTACAAATGGGAACACTGGGTTCACAAATTCGAACCCAACAAACTTGGCCTAATATCACAATTGCGATCCAAAATCTCGCAAATGCAAGGTCAGAGGCACCTTTGCAAAAAAACCAACAACTTAAGTCTAACAACACTCCGCAAAGCTTCCGAAACTCCCTCGAGCCCTCGGGGCTACAAACCAAACATCCACACAAATTTAAAACTTGATACGAACTCGCTCGCACGATCAAAATACAAAAAGAACATCTAAAACTACGAATTGAGCTCTAACAACAACAACATACCCAGTATTTATCCCACACCGTGGGGTCTGGGGAGGGTAGTGTACGCAGACCTTACCCCTACCTTGTGAGGATAGAGAGGTTGTTTCCAATAGACCCTCGGCTCAAGATAGTATAAGTACCACATTAATAAAAATATAGGCAAGAAGAGACAATATCAAAAAGCCAAATAAAAGCAGAATAACACAACAAGACAGTAAAATGATCAGCAATGAAAGAAAATAATGGTTAATCATAAAAACCTACTACCAATAGAAAATGACACTGCGTGCCAATACTAAAGTTATGAACACTCTACACTACCTACTCTACTACTCTTATTCTCGACCTCCATACCTTCCTATCAAGAGTCATGTCCTCGGTCAGCTGAAGTTACGCCATGTCTTGCCTAATCACTTCTCCCCACCTTTTCTTTGGCCTACCTCTACCTCTCCGTAGGCCCTCTAATGTCAACCTCTGACACCTCCTCACCGGGGCGTCTGTGCTCCTCCTCCTCACATGACCAAACCACCTAAGTCGCGCTTCCCGCATCTTGTCCTCAATAGAAGCCACCCCTACCTTATCACGAATAACCTCATTTCTGATCATATGTAACCTGGTGTGACCGCACATCCACCTCAGCATCCTCATCTCTGCTACCTTCATCTTTTGGACATGAGCAATCATGACTAGCCAACACTAAGCCCCATACAACATCGTAGGTCTGACCACCACTTTGTAGAACTTACCCTTAAGTTTCGGTGGCACCTTCTTGTCACACAAAACACCGGAAGCGAGTCTCCATTTCATCCACCCCACCCTAATACGATGTGCAACATCACCATCAATCTCCCTATCCCCCTGAATAATAGATCCGAGGTACTTAAAACTCCCTCTCCAAGGGATGACCTACGAGTCCAGTCTCACCTCCCCTTCCCCTCCTAAAGTCTCGCCGCTTAACTTACACTCCAAGTATTCTGTCTTGGTCCTGCTCAACTTGAAACCCTTATATTTTAGGGTCTGCCTCCATACCTCTAATTGTGCGTTCACACCATCTCGCGTCTCGTCAATCAATACAATATCATCTGCAAATAGCATGCACTACGGCACCTCCCCTTGGATGTGGCGCGTCAGTATGTCCATCACCAGAGAAAACAAAAATGGGCTTAGTGCTGACCCCTGATGCAACCCCATCATAACCAGAAAACGGTTCGAGTCCCTCCCCCCCCCCCCATCCTCACCCGAGTCTTTACTCCATCATACATGTCCTTTATCAATCTAATGTAGGCAACAAGAACACCTCTAGCCTCCAAATCTCTCCACAAAACCTCCCTCGGAACTTTATCGTACGCCTTTTCTAAGTCGATGAACACCATATGCAAGTCCTTCTTTCTCTCCCTATACTGCTCCATCAATCTCCTAACAAGGTGGATGGCTTCTGTAGTCGAACGCCCCGGCATAAACCCAAATTGGTTCTCGGAAATAGTCACGCTCCTTCTCGCCCTTAGCTCTACCACTCCCTCCCAGACATTCATAGTATGGCTAAGCAGCTTGATACCCCGATAATTATTACAATTTTGGATATCACCCTTGTTCTTGTATACAGGAACTATCGTGCTCCACCTCCACTCTTTGGGCATCTTCTTCGTTCTAAAAATAACATTAAATAACCTAGTGAGCCACTCCAAGCCCGCTTTGCCCACATTCTTCCAGAACTCCACCGGGATTTTATCCGGTCCTGTCGCTTTGCCCCTGCTCATCTTACGCATAGAACCCTAAACTTCATCAACTCTAATCCGCCTACAATGACTCCCGGAGAATTCCAAATCACCTAGTATAATGCTCCTTTCCCCCTCCTCGTTCAAGAGACTATGGAAGTAGGTCCTCCATCTCCGACGGATAAGCCCCTCATCCAACAAAACTCTACCTTCTTCGTCCTTGATGCAGTTCACCTTGTCCAAGTCACGCGCCTTCCTTTCTCGCGCCTTGGCTAACCTAAACAACCTCTTATCCCCACCACGGCCCTCGAGTTCCTTATACAGTTGACTAAAAGCTGCAGTCTTTGCCGCCGTAACTGCTAGCTTAGCCTCTTTCTTAGCCAACTTATAATGCTCCCTATTCGCCCTTTTCTCCTCCCCGTCTACACTTTCCACTAGCTTCAGGTATGCTGCTTTCTTGGTATCCACTTTTCCTTGCACCTCTCCATGAATTTCAAGGAAATTTTCAAGAACTTCTAGAATTACAACTAGGCGTCCGAATCCTATCAAATCAACTCCAAACGTCACCAAATTTTCCAGAAAAGTTCTAAATGCCATAACGGACCTATTCTAAGTCCCAAAATCAAATTCCGTGCTCGATAGCTCAAAGTCGACCTTCGATCAAACTTTTCAACTTTAAGTTGCCAAATTTCAGCAAATCAATCTACGGATTTCCAAAATCAATTTTGGGCATATGCCCAAGTTCAAAATCATGACACAAAGCAATCAGAGCCATAAAAACACAGTTCGTCGTTTTCACAAAAGTCAAAGTTTGTCTAACATTTTAAAATTTAAACTTCTAAGTCAAGAATCAAGGGTCTGAATCAACGCGAAAGCTTCCCGGAATAAAACTAACCAACCCCGCAAGTCATAAAATCATAAACACACATGCGTAAAGCAATAAAAAGGGTAACGAGGCATAATTACACAAAGCGACCGATCGGGTCGTTACATTCTCCCTCTCTTTAAACTAATGTTCATCCTAGAACGTGCATAAGGACATACTTGAAGTGGTGAATAGATGAGAATAACGACTCCGCATGTCGTGCTCAGTCTCTCAGGTTGCCTCCTCGACCGGGTGACCCCTCCATTGGACTTTCACTAAAGCAATATCCTTTTATCTCAATTTTCGGATCTGCCGGTCTAAGATAGCCACAGGCTCCTCAATATAAATCAAATCCTCTTTCAATTGGACTGTGCTGAAGTCTAGAACGTGAGACGAATCACCATAATACTTTTGGAGCATAGAGAAATGGAATGCCGGATGAACTGCAAATAAATTAGGTGGCAAGGCAAGCTTGTAGGCCACCTCTCCCATCCTCTCGAGGATCTCAAAAGGTCCAATATAGCTAGGGCTAAACTTGCTCTTCTTCCCGAACCTCATCACACCTTTCATGGGTAAAACCTGGAGCAGACTCGCTCTCCTACTATGAATGCAACATAGCGAACCTTCCTGTTGCATCTCGTATTTTGTACATTGGATTTTTCGTAAGATAATCGACGTAGATTCGGGGATGAGATTATTTTTGAGGTTATAAGAATTTATGCTATTTATAACATGGGATAAGTAAGTGCCATGAAGGTTAAAGGTAAGCGAATCAAAAAAAATGAGTTTCGTTGAAGGTTGTCGATTTGGGATATAATACGGTCAGACCTATAATACCCGGTATTTATGGACTAGTGCCATACAAGGTACCACATGACCATGATATAAGGGTACACAAAGTGTGTTAAAAGTGAGTAATATTTTAAGTAATTTGAGATTATTCTTAATTATGTGGGTAATTAATTGATTATTAGTTAATGGGAGACTAATTAGTTAATTAAGAATTAATGGATGATTATTTAGGAACATGGATAAGACCAAGGAATCCTTAATGTGGCAGCCAACAAAGTCACAAAATTGGTAAGATTTGTGGCCAAGTCATCATCAAAGTGGGGCCCATATCATGTAACTTTAAGAGATCTTCCTACCTTAACAGTTAAGGATGTCTATGTTATTCCTTCCCGTAAAAAGATATTCAAGCATGTCTAAGTATGTCCCTAAGTCTCTATTGAAGTATTTGATAAAGATGTTAATGTTTATAATATAGTGATACATGCATCTTCATGCATTAACCATCGTGCTACGGTCGGTCGGGCAGTCATGCATTTACTAGCGAGCTACGGTCGGTTGGGCAGTTACACATTTACCACCAAGCTACGCCCGGTCGGGTAGTCATGCATTTACCATGGAGCTACAGCCCCTTTGGCAGTTACACATTTATCACCAGGCTACGGCCAGTCGGGCAGTTACCACGGATTGTGTAGTTATGTATCATTACTTACCACCGATTGGGCAGTCATATATTTACCACCGTGCGACGGCAGGTCGGGCAGTTACCACTGATCAGTTTGGCAGTAATACATCATAAGATATGGATCATAGTCTCAAAGAGAAGCAATATACATAATTATAATAAGTATGCGTATACAGTGGCACTTCAGAGATTCAGGTTAATTCTTATATGTCTTTAATAAAGGTTGACTTATTGTTATGTTTCAGTTCCTCCTTACATACTCGGTACATTATTCGTACTGATGTCCTTTTGTTGGGGATGCTGCATTCATGCCTGCAGGTATAGATAACCAGTTTGACGAGCCCTCATAATAGACGAGGTTGGCACTAAGCGAAGGATCGGTAAGACTCCACCTCATTCGGAGTGCAGCCGGGTCGATAAGTCATCGTGTTAGAGTTTTGCAATAGACTTATGGGTAGGCCGGAACCCTGTCCCATTTGATGTCGAGTAATCTTAGAGGTTTTATAGACAGAGGTTCATTTTTTGCGGTATGTCAGAGGCCTTGACGACCCATATTTATTCATGTTTTAAGAAAGATGATTCATTGATATAGTGTTTGCCCACTTATAGTTGTACAGTACGAGTTGTGACCATGTTGGCCCATGATAGTTGCAGAAGAAAAAAATGAGTTACAGAGTGCTTCGCTCGGGCCAGCACGACACAGGGTGCCTGATAAGTTAGAATTGTAGCATGATTATACCCCTACTTGCTATTGCTTTTGTTATGAATTGCCACAAAATAACCCCAAAATCTTTATATGTTGCGCTTGATTGCAGGTTTGAGCGACAAGATGACAAATGTCAAAGATCGGCTCAAAACGGAGTGAAACCAGCCAAGTGTCAAAGACCAATTGAAGTGGGGAACAAGAAGACCTAGCGCGGACCGCACTGATTTGCCACGCGGCCGCGCTAGGAGATTCAGAGACTGGGTCATTCAAAAGTCAATCTGCGCGGTCCGCGCTCCTTTTCACGCGGTCCACGTAGATGAGATTCAGAGAGATGGTGTTTTTGCCAAAGTACTGCCACCTGGCTGCGCGCCCTTTTTACGCGGTCCGCGCCCGTCCTGAAACGCGGTCGCGCTCCATTTCTGTGCGATCCGCGGTCCCAACTTCAGAGAACAGAGTTCAAAGAGTCCAAGAGCCAACACGGTCACGCTCCCTTTTTGCGCGGTCCGCGCCTACCCCGCAGGGGCATTTTTGTCCAGTTTTTCTAGCTCGGTATAAATAGATCTTTTTGACATTTTTAGGTCAGTTTTTAACTACTGAACGAGAGTTGCGCTCGTGAGAAGTATTTTGTAGCCTAATTTGGCAATTTTACTCTTAAATATCATAGATTTTAAGTAGTAGTCAATTATTATGTTCATTTCATCATCTATTTCTACTGTTTCTTCTTTAATTATGTCTAGCTAAACCCATTAGCTAGGATTGTGGCTCAACCCTAGTGTGGGTAGTTAATGGGTGTTGCATTCTAGGGTGAGATTGAGATTAGTTATTTGTTATTTGGGTTAATTTTGTGTTTCAATCTAGAATTTGTGGTTGCAAATATGAATTCAAGCTTAGCGGGTCTAACTCTTCTTAAGAGAGAGAGTCATATGACCCTAAAAGTTAACCCAACAAGGAATTGGGATGGACCCATGAGAATGGTAGTTCCAATTAACGGGTTAAACTTCGAAAGACTAATTACCCTACTTGAGCCCTAGTTGCCCGGTCTAATTGGCCTACCTAATTGGTCTCGAGAGAGTCAATTGGGCAAAATCGTTCTCTCTACCGAGAGGTGTGAGAATGGGTTGCACTTGTGTAACGGCTATAGCATTAAACCCAAATTTATCAATCTCCCCTTAGTAGCTTCTACCTGTTAGCTAGCCACCTAGGTAGTGTCACAACCCTAGTGCCTTTTTCCTATATCAAGCACAACTTAGCAGTATTTCCTTAGCATAATTTAGCTTTAATTCTTAGGTTACAAAAGTAGTTTTAAATATAAAAACCCTCAAAAATGTTAGGAGTGCAATTAGAAGTACAAACGCAATTCTAAACTAAACCGGCAATACAACTCCATTCCAAGCTCCCTGTGGAAATTCGACCCCGATCCACTATTCGGGTATTAGTTATTGCTACCCACTCTTACTGCCATTGTGTAGTGTTGAGACGGCCGCGATCAACTTTTTGCAAAGAGAATTGCTAAACTCACTCCCCAGGCCCGGGCAAACATTAAAAAGACCCGTAAGCTGATACGGGCTGCCTCCCACTCTTCGGGGAGTGATGTTTGGGGCATCGATTTCATGGGTCCGTTCGTGAGCTCTTGTGGTAATACTTACATTCTCGTGGCGGTGGACTATGTCTCAAAGTGGGTAGAAGCCGTGGCTCTACCCAACAATGAAGCCCGAAGTGTTGTAGCGTTTTTGAAAAAGAGTATCTTTACGAGGTTTGGTACTCCTCAGGCCATTATTAGTGATGGGGTCCCATTTTGTCAACAAGGCTTTCGACTCATTGCTTGATAAGTATGGAGTTAATCACAAAGTGACCACCCCCTATCATCCACAAGCTAGCGGACAAGTGGAAGTCTCAAATCGGGAGATAAAGAGTATTTTGTCCAAAACGGTGAATGCTAATAGGTCCGATTGGTCGAAGAAATTGGATGATGCTCTTTGGGCTTATCGGACGGCTTACAAGACTCCAATTGGTATGTCTCCGTATCGGTTGGTGTTTGGTAAAGCTTTCCATCTTCCGGTGGAACTTGAGCACAAGGCTATGTGGGCATTAAGGAAGTTGAACTTGGAATGGGATGTTGCAGCCAATCTCCGAGTGGAGCAATTGAATGAGCTTGATGAGTTTAGATTTCATGCCTACTCCAGCTCGTCTTTGTACAAGGACAAGATGAAGTACCTTCACGACAAATATGCTCGGGGAAAGGAATTCAAGGTTGGTGATATGGTTCTTCTTTTCAACTCCCAGTTGAGGTTATTTCTGGGCAAACTCAAGTCTAAGTGGAGTGCCCCTTTTGAAGTGGTATTTGTGACTCCCTTTGGTGCTCTTGATCTCAAAAACAAAAATGGTGAGGTATTCCGGGTTAATGGGCATCGTGTGAAGCATTACTTGGGGAAGATTGATGACAACCACGTGGTGGCACTCCTTCATTTGAAATGATGAGATGGTAACATGCGTCGTGCCGCAATGTTAAATCAGGCGCTTCTTGGGAGGCAACCCATGTCTTTTTCTATTTCGTTGATTTTCTTTATAGACTAGGATTTTTGAGCTAATTGTTTGTGAGATGTTGCAGGGATAATGTTGAACCAGTGCAGAACAAAAAAATGTCAGGTCTCTGAAGTTTGCCAGCGCGGCCGCGCTACAAAATAGTGCGGTTCGCGTAGGCTGGTCCAATGGGGTATTAAGTCTCTGAAGTTTCTAGCGCGGCCGCAGAGCACTTTTGTGCGGTCCGCGCTGGGAAGGCTCAAATGTCATGCTCTCTGAAGTTTCCCACGTGGCCGCGTAACAAAACAGTGCGGTCCGCTTGGGAAGCTCATCTCAATGTGAAGGAGTGAAATCCAGCGCGGTCCGCGTCCATTTTTTCGCGGCCGCGCTGGTAGGTGGGTGATGGGTCCCACAGTTTTCCTATAAATAGATCCTAGGCCTCATTTTACCCTTTACGCACTTTGACTTCCTGGGCTAAAAATTTTACTATTCACTGACCTTTGCTTCAAATAGTTGAATCTTCATAACACCTGGTAACATTCCTTGCTAATTTCATTCATAGTTTTAATTTTCAATTATTGTGCTTGCTTCCCAGTAGTGTAACTTCTTATTTTCTTCTCATTTTTCTTAGGTTTAATGATTAGCTTAGCTTTTTTTTGTATTTATCTTGAACATTGGGCATGAACTTAAATATGAGAAATTGAGTAGGGACAACTAGGACCCAAAGACTTGATGAAAAATGGACCAAAATGCTAAACCCTAGTTCAGTTCATTTAAATGGCCCAGCGCGGCCGCGCATCATTTGTGTGCGGTCCCCGTAGTTCTTCTGTGGTGCCTACTTAGACCAGCGCGGCCACGTCACATTTTTGTGCGGTCCGCGCTGGCCCAACGCGGTCGCGGTCTATATAAGTGCGGACCGCGTTGGGGGGATTCAGAGAGCTTCACCAGGGGCATATGCTCTGCGCGGTCTGCGCTCCAAACCTACGCGGTCCGCGCCCCCATGTACTGTTTCTGTGTTATGCAAATTACCTGTGTTTTCTCCTCCTATGTAACTCATCTAATTCAATGCATGTGCTTAAACTAACAATTTTAGACGTGTATTTTTGCAGATCATGGTTAAGAAACGAGGAGCTACAGAACAACAACAACCCGGGAGAGGTGGTTCCTCCCGAGGGGGAAAAGGAAAGAGAATTGCTAAACTCACTCCCCAGGCCCGGGCAAACATTAAAAATACCTGTAAGCTGATACGGGCTGCTGATAGGGCTGCCTCCCACTCTTCGGGGAGTGAGTATGCACCCTCCCGGAGCATCACCTCAGAATCAGCCCCCACTCACACCTCTGACCCATTCCAATTACATGACACTCCTCCACCTTCACCCACCTCCAAGAGACCGGTCAATGTAATTTCGGATTCGTCTGATGAGTCCGTAGCAAGAAGTGAGGAACAATACTCCACCTCCCCCACAACTTCATTATCTGGGGAGAGTGCAGGATATGGTGAGGGAGGTGAGCCTCAAGTCGGGGGAGTTGATCGAACCAGAAAGCCTGAAGCCTGGGCAGACAGATTTGTTAGTGAGATAGCATTCCACAAATTTAGAGAGTGGTGGCCCGTGAGGAAATTGATCCCGGAGAGACAATTCATTGACAATGATCTTCTACCCCTCAACCCAAAGGTGCAAAAGCAATTCCGTACTAGAGATGGCTGGGGTTTCTTCAATGAGAGGTGTATTGACGCCAATGAGCATATGGTAAAAGAGTTCTATTGCAATGTTTCTCATGTGGTTAAGGACACAAAGGCGACAAAGGTGCGGGATAAAATGGTGGTTTTTGATGGGAAGTCCTTGAATGAATATTTGGGGTTCAAAGAGGAAGATGAAACAGAATACTTGGCGAAGCTAGCAATGGGTGAGGAGGTGCGTCCTTGGTTGGCCGAGTACTTGGCAGCCCCTGGCATTGTTCCAAAATGGTTGAAGGCGGGGGAGAAGATTCTGCGGAACACATTTAATTTTGAGGCAAAGGGTTGGTTGACATTTGTTTGTAGTAGACTTGATCCCTCCATACATGATCACTCAGTTCCTCTCGCCCGGGCTATTCTTGTGGCATCTATCATGGTTGGGCTTCCTCTCAATGTGGGAAACATAATCTCGAGGGTGATCTCTACAGTCGGACAGGAGACCAACACAAACTACCCCTTCCCGAACACTCTATCCATGTACTTTAGGGATTTGGAGGTGAAGAAAAAGCGATTTGATGTCAAGACAAAGCCGGTGGCCCCCTATTCATGGTATAGCCAATTGGGTTCAGACAACCCAAAATCCAAAAAGTACCAGCCACCCACCTCTGCCCCAACTGGCCAGTCTGAAGAGCCAGTTACGGTAGAGCCTTCTATTGGACCATCATCCATCCCGACCACTTCCACCAGTGAGCCCTTACCCCTAGGGCCTTCTACTTCAGCTGACCCGGCAGTTCTTGTTTCAAAGACTCATCGGTTCACTGCCCACCAGCTCAGTCAGTCTTTAGCCAGTCTAAACAACTGGATGTCAGCAGCGACATCCAAGTTGTCCACTTTGGCTACTACAGTTGAGGCACATTCAGCATCAGCCATTGCTCAGATTCCTCCTTCCATTGAGGAGACATTGAAGAAGCTCCTGGCCAACCAGGAGAAGATTTTGGAGACCCAGGCCACCTTGACTACGGCAGTAGCCTCACATGGCAAGGCTTTGAAGGAGCTTGCAAAGGAACATAAGAAAATGAGAAAGTCGAGGGCGTCTCGGGAGTCGGTAAAGAAGCTGCGAGCAGATGTGGACAAGCTTTTGGCAGATCAGATGCCATTAGACTTGCTATTGGGAGATCCAGCTCTAGATCCAGCAGCAGCACAGCCACAGCAGGAGGAGGAGCCTAGGCACCCAAGGAAGAAGAGGAAGCTTCCTAGCACTGAGGGTGTTGTGATAGAGGTGGCACAGGTTCAGGAGGGTACCTCCATTGCTCCACCAGTTGTTCAGTCGGTCCATGACTCGGCCCCTATCCCAGCAGCAGAGCAGCAGCAGGCTGGGAACCAGTCTAAGGTTCCTGCCAGTACAGCGGACCAGGGGACCACTGATCAGCCCATGCAGCCGGATCAGGCTTGAGGAGCCATTCTATATCCTTTCTCTGTTTTTATGCTTATTTTGGTAGTTGGCATTGGGGACAATGCCAGCTCTTATTCGTGGGGGTGCGCCCTACTGTTTTGATACATTTGGATGATTGTATATATTTGACTTCTAGTTTATGTTTTAGATTTGATAGTTGGCCTGTATATAACTGCTAATTTTGGCTACTTCTCTACTTTATGTATATATTCATCCCCGTTGTATATTCTACTCCCCATTGTACATATTCATTCGGTTTTTCTATTTTCGTTAAAATTTTTCGTTTTTAGCTTGATATTTAGGCTCGTAGCCTTTTGTTTTGGTTTTGGCGTTGTCAATAAGCCCTTGGTTTTCTTAATGCCACGGTTCTTTCCAAGGGTAGAGTGTTGTGCGAACCGGGTGGCTCTTCCCAATGATGGATGGCGTGACAACCTTCTTAAGGGTTTGAGTCCGTTTTTGATTTTTTTTTCTTTTGATTTTGCGTAGTTAAGGGTACCTCAGGCAAAGCTTCACTTGGGCCTAACACATTTGCCTTTGATCCCATGGTCAAAGACATAATGTTGTGCTTAGGATGGTGAAAGTCGTGGCCTTGAGACTCTTGTGTTGACCAAACAATCATCATGTGGTCTTGTTGAACCATTGTGCGCTTGAATCGTAACTAAGGTTGTTGTGGGCCCTCGACTCGATGTCTTTAGCAATCCTTGAGGGTGTGTGGTGAGAATTAGAATTGTGAGTCCAAGTCCCGAGCCGATGGTCTAGAACTTGCCCCGAATGTTTGTTGAGGCGAAATCCTAGGTGAAATTTGACTTGACAAGTGATTATAGGCTCTCCTTGATCCAAATGCTAAGTTGAACAACTCCATAGCCTACCAATGAAATGATTCCCTAGTTAACCCTTTTGAGCCTTAAACTTCCTTCTTTCAAGAACCAAAACTACAAGCCTATACCCGTTTTTAATGAGACCCTCTCTTGGCGCCCACATCTTCCCTTGAGTAAATGGCAAATGTCTAAGTTTGGGGGGAGAGGCAAGAATGGAAACAATGTGGTAAAAAAGGTACAAAAGCAAAAGGAAAGAAAGGCAATGAAAAAGGAAGAAAAGACAAGACAAAAAGAAAGACCAAAGTGAATAAGGTCAAAAAGGGATTCAAAGAAAACAAAGGTAAAAAAAGGAGTGACAGTGTGTTGAATTGCATAAGAAAGAGTGACAGTATGTCTCTCTAACCCCCTTGAAAAAGAAGTAAATACTCAAATGAGTCAAGAAATGTGTGCCAAAATGAATCAAAAGAAGTGCTTAAGGGAAGATTGAACCCACTTGAACAAAAACATGTCTTATCCTTACCCAAAAGCCTTTACAATGACTCCACAAAAGTCCTATATGATCTTGAGTTGAACGGAACTTACATTAGTGGATACTTACATAAGGGGCAAGCATATGGTACCTAGAGCCGGATTTGTGACCTTCTTTTTGAGGAATTGAGTGAAAATCCCATCAACCTCAGTTTGTGTGTCACTACTCTAAAAGGTGAGGTCCACTTAGGGAGAGTTGAGGATGTTGAGTTTGGGTTCCACAATGACCAAGGTATTTGAGAAAAGCTCTTTGATGAAATGTGTCAACCCTTGATGCTCTTGTGGCACACTTGATCCATAGTTTTCAAAAGCCTAAAATGTGTTGATGATGCATTCGTATTGAGGGCAATTGTTAGTCCCAATTGATGCTTGTTGAGGTACTTTAGGATTGCTGGAAATTCTTGGATTGCGCTTTTGGGGTAGGTCTTATTTTGTTTGCTTGAGGACAAGCAAAAGTTTAAGTTTGGGGGAGTTGATAAGTTAGAATTGTAGCATGATTATACCCTACTTGCTATTGCTTTTGTTATGAATTGCCACAAAATAACCCCAAAATCTTTATAAGTTGCGCTTGATTGGAGGTTTGAGCGACAAGATGACAAATGTCAAAGATCGCCTAAAAACGGAGTGAAACCTGCCAAGTGTTAAAGACCAATTGAAGTGGGGAACAAGAAAACCTAGTGCGGACCGTACTGATTTTGCCACGCGGCCGCGCTAGGAGTTTCAGAGACTAGGTCATTCAAAGGGCAATCTGCGCGGTCCGCGCTCCTTTTTACGTGGTCCGCGTAGATGAGATTTAGAGAGATGGTGTTTTTGCCAAAGTACTGCCACGCGGCCGCGCGCCCTTTTTACGCAGTCCGCGCCCGTCCTAAAACGCGGCCGCGCTCCATTTCTGCGCGGTCCGTGGTCCCAACTTCAGAGAACAGAGTTCAAAGAGTCCAAGAGCCAATGCGGTCGCGCTCCCTTTTTGCGCGGTCCGCGCCTACCCCGCAAGGGCATTTTTGACCAGATTTTCTAGCTCGGTATAAATAGATCTTTTTGACATTTTTAGGTCAGTTTTTAAATACAGAACGAGAGCTGCGCTCGTGAGAAGTATTTTGTAGCCTAATTTGGCAATTTTACTCTTGAATATCATAGATTTTAAGTAGTAATCAATTATTATGTTCATTTCATCATCTATTTCTACTGTTTCTTCTTTAATTATGTCTAGCTAAACCCATTATCTAGGGTTGTGGCTCAACCCTAGTGTGGGTTGTTAATGGGTGTTGCATTCTAGGGTGAGATTGAGATTGGGTATTTGTTATTTGGGTTGATTTTGTGTTTCAATCTAGAATTTGTGGTTGCAAACATGAATTCAAGCTTAGCGGGTCTAACTCTTCTTGAGAGAGAGAGAGAGTCATGTGACCCTAAAAGTTAACCCAACAAGAAATTGGGATGGACCCATGAGAATGGTAGTTCCAATTAACGGGTTAAACCTCGAAAGAGTAATTACCCTACTTGAGCCCTAGTTGCCCGGTCTAATTGGCCTACCTAATTGGTCTCGAGAGATTCGATTGGGCAAGATCGTTCTCTCTACCGAGAGGTGTGAGAACGGGTGCACTTGTGTAACGGCTATAGCACTAAACCCAAATTTATCAATCTCCCCTTAGTAGCTTCTACCTGTTAGCTAGCCACCTAGGTAGTGTCACAACCCTAGTGCCTTTTTCCTATATCAAGCACAACTTAGCAGTATTTCCTTTGCATAATTTAGCTTTAATTCTTAGGTTACAAAAGTAGTTTTAAATATAAAAACCCTAAAAAATGTTAGGAGTGCAATTAGAAGTACAAACGCAATTCTAAACTAAACCGGCAATACAACTCCATTCCAAGCTCCCTGTGGAAATTCGACCCCGATCCACTATTCGGGTATTAGTCATTGCTACCCACTCTTACTACCATTGTGTAGTATTGAGACGGCCGCGATCAACTTTTTGCGTAGATGAGATTCAGAGAGATGGTGTTTTTGCCAAAGTACTGCCACGCGACCGCGCACCCTTTTTACGCGGTCCGCGCCCGTCCTGAAATGCGGCCGTGCTCAATTTCTGCGCGGTCCGCGGTCCCAACTTCAGAGAACAGAGTTCAAAGAGTCCAAGAGCCAACGCGGTCACGCTCCCTTTTTGCGCGGTCCGCGCCTACCCCGCAGGGGCATTTTTGTCCAGATTTTCTAGCTCGGTATAAATAGATCTTTTTGACATTTTTAGGTCAGTTTTTAACTACTGAACGAGAGCTGCGCTCGTGAGAAGTATTTTGTAGCCTAATTTGGCAATTTTACTCTTGAATATCATAGATTTTAAGTAGTAATCAATTATTATGTTCATTTCATCATCTATTTCTACTGTTTCTTCTTTAATTATGTCTAGCTAAACCCATTAGCTAGGGTTGTGGCTCAACCCCAGTGTGGGTATTAAAATGGGTGTTGCATTCTAGGGTGAGATTGTGATTGGGTATTTGTTATTTGGGTTGATTTTGTGTTTCAATCTAGAATTTGTGGTTGCAAACATGAATTCAAGCTTAGCGGGTCTAACTCTTCTTGAGAGAGAGTCATATGACCCTAAAAGTTAATCCAACAAGGAATTGGGATGGACCCATGAGAATGGTAGTTCCAATTAACGGGTTAAACCTCGAAAGAGTAATTACCCTACTTGAGCCTAGTTGCCCGGTCTAATTGGCCTACCTAATTGGTCTCGAGAGAGTCAATTGGGCAAAATCGTTCTCTCTACCGAGAGGTGTGAGAATGGGTGCACTTGTGTAACGGCTATAGCACTAAACCCAAATTTATCAATCTCCCCTTAGTAGTGTCACAACCCTAGTGCCTTTTTCCTATATCAAGCACAACTTAGCAGTATTTCCTTAGCATAATTTAGCTTTAATTCTTAGGTTACAAAAGTAGTTTTAAATATAAAAACACTCAAAAATGTTAGGAGTGCAATTAGAAGTACAAACGCAATTCTAAACTAAACCGGCAATACAACTCCATTCCAAGCTCCCTGTGGAAATTCGACCCCGATCCACTATTCGGGTATTATTTATTGCTACCCACTCTCACTACCATTGTGTAGTGTTGAGACGGCCGCGATCAACTTTTTGGCGCCGTTGCCGGGGAGCTTACGGTATTGACTATCGGTTTAGTTAGTTTTGTGTTTTGCTTCTCTTTCCTTCTTGTTTACTAATTCTGTTGTGTCAATCATTGAGGTACTATGGCTCTCAATGCAAACGACCCTCTTGGCAACGTGAACGCGGGGAAGGAGGTAGAGGATCTTGAGCCCGACGAGGTTATACCACCTCAACTTCCGCGTCGAGGCCGTCCGACCCACGCAAATGACAACAAAATCCTATTCCAGACCCTCCTCCGCCACCGCCAAGAGCGGTCCCAAGAGTTCTTCCTAATCAAGGGTACGCGAGTGCCATCGTTCCTCCCCGAATCCGGGCGGGGAACTTTCAAATCACAAATGTCATGTTGACCTTGCTCGAGCAAATGGGATATTTTACGGGCGCCTCCGACCAAAATGCATACAAGCACTTGAAGGGGTTCGTAGATACTTGCTGGGGCAGCAAACAAACAAACGTGTCAGAGGATGCGTTGCGATTGAGGCTTTTCCCATTTTCTCTTCGGGGCAAAGCGTTGGACTGGTTAGAAAGGTTACCAAATCATTCTATTACCACATGGGATGAATAGGCGGACAAATTTATTGCCAAGTTCTTTTCTCCAAGTCATACGGCGGCTCTTCGGGATGAGATTCTAGCTTTAAAGCAAATTCCAACGGAACCATTGCACGAGATCTGGAAGCGATATAGAACAATGGTGAAGGAGTGCCCTAACAATGACATGACTGAGGCGATGATCCAACAGACTTTCTATAGGGGCATCAACACCACGAATCAATGCATTGTGAACCAATTGGCCGGTGGGAACTTTATGGAACTTTCTTACCAAGAGGCATGTGACGTACTTGATGAAATGGCCGACACCTCTTCGGCATGGCAAAGCCGAGCGAATGTACCCCAAGGTGACCCCACGGTCATCCATTTGCACAAGGAGTTGATGACCATGGCCAAGCTATTGCCGAACTTACAACAACAATGAATCAGTTGGCGAAGGCGCAATTGCAACAAGTACAAAACCCGCGCCAAGTCAATGCAATGGAGAATGTTTCTATGCTAAAAAGGAGGCAAAGAGGGCAACAACAACCTCAGGGTAATGGTGAGCAGTTTGACAAAAACAATGATGGTGGTGGTTATTCGAACGAGTGTTTTGATGATCAAAGTGAGGAATGCCAATATGTCAATAACTACCAAGGAAATAGAGGAAATCAAGGGAATTAACAATGGCGCCCCAAGGCAATTGGGGCAATCAACAAGGAGGCGGCAATTGGAATAACAATAATCAACAACAAGGTGGTAACAATTGGAACAATAACAATCAGAACAACAATTGGGGTAATCAAGGTAATAACCAAGGCAATTGGAACGGGAACAACAACAATTGGAACAACAACAATAGCAATCAAGGAGGGTGGAATAATGGTGGTAGGGGGCAAGGCTTTCAAAGGCCCCCCATGTTCCAACAACCAAACAATCCACCCCCCTTTCAGTCACAAGGGCCTAGTCTTCTGGAAGTGATATGGGACGGATAGAAATGATGTTCGAGCAGATGATGAAAAAGAACCAAGATTCTGACGCACAATTGGCTTCGCATAACACATCTATCCGGAACCTAGAGGTGCAAATAGGACAAATCTCTCAAGCTTTAAATACCCGACCAAAAGGTGCGCTACCAAGTGATACGGTAGTGAACCCGAAGGGGGGTAACAATCATGTGATGGCGGTTACAACTAGGAGTGGAAGAGGCGGTGATGTGCATGCCTCGGTTAAGAATCAAGTTGTGAATGATGAAATTGAGTTGCATGATGATGATGCACCTTTGAATGTTGACAATGTGGTTGAACCAATAGTGACAAATGATGTGCGGATTGATATTGATGATGAGGCCGGGGTAGAGACTCAAGATACCGTGAACCCGTCTAGGGAACACATTATTGATATACCTGAGCTGGCGGTGCCCAAGGCAAAGGCACCCTTGCCTAGACCACCTCCACCATATCCTCAGCTGTTAGCAAAGCAAAAGAGCGACAATCAGTTCAAGAAATTCATAGACATGATGAAGAGCCTCATAATCAATGTCCCTTTAGTGGAGGCACTGGAACAAATGCCTGGGTATGCAAAATTTATGAAGATTTAGTCACCAAGAAGCGTTCTATGGAGTGTGAG
>NC_031991.1:50180783-50181408 GCF_001879085.1 Nicotiana attenuata
TGGATTTCGAAGTGCCTATCATTCTTGGAAGACCTCTCCTAGCTACGGGGAAGGCATTGGTTGAAGTGGAAGCAGGGGAGTTAACATTCCGTGTGGGAGATAAAAAGGTGGTATTTCATGTGTGCAAGTCAATGAGGCAACCCAATAGTACGGAGGTGTGTTCATTTGTAGACATTGTCACGGCGGTGATAGTGGATGACACAAGTGCCTTGATCAATGTTGCAGACCCTCTTGAAGTCGTGCTTCTTAACATGGATGCCAATGATGATGCCGGTAGAGTGGATTGCGTGAATGCATTGCATGGAATGGGTTCATATTCATATGAGCCTAGGAAACTATCTTTGGATCTTGAAAATCGCAAAACTCCGCCGACCAAGCCATCAATTGAGGAGCCACCGGTGTTGGAGTTGAAACCACTTCCTCCACACCTCAGGTATGAATTCTTGGGCTCTAATTCTACTCTTCCAGTTATTCTTTCTTCTTGCCTTACTTGCAGGTTGAGGCCACTGTGGAGGTGCTCCAAAAGCGAAAAAGAGCAATAGGATGGACTCTGGCGGACATCAGGGAATAAGCCCCGCATTTTGCATGCATAAGATCATTTTGGAGAGGATGCACGGCCATCTCT
>NC_031991.1:50185808-50186469 GCF_001879085.1 Nicotiana attenuata
CTCTGCCTTGAAAGGCAAGTTTAAGATGCCTTTATAGGCAAGGGACTAGGGCAGACCTTATGTTTTCAATTTTGCACCCTGCCCCCCCTTTAATTCTCATTTTAGCTTAGGTGTCCCTCAATTACTGACTTGTTACCCAAGTTATGCTACCAAAAATCAGAAATTGCCATTCAAACCTCCAACCTAGAAGCTTCTAGGGACTTCTCAAATCAGTACCAAAAGATTCCCTGATTCTAATTTACCTAAAATACCCTTTAATGACCCTGTTTTTACCTTGAAATTCATGGGCCAAGCTGACCCAGTAATTGAAACAGTCCAAACATGGGTCAAGAATGATTCAACTCAAGGAAATCAGCCTACTCAAACTATGAACTGAGAATTTAAATGCGGCCCAGATTTAAAAGAGAAAAAAGGAAACTTAAGCTAATCAAATAAACTAAAGAAAAGCAATTAACTCCTAGACTAATAAATCTAGTAAACTGGAATTACTAAAGTAGTAAACTAAATTATGGACTAACATTACTAATTAAGAGAGATGCATAATTATTGAAACTAAAACACACAAACAAATTTGAACTAAATACTTTCGAATTCGACACGAGTTTCTGGAAATTGAAACGACCTAAACAAAAACTAAAGAATAGAACACAATGCTTACAAA
>NC_031991.1:50187458-50199672 GCF_001879085.1 Nicotiana attenuata
GGAGACGACGGGGGGTAGGGTGTGTTTGGACACTTAAATATTAAGTGAACCAGGCTTCCCAACCGTCCGATCATCAAACCTCGACGACCAGGATTAATGCTAGCCAAAACTACGTCGTTTGGGTAGTTGGGGCTGGACCGGAACGGGTATAGGGTGGAACTGGGCCGGTTCGTTGGGTATTTGGGGTTGGATTTCATTTGGGCTAAACTATTTTGGCCCAAGTTGCACACCAGCCTATTTAATCTTTCAAATTCTCAATTTATTTGTTTTTCTTCTTTTCTTTTTGTATTTTATTTATTTATTTTTTATATATATATTTTTTTATTTTTTCTAATTTTTTATGAAATGCTAAATTAAAAACCAAAACCAAATTGAGCCTAAAATTATATCTCTTAAATTCCAATTACACAAATTAGGGCAAATTAAAACTAAAAATGCAAAAGACTATTTTTGTTATTTTCTTTGCTTTTCCCTTCACTACTAATTAATCCTAAGATATGAAACTAAATCCTAAACGAATGCCAAGTATTTTTTTTGTATTTTTTCATGATTCAAACAATAATAAACGTGCACAAACAAATGCAAACAATTAACAAGAAATGCCACCAAAATCCATCAATTGCAAATAATGAAAATGAGTTGTTTTGTTTTGAATTTATGGGAGTAATTCATATAGGGCAAAAATCACGTGCTCACAGTTGCCCCTCTTTGCTCGGGAACGCGAAGAGTTCTTGGGCAAAGATAAGTGAGCGGACACGAGCGATTTTTGCCCGTTCGAATACTCCGTGTGAAGCATTTTTGAAAACCGTTTGACCGAACCCTGCTCCAAAGGTTTCCTACATATCCTGGGCTGAACAGGAATCAGGTCAGTGTAGTTCGGGAAGGTCTGGTAGCTGGGACTACCATGAAGCTGTGGTTTCACTGTTGCTGCTGCTGCTGCTACCGCTTACTGAACCCCCTTATTACACCGTGTCAAAATAAAAAGAAGCTAGACTAAGCTACGATCTATGAATTACAAAAGTCCTATCTATGTCTTCTAACTTGTTCTTGTGTTGCCCTGAACTTGTATCTTGTACTCGTCCAATGGTATTCCTGTTGTTGTTTTGCATGGTGATCGGCGATATTGCTGCCATTCCTCCGAATGATGCTTGATTACTTGAAGCATGTGTCCATTTTCCAGGTGGGCTCCTGACTGCGAATAATCTGAAAATGAATACCTTTGTTCTCCAGGCGGGCTCCTGATTGCCAAGACTTGAAAATAAATGCCTCTATTCTCCAGGCGGGCTCCTGAGTGCTTGCATTTGAAATGTTTCCCTTGTTCTCCAGGTGGGCGCCTGATTGCTGACACTTGAAATGTATTCCCTTGTTCTCCAGGTGGGCGCCTGATTGCTGACACTTGAAATATATTCCCTTGTTCTCCAGGTGGGCGCCTGATTGCTGAAATTGAAATGTATTCCCTTGTTCTCCAGGTGGGCGCCTGATTGCGACAAAAATAAGGAAAATTTTCTGCCCCTGTTCCAATCAAAGGAAATTTGTTAATGTAAAATGGTGGTTAGCTACTGGCATTCTTGTTGGCCATGCTCCCGCTTCCGACTTTGCTCTGACTTGCTTCTTCGGACTTGCTTTGACTTGTCACGATTCCCCAATTGACTTTCAACCCTCTGATCTTGATGACCCACATGTTTTACCTCGTACCACTGTTTGGTGTTTCTGTTCCCTTCTTGTGAACCTTGCTTCTCCCTCACAACCATCTGATTATTACTCTGATTTCCATCGGTCCTCTATGTTTTATGTTCTTTTGACATGTCCCCACCTTGTTGTGCCATCTAACTGGGAGGCCGGTAATTAGCTTTGACATCCTTCTTTTGTTTTTGAATAGCACTGACACTAAAGCATCTTGCAGACAGACTTCAAGAGAATGAAATGCAATGACCTCGAAGGTTTTCTGAGAACGAACGAGTTGTAATGAAGAGAAAAAGGATAGGACTTATCTGAGCGGAAAGGCTGATTCCGTTGATCATGCCATGCATTTAGGGTTCCAGCCTAGTCTGTCCAACCACTCAATTATCAGTTACCACATTTGTTGTCTCATACTTTCACGCCCGACTCTCACCAAACTCAAACCTTGCTTGTTTTGCCATGTTTCAAACAACCTTCAACCACAGACTTCTTTCATTTGCCCAACTGAAAGATCTCACTTTCGCCTTACAGTGCCCGTGAGGGTTTTCACCAATAAGACTCTCTCATTTTAATATCTCTCAAACTCACCTCGCCTTACGGTGCCCGTGAGGGTTTTCACCAATAAGACTCTCTCATTTTCATTTCCCTCAACTCACATCGCCCTATGGTGCCCGTGAGGGTTTTCACCGATAAGACTCTCTCATTTTGTCCTTTTCCTTCTGTCACCAGAGTGTTGTCTCCAACATGAGTCGCTTTACCTAACCGTATTGACATTTCTTGAAATTGATCAGAAGGTCTTTCTTTGGACTGTAATGTGGCTTTTGGACGGGTTTTAGAAAGAAAGGTATAAAGGTTCAAAATAATTCAAATGTGGGTTCAACATTACAGCTTTCGGAATCATATCCCTTGCGACAACCATAACTTCTGCCCCGGTTTCTTTCTTGGGGATTCTTGGATTTTCTTTTGTTGTGACTGAACCTCAGTGAGGCTGCCTACGTACCCTTTCGGGATCAAGTCAAACGTAGTTCAGGCATTGAACTACTTTATTGTGGCGATCTTTCTTTCTTCCACTTTTCCTTTTCTTTCTTTTCATTTCTTTTCTTTTCCTTCTATTTTCTTTTATTTTATTTTTTCTTTTCTCTTTCTTTTCTCTTTTTTTTTTCTTTTCCTTTTTTTTTCCTTTTCTTTCCTTTTCCTTTTTCTTTTCTTTTTCTTTTCTTTTCTTTTGGACTGTTTTTCTCTTATTTCTCCGCTGATTTTCCGCTCGGGCTTTCGAGTTCTGTTATTGATTCCGAAAGAGGGATACGAAAGGAAATATAATAAGGCTCAAAGGGATAACAAAGGGTAAAGTGTTTGGGTAGCAGAACAAAATGCCTTCAACATTTCAATCTCAAAACATGCCAAATACAATCAGGTACACAAAGATAAAGAAAATCATACATAATATCTCTTGACTGCATCAGAATTGATAGCCATTTCTACACATTTTCCTTCCACGTCCGTTAGGTATAGAGCGCCATTGGAAAAAACTCTGGTTACAACAAATGGCCCTTGCCAGTTCGAGGCGAACTTTCTTTTTGCCTCAGCCCAATGAGGTAGGATACGTCTATGCACCAATTGTCCTACTTCGAACTTCCGCGGACGCACTTTCTTGTTATATGCTCTTGCCATTCTTCGTTGATACAATTGACCGTGACACACTGCTGCCAGTCGCTTCTCATCAATCAAACTTAGTTGTTCCAGGCGGGCTTTAACCCATTCATCATCATCAATCTTTGCCTCTGCGATGATTCGGAGGGATGGGATTTCAACCTCTGCGGGTATTACTGCTTCGGTTCCATACACCAATGAGTAGGGAGTCGCTCCTACTGAAGTGCGGACAGTAGTGCGATAGCCTAACAAAGCAAAAGGTAACTTTTCATGCCATTGCCTTGACCCTTCTACCATTTTCCGAAATATTTTCTTGATATTCTTGTTAGCTGCCTCGACTGCCCCGTTTGCCTTAGGACGATATGAAGTGGAGTTGCGGTGCAGGATCTTAAACTGCTGACATGTCTCGGCCATCAAATGACTATTGAGATTGGCACCATTATCTGTGATGATTACCTTCGGGATCCCGAACCGGCATATGATATTTGAATGTACGAAATCGACAATTGCCTTCTTAGTCACAGATTTGAATGTTTTGGCCTCTACCCATTTGGTGAAATAATCAATGGCTACCAAAATGAATCTATGCCCATTTGAGGCTGCAGGCTCAATCGGACCAATAACATCCATTCCCTAGGCAACGAACGGCCATGGTGCTGATATTGTATGCAATTCAGATGGGGGAGAATGAATCAAATCTCCCTGTATCTGACTTTGATGACATTTGCGCACGAAACTGATGCAATCCCGTTCCATAGTAAGCCAATAGTAACCTGCTCGAAGGATCTTCTTTGCTAATATATATCCATTCATATGAGGTCCACAAACTCCCGCATGTACCTCAAACTGTACATGATAATAGGCATCTATGCATCTCAATAACCCAAGATCTGGAGTTCTCTTGTACAACACTCCTCCACTGAAGAAAAATCCGCTTGACAGGCGTCGAATTGCTCTCTTTTGATCCCCTGTAGCTTGTGTCGGGTATACTCTCATCCGGAGATATTCTTTTATATCATGGAACCATGGCTCACCATCAAACTCTTCCTCCACCACATTACAATAGGCATGCTGATCTCGAACCTGAATCTGTAACGGATCCACGTAAGCCTTGTCCGGATGATGCAACATTGACGCCAAAGTGGCCAAAGCGTCGGCAACCTCATTGTGCATCCTTGGAATGTGTTTGAAATCTATTGATTGAAACCGTTGACGAAGTTCATGCAAACACTGCCGGTATGGTATGAGCTTCAAATCTCGTGTCTCCCACTCTCCCTGAATCTGGTGTACAAGAAGGTCCGAGTCACCCATGACCAAGATTTCCTGGACACCCATGTCTATAGCCAATCTCAATCCCAGGATACATGCTTCGTACTCAGCCATGTTATTGGTGCAATAGAAACGAAGTTGAGCAGTGACAGGGTAGTGTTGCCTTGTCTCAGAAATCAGTACTGCTCCTATTCCGACACCCTTGACATTGGCAGCTCCATCAAAGAACAGTTTCCATCCAGGCTTCTCGACCTGTTCTAATTCTTCAACATGCATTATCTCCTCGTCCGGGAAGTATGTTTTCAAAGGCTCATATTCATCATCAACGGGATTCTCAGCTAGATGATCAGCCAGCGCTTGTGCTTTCATTGCAGTCCGAGTCACGTAAACAATATCAAACTCCATAAGCAGGATTTGCCCTTTCGCCAGCCTCCTTGTGGGCATGGGCTTTTGAAAAATATACTTCAAAGGGTCCAACCGAGAGATGAGATAGGTAGTATATGCTGACAAGTAATGTTTCAACTTTTGCGCTACCCATGTTAAAGCACAACACGTCCTCTCGAGTTGAGTGTATTTTACCTCATATAATGTGAACTTCTTGCTGAGGTAGTAACTCGCCTGCTCTTTCCTTCCTGTGATGTCATGCTGCCCCAGTACACAACCAAAAGAATTGTCCAACACAGTCAGGTAAAGGATCAAGGGCCTTCCTGGCTCTGGCAGGACCAACACAGGTGGACTAGCCAAATACTTCTTAATCTTGTCAAATGTTTCTTGACATTCGTCTGTCCATCTGACCGCAGCATCTTTCTTTAGCAGCTTGAAAATGGGCTCACAAGTAGTTGTAAGCTGGGCAATGAACCTGCTGATGTAATTCAACCTGCCAAGCAAACTCATCACATCTTTCTTGTTCCTTGGCGGCGGTAGCTCCTGGATGGCTTTGATCTTAGACGGGTCTAATTCAATACCACGCCGACTCACCACAAATCCCAACAACTTCCCCGATGGGACTCCAAACGCACACTTTGCTGGATTAAGCTTGAGGTTGTACCTGCGGAGTCTCTGGAAGAATTTCCTCAAATCCCGAACATGGTCACATTGTTTCCTCGACTTTATGATCACGTCGTCCACATAGACCTCGATTTCCTGATGTATCATGTCATGGAACATGGTAGTCATTGCCCTCATATACGTCGCCCCTGCGTTCTTTAACCCAAATGGCATGACCCTGTAACAATACGTTCCCCAAGGCGTGATGAATGCCGTCTTTTCCGCATCCTCCTCATCCATCAAAATCTGGTGATAGCCCGCATAACAATCCACGAAGGAACCAATCTCATGTTTGGCACACTTGTCAATCAATATATGGATGTTTGGGAGTGGGAAGTTGTCCTTCGGGCTCGGCTTATTGAGATCACGGTAATCAACACATACTCTGGTCTTCCCATCCTTCTTTGGCACTGGCACCACATTAGCTAACCAGGTAGGATATCGAGTAACCCGTATGACCTTCGCCTCAAATTGCTTAGTAACTTCTTCCTTAATTTTCACACTGATATCTGTTTTGAATTTCCTCAACTTCTGCTTGACAGGAGGGCATTCCGGATGAATGGGCAATTTGTGGACCATCAGATCGGTACTTAAACCCGGCATATCATCATATGACCATGCGAACACATCTTTGTACTCACACAACAATTTAATTATCTCCTCTCTGAGCGGGGCTTCCAAATGGACACTTATTTTTGTTTCTCGAACATTTTCCTGATCCCCTAGATTGATTGCCTCTGTGTCATTCAAGTTAGGTTTGGGTTTTTGCTCAAATTGATATAACTCTTTACTGATTTCTTCCAAAGCTTCCTCGTCATCGTATTCACCCTCTCCATCACACTCAATTTCTTGTATTACTATTTCATATGGAATCTCAAGACTAGGCCGGAAACTCCTCATGCATGACACATCATTGAAACCAGCATAAAAGGGACTGTACAAGAGAGAAAAGAAAACAAATAAAGGCTATCAGGAGTGAAGAGAGAAGGAAATTGCATTTCATTAAAATTGTAAAAGAACAAAGTTTAAACTCATCCAAATGGACGGAACATAGAAATCTGAATTACAATCCTGGCAATAATCCAGATCTAATACTCAAAGGAAAATCCAAAGCTAACTACCACGACTCCTTCCGAGTTGGAAGAGGAGTAGCTTCCCAGTTATTGAGCTTGGCCTGAGACCCACGAACTGCACATCGACTTTACTTGGACCTTCACCTGGCTCTACCATATTCACTTCATCGAACACCCTTTCAAACTTTTCGATCAACTCTTTGTCAGGTTCTATCACCATAGAATTTGGTAGTGCTGTTGTTGGGCGTTGTTTAGTACCAGGCCGGACGAAGGAACGGGAAAGGTGAGGAATGGGTTTTGGTAGGGTCCACACTCTCTTTTTCATCTTTTTGGCTCTCCTTATGTCAGCAGCAGTGGGTTTGAAACCTAGCCCGAAAGTGTCCAGATTTCCGGGAAGAGATACTGGCTGTATGATTCCCTGCAATGAAGCACCCAATCCCTTTCCGGGCAAGAATCCATTCCTTATCATCTCTGAAGCTACCATAACAGATGCGGCAGCTATCTTGGGCATAGGAACACACTCCCCTTCCGAGATTTTATCAACTGACACTGCGTCCATGACTTGGTACACCCACGGACCTTTGTCATTTTCAACTTCCTCAAAGGATGTAATAGCATTACAAGAATTGTCCTCTCCATGGACCACGATCTCCTGCCGATCCCATTCAAATTTAACCATTTGATGCAAAGTAGACGGTACTGCCTTTGCGGCATGAATCCAGGGCCGTCCCAATAACAGATTGTAGGAAACGCTGACATCAAGCACTTGAAACTCCATAGTGAACTCCACAGGTCCTATTGTTAGCTCCAACACAATATCTCCCACTGTGTCTTTCCCTCCGCCGTCAAATCCCCTTACACAGATACTATTTTTATGAATTCTTTCCCTGTCAACTTTCAACTTTTCTAGAGTGGAAAGAGGGCAAATGTTTGCACTAGACCCATTATCAATTAGCACCCGAGTTACCACTGAATCTTCACACTTCACTGTGAGGTAAAGAGCTCTATTGTGTTCAGTTCCTTCCAATGGCAATTCATCATCAGAAAATGTTACCCTGTTCACCTCAAAAATTTTGTTTGCAATATTCTCAAGATGATTCACAGTGATTTTATCTGGCATATGAGCTTCGTTTAGAATCTTCATCAGCGCCCGGCGGTGTTCATCCGAATGGATCAGTAAGGACAATAGTGAGATCTGTGCCGGGGTTTTTCTCAATTGTTCCACAATCGAATAGTCCTGAGCCTTCATCTTTTTCAGGAATTCTTCAGCTTCTTCTTCAGTAACAGCCCTCTTTGTCAGTGCCAGATTGTCTTTAGCTGCTTTAACCCTTCTCAATTCTTCAGGGGAAAAGCACCTCCCTGATCTAGTCAACCCATGAGTTTCACACACTTCTTCTTTAACTTCCTTTCCTTGGTACATCACATTCACTCTGTCATAGTTCCACGGGACCGCTTTCTCACTAACCACAGGTAACTGGGTCACTGGTTTAATGATAACTGGCTCTGTTCGAGCGCCTTTTACAACCAACACAGGCTTAATGACTGCTCCTGGTATTGTCACCTTAACAGGCTCTAGTTCTATTATCACCACTGGTTTTTCTGTACTGTCTGGCCCTCTGCGCCTGGNAACTAGCTCCTGGATTGTCACCTTAACAGGCTCTGGTTCATTATCATCACTGGTTCTCTGACTGTCCGGTCCACTGCGACCAGGGTTTTCCCATCGACCAACTTCTCATTTGCTTTAGCTTCACTTGCCTTAATCATCATCACAGTTTGTGACGGCTTCTTGTATCCTCCCTTCTGCACTAACTCGATCATGTGAGCCTCATGATGAATTGGTAGCGGATTCTGCGTGATATTGGGAGTCTCCGGAGCCTGCACCACAATTCTCCGTGTATCAATAAGTTCCTGAATGGCAGTTTTCAGATGCCAACATTTCTCCGTGTCATGTCCAGGCCCTCCAGAGCAATACTCACAGCTTACTGAATGGTCCAGGTTCCTTGGGGGAGGGTTTGGTAATTTGGAGTCGATCGGGTTCAACATGCCTAACTGCCTTAATCTGTGGTACAGGCTGGTATAAGATTCACCCAAGGGAGTAAAAGTCTTCTTCTTTTGCAACCTATCATTTTTAAATGCGGGGTTGGGTCGGTAACTGGTTCCAGCGGCATTTTTGTTGGTTCTTGGGGGTGGGTAGGTGTTTTGAGATGGGTAAGTATTTTGGGGAGTAGGTGCGCGCCATTGTGCATGGGTAGGGGGTTGGGGGTATGTCTGGGCATGATGGACGGAGAAATGGGGAGTAGGAGGTGGGTAGTAATGCTGTGGTTAGCCATATGGAGTATGTGGGTAGGCTTGGGGGTGAGGGCGAGGTTGGTGATAATATGGTGACGGACTCCTGGACCAGACCCTTGATTCCACCACTGCCACTTCTTCTTTCTTTTTCTTTCCCAATACTCCTCCGGTGCCGCTTTGAATAGCCTGCGTAGTTGCTTTGAGTGCCGAATAGCTCATAATTTTGTTAGACTTGAGACCCTCTTCCACCATGCTTCCCATCTTTACGACCTCATTGAAAGTTTTCCCCACCGCGGACACCAGATGACCATAGTAGGTTGGCTCCAAAGCCTGAAGGAAATAATCAACCATCTCATTCTCTTTCATCGGAGGATCAACTCTTGCTGCCTGTTCTCTCCAACGGAAACCGTACTCTCTAAACCTTTCTCCGGGCTTCTTCTCGATTTTGGTCAATGACAGACGGTCCGGGACAATTTCGAGGTTGTATTGAAAATGACATGCAAATGCTTGAGCCAGGTCGTCCCATGTGTACCACCGAGCATGATCTTGTCGTGTATACCATTCTAACGTTGCTCCACTTAAGCTTTGACTAAAGTAAGCCATTAACAGCTCATCTTTTCCTCCAGCTCCCCTCATCTTGTTGCAGAATCCCCTCAAGTGGGCCACCGGATCACCATGGCCATCATACAAATCAAACTTTGGCAACTTGAACCCCGCTGGCAGCTGGACATCGGGAAACAAGCACAAATCCTTGTAGGCCACACTGACTTGGCCACCCAGTCCTTGCATGTTCCTGAAGGATTGCTCCAGGCTTTTTACTTTTCGAAACATCTCTTCCTGTTCCGGGTCCCTAAGCGGCTTATCAGTTTCCACCGGGAGCTCAAAGCGAGGAGTGTAGGAATACGGCTCAGGTGCTTTGAAGGTAGGCTCGGGAGGGTAGTACTGGCTGTCGTGAGTTGGAAACAATGGCTCACTGGAAGATCTCTGCAATGTGGCAGGTGGAGGTGCCACAAATACTGGAGCGATTGGTGGTGGAGGACATGGAATTTGTTTGGGTGGTGGTGGTGGTGTCTGAGAGGTAGTTCCGTAGTAATGCTGGTAGGTAGGGAAAGCGGGAGATGAGTTTACTGTGGGAGGATCTTGGGGTTGAGCTGGTGGTGGGAGGTAATTGGGATTGGCAGGATAGACTGGTGGTGGATGTCCCTTCGACCAGGCCTGGTACATCTCGGCCATTTGTTGCTTTAGTTTATACATCTCTTCTCTCATCGTGTTAACGTCCACTGCCTCCTCCTCTCTGGATGGGTCAACGATGCTTGCTTCTAACTCTTGATTAGTCATGTTTGACTTGTCCTTGGAATGGGTGTTGTAAGGATGGGTTGTCAGAATGCCAGTCAGCGTAAACACCTATCTGGACTCATCAACAACAATTTAGTTAGCGGTTAGGGCATTAACAAATAGATAACCGCACATTGATGGGTGGATGCACCTAAGCAGTCAAACGTTTCCATTATGCCTCTATTCATTCACATGCGTCATTCCGGCTTTCATTTCTTTTCATGCCTAATTAGTTCCCACTCTTATTTTTCACTTTGTTTTGCTCTCCCTCTTTTGGTTCTCTTTCATTTGGTTTTTTCCCCTGTTTGTATCATTCCTTTCTGGTTTTCCCTTTTATTATTTAGAAATGGTCGAATCCTATGGAGATTGCCTACGTATCACGACCCTGCGTGAAGCAGACCAAGCGTAGTTCGTGAAAAATAAATGCAAAGTAGGAGCATGATATTTTTAGCAATTTCAATTTTATTGATAGCAAACTTGTCTATTACAAAGACTCAAAACAACTAATAGACTCTAAGAACTACAAACTCCATCATCCCTATTCTAATTCAAACAAAAATACAGACTCAATCCACTGACTCTGGTAAAAGAAATACAAACCCAAATGACCTAACTCCAAAAAGAAATACAGACTCGGAAGACAAAAATTTTTTAGTAGAAGGAAGAGTGCAGACTCAAAGACAATTATGAATACATTAAAGCTCCTGGTGCCCGCGGGACATCATTCGGTCTCACCGCGGGCCTATATGCAAGTTCCCCTTGAAGTCTGTCTAGGTCGTTCATTATCTGCTTCACAAATGTCATCACTGATGCCAGGAAGGTGGTACGGGTCATGTTCTCGCACATTTGACATTTCCTAGTAATGGAAGGAGCAACGGTTAAGATTCTTTCTCGGACCCCACTGTCATATTCTTCTTTTAACTGTTTAACCATGCGGGCCCGTTCTTCTGCATTTTTAGCCAATTGTTTCCGGACCCCAGCTAATTCCTTTTCTGCCCTGTTGTGGTCAAAACTGTAGTCGTTCACCTTTTGCCTTAGATTTGCTATAAGCTTTGTATCTTTGGGACTTCTGACAGGATTATCGGCCTCTAACTTCATTTTTTGGATTTGGGCTCGCAAGGCTTCATTCTCTTTGGCCAATTGTTTTTTCTCACCTTCATCATCCGCGGCTTGCAAGCCATTCTCAAATCGGAGGTCCTGGACCTATTTTTCCAATGCTCCTATGCGGGCCCTATACTCATTTTCTTTAGTTAACCAATCCCACTGTTCTCGTGATGATTCAACAAATTCCTGGATGTGAGGTCGTTTAGCCGGTCTTCCGAATGCGACGTCCCTTGTATACCAAGCCTGATAGTCAGGCGACACTTCTCCTTTGGCTCGATCTCGAACACAAGTGTTTGCCGTCAAATATTGACATTCGCTCCAGACCTGGCGGACTGTTGCTTCAGGAAACTGGCCATCAGGGCCAATCTCAACCACTTGAAAACTGAGATCATCATCCTTATGTACTATCTGGCATCTCCCCAGCTGCCTCAACACTCGATACGGGGCGTACGGCTGAATGCTTCTAAGCCCCATCAGAAGGAAATGTGGTCGGGCTGCCGGCATGTATACGATTTCATCAACGGGTAACCATCCCAGTGTCCACTCTATTTGTCTTGTAGTGAGAGACCGAAAATATGTTGTCCAACCTGTGACTCCTTCTGGCAATTCAACCCCTTTGATCCTCGTGTAAAACTCTTCTATGCATGTTTTTTCTGGAGACCCATAGCTCAAAAACTGAGGGCGATGACACAAATGCTCGATCATCCACATTTGTAACAATGACTGCACCTTCGAAGAAGCTTTCCGGCCTTGCAAGCCCGTAAGAG
>NC_031991.1:50199692-50200645 GCF_001879085.1 Nicotiana attenuata
ATTTTAGAACTGGTCGAATCCTATGGAGATTGCCTTACGATCACGACCCTGCGTGAAGCAGAACAAGCGTAGTCGTGAAAAATAAATGCAAAGTAGGAGCATGATATTTTTAGCAATTTCAATTTTATTGATAGCAAACTTGTCTATTACAAAGACTCAAAACAACTAATAGACTCTAAGAACTACAAACTCCATCATCCCTATTCTAATTCAAACAAAAATACAGACTCAATCCACTGACTCTGGTAAAAGAAATACAAACCCAAATGACCTAACTCCAAAAAGAAATACAGACTCGGAAGACAAAAAATTTTTAGTAGAAGGAAGAGTGCAGACTCAAAGACAATTATGAATACATTAAAGCTCCTGGTGCCCGCGGGACATCATTCGGTCTCGCCGCGGGCCTATATGCAAGTTCCCCTTGAAGTCTGTCTAGGTCGTTCATTATCTGCTTCACAAATGTCATCACTGATGCCAGGAAGGTGGTACGGGTCATGTTCTCGCACATTTGACATTTCCTAGTAATGGAATGAGCAACGGTTAAGATTCTTTCTCGGATTCTTCCTTTCTCTTGAAGCAATCGCCCTATCTGTTGGGCCCTGGCCTCCAAAGTCTGCTCATCCGCTTGGCTTTGTTCCCGGAGTTGTTGCAAGTCCATTTCTAACTGTGCCAGTGCCATGTAACACTGTTCTCTTTCGACTTTGAATTCTTTTGCCTGCTTGATCATACGGTTTTCTGTGGCAATAACCTTTTTCTTTAATTCTGTGACCTCATTGTCATATTTTTCTTTTAACTGTTTAACCATGCGGGCCCGTTCTTCTGCATTTTTAGCCAATTGTTTCTGGACCCCAGCTAATTCCTTTTCTGCCTTGTTGCGGTCGAAGCTGTAGTCGTTCACCTTTTGCCTTAGATTTGCTATAAGCTTTGCATCTTTGGCACTTCTGACCGGATTA
>NC_031991.1:50200655-50204060 GCF_001879085.1 Nicotiana attenuata
GCTGCTCCACTTAAGCTTTGACTAAAGTAAGCCATTAACAGCTCATCTTTTCCTCCAGCTCCTGTCATCTTGCTGCAGAATCCCCTCAGGTGGGCCACCGGATCACCATGGCCATCATACAAATCAAACTTTGGCAACTTGAACCCCGCTGGCAGCTGGACATCGGGAAACAAGCACAAATCTTTGTAGGCCACACTGACTTGGCCACCCAATCCTTGCATGTTCCTGAAGGATTGCTCCAGGCTTTTTACTTTTCGAAACATCTCTTCCTGTTCCGGGTCCTTAAGCGTCTTATCAGTTTCCAACGGGAGCTCAAAGCGAGGAGTGTAGGAATACGGCTCAGGTGCTTTGAAGGTAGGCTCGGGAGGGTAGTACTGGCTGTCGTGAGTTAGAAACAATGGCTCACTGGAAGATCTCTGCAACGTGGCAGGTGGAGGCGCCACAAATACTGGAGCAATTGCTGGTGGAGGACATGGAATTTGTTTGGGTGGTGGTGGCGGCGGTGTCTGAGAGGTAGTTCCGTAGTAATGCTGGTAGGTAGGGAAAGCAGGAGATGAGTTTACTGTGGGAGGATCTTGGGGTTGAGCTAGTGGTGGGAGGTAATTGGGGTTGGCAGGATAGAGTGGTGGAGGATGTCCCTTCGACCAGGCCTGGTACATTTCGGCCATTTGTTGCTTTAGTTTATACATCTCTTCTCTCATTGTGTTAACGTCCACTGCTTCCTCCTCTCTGGATGGGTCAACAATGCTCGCTTCCAAATCCTGATTGGTCATATTTGACTTGTCCTTGGAACGGGTGTTGTAAGGATGGGTTGCTAGAATGCCAATCAGCTTAAACACCTATCTGGACTCATCAACAACAATTTGGTTAGCGGTTAGTGCATTAACAAATAGACAACCGCACATTGATGGGTGGATGCACCTAAGCAGTCAAACGTTTCTATTATGCCTCTATTCATTCACATGCGTCATTCCGGCTTTCATTTCTTTTCATGCCTAATTAGTTCCCTCTCTTATCTTTTCACTTTGTTTTGCTCTCCCTCTTTTGGTTCTCTTTCATTTGGTTTTTTCCCCCGTTTGTATCATTCCTTTCTGGTTTTCCCTTTTATTATTTAGAACTGGTCGAATCCTATGGAGATTGCCTACGTATCACGACCCTGCGTGAATCAGACCAAGCGTAGTTCGTACAAATAAATGCAAAGTAGGAGCATGATATTTTTTTTTTGACAATTTCGATTTTATTGATAACAAACTTGTCTATTACAAAGACTCAAAACAACTAACAGACTCTAGGAACTACAAACTCCATCATCCCCATTCAAACAAAACACAGACTCAATCAACTGACTGTTTTTTTTTTTTTTGAAGTAGAAGAAAGAGTGCAGACTCAAAGACAATTACGAATACATTAAAGCTCCTGGTGCCCGCGGGACATCATTCGGTCTCGCCGCGGGCCTATATGCAAGTTCCCCTTGAAGTCTGTCTAGGTCGTTCATTATCTGCTTCACAAATGTCATCACTGATGCCAAGAAGGTGGTATGGGTCATGTTCTCGCACATTTGACATTTCCTAGTAATGGAATGAGCAATGGTTAAGATTCTTTCTCGAATTCTTCCTTTCTCTTGAAGCAACCGCCCTATCTGTTGGGCCCTGGCCTCCAAAGTTCGCTCATCCGCTTGGCTTTGTTCCCGGAGTTGTTGCAAGTCCATTTCTAACTGTGCCAGTGCCATGTAACACTGTTCTCTTTCGACTTTGAATTCTTTTGCCTGCTTGATCATACGGTTTTCTGTGGCAATAACCTTTTTCTTTAATTCTGTGACCTCATTGTCATATTTTCCTTTTAACTGTTTAACCATGCGGGCCCGTTCTTCTGCATTTTTAGCCAATTGTTTCTGGACCCCAGCTAATTCCTTTTCTGCCTTGTTGCGGTCGAAGCTGTAGTCGTTCACCTTTTGCCTTAGATTTGCTATAAGCTTTGCATCTTTGGCACTTCTGACCGGATTATCGGCCTCTAGCTTCATTTTTTGGATTTGGGCTAGCAAGGCTTCATTCTCCTTGGCCAATTGTTTTTTCTCACCTTCATCAGCCGCGGCTTGCAAGCTATTTTCAAATCGGAGGTTTTGGACCTGTTTTTCCAACGCTCCTATGCGGGCCCTATATTCATTTTCTTTAGTTAGCCAATCCCACTGTTCTCATGCTGATTCAACAAATTCCTAGATGTGAGGTCGTTTGGCCGGTCTTCCGAATGCGACGTCCCTTCTATACCAAGATTGATAGTCATGCGACACTTCTCCTTTGGCTCGATCTCGAACACAAGTGTTTGCCGTCAAATACTGACATTCGCTCCAGACCTGGCGGACCATTGCTTCAGGAAACTGGCCATCAGGGCCAATCTCAGCCACTTGCAAACTAAGATCATCATCCTTGGGTACTATCTGGCATCTCCCCAGCTGCCTCAACACTCGATACGGTGCGTAAGGCTGAATGCTTCTAAGCCCCATCAGAAGGAAATGTGGTCGGGCTGCCGGCATGTATACGATTTCATCAACGGGTAACCATCCCAGTGTCCACTCTATTTGGCTAGCAGTGAGGGACCGAAAATATGTTGTCCAACCTGTGACTCCTTCTGGCAATTCAACCCCTTTAATCCTCGTGTAAAACTCTTCTATGCATGTTTTTTCTGGAGACCCATAGCTCAAAAACTGAGGGCGATGACACAGATGCTCGATCATCCACATTTGTAACAATAGATTGCACCCTTCGAAGAAAGCTTCCCCGGCCTTGCAGGCTGTAAGAGCACGGAAGATGTCGGCCAATATAATGGGTGCAAGTGTACTTTTGGCTTGAGTAATTAATGTGCTGACTACCCCAGCTATTTTTATGCCAATGTTCCCATCCTTCCTTGGAAATACCAGAAGTCCCAGGAAAGCTACCATAAAGGCGAAACGTCGATGCTCTTCCCACTTTTGGCGGTTTCCTTTGCTACATATCTTACTTTCTGGGTTGTTGAACCCCCCGATATGGCCATATCGCTGATATATGAAGCTCAGAGTACAAAAGCCACTTGCCAGATCTGTGTTATGGACGGTTCTGACTATCTTTAAAGAGTCTAGAAATCTGTGCACGGCTACAACTCTGGGGGCAACCAAGTATTTGTGCCTCAACGGAACCTCATCTTTTCCAATGTAGCCAGCTATTTCCTCTAATGTCGGGGTAAGCTCAAAGTCCGAAAAATGGAACACATTATGTGCTGGGTCCCAACATGTAACCAGTGCTCTAATAATATCTCCCCGAGGCACAATATCGAGCAAACCGGTAAGCCCTTTCAAATGTTTCTTGACTGCATCTTGCCCTTCTCCGCCTAAATCGTTCCACCACAGACGTAACTCCAAAGGGATTTTATGCA
>NC_031991.1:50204170-50261112 GCF_001879085.1 Nicotiana attenuata
TCGGAACGGGATTTATTATTAATATTCAGAGTCGCCACTTGGGAGATTAATGGTGTCCCAAGTCACCGGTTGAATCCCGATCCGAGGAAATTATGACTCTGTTAACAGTCCGCGAACCAGAACTCCGAGTAAGGAATTCTGTTAACCCGGGAGAAGGTGTTAGGCATTCCCGGATTCCGTGGTTCTAGCACGGTCGCTCAACTGTTGTATTTGCTTTTATCTGATTTTAAAACATATTCTAACCTATGTGCCTTTTATTTTAACCGCTTTTATTTTATGTCTTTTTAATAAGAATTGCAACGTCGTGAAAATGTATCTCGAACCACGTCACACCAGTGCACCCGTGGCTTTTGACGCATTTCGACTTCGTTGAGATTTAGATTTGGGTCACATAAATGTGCACCCGCACTCAGGAAGGTAATATTATTAAAATATGCGCCTAAAGCAACTACGCTTTTATTATCTTTAGGGAAAACCGTGAAATTCGCTAAACGGTTCACCCGAATTCTAAGTATTTTCTTTTATAGCATTTATTGAGGGACCCGCGATTTATGTGTTTTATTTAGCGAGGCTCATCTCACCTTTTATCAAAGGTCAACCTAAAAGCAAACTACATTTTTTGCTTAAGTTGTCTCTAAAAGAAGAACCCTAATTAATTAGTAGATGTGAATGGTCCAAAATTCCATAGTTCAATTTCCAACAATTGGTCCTAGCAACTGGACAAATTAGCAGTCCAGGTTTCATTTTAAAGGCCTGGGTCGCTTAGGCCCTTGACACACCCAGAAGCCCAGCGTCACTTTAATTTGAGGCGGGCCGACATTTTTAGGCCAAATACCAAATTGAAGCCCGCAAACTTCAGTTAATCTATCTTGAACAAATTCAAATATGCGTTGAAATCTGGTATAAACAGCAATGACTATTTCGAACAAAGTTTGCAGCCTATCTTATCATGTTAACTTGTTCCTTTTAAATGCACACGGCAATGTCAATCAAACGTGAATAGACTAAAACCAAAGAATCAATTGGACTTCATGCTTATAGGATTATATACGCCAGTCTTAAACTTCAATTAATAGACAGCGATTCATACTACTAACAGTTCCAACGAGCACGCGCAAGCCCGTAGCTCACCCATCCAATATATGTCCACTACAGTCCAGTTTCAGTCCAATTATACAATGTCAATACAAATCAAAAGAAGACCTAGACAAATACAAATCATCTATCATCTATTTCATTATGGCAGCTTGGACACATGGATTTCAGGAAGCCAATGTATGATGTATTTCATTTCAGCATTTCAATGTCAAAGCTACACCAATACATGGTTCAGATGTGTACTTGGAAGTGTAAAATAATAGAGAAAAGAGGAATGTCAGCAGCAGAAATGAGAGGCAGCAGCAATGCAGAATCAAACTCAAAGCCCAGGAGTGTTTTGAAAATCAAACGGGATAGACCAAATAATCCCAGTAATACCGAAATACTTTAGACACCCAATTAGCTATCTCAAATCCACTTGAATTGACCCATAACAGTCTCAACGAACCAGAAATTATCCAAAGTCAAACAATCCAACTTGAAAATTGCTCTAGAATCAAATTAATGGACCTGTGAAACTCGAAACTAGAAGAATAGATCTCAACAATCAGAATTCAAACTACGCTTACGATTTATCGTAGGTGGAATAGTAATGTTATTTTTAGGTATTTTTCATCGATTATCTACTGTTTTTGGATTTTGCAAGCTTAAATTTTAAAAATCAGGCCTGAAATTCAAGAGGGAGCTTTTGGGGGAACTTTTGGAGGCTCCAAACTTGTGAATCAAGGCAAATGAATGCCTATTTATAGGTGAACTTAGGGTCCAATTTCAGATTTTCCTTTTACCCCTTAGTCCCTATTCTAATTCTATTTTTTACCCTTTATTTTCTGACTTGTTACACAAGTAACTACACCTATTCTATTGAAATCTGTACTATAGTCCATCCTAGAAGGTTCTATACCCATTACAATTCCTATTCTACCCTTACTTTACTTCAATAATTACCAAACTTAATGAAACTACCCTTTTCCATGCCTAAACTACCCTTTGAATCCCCTGAAATTACTGACCAAGCAGACCTGAACCTCCAACCCTGATAATTGGTCAATAATAGACCATGGTTAGCAACAATCTAGATTATTCACATTGCCTCCACTCATTACCTAGGCTGGTCAGTGAACTAAGGATTAATGATAAATGAACTAGGTTAAAATCAAATTAAAAGTAACATCTATTGATCAATTAATTGAAATCAAGCATATGAATCAAAATTGAGTCAAGATTAAACCTAAAAACGAATAGAAGGCTAAACAAGGATGAAGCCTAACTAAACTAATCAGTAACGACTAGCCCGATACTAGTAGAGACAAACATTGATTCTCACAAGATCACGAGAGCAGAATCAATCCACATACAAGATTAAACTACAGAAAATCAAAAGCATGAGCAGAGAATCACCCACAAACGGAAAAAAATTGAATAAAGAAGAAAGAACTTACTGACTCGGACTTTACTAAACACAATACATCAACTGAGCCAAGTCGAACCTTCAAAACCCCAGAAGAGGTTCAAACCTCTCCAACCCTAGATTTGAAATTGTATCAGTGCCTGTTGGATTTGGGGACAACGGTTTAGGGATTTGGGTAGAGGAGGGTGAGGGGAGTGTATGGTATTAATCTGGGACTGTTTGGAGAAATTAGGGTTTCGGGGCGGAACTTTGAATCGGAATTCGAGGAATTCGAGTGATATTTGAGGGAAAATAGACATGGATGTGGAAAGGAGAGGAGGAGAGGAGCATGAGGTGTGATTTTGGACCGGTTTGGGGTGACCGCCGCCGGACACGGCGGAGACGGTGACGGTAATTTTGAAGATTCGAGGAGTTGGGAAGGGCATTGAGGAAGACTGATCCCAGATTGGGAATGAGGAGATGGAGGAGGCGCTGTGGTGTGTTTTTGGAGGCGTTTGGTGACCGGCCGCCGCCGCAGGCGATTTCCGGCAGGCGGCAGGCGGCGGAGGGCGGTGGTGGATGGTGGGTATAAAGGCGGCTGGTCTCTTAGACGAATAGGGGGGGTCTGAGAGGGGGGGCATGAGTTCGAACAGCTATATACATATAACTCCTCAGTTCGTGGCCGTTGGATTGAGATACATCGATGGACCAGATTAAAGAGAAAGGGAACGACGTCGTTTTGGGTGGGGTGTGGGACTGGACCGGGTTGGGACGTGGGTTGGGCTGGCCTGGGGCGTGTTTGGGTTGGGCAGAACTTAATTAAATGGCCCGGAACCATTTTTGAGTGGGGTGCTGGGAATTAAAAAAACCATTTTTTTTGCTATTTTCTTTAATTTTCTAAAGTAACTTTATTACTAAATAATCCTAAAATGTGAAATTAAATCCTAAATGCAAATGCCAAGTATTTTTGTGTTTTTACTAATTAAAATGCGCAGATAACATGCAGTCAATTAACCTAAAATGTCACCAAAAATCCACAAAATTGTAACATAATGAAAGAAATTATTTTGTTTGAATTTCTAGGAGTAATTCATGTAGGGCAAAAATCATGTGCTCACAGCTTGCATTGCCTCCTAGTCTAGCAGGAGTTCATCCAGTATTCCATGTTTCTATGCTCTGGAAGTATCACGGTGATCTGTCTCATGTGTTGGATTTCAGCTCGTTCCAGTTGGACAAGGGTCTAACTTATGTTGAGGAGCCGGTGGCTATTTTGGACAGGCAGGTCCGAAAGCTGAGGTCAAAGAACATTGCTTCAGTAAAGGTTCAGTAGAGGGTTCACCTGGTCAAGGAGGTAACTTGGGACACTGAGCATGATATGCTTAGCCATTATCCTCATTTTTTCACCACTTCAGGTATGTCTCAATGCTCGTTCGAGGATAAATGATTGTTTTAAGAGGGGAGAATGTGACGACCCGACCGGTTATTTTGAGAGTAATAGCCCCGATCCCCTATTTACTGCTTTCCCCGTATCTGTTTCTGCTTATGTGACTTGCTGGGAGGTTCTGTTTTTGGTTTCGGAGTGATTTGGGACACTTAGTCCCTAAAACGGAAGCTTAAGTTGTAGGATTTTGACCATAGTTGGAACTGTCTGAAGACGACTCCAGAATAGAGTTTCGTCGGTGTCGTTAGCTCCGTTGGGTTACTTTGGACTTAGGAGTGTGTCCGGATTGTGTTTTGGAGGTCTGTAGCTGAATTAGGCGTGAAATGGCGAAAGTTGAAGTTTTGAGAAGTTTGACCGTAAGTGGTCTTTTTGTTACGGGGTCAGATTCCAATTCTAAAAGTTAGGATAGGTCCGTAATGTCAATTATGACTTGTCTGTAAAATTTGGGGTCAATCGGAAGTGATTTGATAGGGTTGGGCATCGGTTGCAGAAGTTTGAAGTTTCAAAGTTCATTAAGTTTGAATTGGAGAGTGATTCGCATTTTTAGCATTGTTTGATGTGATTTGAAGGCTTGACTAAGTTCATGTGGTGTTTCAGGACTTGTTGGTATGTTTGGTTGAGGTCTTGGGGGCCTCGGGTAGATTCCGGATGGTTAACGGACAAAAATTGGACTTGTGAAAGTTGCATAATTTCTGGTGTTTCCAGTTACTGGTTTCCTTCTTTGCGTTCCCGAGGGGAGTTCCGCGTTCGCGAAGAGGAGCTGGAGGCAGGAGGGGATTTGTGCTTCGCGTTCTCGATGAAGGTCCCGCGTTCGCGAAGCTCTGAGGTAATTGGTCTACGCGTTCGCGATGAGGGTCCCGCGTTCGCGTAGAGAAAGCTGGTCAACGGAGTCTCCATACAGTTTGCCTATGCGTTCACGATGATGGTCCCGATTAGCGTAGGGTCGAGCTGAGTAAGCTACGCGTTCGCGATTAGCCCATCGCATTCGCGATGAAGAATTTTGGACTGAGGCAATTTTGTACTTGACGAATGCGAGGGTTCTTCCACGTTCGCGAAGAAGGGATCACTGGCAGTTATAACATTTCAAAAACGAGGGTTTAACCATTTTTCATCAAAACTTGAGATAGAGAGCTCGGATTTGGAAGAAATTTTGGTGGATTATCAGAGGAAGCTATTGGGTAATAATTTTTGACTCATTTATGATTATATTCCATTAATCTATAGTTGATTCCATCCTTTAATTTCGGATTTGGGTTGAGAAAATTGGGAAAAATGGGAAAAGTTCTTCAACCAAATTTTTGAGGTTTGATTGGGATTTTGAAATTGGTTTGGATAATTTTGGTACGAGTTAATTCGTGGGTGAATGGGTGTTCGTATTTTGTGACTTTTACCCGATTTTGAGACGTGGGCCCGGGTTGACTTTTTGGGCGATTTTCTAATTTCTTTTTAAAGTCTTGATTTCATTGATTAGATTAGTTTCCTGTAGTTATATTTATAGTATGTAATTGCTTTTGGCTATATTTTCGCCATTCGGAGTCAAAAAATCGTGGGAAAGGCATTCTTACTGATTGATTGAGCTTTGTTCGGGGTAAGTGGCTTGCCTAACCTTGTGTGGGTGAAATCCCCTTAGGATTTGGTACCGTTATGATACTTCTGTGATATGTGAGCGCCGTATACGCGAGGTGACGAGTGCGTACATGGGCTAATTATTGTAGGATCCGGTTTTCACACTGAGTAATAACCTGTTTTATCTTAATTGAGTTATACCAGCATGTGTACTTATCCTATTTAGCCTAATATCGCGTGTCTATGTGTCCTAAATGCTTATTTGAACTCTGTGCAGCATGTTTAGTTGATTTCCTATTTTCCTTTATCTGTATCAGTCTTAACTGTAGAATTCTTGTTGTTAATCATTGTATTCATCAGTTTCGAGCTGTGTTTTTACTTTTGGGACTACGAGGCGGTACCTCGGGAGATTCTTGCACATTTACTTTTGGGACTACGAGGCGGTACCTCGGGAAACCCCCCTGCACATTTACTTTTGAGACTAGGAGGCGGTACCTCGGGAGATCCCCCTGCACATTTACTTTTGAGACTACGAGGCGGTATCTCGAGAGATCTCCTTGCATGTTTACTTTTGGGACTACGAGATGGTATCTCGGGAGATCCCCTGCTGTTTATCCCTGTGTGTTGTGCTGCTATTTTTCTATGGTTTTCTCTTTGTTAAATTTCCAACCTCTTATTACACTACTGTATTCTTCTGTCTTATTTATTATATACCAGTAGGGCCCTGACCTGACCTCGTCACTACTCCCGGGGTTAGGCTTGGCACTTACTGGGTACTGTTGTGGTGTATTCATGCTACTCTTCTGCACATGTTTTGTGTGCAGATCTAGGTACTTCTTATCAGCCTTGTTATCAGTTAGCAGCAATATTTCGGAGACTTCAAGGTATATCTGCTCGCGTCCGCAGACCTCGGAGTCCCCCTCTATTCCCTCCTATGTCATTTACCTTTCCATATTTTTTCTTTGACTCTGGTGTATAGAGATACTCGGTTTTCTTCTATAGCTTGTGACTTATAATTTTTTTGGTTTTGGATATACCTTGTATACTCGAGTGCTGGGTTACTTGTACATGCCGAGCGGCATTTTATCATTTTATAGTTACTGTTGCAGTCTTGTTGTTCAATTTTGTTTTCATTTGCATTATTCCATAATTTGTTAGGCTTACCTAGTCGTAGAGACTAGGTGCCGTCACAATGTCTTCCAGAGGGAGATTTTGGTCGTGACAATTGTTGCAATTCTTGATGAGCTATCTTAAGATGCTAACCAATGGCTTGCTGAAGGAACGAAAGAAGAAAAGCAGTTGGGATACATCAGGTGGAATCAAATATCTCAATGCAAGATCAGCTTGATTCAATGGCAAAGGAGATTAGAAAGTTGACCTTAGCTAAGGTCCAAATTCAGCCACTAACAATTTGTGATTTTTGTGAGATGGGCCACACAACACATGAGTGTCAGGCCTCAGCTGCAGGTGAGGTGGTGAATGTTGTGAGAGGTTTTGATAGAGAAAACTATTAAGGCAGAAACGATTTTAACTTCATGGGCCAGAGGCACCCCAATTTTTTGTGGAATTCACCTGGTGGTAGTTTGAATACATGGCAATAGAATAATCCCAGACCCCAGGGACAAGGAGCTCCAGATTTTCTAAATCAGAAAAGGCAAAAATACCAGCCTCAATAGCCTAATTAGTCTAGCATGGAAGATTTAATGAAGTCCTTCATTATTATGACATATGAGAGACTTGAAACCCATAGAACAACCATCGGGAACGTAGAAAAACAGGTGGGGCAAATTGTTAATCTATTGTCTGAGAGGGCTCTAGGAACTCTTCATGCTGATAGCGAAAAGAATTCAAAAGAAACAATAAATGGGGTATCTTTGAGGAGTGGCCAAGTGTTGAAGGACCCTATTCTAAAACAAAAGGGGGTTGATTAAAAGCCAAGTGGATATTGTAGAGGAACAGAGAAACATGAAAATCAAGGATATGAAGTGAGGGTAGACTCAGATGATCATCTAAAGAAGAAGAGGATGACTGGAGTTTTGAAAAAGAAGAAGAAGGAAAAATAAACAGGAGACTGAGGAGAGAAAATATACGTCTGCTATACCTTTCCCTCAGAAGCAGAGAAGAGAGAAGCTAGACAGATAATTTTGGGCATTTTCTAGAAGTGCTTAAGCAGGTGAATGTTAATCTACCTTTCACATAGTTACTCTCACAAATTCCATCATATGACAAGTTCTTGAAGGATATATTTTCCAATAAGAGGAAAGTGGAAGAGACTTCGGTTGTCAAGCTCACAGAGCATTGTAGTGCGATTTTGCAAAACAAGATCCCTCGTAAGTGTGTAGATTTAGGGAGTTACACTATACATTGCTTTTTAGGAAGTACTAACTTTGAAAAAACATTGTATGATTCAGGTGCTTCTATTAATCTTATGCCTTTGTCTATTTTCAAGAAACTTGAGAGAGAGATTGAAGCAATCAGATCCTGTCTTTGCATCTGGTGGATCAGACCACAATCATACCCGAAGGAATAGTCAAAGATGTGCTAGTTCGGGTGGACAAATTTGCATTCCCGGTGGACTTCATTGTGTTTAATATGGAAGATAATAAGGAGAACCCTCTGATTTTAGGGAGACCCTTCTTTGCTACGGGCAGAGCTATATTGGATATTCAGGAAAGACACATGCTAAGAGTGGAGTAAGAAAGAGTGGTGTTCAAGATGAAGAACGCAATAGGGGCACCTAGAGATGAGTCGGTTGCATACTCTGATTTCAAGGTAGATGTCCCAAAGGACCTAGATGAAGAGGATAAGCAGGATAAATGTGGGGTGTGCCCGAAAAAGTCATAAAAGAAAATTTTGGCATTGTTGTGTGCATTGGTCAGGCGTGCAAAGTCGACCCCGACATTAATTCAGACTCAAACTAGATAATTTAGGGGAGTTTCCTTTACCTCTTTCTTTTTATTGTGTGTCATAGGGAGTAGTCATAATTTAAAGCGTAGGGTGAGGGTTGTAAATATGTATATGTGTGTTTGTTTTTCTTCTTCTTATCTTTGTTTGTGTGTTCGTCATTGTTTTGTTTGAGAAAAAATTAAAAAAATTTGACTTTTCCCAACGATCGATTTCCTCGACTATCTTCTTGAGGGATTAATGCCGAATAATAAAAAATGTCTTTCATTTTTGGTTTATTTTTTTCTTTTTCTTAGATAGTGTAATAATTCACCCTTGGTTTTTCTTTGTGCCGCGGTTCTTTTTCAAGGGTTTTGCTTGAATCGGGTGTAGCTAGTTTTTCTTTTGTTAGGAATATAGAAGTTTCATGCTATGGTGTTAAATGGAGATAACTTGTCTTAACTTTGTTGTGCCTTGAGAGCGGTAAGTGCCTTAGTTGTGATGTCTAGGCTCATTTCTTCACTCATTTATAAGTGTCTCAAATTGTTTGATTTTGACTCTGCTTAACTTCTATTACTAGAGAGTCGCGATAGATCCGGTCCTGAGTGAGTTATGTGCCAATGTGCGTGTGAGGTTATTGTTGATATTCTATGCATGTCAGTTGATGTCTAGAACTTGCCCCGTATGTTTGCAAAGCAAAATAACAATCATGTTCAGTCTAGGATGTGATAGAGGCGTTTATTTGTTGAGTCAGATATATGCTTTTACCCACCTAATTAATGAGTATCTTAAATTAGCCCATTTGAGCTTGTAATCATATTTTTTTTGGCAACTACACTACAAGCCTGACCCCTTTATTTGAATTCAGTATCAATTTGAACCTTTTACCTCTCTTGAGCACCTGAAATTTTTATGAGCTTGTTAGAAGCTAAGTGGAGGTATGGTTGGATTTTGAGTTGAACTTAAAAAAATAGGAGAAAGGTGTACTGTTTGAAAATTTGTGAGAGTCACTTGGAAGGAATTGAAAGAAAAAAATATATAAAGTTTCTTGAATTGAAAGAAAAAATTAGAACTTCGAAAAGAAAAAAATGGTTTGTGTATTTATTAGAAAGAAGAAAAAAATATTTGATTCCTTGCTAGTGATAATTCTCATCCAGTTGTGCTTAAAGAAATTAGGAGCATGATAGTGTTATGTTATGAAGGTTGGTATTTGGTTCAACACAAGTGTGGGGTTTGGATTGTGAATTGTATGTATTAAATTGCTCAGGGAGATGTAGTCACTGTATCCAAATATATCCTACTCGTCTCATAACCTAAACTACAACAAAATTAAGTCCTACTTGATCCTTGACTGAATGAGCTCAAATTAGTAGAGTATTACACTACGGGCGAGCCTATAGTACGTCTTATATGGCACATGAATTTTATTCTAAGAGTGAGTGAATTCTTTCTATCTTAGTTCCTAAGTATTCTTGAATTTTATTGTGTGTGAAACTACTCTCTATCGTTTGTGTGAGGGCACATGACTTGCGAAGGAAAGGTAATGTCTTTGGCTTTTGTGTTAGAGTAAGTGAGCGGGTTTGAAAATAATTAGTGCTTTTGAGTCGAATCTTGAGGTTAGGATATTATGGCATGGTTCTTGGTCTGTTCTAAATTTTCTTGGCATGATGAGTTAGGAGAGTTGCATAAAAAGGTTGTCTCTCTGAAGTATAGTCTTATTGCTCGAGGACGAGTAATGGTTTAAGTGTGGGGTATTGATGGTAGGCTAGAAACATGGATTTTAGTCTCTATTTCACCTGTTTTTGATTGCATTTCAATCGTGTTTGAGCTTAATTATGAGAAATTTGTACTTATGATGTGATCTTTGTGTTCAGGACATAAATCAGAGCCATAATGAAACACGGAGCTTCAAAGTCTGAGTAAAAGCTTCAATTGATAATTTGTGACCATATCCGGGGTTCATGGACCGGCGTTGCATACAAAAGTTGGAATAAAAAACATGGGCAAGAGCAAAATGTTCTAGTCTGTCGCATAAGGCATGGCATTGAGCATTGCCTTACTACATGAGTTCATAAGAAGTTTGAGAAGTTCAGAGACTTGGAGTTTTTGGGTCTAACAGAAAATCACTAATACGACGCAGGGTGCATAGCAGCACGCGACGTATTAGTACAAAAGTTTGTCGGACAAGCTAAGTTCTGGGAGTTTACAACCGAGCAAAATAAACTAATGTGACGCAGGGCACGTAGCACTGTGCAACGCGGGAAGTGTAAAAAGTATTCCAGGTTTTCCCACTTCTACTCAAAGAGGGTAGTTTGGTCCAAGCACGTTCCGACTTGGTACAAATATATCAGAAATACGTTTTTGAGAGGACTTTGGACTTGGGAGCTTTTGGAGAGCATTGGAGGCTTCAAGACACAAGATTTCATCTTCCTTCTACCAACTCAATACGCGAGTTTAGATTGTAACGCTGGAGTAATATTTTCTTATTCTTTAACTCTATTTGTGATAACTTTATCCATATCTATGGAGTAGTTTACCTTAGGTTTACATGAATTGGTGACTTGGCTGTCGTTTATGGATTTGACTATTGTTTTAACTCTTTAATTTATTGGAGGAACTTTAATATTAGTTGTGATTTTATTCTTTAAAGTGTTTAATCAAAAGAGCAACATCTTATTGAATATTATTGCAGCGTATGTCTTAGTTTATTTTGGTGATTCTTTGAAGTAATTGAGAGTGGTTTTTGAGTTACTGATTAAATTAAGATTGAGAAATATTAGCGAGAAGTTTCTCTTAGATCATTCCTACCAATAGATTCTTGCAAGTTTCACAGCACTTCACATTAGTTTATTTGAAAGATTTATATTTAATCGAGAGAGGAATCTGAATCGAAAGTACAAGCTAATCACCTATTGAATTCGTAAGAATCGATAGAACTTTAAGAGTGAAATATAAAAGTGTCAAATTCAGGATAACAGTCTTGCACCTATCATGCCAAAGCCCTCATTCTTGGTACTGATAATAACCCATTGCTCTACTCTCTAGTTATCGTTGATTAATTTTTACTTGCTTTAATTTTAGTTTGTTAGTTGTAGTATTAATCATCCCAAATCAAAGTGTTGAATATCCTGAATAGCATTTAACCCAGAAATTACTTGAACATTGTTTAAATCCAATCCCTATGGAGATGATATTTTACAATACTATCTTTCGCTAGCGAGCATTAATTTTCGTGTTGTATTTTGCGCTCGCCACTCATTTAGCCATTTAGGGCTTATGATAACTTCTACGCTTAAATTTCATTAATCGTACATCATATAGTCATAATATATCATAAAGATTCTAATTTTAATAGTAAAAGTAAGGGGAATTTCCTTCTTTAAGAAACGCTAGTTCCTTACCTCTTGAGTTCTTACAGATGATCTAAGGATTTCAAGACGAAATCTTGCTAGAATCTATGTTGGGGAGTGATAATCCAACTATAATCACGTTAAAGACTTACCTTGAGCGTCGGGGAATGATAGTGACCTAATATCTCCTTGAAAGGACTAAACCCTAACACTTTAGGGTGTTAAGAATGAAAAAATCACATTTATGGACCTTATATAGGCCTGGGGAAATCCGTTGCAATGATCGGAATCTGTGGCCATGGTTGACCTCCTCTCTCAGGACTTACTTCATAGCCACATTCCGGAATTCTCCATGGTTCAACCATGGGCATTACCACAGTTTGAACCGTTGGCCACAATTGGCTCGGGTCATGTTATTGCTACGCTGCTCTTTAGTAAAAAGGTCATAACGTTTTCGTAAAATATCAAAGATCTTTCATTTGGTGTGTATCTAATAGCTCTAAGTCATTATGAATTGATAGTTATGATCATTTGAAATTTAGGCATGTGCAACTAAAGTCAATTTCATCACTTAAACAGCTTCAACTCACTCTAAACTACTTCACCCCTCTATTTAAACACCCCTCCGACCTTCGGAGCATAAAGTTTAGACGTTACCTATATTCACTACTTTTCAAATTAGTTATAGGATGTTACGGGGCCTTACATATCCTTTGTTGAAGAAAAAGAGGAGAAAATTTCACTTTATACCCATTAATTCCAAACTATTTACCCTTTAATGCCCAGGCCCAAAATATTTACTACTCCTACCTATGCAGCCCAAACTATTTACCCGGTTATTCATTTGGGTTTTAGGTTTTGGGAAAATCATAGAATAGCAATTTGGGTGCGCTAGAAACTAATTTTTTCATCTGGGTGTTGCCCAAACCGGTTTGTGTCAAGAAATTGAGGACTAAATCGGGGTTTTTAAGGATTTCCATGAAGTTACCTTGGAAGATGTAGAGGTTGCTTCTTCATTGGAGAATCCTAGAGAATTAACCAGGTATTTTACCAAGAAATGTGTCGGGGCAAGAGCTGGGGTTGCACTTGTTAAGTAGAAATATTGAGATACAGCTACTGCTTTGCCTCTGAATCTGACGAGCATACCGTTTAGCTATTGTTATTAAGGATTTTGCAAGAGTAGAAAATACTTCTTCTACCATTAACAGAAGAGCTGATGGGTTTAACTGTGTAGATATTTATTATTTCGAAAGAAATGGGTCTTGATCTGCCAAATTTTCAGCTGAAAATCGAAGAAAAACACAAATACCCAATAGTATACTGCTACGGTATACAATACGTTGTAGGAGTATATAGCTATACTGCAACAGTATACTATTATAGTTTACAATATACTGCAACGGTATATTGTAATAATCGAAGAAGAACACAGTTACCTAACAGTATACCGCTACAGTATACAATACACTATAGGAGTATATAGTTATACTGCAACAGTATACTATTATAGTATACAATATATTGTTATAGTATATTGTAATAATATGCAATATACTGTAACAGTATGCTATAATAGTATACAATATACTATAATAGTATACTTATTACCCGTAAATTCACTTACCTTTTCCCTTTTAATTTGCTTTAAGCTTTTACCCAGCATGAGGGGCAAATTGAAAATGCAAAAAAAAAAAAAATTATAGTCTACTATATAATGTAACGGTATACTCTTACAATTAGATTCTTTTAGATTTTTTTGAAATTTTTATTGACAACTGATATTATTTCAGTTTAATAATTGAATTAAATTTTTTTAACTCTTTGCGTACAATTGTATACCCTGTTGGTATAGCTATATACTATACTGGTATCATATGTTAGTTAGTACTTTTTGGTTGTATTGGCTAGTAATAATATAAAAATAGTAATTAGTTAGTAATAATATAAAAAAAGAATAATAAAAAATAGTAAAAATAGTAAATGAAATTAGATTATGAAGAGAAAAAGAATATAAAAAAAAGAAGTTAAATGAAATTAGAAAAGGAAAAAAGAAAAAAATAAGAAGAAAAAGAAAAGGAGAAAAGAAAAAAAAGAAAGAAGTATAGAAATAAAAAAGAATTGGAGAATAAAGAAAAAATTCCCCACAAAAACTACTATAGGTAGGAAATGTAATTAGTTTATGGGTAGAAAAATAAATAGGTAGACAATGATAAATAGTTTTATTTTTGTGGGTAACTATGTCAAAACCCCGAAAAAGAATCGCTAAACCTTACAAAGTTGATTTCAACTTTCCAGACAAACCTCTCAGTTTTAGTCCAAGCCCGAAGTCTTTAGAAATGAAAAGATCCAGTCCATACATCAGTTCGTGGGCTTTTAGTTGTAGTAAATAGCCCATTATTCAAGTTGTAGCTCTTTTCGTTCTTACAAATTGGCGTGATGCTTGTGCTACATTCAAAGTTTGTGAAGGAAGTTTCTTTTCTGTTTGGTCTCCTTTTCTCAATCTCTGTTTAAAAGGCAGAATTGGGATTCGCCCGGGGCTCGCCCCGGGACGGAGCACTCGTAAAACGTCCCTGGGCTTATGTGTGAGACTTAGTTCCGTGAGACTTACGCCTCGGCCACTGGGGCTTACGCCCGGGACATGCCCAACGCCTAGGGTACTGGGCTCGCCTAATAGAACTTTATGCAATTGTATGTAACTAAACTTGTAAATCCTCAAATTTTCTTACCAAATCGTTGACTATTCAAAATTACTTTTTTCTTAATCATAAATCATTAAATTGAGAGTATTTCATGTCATAATTAAATAAAAATTATTGCACGTTATCCACTAAGACTGCTATGATAGTAAATTTTAAATAAATCTTTCTTTTCGAAAGTATTTATTTATTAACTTTTGTTATGTCTTTACTATATAATAGTCCATAATTTTTTTATAATTATTTTTCTGAGTATTATTTTTTTCACGTTTATAAGATACAGTACTTATTAATTTAATATCTCAATATTAGCTAGTAACTATTTACAAATAATAAGTTATCATGATATTGTATGATGAATTATGTGTCAATTTATTAACTTGTTAAAACTTAAAAATAAATGATGCTAGAGAATTTGAAATTGTGAATTATGTTTATACATAAATTCTCTTTCAAATAGAAATCAATTAAATAAAAGGAGTATTTAAGTAAAATATCAAATTATAGTATTGAAATTCTTTCAAGATTTATTACTCCTTAAGAGATACATATAAGATTTCATATCGAATTACATTACTTTTGTATGTTTGAGTTGTAACGACGTTTGCAACTAATTTGCATATTATGATATATGTCATACTTCTCATATTATTCATAGCCGAATTATAATTTATAAATATTTTAAATAGATTATTTGTTATAATTTTGTGATTTTGATGTAATTTTTATAATTATTTTTTATTTTGTACTATCTTAAACTTCTTGAAATTTGTAAAATTTAAAGATCCGTGGGACTTACGCCCCATGTCTCAGGGCTTACGCCTCGCCTCGTCATAGGTAAAACGCCTCGCCTCTCGCCCCCGCCTTTTAAAACATTGTTCTCAATGGCTAATTTTGTTCACCGATCCATATATAAATGTAAACTTGAAAAATATTTTGAGTGACTAAATATATTTAACTAGTGGTAAAACTATCATTATTAGGGAGTCAAAATGATTCATAAGTTAGAAATAACCATACTTCTAGAGGCTCTTATTCTATTCTCTTTTAATTGATTGCGATAGGTTTTATAAGACATGTACTACCGTGAAACTAGTGAGCTTTTCGAAGCTATATGAAAAAGTTTCCTATTAATAATGAGAAATTGGTAGATTAAAATTCAAATTTGGACTAAGTAATTCAAAGCTCAAATGAAAATTAATTTTAAAATTTGTGTTGCAGAGTTTCTTTACTACAATAATCAAGAGAACCAAAGCCATTGCTAAACTATGTGGTTTTTTTCTCGTTGCCATTCAATTAATTCAATTAGCTTTTGTCACAAATTTTCAACTGTAGTTGTTAAACTCATTGCTAAACTTTAATTCTTTGACTTGAAACCATTTAATCCTTTCCCACTGATAACTGAGACTAGAGTCTATTAGTGCTATTGACTGCATTTTCACATTTATCATGTGAAAGTTAAATTGGTCTCATAATCTTTTTTTTTCTTTTGATCTCATTTGACTTGATTACTTTGACCAATACTGCTTCTTCTAATTGGATTCAGAAGATCGATTTTCACTTGAATTCTGCAAAAGTCTTAGCAATAGTACATAAGAAAAAGAGGTTACACGAACTACAGAATCCATCTCCAACAGGACAATATATAAGATGTGGGCAATCCAAAGTTTTAATACTCCAATAAGAAAATATGATACAGTTGATAGACTTTAATTAGTCAAAAAAGAAAAAAAAGAAATTGGAGCGTCTGATGGTTCAAGATGTACAAACACCAAGACGACAATTACGCCTTAATCCCTAGCTAGTTAAGATTGATAATATGAATTCTCACTAACTTAGACCCGTATCAATCCATTGTCCAAAAATATCGTCAAAATTAAAATATCCTGAATATTCTCAGTCTTTTTTTATGAGATTAGTATCATTTTTATTAGAGGAAAAGATGTTTTCATATTTTTACTATTGTGAATCTCGGGTAGTTATTTTCTTACCATCGTTCGCATTATTACTGTATATAACAATCATATCACTGTAATAGGGTCTTTATGACAAACTATTCATGGTGAATCTGTAATGTGTGCAAATTACTCATGTGAAAGTGCAGGTAAAATAATAAAGCGTGATAGTCTTTAGAAAAAGTATAATTGAAAGTGAAAGTGCAAGGTTAGAAAAGCTAATAAGCGTGATGCTGAAACCTTTTGAATTATGTAAGAAGTAATACTCATTCCATTCACTTTTACTTGTCTATTTTGGACTTTTCTCGTCCCTTAAGATATAATAATTATAGTATATATCTTACCATATAACCCCTAATAATGATAGTGTAACAACCCGACCAGTCGTTTTGAGCATTTGCACTTCGCTCGGCTGTTTGAAGGCATGAGTAGCTCCGTATGATGTATTGTGACTTATGTGGATCGTCGATTTTGATTTTCAGGTTATTCGGAATTGATTTGGAAGAATGATTCTCAGCTAGAAACTTTAAATTTGAAAGGTTTGACCAGTTTGACTTTTCGGTATTTGACATCGGACTGAATTTCTGATGGTTCCGTTAGCTCCGTTGGGTGATTTTGGACTTAGGAGCGCGTCCGGATTGTGATTTGGAGGTCCGTAGTAGAGTTGGCTTGAAATGGCGAAAAGTCAGAATTTTGGAAAGTTAGACCAGGAGTGGAATTTTTGATATCAAGGTCGGATTCCGATTCCGGAAGTTGGAGCAAGTCCGTAATGCCAAATGTGACTTGTGTGCAAAATTTGAGGTCAATCGGACGTGATTTGATAGGTTTCGGCATCAGTTGTGGAAGTTTGAAGTTTCAAGTTCATTGATGTTTGAATTGAGGTGTGGTTCGTCGTTTGGATATTGGTTATGTGTGTTTGAGGCCTCGAGTAGGTCTGTAATTTGATATGGAACTTGTTGGTATGTTTGGACGGGGTCCCGATGGGCTCGGGTGTGTTTCGGATTTGATTTCGGATCTTTTTTTTTCATGTTGTTGTTGCTGAAGGCTGCTAATTCTGGTGTTTCCGCATCTGCGGAAGAATGCATGTAGATGTGGACAGTTGATCGCAGAAGCGTAGGAAGGCCTAGTTGGAATGGATAGCAGAAGCAGGAATATGGGCGCATCTACGGCCCGCAGAAGCGAATATCTTGGGCTCAGGAGCGAGATTTAGCGCAGGAGCGTGTTTGGTTGCGCACATGCGGTTGCGCTGAAGCGGATGTTGATTCACAGGTGCGAGGGGTCAGTTGTCTAGTGGAGTCCGCAGAAGCTCAGCTCGTGTCGCAGAAGCGGCTAATGTGACTCAGAAGCGGCTAATGTGGCTCAGAAGCGGCTAATGTGGCTCAGAAGCGGAAGTGCTGGGCAGAGTTATAAAAATTGAGGTTTTGGTTCTTTCTTCATATTCTAAGATGTGGGACTCAGATTGAGGCGATTTTTGAAGCAAATTTCATCACAAGGATTTGGGTAAGTTTAATCCACTCAGTTTTGATTATATTTCATGAATCTATCTTCATTTTTGGCAATTGGTTGATGAATTCTAAATAGGAAATTGGGAGTTTTGGCCTAAAGTTTCATAATATGAATTTTTGAGTTTTGAACACCGATTTGGAGTCGGATTTAAGTGTAACTAGTATGGTTGGACTAGTAATTGAATGGGTTGTCGGATTTTCTGAGTTTTGTCGAGTTTCGAGGCGTGGGCCCGGGCGTGATTTTTGGCCGGATTTGGGATTTGGTGTAGAATTCGATCTTTATCATTTGTAATTCCTTCCTTGGGCCTTATCTGATGTATTTGAGTTGCTTTTGGCTAGTTTTGAGCCGTTCGGAGGTCGCTACGCACGTGATGACATTTTTGGAGCATCGCTTGGCTTGCTCGGTGTTGGAATTGGCTTTTTCAAGATAAGTAACTCTTCTAAACTTAGTGTTGAGTATGAAACCCCAAATTTCGTGTTGTGTGATTGGTATTGAGGTGACGCACATGCTAAGTGACGGGCGTGTGGGCGTGCACCATGTGAATTGTGATTTCGTTGTTTCTATGGCACTGTATAGTGACCCTATTTTTGTTGATATCTGTGCTTTCACCATGTGATAAAGTAACTGAACTGTCAATCATGCTAGATATCATGTGTAGGCTTTATGCTGATATTGTTAGGACCCATAGTGGTCGTTGCTTGCTGTCATCTCGCTGATTTCATTGATATTTCGTACTCAGTCATATTCATGCATTCATATCTCAATCTCAGTTGTTATTTATTGATACATCATATCATTGTTCCGGGTTAGCTTCCATGACATTGTGAGCCCGTGGGTGAGACTGGAGAGATTGATAACTGCGTGAGGCCGAGAGCCTGATTATGAGTGACAGTTATAGGATCGGGTTGCACGCTGCAACGGCTATATTGATGATTATAGCGCTTGGGCTGTAGGAACCCCTTCGGAGTCTGTACACACCCCAGTGAGCGCGGATGATATTATTGAGGGATGGATTTCCTGGACATGGATTTGTCTGAAGTACTTGATACCTGGAGATGGATTTCTCCACAGGGTTGATTGCCCTTTTCCTCGGTACTAGGTGACTTATAGTCAGAGTTGTCTATGTTCTGGGATGTATTTCCCTAGGCCGTATGAGCCATATACAGTACGGAGTGGTTGAGCATGATGAGTGAAAAGTGTGAGACAGTGAGATTGAGTACTCTGCGAGTGTGAGTACATGGTTCATCTCTGAGATACATGGCATTAGCACACATATATGACATACATGCATAGAGACGCATTTTCCTCATGTTGTATGGTATCACGTCATTCATGACTTCCTTTTACACACATTGATATGTGGTCATAGAGAGGCATCTCACACTTGCTATCTGGAAAGAAGATAAAACATCTTATTTATTGTGAAAAGGATTTTTAGAAAAGTTACACTTTTCAAACTATCGCATATTTTACGACGATTTTGGTAAAAATTTTGGGTTTTCCCTGATATTCTTGAAAAGCTGAACAATTTTCGGAAATTTGTGAAAAAGCTAAGCATTTTATCTCTGGGTTACTTCCTTATTTATATGCTCTATGTTCTTATGAACTGCTGTTGGTTATTGGTGTTGGACCCGACCTATGTTCCAGCTCGTCACTACTTTCAACCTAAGGTTAGGTTTGTTACTTATTGAGTACATAGGGTCGGTTGTACTCATGCTACACTTCCTACACATTGCGTGCAAATTTCGGATGCCGATGTTGCTGTGTTCGATGGGAGCTGGATTGGAAGATGTACCTGCGTCCCTGTTGTAGTTGCCTCTTGTTCACGGAGCCTTAGATTTTAAAATTCTGTTTATGTACTTTTCAAGCAGAAGGTGTATTTAGTTCATATCAGCTTTGTAAACTCTATTCTTAGAAGCTCATGATTTGCACTAGCAGTCCTTGGGAAATGTATAAGATTCAGATAATTCTTTTGTTTGATTGTCTTATTAATACTGTGAGCATGTGATTTTTGCCTCGCTTGAATTATTCCTATAGAATTCTTAGAATTAAGACTTTTCTTTTATTATCTGAATTTTAGGGAATTGATTGCATGATTTTTTTGTTTGTTTGCATTTTGTGTGCATTTTTAGTTGGCATAATTCATAAAAAATACAAAAATAGCACATTTGCATTTAGAACCCAATTTTATATTTTTTTTTAGGTTTAATAGTTAATTAATATTACCAAAAAAAAAAGAGAAAATAACAAAAATAATTCCTTTACATTTTTTGTTTAGTTTTCTTTTTAAATTAAGATTTAGTTAGTATTAGGAAAATTAATTAGTTTAATTTCAGTTTAATTCAAGTCTTTGTTATTTTTAATTTTAATTTTTGCTNAGTCGGTCCGATGAGAGGTTGATAAACGGGTTGAAAAAGCAAGTCTTAGAGTGCCAGGAAGAGTTGGAGAAATTTGAAGAGAATATAGCAAAAATTCGGGCACAGTGGGCAAAGAAAACAGAGGAAAGGGCCCAATTTGTGCAGCAGATGAAAAGAAACTATGAAAGGACCATTACCAATCTGAGACGAAAAGTGAACACCCTTGAGGACAAGGCAGCCCAGCGGGACAAAGACTTCCAAGTTGAGAGGGAACATTGCTATAGGCTAATGGACAAAATGGAGAAAGAAATTCAGCAGTTACAAGACCATCACTTCCATGATTCCCAGGTGTTAGAGGCCCGCAACCAGCAAATAAGCCGACTACTTCAGGAAAAAGGCCGTATCAGAGAGAGAATTAGAGCCATCGCGGATTATATTGTCATGAAATGTCAGGCAGGCGAAAGAATGAGTCGCACCACCTTCTCTGCTACGGTGATGATTTTTGTTCGTCAAGTTATGAGTGATTTGGAGCAGCTACAAGGGGGTCTTGCACATCGGCCCGCGGCAATGCCGAATGATGCCACAGGGCCCCAGGATTTGAAGCTTTAATGTATTCTTGACCCAGTTTTAGTCATCAAGTCTGTATTTTGTTATTTTGAGTCTACTTTGTAGTTTTCCTTTTCCAGAAAAAAAATATGGTTTAGTATCTTTGTAATCGAAGTTTTATTAATGAAATTTTAAAATTTCCAAAAAGTATTTCTTTATTTTTGCATTTATCTTCAAGAACTACGCTTGGTCTGATTCATGCGGGGTCATGATACGTAGGCAATCTCCATAAGATTCGACCGTAACCCTAAGAGAAAAGAAAAAGGAAGGAAAGAAAATAAAAGAAAAACAAGAGAGGAAAAGAAAATAAAAAAGAAAGAAAATAAGAAAATCGAGAGAAAGAAACCATAGCAAAAAGCAAAGGCAAGAATGAAAGAAAAGAAAAGAGGAAGAGAAAAGAAAAATGAGAAAAATGAAAGAAAAGAATTTGGAAAGGAAAAGCCGGGATGACGCATGCAACCGTTGCGAAACATATAGAAACACATTTAACTGTATAGGTGCATCACGCCTCAACGTGCGATTACCTATCTATTATTTGCCTCAAACTAACCGTTTGCTGCTGTCACTTCCAGTTCAGATTTTATAGAAAACGATGGTTGGTTTTTTGTGGTAAACTGGCATCACATCCGTACTTTACTAGATCAAAGGGGAGCATAGAAATGTCTTCTGAAATGACCTTGCCAGCCATTCCCATCCCAGAAGATGTCCCAATCTCGGGCATCCCAGCCTCCGAGTCTGCCACAGCTGAAGAGAACAGGATCTTACGTCTTAGGGTCATGGAGATGTGGGATGCGTGGACTAATGGAAGGGAGCCTCCAAGTGCCATCCCCGGATTCCCCGGGTTGTTTCCTAGAGCAAGGGGTACCTCTAATATCCCTATCAGCCACCCGAATACCCCATTAGGACAGCCCACCATGTCGGCTTATTTTGTGGGAACACCTTCTGAGGTCCGCCCCCAGGTGTTCACATCAGGAGTAGCCCCCAATATCTTTACCGCTCCACCATGCTCGGCCACCACACAGCCTTTACTGCCTAGGCCTACTTTTGATCCTTCGGCCTTTACTTTTTAGAATCCTACTTACCAAGTGGAGCCTCCTCAGTACCCCTCCTATACTTACTCCCAACCACCTCCATATGAGTTCACAACGGGACAGGAAAAGACTCCCAAAGCGCATGAGCAGGATGAGATGGCAAAAAGGATGAGGAGTCTAGAGCAGAGCTTAAAAAATATGCAAGGTTTAAACGGGTAGAAGAGTGTTTCTTATAATGATCTGTGCATGTTCCCTCACGTGCACCTACCCATGGGATTCAAAACGCCGAAGTTTGAGAAATATGATGGGCATGGCGATCCCATCGCTCACGTCAAAAAGTATTACAACCAACTGCGTGGGGCTGGCGGAAAAGAGGAGTTGTTAATGGCTTACTTTGGAGAAAGCTTGGTAGGCATAGCCACAGAGTGGTATATGGATCAGGACATATCTCGATGGCACATTTAGGACGATCTGGCCAGAGATTTTGTTCGACAATTTCAGTACAACATAGATATTACGCCAAACAGGAACTCCTTGGCGAATCTAAAAAAGAAATCCTCAGAAAGTTTTCGGGAATATGCAATTAAGTGGCGCGAGCAAGCATCGAGGGTGAAACCCCCAATGGATGAAGTGGAAATGGTCACCGTATTTCTTCAGGCCCAGGAAGCCGATTACTTCCAGAACATGATGTCGGCTATGGCCAAACCTTTTGCAGAGGCAATCAAGATTGGTGAGATGGTAGAGAATGGTTTGAAAACGGGTAGAATCTTGAGCCAGTCAGACATCAGAGCGACCTCCCAGGCCATTCAAGGCGGGTCTGGAGGAATGGCTAAAGGAAAGAAGAAAGAAGAAACGTCTATGGCAGCATCAGGAGCAAGGAGGCATCGCGCTCCCAGACCCATGTNGAAATGACTTGAAGATTCCTTGTGTTTGGTTGCTGAAGCTTCAGAGGCTTCTAGGTTTAATTTCTAGTCTGATTTGGTTCAATCAAGTCTATTTTGGTTATTAGTTGGTTCTGTTCTTCTGTGATTCATTCCTGGGTTTGTTTGGGATTATTTCGGGGCTAAAACTGGTTTCATTGTTGCTGCTGAATTCCAGTTGCTGTTTCTCTGCACTTCTGATCCTTACTCCTTTCGTTTGTTCACTTCCAGGTACTCCTTTGGTCTCGTATGATCTATGAAGATTAAATGTAGGACTGATTTGGAAGATTAAATGATAAAGTGCTGTTCGATTTGATCTCTGAGTTTTCCTGCTTTGTTTTAGTTTAAAGGTGTAGAGCAGTCATATTTATTTGAACTTTATATCATTTGTATAATGAGGACTGTTCGAGCTGATTTTAATTGAATTACTGGACTGTTATCATTACTTAGATATCCTGTTACTAAGGCTAGATCAAATATGGTTAATTCTGTTTGTTTTGTCATGAAGTTTAAGCCTAGGATGTGATCTCAATCTAATAAAGTTAGTTTTAGTTTTAAAACATATTATCATGGTTTGAATCTAAAGGTAATAGGTGTACTCACCACATGAAGAATTGAATCATCTCCTGTAGCTCTAAAAGAACTAATTGTGTTAATTTGTTTGAAAGTAAATTCAAAGAGTCCAATTCAACATTAGTGTTTACATTGTACTCCAGGTTAGCTTAAGGACTTGAAATTGCTATCAAAAGTCTGGATCAAATATATCAGTGCATCACTATATCCATGAGTTAATTAATGAGTGTCAAATGCGAATTTGATTGGTCTGGTTTAATACATCTTCAATTTGAATAAACTTGGGCATTTCCTTTGTATAAGACCATTAGGTCTAATTGGTTTTAAAATCAGTATTCTGGCTTGTCATTCAAATGTGGTTTGGGCTTAACTACATGGTAACAAGCCCAGATATTGTTGGTCCATTGAACCAGCACATCTTTCTCCTTAAAAGCTGATAAGAATTTTCTCGTTTCTGGGTCAGTTTTTGCAGCCCATTTGCTGAAGATTTGAATTCATATTCAAGGTTATTAGTCTAATTTCATAATGTCGGGTTTGGGTTTTTCCAAGCTAAATAGCAAATTTGAATTAAGCGGGCTTCGATCGTGGAGATCTGTTTATTTGGATTTGGACTTGATCTTGAGGCCCGAGTCTTGCTTGAATGCCTTAACTAATACTCATTTAATCATGCTAATTAATTAGGCCCTCTAGAGACAATCTTTAATAGAGAACAATAGTCTCTTTAGGATGGACTTTAAAATAAAACGAGGTGTGCCACGCCAAATAAAATCGCAAATTGCGTGGCCCTCTTTAATTGCTTCTAAAAAAATGTTTTGAACTCGGGACGCGCCATTTAGCGAATTTTCATGGCCTCCCGCAAAGTTAATAATACGTTAGTTGCTTTAGGCGCGTTCTTTAATTATTTTACCTTCCTAAATTCGGGTGTGCATTTCATGTGACCCAAATCCAAATCCCAAAACGTTGAATAAATGTGTCGAGGATCCGGGTGCATTTCATGTGACGTGATCCAAAAACATATTTTAAACGACGTTCAATTTCCTAAAAAAATATTAATTAAAAGCGGTAAATAATTTCAAACAGCATTATAGGATAACATGTATTAAAAATCAGATTTTAGCCAATTATAATAGTTTAAGCGACCGTACTAGAACCACGGAATCTGGGGGTGCCTAACACCTTCCCTCGGGTTAACAGAATTCCTTATTCAGAATTTCTGGTTCGCAGACTTCATTTGGAAAGTCAAAATTTCCTCGATTTGGGATTCAAGAAAAACCGGCTACTTTGGGACACCAAAAGCCAAACCTATCCCAAGTGGCGACTCTGAAATGAATAAATAATCCCAATTCGAATAATGTCACTTAAAATGGAAAAACTCCCTTATACATTATCCTTCGGGATAGGTGCGTAAAAAGGGAGGTGTGACAGCTCTGGCGACTCTGCTGGGGACACGAACCCAGAATTTCGATTCAAGGTTCAAGAATTCGAGCTTAGTATAACTGTTATATTTGGCTTTATCTGATTTTCCTACATGTTTCATGCTATACGTGCTAAATGTTTTACCGCTTTGATATTTTGTAAATTGTATATATAAACTGCTGCGAAACCCTTCCTCTCTCTGAGTCTTCTACATCATGGAGAAGGGTGCACTTCGTGTGACTTCTCTTCTGTTTAGAGTCTTATCCCATTTAGAACGAGGTTCGGATAAGTTGCTAAGTCGGACGAGCTTCTGTATCCCCGGTACGCTGCCCCCCCCCCCTCCCGGCTCGAGTTGTCCGTTCGGGTAAGCCAGGTCTAGAACAATAAACCCAGGGCTTAAACCTAGTATAACAAAGCCTCATACCGGATCCCTAGTAGGAATGTTTGTTTGCATCATGTGCATTTGACTTAGGGGACTCAACACAGGGGTTGGGTCCATCTAGGACAGGTGACCTGAAATGAAAAGACCATCCTGATGCATCTTACGTGCTACTTGTGCATTTATTTGCTCGGCATTGCATGTTGACCGACTTATACATAATGGGAAAGAATTGAACGGAAAATAGCAGTGTTATGACTAAGTGAGGGTAACCACTTGTTTTGAAAAAACCAATATCCAAGTAGTACCGAAACTCTGCCGGATTTTTGAGAAAAAGAAAAAGAAAAGTTTTTGTTTTCCAAATATATTTGGTTTTGACAAATCTGCCTGAACTACGCCGGTTTGATTCTCACCGGATGTGAGATACGTAGGCAACCCTCATCGGGTCCAACCTCCCTTTTGCAAAAATAGCCCAAAAATTACCAAAATAAGTCGGGTGATGTCATTCTTGTCTAAAATAAGCCGAATGTCCCCAAGAGGACGCCGGAAGGCTGTTTTTGCAAGAACAGTCACCTTGAGTCATTTTTTTTAAAACGGTTAGCAGGCACAGCCTTAAAATCTCCCTCCTAGAAGTGCTGAAAGGCCGTATCTGCAAAACCGGGTCTTTATTTTCTTAAATAAAAATTTTGAAACATAGCCACTTTTTCCTTTAAGTCAAAATAAGTCATTAAATCACTTTAAATAGCCACTTTTTCTTTAAGTCAAAATAAGTCATTAAATCACTTTAAATAGCCACTTTTTCCTTTTAGGTCAAAATAAGTCATTAAATAACTTTAAATAAATGTGCAGGATGAGTACAACTGACATTGAAACCTTCTCAGTCCTGAGTGAGATCCCTTTGAAGCTTCACATGTGGTGGAATGACCTAGGAAAGGGTAGCAGAGAAACGTTGGTAAAGGTTCTGGGCGGTCTTGTCGGTTTATTGAACATTAAGCCAAGGCTGGATATTATTGAAGCATTGATACCTTTTTAGGACCCAACTCGCAACGTGTTTCGGTTCTCGGACTTCGAGCTTACACCTACCTTAGAGGAGATGCCGGGATATGCGGGTCTGAATGGAAACCTCAGGGGTCGATATCCATTGGCACCGAGACGGTATCCCTCCTTAGATTTCTGGACTTATTGAGTATTAGACGGGATCTATCAGAAGGATATTGTACTCTCCACTTCTTGTACCATCGATATGGCAGCCCGCAAGGTTTTGAGGAGCCCAACACTGGTTTAACACACGCTGGAAACAAAGATAAGTGGGAGGCACGCAGAGGTTTGGCCTTCATGGTGGCTTTTTTGGGAGTTGTGATTTGCCCACGAAAAGATGGTCACATAGATATTGGCCTCGTGGGAATGCTAGATGTTGCAATAAAGAAGTCCAACAGAACGGTGATTCCTCTGATTGTGGCTGAGATATATCGAGCCCTAACCATGTGCCGAGAAGGGGAAAAATTCTTTCAGGGATGCAATTTGTTGCTACAGCTATGGATACAAGAGCACCTATGCCACCGGACTGGGTACATGAACTATGGTTTAGCCGGGTTGAGTTGTATTGAAGAATTTAAAACCAGGGTAACAGGTATTGAGTTCCCAGAGGGTACCGAGGCTTGGTTATCATGTTTGAGATCTTTGACTGCTGACAAAATTGAGTGGGTTTTCGGATGGCTTCCCGTTACTGAGGCAGTATATACATCAGCTGAAGTGCCTTACATTCTTTTGATGGGCATTCAGAGCATCCAACCTTATGCTCCCTACCGGGTCTTGCGGCAACTGGGAAGATTCCAGAATGTTCATAACGATGAAGATCTGAGCAAACAAGTCATTGAATTAGGTCCTAAAGCTGCCTTTCCGAAAGGGAAAATCCGCCAAATATGGAATGAATGCAGGTTTCTTGAGCCTAAGACTATAGTACGGGATAGGGCTAGAGGCGAAGTGGACCCCAAATACTTGATCTGGTTTGGCAAAAGATTTTAAAATTCCTGAGAGACTCGCCAAAAGGCCACATGTACAACAATTTACTGACGGGGCCCAGGTACAATGGGATTGGCTAGCCAAGGAAAAGGAATATCGGGCTAGAATAGGGAAGCTGGAGCAACAGGTCCAAGATCTTCAATTTGAAAAGGGTGTGCAAGCCGCAGCTGATGAGGGAGACAAACAGCAATTAACTCAAGAAAATGAGGTTCTTAAAGCTCAGATCTGACAAATGAAAATAGCTGCTAAAAATCAAGAAAGAAGTCGGTCTGATGAGAGGTTAATAAACGGTTTGAAAAAGCAAGTCTTAGAGTGCCAGGAAGTGTTGGAGAAATCTGAAGGGAATATAGCAAAAATCCGGGCATAGTGGGCAAAGAAAACAGAGGAGAGGGCCCAATTTGTGCAGCAGATGAAAAGAAACTATGAAGGGGCCATTACCAATCTGAGACGAAAAGTGAACACCCTTGAGGACAAGATAGCCCAGCGGGACAAAGACTTCCAGGTTGAGAAGGAGCATTGCTATAGGCTAATGGCCGAGATAGAGAAAGAAATTCAGCAGTTACAAGACCATCACATCCACGATTCCCAGGTGTTAGAGGCCCGCAACCAGCAAATAAGCCGACTACTTCAGGAAAAGGGCCGGATCAGAGAAAGAATTAGAGCCATCGCGGATTATATTGTCATGAAATGTCAGGCATGCGAAAGAATGAGTCGCACCACCTTCTTTGCTACGGTGATGATTTTTGTTCGTCAAGTTATGAATGATTTGGAGCAGCTACAAGGGGGTCTTGCACATCGGCCCGCGGCGATGCCGAATGATGCCCCGCGGGCCCCAGGATTTGAAGCTTTAATGTATTCTTGACCCAGTTTTAGTCATCGAGTCTGTATTTTGTTATTTTGAGTCTATTTTGTAGTTTTCCTTCTCCAGAAAAAATATGGTTTAGTATCTTTGTAATCGAAGTTTTATTAATAAAATATGAAAATTCCCAAAAAGTATTTCTTTATTTTTGCATTTATTTGCAAGAACTACGCTTGGTCTGATTCATGCGGGGTCATGATACATAGGCAATCTCCATATGATTCGACCGTAACCCTAAGAGAAAAGGAAAAAGGGAGGAAAGAAACTAAAAGAAAAAAAAAACAAGAGAGGAAAAAAAGAAGGAAAGAAAACAAGAAAAGGAAAAGAAACACAAAAAGAGAAAATAAGAAATCGAGAGAAAAACCCATGGCAAAAACAAAAGAAAAGGAAAAACAGAAAATGAAAAATAAAGGGAAAAGAAAATGGAAATACAAAGGAAAGAAATTGGAAAAAAAAGCCGAGATGACGCATGCAACCGTTGCAAACATGTAGACACCCAGTTAACTGTATAGGTGCATCACACCCCAATGTGTGATTACCTATCTGTTACTTGTCTCAAACTAACCGTTTGTTGCTGCCAAATTCAGCTTAGGTTTTTAGAAACGATGGTTGGTTTTGGTAAACTGGCATCGCATCAGTATTTTACCAGATCAAAAGGAGACGTGGAAATGTCATCAGAAATGACCTTGCCCGCAGTCCCCATTCCTGAAGACAGCCTCATCTCGGGGATCCCGGCTTCCGAGTCTGCAGCAGCCGAAGAAAACCGGATATTACGTCTCCGAGTTATAGAGATGTGAGATGCATGGACTAACGGAAGGGAGCCTCCAAGTGCTATCCCTGGCTTTCCTGAATTGTTCCCTAGAATAGGGGGTACCTCTAACATCCCCATCAGTCATCCAAATACTCCATTGGGACACCCTACCATATCCGCTTACTTTGTAGGAACACTTTCTAAGGTCCGCCCCCAGATGTTCACATCAGGAGTAGCTCCCAATATCTTTACCGCCCCACCATGCTCTGCCACAACACAACCTTCACTTCCAAGGCCCACTTTTGATCCCTCGGCCTTTACTTTCCAAAGCCCTGTCTTTCAGGTGGATCCTCCTCAATATCCCTCATATACTTATCCGCAGTCACCCTCATTCGAGTTTACACCCGGACAAGATAAAACGCCTAAAGCTCCTGAACAGGATGAGATGGCAAAATGAATGAGGAGCCTTGAGCAGAGTCTGAAGAACATGCAAGGTTTAAGCGGGCAGAAGAGTGTTTCCTATACTGATCTGTGCATGTTCCCTCACGTGCACCTGCCCATGGGGTTTAAAACGCCGAAGTTCGAGAAGTATGATGGGCATAGCGATCCCATTGCTAACCTTAAAAAGTATTGCAACCAATTGCGCGGGGCTGGCGGAAAAGAGGAGTTGTTAATGGCTTACTTTGGAGAAAGCTTGGTAGGCATCGCCTCGGAATGGTATATGGATCAAGACGTCTCCCGATGGCACATTTGGGATGACCTTGCCAGAGATTTTGTGAGACAGTTTCAATACAACATCGACATTGCGCCAGACAGGAACTCTTTCGCGAATTTGAAGAAGAAGCCCTCAGAAAGTTTCAGGGAATATGCTATTAAGTGGCGTGAGCAAGCGTCGAGGGTGAAACCTCCAATGGATGAAGTGGAAATGGTCACCGTATTTCTTCAGGCCCAGGAAGCGGATTATTTCATGAACATGATGCCAGCCATGGGCAAACCTTTTGCAGAGGCTATTAAGATCGGTGAGATGGTGGAGAATGGTCTGAAGACAAGAAGAATCTTGAGTCAGTCAGCCATTAGGGCAACCTCCCAAGCCATCCAAGGCGGGTCTAGAGGAATGGCTAAAGGAAAGAGGAAAGAAGAAACGTCCATGGCAGCATCAGGGGCAAGGAGGCATCGCGCCCTAGACCCATCTTCTCTGAAAGAACCCCTCAACATTACTACCCTCATCCTGACATGGCTTATGCTCCACAACCATACACGGTCATGAACGCTCAACCCTTTGCTCGGCCGCAGCCACATGCCAATAGAAACCAAGCTCCATTTCAAAGAAACCAGCCTCCTCACCAAAACCACTATAACCCCCGTCCTCCGCAGGATAACTTCCGTCCTCGGGAACCACCCAGGAAACCAAATTTTACACCAATTGGTGAACACTACTCCAGTCTGTTCCTGAAGCTTTGTTCAAATGAATTTGCTGCAGCCCATACCTCCAAACAGGCAAAACCCAGAATCACCCTCCTATCAATGGGGCGTCCGATGTGCTTATCACTCAGGAGCTGAGGGGCATGATACAGAAAACTGTTGGACGTTGAAAAGAGCCGTGGAAGACTTGATAGAGCAAGGAAAGATAGTGCTAAGGGACGAGGAGGTCCCAAATGTGACCAACAATCCTTTGCCAGCCCACAATAATGGGCCTATGATTGGAATGTTCTGTGAGGATAAAGAGTTCAATCCGGCATTAAAGGCCATCATTGCTATTGCTGACACAGAAAGAAAGCCAGGGGTTTCCCCAAAGCAAGATAAAGGGGAGAAGACAAACAAAGTCACCAAGACGGAGCCAGAAAAGAAAGCTGAAACTAGAACAGAAGCGATACCTCCCAAAGATGGAATTCTCTATGTCCCGCGAGGCCGTCAAGAAAAGCAGCTGATTGTGAACCCTCCAAAGAAATTGGAAGTGAGAAAGGGAACGCAAGTGTACGTACCCAAGCCAGCCTATGTGGTGCGGGGGACAATCAAACCACCTCGGCTGAGTGAGCTAGTGGTTATTGGACGCGTACAACAGAATCCTATGACCAACCCTGCTCAGACGGTGGTTACGTATAAAGGAAAAGAGATCTTGGGAGAGCTTCCATAAAATGTTCCCGCTGAAACGTACTCAAACATAGAAGAGGTAGACAATGCTACCAAAAGGCGTTTCCCGCCTAAGAAACCTGTGAGTGCTCAAGAAGCAAAAGTTTTCATTCAAAAGATGAAAATGGCCGACTATGAGGTGGTTGATCAGTTGCGAAAAAGTCCTGAAAAAGTGTCTTTACTGTCATTACTGTTGAAATCCCATGAGCATCAAAGGGTGTTAATGAAAACTCTGAATGAAGCCTACGTGCCAGTTGAAACTTTGGTAGAACAACTTGAAAGAATGGTGGAAAGGTTCTTTGCTGTCAATCAAATCTCATTCAGCAAAAATGACTTGCCTTCAGAGGGAGCTGCTCACAACAAGGCCTTGCACTTGACTGTCAAATGTGAGGGATATTATGTTAAGCGAGTCATGGTAGACGGAGGCTCGGTTGTCGACATTTTCCCACTCTCCACATTGCAACGTATGGAAATCGGGACTGGAAGGATTCGTCCCAACAATGTCTGCATGAGAACCTTCGACGGTATCAAAAGAGACACCATTGGAGAAATTGACCTAATCTTGACCATTGGCCCGGTGGACTTCGAGGTGACTTTCCAAGTGCTAGACATGGATACGTCCTACAATTTTCTTCTGGGAAGGCCTTGGATCCATGCTGCAGGAGCTGTACCCTCTACCCTCCATCAAATGGTGAAATTTGAACACGAGGATCAGGAGATCGTGGTTCATGGAGAGGATGAACAGTCAATCTATCGGGACCCATCTGTCCCATGCCTAGAAGTGAGGGAAGGCAGTGAACACATAGTTTACCAAGCATTCGAAATTGTGGTGGCGGACCAGCATGAAGAAGGAAACCCGTGCCCCCAACCCTTCCTATCCAATGCCTCGATTATGGTGGCCAAAGAAATGATCAGACATGGTTTCAAGCCAGGGAAGGGACTTGGAAAAGCTCTACAAGGAATATCCGAACCAGTGACCCTGCTAACAACTGAAAAATTCTTCGGGATAGGTTTTCGCCCCACCCCAGATGATGTAGAGTGGGCGGATGAGAGAAAGAAAGAGGGATGGGTCTTGCTACAGCCACTGCCACATATGTACGAGATCTTTGTTAAGCCAAAATACAATGAAGAAGAAGAGGATGAGGCCTTTACGGCCGAAGAGATTGAAGAGATATGTGGGGCAATGAGAAAGATATTATACGAAACCCACATGGTTCAGCCGGGAGAGGGCTCCAGCACCGCTAAGGTGCTGTACATGGGACCAAGCGCCAAGCTTCAAAATTGGAAGGCTACGCCATTTCCGATAGGCGGGAGTCCCGGTAGACCTGTCCTGCCACTTTTTCTGCATCCCGAGTTATTCCAGGGTGTAACTCGGATGTTTTCTTTAGTTTCCTGTCTTTTAAATTTCCCAATGTAAACCCTGTTATCTTCCCAATTCCAAGAAATGAAATTAATATTTCATCGTTCATTTTTCTCTTTATTCTTTCTGATTTTCTTTATTTTTCTCTTTTATTTCTTCTTTTCAGTTATAATAATGCGGCTTTAAATAACATGACATGCTTGCGGACTTCATGCCCAAATCCAAACACACTGTCTAATTGTGAAATAATGAACCAAGAACTGGAATATGATGAAGAAGAGGCTTTTAGGGAAATAAATCGAGAATTGGAACAATTTGAGAATAAACCTAAGCCAAACTTGAATGATACTGAGCCGGTTAACTTGGGAACTTCCGAAGAGATCCGGGAAACCAAAATAAGCATTCACACGGATGAGAAAACTCGGGATGCAATAATCCAACTCTTGTTTGAGTTTAAAGATGTGTTTGCTTGGTCATATGACGACATGCCAGGGCTGAGTGTTGATTTAGTGGTTCATAAGTTGCCAACTTAACCCAATTGCCTTCCGGTCCAACAAAAGCAGAGAATGTTTAAAACTGACATCAGTGATAAGATCAAAGAAGAAATCACAAAACAGCTGAAAGTGGGGGTAATCCGAGTGGTCCGGTACACTACACGGTTGGCTAATGTAGTCCCTGTTCCAAAGAAAGATGGAAAGACCCGGGTGTGTGTGGATTACAGAGATTTGAACAAGGCAAGTCCCAAAGACAATTTCCCTTTGCCCAACATCCACATCCTTGTTGATAACTGCGCCAAGCATGAGATACAGTCCTTCGTGGACTGTTACGCAGAATATCACCAGGTGTTGATGGATGAAGAAGATGCTGAAAAGATAGCTTTTACCATACCTTGGGGTACATACTGTTACAGAGTCATGCCGTTCGGTCTGAAGAATGCTGGGGCAACCTACATGAGGGCCATGACCACCATTTTCCATGATATGATGCATCAGGAGATAGAAGTATATGTTGACGACGTAATCATCAAATCCCGAACTCAGGATGATCACGTTCGAGATTTGAGAAAATTCTTCGAGCGGTTGCGCAAGTATGATCTGAAGCTGAACCCAGCCAAGTGTGCGTTTGGAGTCCCATCCGGCAAACTTTTGGGCTTCATAGTTAGCAGGAGAGGTATCGAGTTAGATCCAACAAAGATAAAGTCTATCCGGGATTTGCCTCCTCCGAGAACCAAGAAAGATGTGATGAGCCTGTTGGGCAGATTAAACTATATCAGCCGGTTCATTGCTCAACTGACTTCCACATGTGAGCCCATATTCAACTTATTGAAGAAAGATGGCGCAGTCAAGTAGACGGATGAGTGTCAAGAAGCTTTCGACAAGATCAAAGAATATCTGTCAAATCCGCCAGTCTTGGTCCCACCAGAGCCAGGGAGGCCTCTTTTCTTGTATCTGACAGTCTTAGAAAATTCTTTCGGCCGTGTCCTCGGGCAACATGATGTACCTGGGAAGAAAGAACAGGCAATTTACTACTTGAGCAAGAAGTTCACCAGTTATGAAGTTAAATATACTCTGCTGGAAAGGACCTGCTGTGCTTTGACTTGGGTTGCTCAAAAGCTAAGACATTATCTTCAAGCTCACACCACCTACCTCATAACCAGGTTGGATCCTTTGAAATACATATTCCAGAAACCGATGCCCATAGGGAGATTAGCGAAATGGCAGATTCTGCTCACTGAGTTTGACATAGTCTATGTCACTCGTACGGCGATGAAAGCCCATGCGTTGGTGGACCATTTGGCTGAGAATCCGGTTAACGAGGAATACCAACCGTTGAGCACTTACTTCCCAGATGAAGAGGTAAATTCAATAGAAGCAATCTTTGAAGATACCAATGCTTGGAAAATGTTCTTTGATGGGGCGGTAAACGCCAAAGGTGTAGGAATTGAGGCAATCCTGATCTCACCCACCGGTCAGCATTACCCGGCCACCGCTAGGCTTCGGTTTTTCTTCACAAACAATACCGCTGAGTATGAAGCCTGCATTATGGGTATGAATATGGAGATTGACCAAGATGTTGAAGAGTTATTGATTATGGGGATGCGGATTTGATTATCCGGCAAGCCCAAGGAGAATGGGAAACCCGAGATGTTAAGCTTATTCCCTATCGCCAACATGTGGAAGATCTTGGCAAGCGATTCAAATCAATAGAGTTCAGGTACATCCCTCGGTGTCACAATGAACTAGCTGATGCACTCGCCACTCTGGCCTCGATACTGCCTTACCCAGGCAATGCCCACATTGATCCCTTGGAGATCCAAATCAAAGAAAGGCATGTTTATTGTAATACGGTTGAGGCAGAACCAATCACCCAGCCATGGTACCATGACATCAAAAGGTTTCTAAAAACACAAGAATATCCCGAGCAAGCCACCGGAGATCAAAAGAGAACCATTAGACGGCACGCGAGTGGTTTCTTCTTCAGTGGTGATGTCTTGTATAAGAGGACCCCGGACCTCAACTTGTTAAGATGTGTTGACGTCGAGGAAGCGGGAAGAATTATGCATGAGGTACACGCGGGAGCGTGCGGACCTCATATGAATGGGTATGTTTTGGCAAAGAAAATCCTTCGGGCAGGATATTATTGGATAACTATGGAGAAAGACTGCATCAGCTTCGTCCGGAAATGCCATCAGTGCCAGGTGCACGGTGATTTGATTCATGCACCTCCAACAGAACTGCATCCTATGTCAGCACCTTGGCTATTCGTTGCCTGGGGCATGGATGTTATTGGGCCAATCGATCCGAAAGCCTCAAATGGACATAGATTCATATTGGTTGATATTGACTACTTCACGAAGTGGGTGGAAGCCATCACTCTCAAGTCAGTCACCAAAAAAGTTGTGGTAGACTTCGTGCACTCTAATCTTATCTGTCGTTTTGGCATTCCTGCAACTATCATCACAGATAATGCTGCCAACTTGAATAGCCATTTGATGGGAGAAGTATGCGAACAATTCAAGATAACGCATAGAAACTCCACTCCCTACCGGCCCAAAGCCAATGGTACCGTTGAAGCAGCAAACAAGAACACCAAGAAGATTTTGAGAAAGATGATTCAAAGCTCCAGACAATGGCATGAAAAGCTGCCTTTTGTGTTACTGGGATATCGCACTACAGTGCGCACATCGGTGGGAGCAACCCTAGACTTGTTGGTTTATGGAACTGAGGCTGCTATACCCGCAGAGGTAGAAATCCCTTCGCTCCGGATAATCGTTGAAGCAGAAATTGAGGACAGTGAGTGGGTCAAGACTCGGCTGGAACAGTTGTCATTAATTGATGAAAACCGAATGACCGCGGTTTGTCACGGGCAGTTGTACCAACAAAGAATGGCCTGTGCTTATAACAAGAAAGTGCGTCCCAGGAGTTTTGAAGTGGGACAACTCGTGTTGAGACGTATTCTTCCACATCATCAGGAAGCAAAAGGAAAATTTGCTCCTAATTGGAAGGGTCCTTACATCATCAGAAAGATATTGCCAAGAGGAGCATTGTATCTGGGAGACATCGAAGGCAATGATCCCGAAGCAGCTATGAATGCGGATGCAGTAAAAAGGTACTATGTCTAGATTCTCTGTGGTGACGACTTTGTTCAATTGAGATGACGAAGGCTTTCATTCCCGCTATCCAAACACTATCAATCTTTCGCAAACCCTTTGAGCCAGTTACCCTTCCTTGGTTACCCTCTTTGGAACCCGAAAGTACTATTGCAAAGAAAAAAAAAGAACAAAAAAAGAAAAAACAAAACAAAACAAAACAAAACAAAAACAACCAAAAACAAATGTTTTCCTGAACTACGTCTGACTTGATTCCGAAAGGATACGTAGGCAGCCTCTCTCTGGGGTTCAGTCACGCCAAAACAAAAATCCCAATTCCCCCAAAAGTGAAACTGGGGCAGATGATATATTGGTTCAGCCATGAGTCCACCAAAATGGTTCCAAAGTTGTACTTCCGTCCAAAATTCTTTTACCCAAAACCTTGTCCAAGTCCTTCTGATCAATTGGCAAAGGTGTGGGAATTGAACAGCAACATTGTTGGAATCTGATATAGTCCAAATTGAGAGAAATAAAATGAGAGAGTCTTATCGGTGAAAACCTTCGGGCACCATAAGGCGACGGTGAGTAGAGAATTTGAAAATAAGAGAGTCTGTTTGGTGAAAACTCGTAAAGAGCACTATCGGGCGACGGTGAGAAGAGAAATGAGAGAGGTCGATTAGCGAAAACCCGCAAAGGGCGCTGTCGGCCGAAAAGAAGACATATCACCACTAAAAGAGTCCTGGCAAGGTTCCCTGGTTTTGAAATACGGATCAATGGGTTAACAAGAAGCTGGAAAGTTTATGTGGGTCGGGCATCCAGTCCAAGAAACATGTCATGTCCATTTGAAGCCAGCATGCACCCCCAGATAAGTCCTTCTTTTCCCCCGAAAGGGACGCTTCTCTTAAAACTCATATGCTTGCCTTTTGTATACTTCTTCTTTGAATCCCTTTCAGTTTAACTCTGATTCCGAGACTATTACAAAGAAAAGGTGGCAGGACTAGTTGTATAGGGCTTCGCCTGGCAAAAGCCAAGGAAAATACCAAGCCTCAGCGGGTGCGTCAGGCCAATCCCGAATGACCATGAATATGGATGTTTTAAAGCAAAAGATATTGAAGGAGAAAGAAAATCAGGGACAAAGGTTCAAAGAGTAAAGTAAAGTGAAAAGGTCGAGCCTCACACGGGCAAGTGATCATGAGATCTTAAAAGTTGAGTCCTTTCGGTTTGAAAAGAGATTCACCCTCAAAACCGGCAAGCAGCAAAGTTCTCAACGGAAACTGGGCCGGGATCAAGCAATTGAGATGGTCAAGGCCACAAAACCAACCACCGTTTCAAACTAACAAATTGTTCTTTGGTTGAAAATTAAAACAGGTGTAATTCAAAGCAACCATGCAAGAAGCAGGTGTAACCCAAAAGGGAAAAGAAATGCGCAAGCGCTGAAACAGCTTTGCAGCAGGGAACCGACCAAAAAGGGAAGTTTCCTCCAAATTCTTTCCTGCATTTTTACTGAACAAAAAAAAAGGAGAAAAGAAAAAGAAGAAGAAAGCCCGGCATAACCCGTGGACCTCCCCGGCATAACCCGAGGACTTTTTTTTCTTTAATCCCTGGCATAACCCAAGGATCTTTTTTTTCTTTTTTTCCGGCATAACCCGTGGATCTCCCTGGCATAACCCAAGGAGCCTTTTTTCCTTCTTATCCCGGCATAACCCGTGGACCTCCCTGGCATAACCCAAGGAGCTTTTTTCTTTCAATCCCGGCATAACCCGTGGACCTCCCTGGCATAACCCAAGGAGCCTTTTTTCTTTCAATCCCGGCATAACCCGTGGACCTCCCTGGCATAACCCAAGGAGCCTTTTTTCCTTCTTATCCCGGCATAACCCGTGGACCTCCCTGGCATAACCCAAGGACCTTTTTTCCTTCTTATCCCGGCATAACCCGTGGACCTCCCTGGCATAACCCAAGGACCTTTTTTCTTTTATCCCGGCATAACCCGTGGACCTCCCTGGCATAACCCAAGGAGCCTTTTTTCCTTTTTATCCCGGCATAACCCGTGGACCTACCTGGCATAACCCAAGGACCTTTTTTCTTTTATCCCGGCATAACCCGTGGACCTCCCAGGCATAACCCAAGGAGCCCTTTTTCTTTCAATCCCGGCATAACCCGTGGACCTCCCTGGCATAACCCAAGGAGCTTTTTTCTTTCAATCCCGGCATAACCCGTGGACCTCCCTGGCATAACCCAAGGAGCCTTTTTCTTTCAATCCCGGCATAACCTGTGGACCTCCATGGCATAACCCAAGGAGCCCTTTTTCTTTCAATCCCGACATAACCCGCGGACCTCCCTGGCATAACCCAAGGAGCCTTTTTTCTTTCAATCTCGGCATAACCCGTGGACATCCCTGGCATAACCCAAGGAGCCTGTTTCTTTCAATCCCGGCATATCCCGTGGATCTCCCCGGCATAACCCGAGGACCTTTTTCTTTTCCGGCATAACCCGGTCATTTTCCAGCATAACCTGGTAATCCTCCCAATTTAAGGCTTCATTCCCAAGGATACACAATCCTGATTTTATCGCTTAGATATGGGTCACAACTAACTCACAAAATTTTCCCAGTGAAAACTGGGGCAGAAAATTTCGTTCGTTTGTTTGTTTTTGGTGTCTGAGTAGGTTTGACATCGAGGCACAGGGGTTCGAGACGACCGATGGAATGAGTCTCAATCCAGAATAGAGAAAGGAAGAAAAGAATAAAAAGAAATGAATTCAAAATGTTGAAGCAAACAAAGGTGCGGATTGCTAAGAACGTGATTGAAGTCACAAGCTCCGCATGTTCCGTTTTGACACAATGCTGAAGAAAGAAACAACACCTACAACTTGCGAGCATCAAGATTCAGATCGGAGTCCACGGCAAAATCAGCTAAGGCTCAAGATCAAGCTTCAAGAGATTTATAGATAGGAATCTTGTAACTCATAGTTGATAGGCATAGCTAGCTTAGCTTTGATTTTCCTTTTGGTGTAATAAGGAGGTCAGCAAGCAGTAGCAGCAGCAACCGCAGTGAAATCACAGCTCCTGATAGTCCCAGCTACCAAACCTTCCAGAACTATACTGACCTGATTCCTTTACAGCCAAGGATATGTAGGCAACCTTTGAAGCAGCGTTCGGTTAGACAGTTTTCAAAAATGCTTCTCATGGAATGCCAAGCAGGCAAAAATCTCTCATAATTGCTCATTTATCTTTGCTCGAAAATCCTTCGTGTCTCCGAGCAAAGAGGGGCAGCTGTGAGCACGTGATTTTTGCCTCGCTTGAATTATTCCTATAGAATTCTTAGAATTAAGACTTTTCTTTTATTATCTGAATTTTAGGGAATTGATTGCATGATTTTTTGTTTGTTTGCATTTTGTGTGCATTTTTAGTTGGCATAATTCATAAAAAATACAAAAATAGCACATTTGCATTTAGAACCCAATTTTATATTTTTTTTAGGTTTACTAGTTAATTAATATTACCAAAAAAAACAAGAGAAAATAACAAAAATAATACCTTTATATTTTTTGTTTAGTTTTCTTTTTAAATTAGGATTTAGTTAGTTTTAGGAAAATTAATTAGTTTAATTTCAGTTTAATTCAAGTCTTTGTTATTTTTAATTTTAATTTTTGCTTTTAACAAAAACAAAATCAAAGAAAAGAAATGAAATGAAAATGAGTTGAATTAAATAAAAGAAAGGGATTAATTGAGAAGAAAATAAAAAGAAAAGACAACAGGCCAGCCAGCTTTGGGCCATCATTCAATTTAATTTGGCTAGCCCAAGTCAAACTCCCCCAAGACCCGTTTCGAATTGGCCCAAACCCACAAATGATCCGGTCCAGTCTTTTAAAAAAAACAAAACGACGTCGTTTCTCAGCCCTTCAATCATGACCATTGGATCTCATCAATCCAACGGTCCGGAACTAACTAGGTATTAGGTATTTAAGTGTCTGAATAGCCCCCCTACCCCCCAAATCACCATCTCTAACACCCCATTATCCACCACCGCTCCTCCGCCGTCCCTCACCGTCTGCCGCCGGCCGGAAATCGCCTCCGCCGGCGGCAATTGTCCAACAGCCATGAAAATTACACCACTACCTCACCTCCTTCTCCTCATTACGAATCTAGCCTTGTTTTCCCTCAAATCCCATCCTAGCCCTTCGAATATCCGAATCAGTGGACGCCGCCTCCGCCGCCCACGGCGGCGCCACCTCCAAATCCCACCCAAGTTACACCCTGGACCCTCCTCACCTCCCTCTTCTTAAATCCTCATTTATTTTCCCTCAAATATTCCTTCAACGCTTCGAATTTCATATCGGAAAATCGTCTAGAACCCTAATTTTATAAATTTGGGGATTAGTAAGGTCTGGGCAATAATAGCCCTTAATTATGTGTTTTCTCATGAAAACACATAATTAAGGACGATTATAATCCAGTTAAATCCAAGAGAACTCACCAGATTTGAATTAGTTAAATGAAGGCCAAATCAGTAAGTTTTTTCCTCCTTATTTGATTATTTCTCTTTTATTGTTGATTCTGTTCTCGTGATTTTTTATTTTTAGTGTAATTTTTGTTTTGATTTTGTTGTGACGTTTTTGGTCTAATTCAGTGTTTGGTTCCATTAGTATAGGCTTTAATTTTCACTCTCTATTGATTAGACTAGTTAGATAACTCAGTTAGTATATCTCATGTTTGATCTTTGATTTCTTTCTTCCTGTTTACATTAATCCTATGCAGCTTCGTTTGTTTTAATTTTAGTTTGATTAGTATTAAAATTAATTTCAGTTGTTCAAGTCTAATTCTAATTAGTTTTGATTCTTGATACTTAAAATAGGATAATTAGATTATTAGTTCAATTTTAGGTTTTTTTGTATAGTTGATTTTCTTTGAATGATCCAGCATTTGTTGCTGAACTGTGGTCAGTTTTGACCATGGTTAACCGGGCTGGGGGGTTAGTAAACATAAGTAGTAATTTCAGACCTAGTTCAAGGGTAATTGGGGTACTTCAAAATAGGGAATCCTGCAAATAACTGAATCGGAAACCCCTAGAACATTCTAGATGGGGTTCCAATTAGAATTTTAGGAACTTAGTAGTGTAACTTGGGCTACAAGCCAATAAATAAGGGACTAATTAGCTAAAAATTGAAAATAAAAGAGGGACTTAGGTGTAAATGAAAATATGAAGGATGCCCTAAGTTTTGCCTATAAAAAGGCATGCCCATTGCCTTGTTTCACAAGTTTTGAAAAATCTGAAAAAATCCACACAAGTTTCTAGAAACATTAGAGATTCAAAACTCTGAAATTTTGAAATACAAATTCCAGATCTTAGAAAAGTGAAAAAAATCCAATACACTGAAAAGTTCATAGACTTGAAGCAAAATACTCCAAAAAATACTATTCTATTGAAGTTTCTTAGATTAATTTCGAGTTCTAGCTGTTAATTCGAATTTCTAGCTTAGATAAAGATGGAAATGACTTGAAGATTCCTTCTGTTTGGTTGCTGAAGCTTCAGAGGCTTCTGGGTTTAATTTCGAGTCTGATTTGGTTCAATCAAGTCTATTTCGGTTATTAGTTGGTGTTGTTCTTCTGTGATTCATTCCTGGGTTTGTTTGGGACTATTTCAGGGCTAAAACTGGTTTCATTGTTGCTGCTGAATTCCAGTTGCTGTTTGTCTGCACTTCTGATCCTTACTCCTTTCGTTTGTTCACTTCCAGGTACTCCTTTGGTCTCGTATGATCTGTGAAGATTAAATGTAGGACTGATTTGGAATATTAAATGATAAAGTGTTGTTCGATTTGATCTCTGAGTTTTCCTGCTTTGTATTAGTTTAAAGGTGTAGAGCAGTCATGTTTATTTGAACTTTATATCATTTGTATAATTAGGACTGTTCGAGCTGTTTTTAATTGAATTACTGGACTGTTATCATTACTTAGATATCCTGTTACTAAGGCTAGATCAAATATGGTTAATTCTGTTTGTTTTGTCATGAAGTTTAAGCCTAGGATGTGATCTCAATCTAATAAAGTTAGTTTTAGTTTTAAAACATATTATCATGGTTTGAATCTAAAGGTAATAGGTGTACTCACCACATGAAGAATTGAATCATCTCATGTAGCTCTAAAAGAACTAATTGTGTTAATTTGTTCGAAAGTAAATTCAAAGAGTCCAGTTCAACATTAGTGTTTACATTGTACTCCGGGTTAGCTTAAGGACTTGAAATTGCTATCAAAAGTCTGGATCAAATATATCAGTGCATCACTATATCCATGAGTTAATTAATGAGTGTCAAATGCGAATTTGATTGGTCTGGTTTAATACATCTTCAATTTGAATAAACTTGGGCATTTCCTTTGTATAAGACCATTAGGTCTAATTGATTTTAAAATCAGTATTCTGGCTTGTCATTAAAATGAGGTTTGGGCTTAACTACATGGTACAAGCCCAGATATTGTTGGTCCATTGAACCAGCACATCTTTCTCCTTAAAAGCTGATAAGAATTTTCTCGTTTCTGGGTCAGTTTTTGCAGCCCATTTGCTAAAGATTTGAATTCATATTCAAGGTTATTAGTCTAATTTCATAATGTCGGGTTTGGATTTTTCCAAGCTAAGTAGCAAATTTGAATTAAGCGGGCTTCGATCGTGGAGATCCGTTTATTTGGATTTGGACTTGATCTTGAGGCCCGAGTCTTGCTTGAATGCCTTAAGTAATACTCATTTAATCATGCTAATTAATTAGGCCCTCTAGAGACAATCTTTAATAGAGAACAATAGTCTCTTTAGGATGGCCTTTAAAATAAAACGAGGTGCGCCGCGCCAAATAAAATTGCAAATTGCGTGCCCCTCTTTAATTGCTTCTAAAAAAATGTTTAGAACTCGGGACGCGCCATTTAGCGAATTTTCATGGCCTCCCGCAAAGTTAATAATATGATAGTTGCTTTAGGCGCGTTCTTTAATAATTTTACCTTCCTAAATTCGGGTGTGCATTTCATGTGACCCAAATCCAAATCCCAAAACGTTGAATAAATGTGTCGAGGATCCGGGTGCATTTCATGTGACGTGATCCAAAAATATATTTTAAACGACGTTCAATTTCCTAAAAAAATATTAATTAAAAGCGGTAAATAATTTCAAACTGCATTATAGGATAACATGTATTAAAAATCAAATTTTAGCCAATTATAATAGTTTAAGCGACCGTGCTAGAACCACGGAATCCGGGGGTGCCTAACACCTTCCCTCGGGTTAACACATTTCCTTATTCAGAAATCCTGGTTCGCAGACTTCATTTGGAAAGTCGAAATTTCCTCGATTTGGGATTCAAGAAAAACCGGTGACTTGGGGCACCAAAAGCCAAACCTATCCCAAGTGGCGACTCTGAAATGAATAAATAATCCCAATTCGAATAATGTCACTTAAAATGGAAAAAATCCCTTATACATTATCCTTTGGGATAGGTGTGTAAAAAAGGAGGTGTGACAAATATTAGTAAAATTGGATAGTTATTAGTTGGCTTACCTAGCGGGTTGGGTTAGGTTCCATCACGACTAGAAGATTTTGGATCGTAACAGATTGGTATCAGAGCTCTAGGTTCATAGGTTCTACAAGTCATGAGCAAGTGTCTAGTAGAGTCTTGCGGATCGGTATGATGACGTCCATACCTATATTCGAGAGGCTACAGTGCATTCAGGATATACTTCCCATCTTTCTTTCCTTATCGTGCGGCAATGATTCAGCTTGAAGTGTAATCCTTTCATTTCCTTCCATGCATTCGTATGCGCACTTCAGCGCTCGGTATTACCTGTGCATCGGCGGCTTGTGATTCTCTGGATGAGGTGCGAGATATGATTTCTATGTGTTGATGATGGACCAGTCTGGAGGACTTGAGGCCGGGTTTTGACTGTAGCTTGAGCACTGAGGTGTTGATTGTGTGAGCATGTGCTTTTGGATTTATACGTCCGGAAGTGTCCCTATTAGTGGAATTTGTGGCTGGATGGCTACGTGATGAGTATGATGTGAGTCCGAGATGTGTTCATATAATTTGAATGTGACGAGAAGGGTTTGCTTGAGGTGTAGAAAGAACTATTTGGTGCTTGATTTCCATCTTGATCTGACGTATAGTCTCTAGTTATGGGTGTGTTGAAGGATCTGTTCATGTTGTTTAGTTGAGGAGTGAAGTTGATTTTCATGTCGTGATATGAGTTCAGACTCGGGAAGATTAAGTGATTGCGTAATAGTTATGACTGTGGAAGGGTATAGAGAGATATTAGTTTGAGGCAAAGCAGGTGGGTTATCTCCTACGGGGTGTCATGAGGGTTGTGTGATCCCTATGTTGTTTTGTAATGAGTCCCCTTTTACCAGTGAATTATATGTGTTGCAATTTGAGTTTGGACCGCTTATGAGAGTGGGCTTGACTGTTACAAGGGTAAATACGAGATTTGCAGATGATTTGAGATATTAGAAGATTTGTGTTGCATGAGCTTATGAAGAATTTGGTTGAATCTCACTATGGTATTATGGCAGTAATAGAGTATGGGCATTCTGAGCTATTGTTTTGATCTATGGCTTTGAGCCAAGTGGGGGAGTCTGCTATTGATAAGTTGATTGCACGGTTATGTGTTGTATTAGTTTTGGTTGAGGTATACTTGTGAAGCAGTTAGGGCTTGCAGAGGTCGATTTTGATGATGAATTAAGCAAGGAACCTCTGGATACAGGTTATGTTACACTTTAAGGGTATACGTGAATTATGGGATTATTAAGTTGTCATTCATAAAGGATGTAGTGTGCATGGAGTAGGGATTCACACGGTTGCTTAGAAGTGTGGATTACTTCTTAGGGTGTTGGTGTGCAAATGGAACACAGGTCGTTCGGTCCGTTTGATCAGTTTAATTGATATTTGAGCGGAGTGGATGACTCTCGAGAATGGTTTTAATGGATTCAAGATTTATATGTAGCAATTGGGAATCTTCAGGATGTGTATGTGGCTAGAAACTGAGATTTACATTGGATGGTGTCGAGACTTGTGGCATTTCTATATCCTTATGGATTCTACATTTCAGTGTCATGAAGGTGAAGGAAACAACTTTAAATTCACAAAAGGTTTCTTCAGAGTGGTGTCTCGGTTGTGGTACTTTTGGGGTGCTTAAGAGAGCATTCAGCGGCTTATGAGCCTTGGGGCAGTGTGGTCTTATGCTAGGGTCTCGTGGGGCATGTTTTGGTTAAGGATAGTAGTGTTATAGCGAGGAGAAGTATCAATTTGAAGGCAATTCGGAAAAAAAATCGGAGAGTTAGGACAACTTGGTAGTAAGTTAGATCAGCACAGTAATGGATGTAATCGGTTCTTTGGGTACTTATGACGTGACGGGTCTCTACAAGTGTTTCGTGGTAATGCTCTTGGGTTTTAAGTGACCTGCGTGGCTTGGTTGAGTTAGATAGATTTAGTTCTGGTGGCTTGATTATGGGCAAATGGGTTTCGAAGAGTTCTCAATGGTTTCTACCATAATTCGAGGAGTATATTTCCTACGGGCATGCAGAGCATGTGGCGTATAGTGATTTTCTCCAGACGAAATCAAATGGAAGTGTGACGACCCGACCCGTCGTCTCATGTGTTATTGCTCCGTTTTCCCCATTTCATGCTTCTTCATGTTTCGTTATCGGTATGTGGTGTGTTAGAGTTGATTTGGATTGGTTTTGATAAGAAATGAGACACTTAGTCTCTTTAAGGAAAGCTTAAGTTGGAAAAGTCAACCGAATGTTGACTATTGAGTTAGAGGGCTTGGATGTGATTTCCAGTGATTCGATTATCTTCGGGGGATGATTTGTGACTTAGGAGTGCAATCGGAATTGATTTTGGAGGTCCGGTGTAGAATTAGGCTTGAATTGGCGAAGTTAGTATTTTGGCGAATTCCGGTTGATAGGTGAGATTTTGATCCGAGGGTCGGAATGGAATTCCGAGAGTCGTTGTAGCTTCGGTATGTTATTTGTGATGTGTCTGCAAAATTGCAGGTCATTCGGACGTCGTTTGGTTGGGTTTTTGATCGAATGCGGGTTTCGGAAGTTTTAAAAGAACTTAGGCTTGAATCCGATGAGAATTGATGATTGTAGTGTTGTTTGATGTGTTGTGATGATTGGAACAAGTTGGGATAATGTTTTAAGACATGTTGGTGCTTTTGGTTGAGGTCCCGGGGGGCCTGGGGGTGATTTCGGATGGCTAGCGGGATGAAATTTGGATTTGGAGACTTCAAACGTTGCTGATATCTGGTATTCTCGCTTCTGCGAGTCTTGGACCGCAGAAGCGGACCCGCTTAAGCGATGGGTTGACCGCAGAAGCGGTGAGGAGGCCTGGGCGCCTGGTTCCGCTGAAGCGTTGGTGTAGCCGCAAAAGCGGAATCGCTTATGCGATGTTGCGACCGCAGAAGCGGTTTGGTTCGAGAGTGGGATTTCCGTAGAAGCGGAAGGAATAGCGCGGAAGCGATCCCGCAGAAGCGGGATGGGGACCGCATAAGCGAAAGTGCTGGGCTGATTATTAAATATTTCCTCCGCGAGCTAGGTATTATTTTCCTCCATTGTTGAGCATCTTGAGAGCTTTTTGGGAGCAATTGAAGAGGGTTTCGACTGGAGTTTATTGAATGTAAGATTTTTGAGTTAAAAACATGTCTATTATGTGAAATTAACCTAGAAATTCAGGGAATTAAGCCTAAAATTGATGGTAGGGGTGGGCATAAAATCCGAAAAACCGAATTCCGAACCGGACCGAATTGTTTCGGTATTTTGGTTTCGGTTTTTTTCGATATTTCGGTCTAATTCGTTACTAAATTTTCAGTATTTCGGTATTTCGGTTCGGTACTCGGTTTTAGAAATCTGAAATTTCGGTATTTCGGTATAACCGAAATACAGAATTTTAAATAGGCCACTGCCCATCCCCAGCCCAACGCCCTAGCGGCCCACCCACCCTTCTTTATTTTATTTCTAGCCCAGCCCCAAGCCCACCCATCTTTAGTAGCTGGTTAATAGTTACTAGTTAGAGTTAGGGCATTTGTATAGAGTATAGACGATAATTTCAAGCTCAGAGAGAGAAAGTGGACGATAATTCGCCCAAGCTCAGCAGCTCCGACTACGATTTGGCGTCGGCGATTTGGATTTTGGGGGGATTTCCGACTTCGCACTTCGCAGCTCCGACTCCTCACTCCCCAGTCTTCAATTTTCAAAGGTATGTTTTTACTTCTAGCGATTTCTACTTTCTAGCGATACCAAATTAGGACTGTGAAATCATTTGTNTTTTGCTATTCTTCGATTGTTTTCGATTGGGTATTGTTCCCTTAGCATATTGTGATGCATTCGCTCTGATTTTGGTTAGATTCGACGCGCGTGGAGGCCGATTCGGGGCAAAGGCGTCGCAGGCTTGAGATTCGCCGGTTCGAGGTGAGTAATACTTGTAAATGATATCCTGAGGGTTTGAAACCCCGGATCTGCACATCATAGTGCTGTATTGAGGTGACTTGCACGCCGGATAGCGAGCTTGGGGTAGAGCACCGTTGGGGATTGTGACTGGGTCCGTCCCGATTGATGAAATTACTACGTATGTGACTGAAACTACTTGTTCTCATCATGATTTGGGCTGATTGCCATGTTTTGGGCTTCGTGCCGATTATTTGAATCCTTCAGGGATTGATATCACTGTTTTTGCATTACTTTGCGTGTTATTTGATCTCGGTCCAGGGTTTTAATACTGTTTTGCAAATTCAGCCATTTTTCATGATTTGGAAACTTAAATGATATTTTACTGACGTTTTGAACTGAGAACAGCTATTTTATTATTGCCCAAGGGGCTTATGTGCATTTCTGGACTGAGCATGGATCGGGCTGCGCGCCGCAGCAGTGTTATAGTGATTTCTGGATATATGGATGGCTCGGGCTGCACGCTGCAGCGGTGTTATATTGATATTGCGCTTGGGCTGTAGGAGCCCCTCCGGAGTTTGAACCCCCACAGTGAGCGCGAGTACCCAAATGGATCGGGCTGCACGCCGCAGCGGTCATGTGCATTGCATTGCATTCATGCATTGGTTCCTGTTTGTACTACGTGTCATGACATTCAGCACTCTCATATCATTGGCATCCATGCTACTTCTTGCACTGTTTACCAGATACCCTGGTGTTATTTGTTGATGGAGTGCTGTGCCCGAGGGGCTGACTTATGTGCGGACTTGCACTATCTGATTACGCATTCATTTGCTTGACTGTTGGAATAGGATATTTTCAAAAGAGGTTTTTAAACTGAGCCAGATATTTTCTAAAGGATTTTTCACGGTTTTACTGTTTTCTCAAAGGGTTGTACTGTCCTATATAGCATGATGGAGTGCTCTTACGTGATTTCTTGCCTCTCAGTTATTATTTACTCTTATTACTCACTGAGTTGGAGTACTCACTTTACTCCCTGCACCTCGCGTGCAGTTGCAGGTATTGTTCACCCGGTAGCGGGTTATTAGCTGATTGAAGGTATTACTATTGTAGCTGAGCAAGGTGACCGCCAGCGTTCGTGGCACCGGACGTTGTCTTTAGAATTCCAGAATTTATTTTTGTACATTATTGGCCCTGTAGTTGTGTCCAGGTTTCTTTAGATGCTCGTGACTTGTGACACCCCGGTCGGGTTGTGTTGGGTTGTAAATACTGGTTATTATTGTCGTTAAGCTGTATTTATCTATTCATTTATGTTTAATAATTGTTAAAGAGACGATTTGGGTTAGTTGGCTGGCCTTGTCTTCACGAGAGGCGCCATCACGACCGGGTTTGGAAATTGGGTCGTGACATCTAGTAGTGTAACCAGATGTAACTGGACGTAGGGGTGGGCATAAAATCCGAAAAACCGAATTCCGAACCGGACCGAATTATTTCGGTATTTTGGTTTCGGTTTTTTTCGGTATTTCGGTCTAATTCGGTACTAAATTTTCGGTATTTCGGTTCGGTACTCGGTTTTAGAAATCTGAAATTTCGGTATTTCGGTATAACAGAAATACCGAATTTTAAATAGGCCACTGCCCATCCCCAGCCCAACGCCCAAGCGGCCCACCCACCCTTCTTTATTTTATTTCTAGCCCAGCCCCAAGCCCACCCTTCTTTAGTAGCTGGTTAATAGTTACTAGTTAGAGTTAGGGCATTTGTATAGAGTATAGACGATAATTTCAAGCTCAGAGAGAGAAAGTGGACGATAATTCGCCCAAGCTCAGCAGCTCCGACTGCGATTTGGCGTCAGCGATTTGGATTTTGGGGGGATTTCCGACTTCGCACTTCGCAGCTCCGACTCCTCACTCCCCAGTCTTCAATTTTCAAAGGTATGTTTCTACTTTCTAGCGATACCAAATTAGGACTGTGAAATCATTTGTGTTGAGAATGTTTGTAAATGCTTTAGGATTATCGAAGCCACAGAAGCAGTACTATTTAATCTGCTCAAAAGCAATTTTTGTGATACAATTTCTGACTTTAGATCTTCTATCAGGTTCAATCAGGAGTAAACCTAGAGCTTTTTTTTCGTGTTTGTCCTCCACCAGAAATGTTTTGTAATATTGAACATTGTAATGCATCCTGAGAGTGATGCTTTAGCTGATGTGGGTTCATTAATCTCCCTGCATTATCATTTCCTTTTTATATTTCTGTTCTTGTCGAAAGTCATTGATTGTATTGCTCTCGAGTTTTTACATCCTTGTACGTATGAGCCTTTTGAACTCCAGTTATTTTGCAGGACCTCTTGAAGGTTTATGCAAGAAAACTTATTCTGCTTTTTTGTTTTCATTCTCTTGGTTCATAAAACAAGGTTGTCGAATCTGGAAGAAATGTGAATGTTTGGCTTTCTTGTTAAGTCTGCTCCCCTATGATTGTACCCCATGATTGTTAATTTGTGTTTATATTTGTTTAATTTTGTATAGATGGCAGATACAAGTAGAGTAAGTGATGCTGGTTCAAGTGAAAGTTTACCTATTACGGTAGATAGTAACACCAACACCATTGATACCCAAGATTCCAGAAAAAGGAAAGCCATGCAACCTAGGTCTGACGTTTGGAACCATTTTGATAAATTTGAGGTTAATGGGGTTGGGAAAGCACGATGTCGATATTGTAAACAAGCCTATGCGGCTAATTCATCTAGGAATGGAACAACAGGATTGAAGAATCATTTGCTTAGATGCAAAGAATACCCACTTAACATTGATAAAGATAATAGTCAAACAAAGATAAATTTTCAATCTTGCCAAAATGACGAAGGATCAATTTGGAAATTTGAACAAGAAGTTGTTAGGAGGGCCTTAATTGAGATGATAGTTATTGATGAACTACCATTTAGCTTTGTAGAAAATGAAGGCTTTATGAAGTTTATGAGAAAAACTCAACCATTATTTCGTCTTCCTTCTCGTAGAACAATAACAAGGGATTGTTATGAAGTTTACAGTGAAATGAAGCAAAATCTAAGAAAGTCTTTTAGAGAAGCACAACCAAAAATTTGCCTCACAACAGACACATGGACTTCACTACAAAGAATAAATTATATGTGTTTGACAGCCCACTTCATTGATAAGGATTGGAAGTTGCATAAAAGAATACTAGATTTTTGCCCTATTACTAGTCATAAGGGTGAAGAGATGGCTAAAGTTATTAGGGATTGTTTGCTTGAATGGAAATTAGACAAGGTTTTCACTATTACCGTGGACAATGCTTCTTCAAATGATGTCACAGTTAAAGAATTGTCTAAACAGTTAGATATGTGGAAAACTAATATGATGAGTGGTAAGCATCTTCATGTGAGATGCATGGCTCATATACTAAATCTAATTGTGCAAGATGGTTTGAAAGAACTTGATGCTTCTGTGACACGTGTTAGAAATGTTGTGAGGTATGTGAGATCTTCGCCTGCAAGGACCTTAAAGTTTAAACAGTGTTGTGCACATGTAAAGGTAGAATGTACCAAAATATTGTGTTTGGATGTTCTAATACATCTAGTGGGAGTGTTATAAGTGCATCAAAAATAAGGACTAAGCTTAGCTTGAAGAAACAAAAGGAAGACAATGGGGGTGGGGGTGCTAAATCGGAGTTGGATAAATACATTAGTGAAGAACAAGAACCTTTTAGTGAAGACTTTGATATCTTGAGTTGGTGGAAAACACATGCTCCTAGATTTCCTATTCTTTCGGAGTTGGCTCGTGATGTGTTGGCCATTCTAATTTCTAGTGTGGCGTCGGAATGCGCATTTAGCACCGGTGGCCGTATTCTTGATTCATTTAGGAGTTCATTAACTCCTAAATGTGTGCAAGCTCTTATTTGTGTTCAAGATTGGCTTAGAGAAGAGAACAATCCTATTAGTGTTGAAGAAGACTTGAAGTATCGTGAGGAACTCGAGCTTGGTAAGCTTTAATATTTTTCGTGTATTTTAGTTCAAAATAATATATCATGCTTTTTCATTTGTATGACATATTTGGTCGAATTATCTATAGATATGGAAAATAATGGAAGCACTACTAGCATTGTTTGATGTATAGTTGCAGCTTGCATCTTGAGTGGTAAGTTTAATACTCTATTTGTTTGGTGATATACTTAATACTTTTGTAGTTTTGTTTTGTTATCATCAAAATATTATATTCTAACTTATGATTTATATCTTTTTTAGGTTCAAGCATTGTGGTCAAGTCTATAATGTGTAGTTGTGTACAGATGCAATTTGGAGTTGGGCAGAATTTGGCAAACTTTGGAGTTGTGTACAGTGCACTGGCGTTTTTGTTCACTGTACAGTGCACTGGTGTTTTTGGCTTTTTGCTAACTGTTGACTGTTGCTGCAACAGTGTTGCTGTTGCATCTGTTAAGTTCTTTACCAAACGTTGTTTCAATTAGAAATATGTATTGTTTGAAAGACTGAATGTGCAGTGCACTGCCTCTGCCCCACTGTTCTGTTATTAGTTTATTACTTTAAGTCTTTAACAGTGAATGTACTTTGTAATTGTTAATTTGTGAATGTGCCTAGACACTGAGGGGCGGTTCAATGCTCTTCCTTTGTCTAGATTGTGATCTAATCCTTATTTATTAGATGTCTGTCAATAAAAGATACAAAAATCTGGAAACTTCTACTGGTGTAAAGGGAAAGAAAGTTTCGAAGCTGAGTAACATGTCAGTGAGTGAAGGAAACTTTGAGTTGATTTTTGCTTTTGAGAACTTCTATAATTGAGCTTTAGTAGTAGTTTAACTTCTTGGGATTCTCATGTTACTTTGATCTAGTCCACAGTTGTGCTTGTGCACTGCCCCGAACCTTTCAATTGTTATTAGTTTGTACAGTTGTACTTTGTATTAGTTATTAGTTTTATTACTTTACAAGTGAAACTTTCAATTGTACATGTGCACAGTTAGGCGTTAGCTAGCATTGATTATTTAGCGATTATTAAACCGAAACCGTACCGAACCAAAATAAGAAAAACCGAACCGTACCGAAATATTTTGGTATGGTATTTGGTATACATAATTGATAAACCGAATACCGAAATATCGAACCGAAATTATTAAATACCGAACCGAAGTACCGAATGCCCACTCCTAACTGGACGTAAGATTTTCTGAAAAAACGTTCAGTACATTTTTGGTTAGAGAAGCGGCATGAGCCACACTGGCAAAAGTTTCAAAAAATTAATAATTATCCAAACACATCTTTTTGCAAATAGATTTTCCCCCAAACAATTTTTTCACAAAGAAAAGACTTTTAAGTGTTGGGGCCATATATTTGTACCCAAGAAATAGGAAAAACATTTCATCTAATTGGTGGAAAATGAGTTGATGAGAAAAATATTTTACAAAACATTTAAGCCAACCAAACATGAAAAAATTAAAAAATATTTTCCGAAAAATATTTTTCTTCACACCAAACACACCCTAATCCTTATCCTATTATGTAAGAAAAATAAACCAGTATGTCAAGACCCATTAGGCTTTCAGTATATGGAGATGCATAAAATTACAAAAGTATTGCGCCACTATTTTAATTTCTTCTTATTGCTGAGTAGCTCATGAGTCATGGCTAACCTCCCTCATGAACCATGTATGTGGTCCGTGTCACACACTCAGGGGCGAAGCTACAACCTAATTGATCACCTTTCCTCGTAAAATTACTTTATACTTATAGGTAAAATATTAGGTCTGAAAGGTATATAACATATATTGAACATCCTTTCATATGGATTTTTTTTCACTTCTTTCAAGTTTGAACACCATTGAGGAAATTTCTTGCTTCGTCATTGCACCGGTGTGTCTTACGAACTTGAAATCATAAATATGAAATATCAGGACCTCAAGTTACATCATCTGATCTATGCTCCCATATGCCAAACGCATAGCATGCTTGTTCCAGTGTTCAGTCATTTTTCCGTGCGTCAACTTATTATATCCAAGAAAATCGCGCGTCTTCTTGCTCAGATGAGTATTTATAAAAAATTAAAAACTTTCAAGATGACTTATGCTGCCCCATATTTAGTCTCGTATCAACTTTGGTCCAATATAGGAAGTAGGTTAACTAATTTAAGTCAAATTTTCTTTCACTAAAAAAGATAGGACTTATTATGAGTTTTTTGATGCTAGAAAACATAAAAGTTGATTGAATTATGTAAAAAAAAAAACTTTTCTTTTTAGGAAAGTGCACACTTGTTTCAATATTTTCTCTTTAATTAAATTATGCAAAACTAATGTGTTTTTCTTCAAAGTATATACGATTACGACTCAGTTGATTATCAGACAAAGTTACATGCATGAGACCGACTTATATCAAATTATCCGAAGGAAATACACAATATATATTGTTAAATGGAGACAGAAGGAATAGTACACTATATATACTCTAAAATAGACAAGGAGAATTATTAAGACAGAGAATACGAAGCTAGCGTCTGGCCATAGATCCCAAATTTATTTTGAAAAATCTAATTTGGGTGGAGTTTGGTTTGAAGATGAAAATGTGTATGGACATACGTTTTCAAAACTTATTTTCCAACTTTATTTTGGAAAAACATGTATATAATTCCCAAGTTTTGGGATTTTGGATTTGGGATTTGGCATTTGGCCAAAATGTGGGCAAAATTTATGGCCAAACATGAGTTTTGAAAATAAATTTCAAATTTATTTTGGCAAAACTCATGGCCAAACGGGCCGAAGTATGTTCTAATTAATTATTTTGATTTTGTAGCTCTGAAACAGTCTGCGAGGATCAGATAATTCGATAACAAAATGCAGATCAGAGACAAGTAGCAGCCAAAGAACATGTCCCATACAATATTCCCCATGCACATGCATGGCCATGCAAAGACAGACGTTCTTGAACGTATCCGTCACAGACTCACAGTACCTCTGAGAGAGACAGAGACCCCGCCCTTTCATATATATGCATGGCATGAATTATGCAGCATGGCTGGGGACCTCTCTGCACATGTAGAATCAAGACAACGTAGGCTCCAGAACACCAACGATTGATTTCATCTCGTAAAAGGAAGGTACCTCTCAGCTTCCTTAATAACGATATACCTCAGAAACCCTAGAATCCAAATACTATACCTTCTGATCTTATCTTCTATATTTGGACTAATTCAAATTTGACACTGCAATCATTTTAGCGTGTAAAATATGTGATGTATAGTTGAGATATAAAATTTGCGTAAACGCAATGGAGATACAAGGAAAGTACGTGACTTCATATCGACTTTGTAACATATAGCTAGGCACATGTAATTATTAATTACTCAAATAAAATCTCAAATTATAGATAAGATGAGAGGAATTGTTCTTTAGAAAGTAGACGGGACTAGTGATTTTGTGTTCAAATATGTATCACTTCAAACTGAATTATAGTTGGCGACCAGTAATTTAGATAGTTGAATCGATGTCTTTTTGTTTGAAGAAAATTCGAACCGTATATCTTCGTCGCAAATCGTAATTAAAATGGAGACAAGCTTTTGGTTGGCGCACATGCATGTACTTTTTATGACCTTGGGATTGTTTAATGACTCATATTTTTCTGACTGTCTTTACAAACTTATTTTTAGTTGTATGACTCTAGCTACCTCTTTTTTTATTCATAAAAAATTTACTTTTATACATAAAAGATCCATCTTTTACACCTAAGATATCTAGAAAAAGTTATTTTTTTAATTTTAAAATTATAAAGGGGTATGATGTACAAATAAACACCTTTATTTTAGTATGGATCTGTATATGTAGCCTCGCATTGTAAAAATCTTGCATCAATTGAGTGTACATCCATGGGTAATAGTCTAATTATATGCAATAGATAATTATTACAACTTGTTATTAACTTTTCGAATTGAATTAGATTTAAGTTCCAATTTTTTAACATGATATCAAAATATATAAGACTCATCGCGTACATTTGCGCAATATAATATCGGGTCATTCATATTATAATATTTGTCCACACGCCCCAAATGTCTTGCTCTAGCGTGCATAATGGTATTAGAATTTCACATTGGACTTAATTAAGTATCCGCATGGCTGTAGTTTTATTATATGGTTAATTTGAATAATTCTCACCACTTGATTTAACTTTAAAGCTAAAAATGGAATGAAGGGAGTATATACATATATAGTAGATCCCAATTAATTCATTCTACTTTAGAATAGAACATTTTGCCATTTTAGATGTCTTTGGTTTCAAGCAAAAAGAAGAAATCATCAATGGAAGTTGGAGATATCAAGTAGAACAAGCCAAGTAGTAATTATTTACGAGCAGTACTTTGTCAGCGATATTCGTTTTTGACAACTTGAGCTAGCTAACCTCTTGTTTGACTAAAAAGTGTTAAACCTTTTTATAAACTAATTAAATAGAAAGATTTAAGGTAAATCCTAGCTAAAGATAATTCGTTCTAGGTCTAAGATAGAAGATATGAACGACCAAACATAACTGAACATAAGATTTAACTATAACAATGATTGAATCTTATGATGTAAGAAAAGAATGGTGATTTTTATAATATTGAATAATAGTAAAGATTACATAGATAAAAAGGGGTCACCGATCTTTAACAAGGTTGACCCCCACACATTTTATATGATGAGATTAACGATGTGTACTGAGGATATGAGCTTCCTTGCTTCTTTTCTCCTTAGCAAGGAGAAAGAGATGAAGATCCCTCTTCTTCTCTGAAAATTGTCTGTGTGTGAATTTGTTTCAGCCCCTGTTCTTCTTCTTCTCACTTAGTTTATTTACTAGGTATTCTCAATTACCCAACGGTCATTAGCCATAGTACCTAAGTCATTTGATTGTATTACTGGTTGATCCACTGAAAGGCCGTAACATCCAATTCGTCGTTCAAGCATTCTGAATACACGACATCGGCCGTGGCGAGGTGCGTGTCGTTATAGCGTTGTATGGATACGACTTTAGCTCAAGTGACCTTTTGCCGTTCCTCTTCACACGGATTCTTGTCTGATCAGATTTCGATGCATACACCTCTACGGTGAACCGATCGATTTGAACTTTGATCCTCCTCATCATCATGAAAATATAGAAATTAATATTGTACAGTGATATCCTTGTTGACGATTAATGATATTGATTTTACTAAACTCACGGGTACTACATTACTCTAGAATTCCTAATGTTTTCAGATTTTTTTAGTGTGATTTTGTAATTGCTTGTTCGTTAATAATCAATATTAAACGAAATAAAAACCTGTCAGTACTTTGTAAAGAGAGTAATTATTTAACAACAAAGCATAACTAAAACATGTAGATACTCTTTCTAATGTAAGATAAGAATGATAGGCCAAAAAGATAAGTAAGATTAAGACACCACTTAAGGTTTTGTTTGGTATGAAAGGAAAATATTTTCCAATTTTCCCATGTTTGGTTGGCTTAAATATTTTGGAAAACATTTTCCTTATGAACTCATTTTCCCAAGTGGAGGAAAATATTTTCCTTATAAAGAGAAGGGAAAACATTTTCCAAAACTTCTTCTCAACCTTCCCTACCCTCACCCCTCCACCCCACCGCACCCCCCACCCCCACGCCCAACACCCCCCC
>NC_031991.1:50261130-50316648 GCF_001879085.1 Nicotiana attenuata
CCGCAAAAAAAAAATTTGTTTTTTACTTTTTTTTTTTGTAATTTCAATTTCTGTTATTTTTCGTTTTTCTGCCCCCCACCCCCGGAAAAAATATTTTTTAAATATATTTTTCAGTTTTAATTCTTTTTGTTTATCGATTTAAAGATTCAAAATTTTACAAGTTCCAAAATTATGAGTTCGGGGGTTTATGTGTTTGGAAGTTTACGGGTTTAGAAATTATAAAGTTTACGGGTCCGAAATTCCGCGGTTTTGAAAGTTTAGCGGTTCGAAAGTTTATGAAATTTGTGGGTTCGGAAGGTTGTTGGTTTGAAAGTTTATGGCTTCATGTCTATTATATCTAAATTATTTATGAATACTCTTGAGAAGTCATTTTCCTTAATTTGCGTACCAAACACCGAAAAATGAATAAGATTACTACTTGTTTTCCAAGAAAACATTTTCTTGGAAAACATTTTCCACGGAAAACATTTTTCATTACTCTAGAATTCCTAATGTTTTCCGATTTTTTTAATGAGATTTTGTAATTGCTTGTTCGTCAATAATCAATATTAAACGAAATAAAAACCTGTTAGTACTTTGTAAAGAGAGTAATATATTTAACAACAAAGCATAATTAAAACATGTAGATACTCTTTCTAATGTAAGATAAGAATGATAGGCCAAAAAGATAAGTAAGATTGAGACACCACTTAATGTTGTTGGAGGCTAATAGGTTAAACCCGTCATTTACTATAATCATGTGATTTTAACCTAATTATGTCTAGGCGTTATTATGCGTCGTATTGATTTTTCTGAGTGCTTATTACGAGGGAATTTTAGGGAGAGGAAACAATTGGAGTGGGAACAAAATGGGTAATTGAGATGCATGTGATGTACTGTGCTTGTACTTGTAGAAGAGTCCAATAACTCAACAGTGCCTTCCTCAATTTGATAATATTCATTTCTATGGTCGATAGGGATGGGAGATGGGGTGATGTTTCATAGAATAAGTTATCTTTGCAAATCTTTGATTTTTAACCTCTCACTTACTTCCTCGTCACCAACGGGTAAAATCTTTGCTGACATAACATTTTTTTTGTCACAATATCAGATTATTCGAATACTCATATTTATAGGTAAGCTACTTTAAAATATAAGATTTTAATTTTAAAATAAAATAAGTTATTTGCTGCGACATATAATTATTAAATATAAAAATTTTTTACTAACGACTGATATAAGTAGGGATAATGCATAAAATTCCCTTTGAACTATATCCGAAGTTGTTACGACACACCTTACCTTTGTGGAGGTCCTATTACCCCTCTAAAATTTTTTTCCCGTAATTCTTTGCATCTTTATTGCTGACGTGGAGCACTGCATGAGAACACCTCTTTCAAGCGCGTGATAACTTAAAAAAAAGAGTTCTAACCTATACGAAATGGCCATGTGTCAATTCCAAAGCTGATATATAATTAAGGACTCTTCATCCCCATTTTATCACGCATTTTTAAGAGCTCCAAATCTCATTTTTGGTGTTAAAATTCAACAAATACTCGGCTAAATCCGCACCAATCAAGCTCAAATTTCAACTACAACTTCACATCAACATCATCATCATAGTGATCAATTTGGCCAACAATCATGAATTTTCACAAACTCATTTTTTTGTTCTGATCTTTAAGTTTTTTGAAGGTTGACAAGTGAGGCTTGCTCAGTTGGTAAAGCACCTCCACCCGTGACTGTTAGGTCCTAGGTTCGAGCGCGCTTGAGGGTAAGTGTGAAAACACTATAGATCCTCCTAATTTGGTAGGAAAGTTTTATATAGGAAAATAAAAAAAGTTTTTCAAGGTTTAACAATGGTGGATTCGAAATTCTTTTTTTATTTCGAATCTCATCTACAACTATGGATTTAGAATGAATTTAGTACTTGAATTTCAACTTTAAAACTTCAACAACGTCCGAATATGCTCAACACCTCTAATAATTTTTCAAGTTCATACAAAAAATAATTGTCCTTTTCATTTTTCTAAATACAAAATAATATTTCCATTTCATTTCGAATTAAAAAGAAAATAAAAAGGAAGAAATGAAATAGATTTAAAAAGAATACGAAATTACATGTGACAACACGTGTATTTGATTGCTTGTCAAATATTTGGTCCTCTATGCCACATCAGTACTTAGTGTGATATTTATTCCACTTTAAAAAAATTTAGGCGGGTAATAGGACCCCGCAGATGTAAGATGTGTGTAGCAACTTCGGGTATAATTGAGGGGAAGATTTTAAACTAAAAAAATTCCTCCGCAATGGCATTTTTGTGATTTTTCTGCAAAATTTGGTATGGCCAATTTTGTAATTGTAGTTGCAGCTTCTTGATTAGGGTGAAGACACAAAGATTCTTGGACCATGTTTCTGTTAAGAAGTTGACACTTGTAACAATATCTTGTCTTGTCCTTATCAATACGGAATAATCGTTTCAATAGAAGGAAGCTTCGCCGAACCCTAACACTTTTTGTTTCTTTTTGGCTCTTGGGTAATCATTGTCAATTTGTCATGCTTTGTTGTTTTTTGTTCGGTATTCGCAAACTCGGGGAAAAATATCTGGAGGCAGTGGAACTTAGTATTCTATGGTGTTAGTTATATACATATAAGGGTTGGAACTCATTTTGGAGAAAACTTTTGCCAACGAGTTTTGCATTATATTATTAATAATAACTCTAAAGTTGAAGTAATTTGCAATTCCTCTAACCCAAAGGAAGATTTCAAAATTACAATTCAATGAGATTCATGAACATTATGTTAAGTCAAATTATTGATTTGTTTGATCGAAAATATTTTGACGCTACTCTAGTAAGAAATTATTAGTATTGAATAAAATTATTACATACGATCGAAAAGATTGTGCATAGTTAGGCACCTAATAGAACTCAGTGAGAGCGAACATTACCTTAAATCAAATAATTGAATTGTTTGATGGGAAATCACGCTACTTCAATGAAAATAATTCAAGAACTAAAATTATTTACGGAAAAGACCTAAAAATGCCAGTCAACTTTCAGAAATGGTCTATCCATGCCATCCGTTAAAAAAATGCTCATTTCATGCCACTGCCGTTAAAGAAATGGCCCATCCATGCCATTATTGACTAACGGCAGTGGCATAGATGGGCCAAATAAAAATTGAGTCATTAGTCAATAATGGCATGGATGGGCCATTTCTTTAACGGCAGTGGCATGGAAATAGCAATTTTTTAACGGATGGCATGGATACACCATTTCTGAAAGTTGAGTGGCAATTTTAGGCCTTTTCCGAATTATTTATTACGACTTTGATTGGTACACGTGAAAGAGGGAGCTTAGTTAGGAACAAGGACGGGACACGCATGAATTTTGGTCCCATTATATTATGTGAAAAGAGAATAAAATTTTAAATTAAGTTTAAGTTATATAAATCGTGTCCTAAAAAGGCTTTGCGAGAAAAGCAAATTTGATTTGGGTACATTATTAGAATCAATAGTTATTATAATCCACTATAACGTGTGGGCGTGTACACAAGCCAACTAATTAGAGAGGTAAAGGGAGGAAACGAGCAAAAGTGATATAGTTTATCTGCATTAAAAGGTGAGGAGAGGGGATCCTTGGAAATCTCATGAGTTGATTATACAGTAGTGTGCCATCCCGTGGTGTGATAGAATGGATGAGATTCCTGATTTTTTGAATTTGAGTTTTAGCTTTGAAAAAATTAAATTCTTTGAGAATGAAGTGTTGTTATAAAGAACATATATTATAACGATAAAAATTAATTTCTAAAAACCTAGACTTTTATAGCAAAGTGTTGTTATAGAAAAGTCTGACGGTATTAAGCTCCCTTTTTTACATAGACTTTTTTTTTAATCTTTTTTAAAAAATAAATATATATTATTTGTTCATGAAATTGATCAGTTTTTTATATATATAAAAAAAACTCAAGTTCCAAAAACTGGACCAGTTTTATGGTGAAACTTTTTCCTCCACTCACATAACTTTAATTTTTTTTCAAGTAAAATACATAAATACAATTTTAATTTTCAAAAATTATTTTTTAACATAATTTCAATTTTTTTTTTTAAATTTCAACCAAATCTACGGACAAATGATGAATCTCACTCTCACAAATCAAGTGGACCATAATCTTATGAGATTTCAACATCCGAACCACAATTAGTTAGGAGAAGAATCCAATGTCGTTAGGCAGACGAAAGAAGATATCATGTCAGTAGGGCCGCCATAACAATTACTTCCAATAAGCAATAAGCAACTATTAACCCAAAATGAAAGCAAAAATAATACTTACTCGTATAGCAATACACTAGGGGTGTGCATTCGATTTATCGATTCGATTTTGACCCTTATCGATAATTACTTATCGATTATCGATTTGTACATATGCTTATCGTTATCGTTTCAATAAGGTTTCGATTTTTTCGATTTCGATTTATCGATTTTGGGGGCTTATCGATTCGGTTATCGATTACACCAATAAGAAAATTTGCGGGATTCCACGGAAAGTATATCGCTATAAACGCGCCTAACTAATATGGACAAAAAGAAGCTAAAATAAGACGAACACCATTTATAATATAAAAATTGTGTCAACAAGCACATGCAACAAAACTAAAGTAAGGGATCAAATGTAAGCCACCAACACTCCAACGGTATAAAAAAAAAAAAAAACACATCATCACGGCTAATTCTGTTTTCCATTAATTTGAACTTCATTCCCTTGATCTTTAAATATGATCATTCCTTAAATGTGGTAGAGGAAATAATAGGGTAAGGGACTTAGGGTAAAGGAAAGGGTATAGATTAGGGAAAATAATTTTGTATAGCCGCTTTCAAAATAGTAGCGGAATATATATACATTCTGTATGTTATATTAATCTACACAAATAGGTAATTACTCATTTAACAAGTGTCTACAGTCTAGGAGTGTGCATTCGATTTATCGATTCGATTTTGACCCTTATCGATAATTACTTATCGATTATCGATTTGTACATATGCTTATCGTTATCGTTTCAATAAGGTTTCGATTTTTTCGATTTCGATTTCGATAACAAATAATCGATTCGATTTATCGATAAACCGATTCGAATGCACACCCCTACAATACACTTTGCAATTTAACAATTTCGAACTGCTTCCATAAGATAAACGGGGTTGGGGTGGGTAAATAACAATACGAGGTTAAAAAGCGACACAAATTTTGAAAGGAAAACACTTGAAAAGACAATGAATCGAATTGGTCGAACCGTAACGCCATCCGGATTGCAAGTTTTGCGACCCTTGAAGTATTCCTAGGGACATTTGATAATGGAATTTATGTGGGCGTTTGGACAATGGGTGTTCATCGGTCGGTACAGTACGATATTTAGATATTTCGGTTCGGTATTTTCGATATTCGGTTTCTTAAAATCCTATACCAATACCGTACCAAATAAATTCGGTATAGTTCGATTTTTCGTCGGTCGGTATGGTACGATATTTGGAAAAATTTCAATCATTTCACGTCGTCTTCTCTCCGAGAAACGTGGGGACCGTCTATATACGGTCAAATTCGGGCTTGCCCTTTCTGTGCGACTGATCTAGGTTGAGCGCAATAAGCCAAGATTCAGCCTCGATTTATATCGAACTATGATTCAAAGTTAAGTTGCCAAGCTCGTGGCCTTGAGACCGATTAAGACTAAGGCTGATTAAGATCGAGATAGACCAAGATTCAGATCGACACATTGACAATGATCTCGGCCACCATGACGAAAATGAGAATATTGCACCAGAAAACGTTGTACCCCCTCCTAACCTCGATGGAATTCCGGCTGTAGACCCAATCGACGTCAGTTCACATGTAGCCATCAATGTAAATTTGGTCGTCGATCCCGAAAGCAGCGTCCGCGGGATGCCCGATCAGCTACTCAGAGCACACGTGGTGGTGAAGATGGCGGGATCAGCCTGCGAGTGATCTTCGAAATATTGCAGGCTCAACAGGCAGCACTAGCCCAACTCCAAAATCATAACCACACACCAAGCAGGGTGGAACCCGAGCCATCCCAGGAAATCATACACAAGGTCGAATCGGTTTTGAAAAGGCCGAACGAGAAGAAATCGGAGACTGACCCTGCTATTATAAAGATACTCGAAGAATTGACAAAGCAATCGAGATAGGCGAAAAGAAGATCGAGGAAAACAACAAGAAGGTGGAAACCTATAATTCCAGGGTCGACCAAATCCCAGGAGCACCACCAATATTGAAAGGACTAGATTCCAAAAAGTTCGTACAAAAACTTTTCCCCTTCGAGTGCGACTCCGAAGCCAATCCCAAGAAGTTCCGTATGCCCGAGATTCCTAAATATAATGGGACAACTGATCCAAACGAACACGTCACCTACTACACGTGTGCTATCAAAGGAAATGACTTGGAAGATGACGAGATCGAATCCGTCTTGCTGAAGAAATTCGGGGAGACTCTATCGAAGGGTGATATGATATTGTATCACAATTTACTGCCTAATTCTATTGACTCGTTTGCTATGCTTGCAGATTCTTCCATAAATGCACACACCGGGGCCATTAAGGTCGCAACCAGGAAGTCGGATCTTTTCAAGGTAAGGCAGAAGGACAACGAGATGCTCAGAGAATTCGTATCTCGATTCCAAATGGAACGAATGGATTTGCACCGGTCACCGACGATTGGGCTGTTCAAGCTTTCGCTCAAGGTCTCGTCGTTCGAAGTTCAGTGGCTTCACAACAGTTGAAGCAGAATTTAATCGAATACCCAGCTGTCACTTGGGCCGATGTGCACAATCGATATCAATCGAAGATCAGGGTCGAGGATGATCAACTGGGGGCTCTTTCTGGGTCCGTTTATCCTATTAGACCCGTAGGTAGAATCAAGAGGGATATTGACCGAGAAGCAAGGTCGAATAGAGATCGATATCAACTATATAATAGAGACCGCAGAGGCAGCGAATCTGGGCAAAATTCTGCACGAAATGAGAGGAGAAATGATCGAGGTCAAAGTTCATGAGGACTTATGAGTAAAAACGGCTTTGATTGATCTATCGGTCCCAAAGAAGCACCACGATTGTCGGAGTACAACTTTAGTGTGGACGCAGCTGCCATCGTATCGGTCATTGGATGCATCAAAGATACCAAGTGTCCCCGACCTTTGCAAATATGCAAATATCATGGCACGCATGGCCAAAGGACGGAGGATTGTCGGAAACTGAGGGAGGAAATAGCCTGTTTGTTCAACGACGGTCATCTTCGAGAATTTCTGAGTGACCGAGCTAAGAACCACTTCAGAAACAGAGATTCCAACAAACAAAACGAACAAGAAAAACCCCAGCACATCATCCATATGATCATCGGAGGGGTCGATGTTCCCCAAGGTCCGATGATGAAACGCACCAAGGTGTCAATCACAAGAGAAAAACAGACTCGGGATTACTTACCAGAAAGGACTCTATCTTTCAACGACGAGGACGCGGAAGAAATCATGCAACCTTATAGTGATGCACTGGTAATCCCTGTATTTATGAATAAAACTAGAGTTAAACGTGTGCTAATTGATCCAGGTAGCTCGGCCAACATTATATGATCGAGGGCCGTAGAACAACTCGGCCTGCAAGACCAGATCGTACCAGCGGCCCGAGTACTGAATGGATTCAACATGGCTTGCGAAACTACTAAGGGAGAAATAACATTGCCGGTAAACGTTGTCGGTACCATCCAAGAAATCAAGTTCTATGTAATCGAGGGGGACATGCGATAAAGACGGAGGGGATAAAGACGGTTTACGGGGAACAACCCGCTGCGAAGGAGATGTTTGCAGTCAATGAAGTAATTACGATATCAACACTCTCATCAACAAAGGACTCATGTTTGAAAGCGAAACAGGGAGCCAAATAGCAATTATCGGTGCCAGCTTTGACCCAATCGGATAAGCAAGGGATTGACGAAGAAGATGACTTCGGGAATCCTCAATCTTTTATCGCCCCCGATGATTTCGACGGTACCAAGTCAACGGTCAAAGAACTAGAGCAGGTCATGCTGATCGAACATCTTCCCGATCGGAAGGTATACCTGGTCACGGGGTTAACTCCCGAGCTCAGGGAAAATCTTTTTCAATTTTATAGCTAATATGGATAGTTTTGATTGGTCTCATTTCGATATGACAGGGATCCCACCGGAGATCACTACTCACAAACTGAGCTTGGACCCGAAGTTCCTCTCGGTGAAACAAAAAAGGAGACCCCAGTCCGAGATCATAAATGCCTTCATCAAGGACGAGGTAACTAAACTCCTTAAAATAAGGTCCATCCGGGAGGTCAAATACCCTGAATGATTAGCGAACTTAGTCGTAGTTCCTGAGAAAGGGAACAAACTAAGAATGTGTGTAAATTATAAAGACCTAAATAAAGCATGCCCCAAAGATTCTTTCCCTTTGCCTAACATCGAACGCATAATCGACGCCACGGCCGGCCACGAGACTCTAAGTTTTCTCGATGCCTATTCCGATACAACCAAATACGGATGAACTCGGACGACCAAGAAAAAACCTCTTTCATTACTAAATATGGCACGTACTGCTATGACGTAATGTCATTCGGATTAAAAACTGCCGATGCTACTTACCACCAACTAGTAAACCAAATGTTTGAAGAACAAATAGGAAAAACCATGGAAGTTTATATTGTTGATATGCTAGTTAAGTTTCTGCGAGCAGAGGACCATTTAAATCATTTGCACAAAATCTTCAGTATATTAAAGAAGTACAACATGAAGCTGAATCCAGAAAAATGTGCATTCGGGATCGGGTGCGGCAAGTTTCTCGGATTTATGGTGTCCAATTGGGGAATCGAGATCAACCCCGATATGATCAAAGCTATCAAAGATATCACGTTAGTGGATAATATGAAGGCTATACAAAGGCTAACTGGGCGCGTTGCAGCCATAGGTCGATTCATCTCGAAGTCATCCGATAGAAGTCATCGATTCTTCTCGTTGCTAAAAAAGAAGAACAAATTCACATGGACCCCAGAATGCCAACGAGCTTTAGAGGAACTTAAGCGATACTTATTGGGCCCACCATTGCTTCAAACGTCGAGGGCAGACGAACGATTTTACTTGTACCTAACGGTATCAGAAGTAGCGATAGGTGAAAACCTAGTCCGAGAAGAACAAGGTACGCAATTTTCCGATTTATTATGTCAGTAGGACCTTAGGTGAGGCCAAAACTAGATACCCTCACCTAGAAAAATTGGCACTCGCCTTTCTAAGTGCCTCTAGGAAACTGAAACCATATTTTCAGTGCCATCCTATATGTGTTGTGACAACCTACCCTTTATAAAATATAATGTATAAACCCGAACTCTCGGGATGATTGGCCAAATGGGCAGTCGAAATCAGCGGGTACGATATCGAATATCAACCCCGAACGGCCATTAAATCCTAAATTTTGGCAGACTTCGTAGCCGACTTTACACCGACCCTAATACCCTAAGTCGAAAGGGAGTTGTTGGTAAACTCGGGCACATATTCAGGAATCTGGACCCTCTTTACGGATGGTGCCTCGAACGTAAAAGGGTTTGGATTTGGAATCGTGCTAAAGCTTCCCACAGGCAATTTAGTTAGACAATCTATTAGAACTGTAAAATTGACTAACAACGAAGCCAAGTATGAGGCCATGATTGTAGGTCTCGAACTAGCAAAAGGCTTGGGAGCGGAGGTGATCGAGGCTAAATGTGACTCCCTCCTGGTGGTAAACCAAGTAAATGGAACATTCGAAGTCATGAATGAACGAATGCAAAGGTACTTGGACAAGCTACAGGTAACGTTGCATAATCTCAAAGAATGGACTTTGCAGTACGTGCCCCGAGATCAAAATAGTAAAGTCGATTCCCTCGCAAACTTAGGGTCGTCAGTCGAAGACAACGAGCTCAACTCGGGGCGGTCGTACAACTTATAAGGTCGGTAGTAGAAAAAGGTCACGCCGAAATAAAATCCACAAGCTTGACTCGGGATTGGAGAAATAAATACTTAGAATATTTGAAGACCGGAAAACTTCCCTCAGATACAAAGGAATAGAGGGCCATACGTAAAAAGGCAACCCAATTTAGCTTGTCCGAAGATAGAACCTTACTCCGGAGGACGTTTGACAGTCCGCTAGAAATAAATCTCGGATCGGAAGATACCGAGTATGTTTTGAGGGAAATCCATGAAGGCACATGCGGGAACCACTCAGGCACCGAATCATTGGTCGAAAGGTAATCAAAGCCGGCTATTACTGGGTCGATATGGAAAAAGATGCGAAGGAGTTTGTGCAAAAATGTGATAAATGTCAAAGACATGCTCCGATGATTCATCAACCCGGGGAGCTGTTGCATTTGGTTTTATCGCCATGGACGTTCCTAAAGTGGGGGATGGACATTGTCGGCCCTCTTCCATCGGCACCAGGTAACGCTCAATATGTTTTATTTATGACTAACTATTTCTCTAAGTGGGTTGAAGCACAGGCCTACTAGAAGATCAGTGAGAAACAAGTCATCAACTTCATTTGGAACCACATCATATGTCGATTCGGAATACCATCCAAAATTGCATGTGACAACGGAAAACTGTTCAGCAGCAAGGTGCCCAAATTTCTCGAAGACCATAAGATCAAAAAGCATCTTATCAACACCTTATCACACTAGTGGGAATGGGCAAGCCGAATCGACCAACAAAACCATAATCCAAAACATCAAGAAAAGGTTGACCGATGCCAAGGGAAAATGGAGAGAGATCTTTCCCGAAGTCCTTTGGACGTATTGTACAACTTTGAAGACCAGTACCGGGCCACCTCGTTCTCTTTGGTTTATGGAGCCGAAGCTTTAATACAGGTCGAAGTCGGGGAGTGGAGCATCATATTCCGATATGCAACGAAGGAATTGAATGACAAGGCCATGAATACAAGCTTGGAGCTATTAGATGAACGATGTGAAGCTTCCTTTGTTCGATTAGCTGCCCAAAAACAACAGATCGAAAGGTATTACAATCGAAGGGACAACCTTCGATATTTTAATATCGGGGACTTAGTATTGAGGAAGGTCACATTAAACACCTGAAATCCAAATGAACGGAAATTGGGTCCGAACTGGGAAGGGTCGTACCAGATTCTTGAGATCACATGGAAAGGGTCCTATAAGCTCGGAACGATGGATGAAGAACAACTACCGAACAATTGGAACATAACTCATCTCAAACGATATTACTGCTGAGGTACGACCCCATTTCAATTCTTTCTATCTTTTGACTAACACTTGCAAGTTGTCAACAAGGAGCGGCACGAAGCCTTTAGGTCTAAAAGCACGCGTTGCACTCTTTTTCCCTTGAACCGTTTTTGTCCCAATTGGTTTTTCGGCAAAGTTTTTAACGAGACAATAGTGGATCGTGCTAACTTAGAATCGAAGGCCGATCACGAATCGGTGTCAAAGACATCACTAACAATATCCGAGGTTCCTCTACAATCAACCTCGAATACTGGGGGGCATTGCCCTTGGATGTCAACTTTGTTGCGAGGAAATTACTTCATAATAGCGGGGTCTCGATAGGTGAGATTTGTAAGGGCCAAACGGTCAAATGAACCATACCCACATAGGTTGCTCGAGCCCTGGCACAAAACATGCACGCATGTGCAATCATTTTTCACAAGAATAAAGAGAAGTATTTTTCCTTTTAATTGTCTCATGTCTTAGAAAAAGTTTTTCTACTTTACAATTTCGTACTTTCGATCTATTATGGAAACAAGCTCAAGGGCCGATCATAACCAGAGTTTGGATACTCACTCCCACACTCGGGGACTGCCGTCCGAAAAATAAACTCGAATAGATCGAATTATCAAGCATCGAGGGCATAAGAGGCAACCCTCGAATTTTAAAGGTCAGGGCCATACCCACTCGGGGACTGTTGTCTTAGGCAAGCCTGGATAACTGGGGAAAGCAAGATCACTAGGCTACGCTCGAACTAAAAGGCTACAGCCAATTTGACACGGTTCGGAGATGTTTGAAATCCGTAACAAAAACAGGCCTTTGAAAAAGAAAAAATTCTTTCAAAATCGGTTCTAAAGGCTACCCTCGGAATAATCTTAAACTTAAGATATTTTCGGGAGAAAACTTTGGTAACATCAAACCCCGATAACGGCTTAACCCAGAAAGGCAATAAAGGCAAGGTTTAGTTCGAACCCTCGAACACAACCTTATTATTTCATGCTAAGGCATTCCAACCTTTGTGAATACGAATGATAAAGCAAAGGAAAAAAAATTTGAAAGCCAAAAGAGAAAGAAAAGCCTTATATTTATACACAATAGTTTTTAACAAAGGCCAAATCGGCCTAATACAAAATCTACAACGGCCGAAATGGCCTCAAAAAGATGCAAAAGAAAAACAAAAACTTAAAGGCCTAAGTGGCCTGGTCTTCATCTGAGGCAGCATCTCCCTCGTCGAGATCTTCCCCGCCTTCAGACTCACTTAAATCATCTGAGTCTTCCTCGGGAAAGGCTAGCTTTCAAGCCCTGGCTTCCTCTACTTTGGCGTTCTCGAGTGCAGCCTGTATATCGAAGCTCTGAGCATAGACTTCCTCGAGGGCTTCCCTTTCTGTGCGACTGATCGAGACTGGAGCGCAATAAGCCAAGATTCAGCCTCGATTTATATCGAACTATAATGCAAAGTTAAGTTGCCAAGCTCATGGCCCTGAGACCGTTTAAGACTGAGGACGATTAAGATCGAGATCGACCAAGATTCAGATCGACAAAGATCGAGACCGAACGAGATAAAGATCGAGGGAAGCTTACCAAGTTGAATAATGGAAAATCAAAATATCCGCAATCGGGCGAGGATCATGGCGCGAATCTCGGCACACATCAAGAAGATGTCGATTAATTAGCCAATCATGAGATTTCTTACCCCATATAGAATTGTACTTAGAGTAGGACTCCCCTACTATGTAAAGGGGGGTCTGATCATTTGTAAACACACCATATTCACGCAATACAAAGCAATATATTGTCACTCTCTAGTTACCATTATCTTGTTATTCTGTTCTTAATTCAATTGATACATATTTGGTGGGTGACCGAGCTCGAGGGCTAAGGCTGTTCAATTTATGTGGTTTGAATTTATCTTTAATTGTCTATTTCAATACTATCTTATTCTTCTTAATTGTACCATGTTATATCACGTATCCTCAAAATCGCGTATAAATTCAATTGTTATCCGATTTTAGGGTAAACAATGAACTTAGAGAACAAAGAAAAGTAAAACGTAAGATGTTTTATATTTATGTTATAATTGATAATATGCGCTTTGTGTAATATACTATATATTTTGGTACATTATCGGTATTTCGGTATTTCATTCTAAAATACCTAATACAATTTTCTTAAAAAACTTAAATCAAATACCATATAGAATATCAAATACCAAAATTTTCGATTTCGGTACGATAATTCGGTATTTACCAAATTATGCACAGCCCTAGGTTGGACATAAGAATTGTGAAATTACGAAAAAAAGTGAAAAGAATTTCAAGTTGAAAATGAAATTTAAAAATTAGAAATGTGTTTGGATATGAATACAACTTGGAGTTGTTTTTGAATTTTTGTGAGTGCTTTAAAGTGAAAATTTCGAAAATAGTTTTTGGAGTTTTTCAAATTATGAAAATTTTTAAAATTCAACTTCAAGTGAAAATTTGAAATTCTCATGGCCAAATACGTATTTCAGAAAAAAAAACTCAAAAAAATCTTTTTTTATGGTCAAACAGGCCCGAAATTACTGCATAAGCTTTCATTTCTTCTTGTGGTGTTTGTTTTAAAAAATACTTTTTAAAAATATCTGGAAAGATTTTCCATATTTTATTTTTTGGTAATAAAAACGGTTTTTGCGAAAGAATAATTTTTTGAAAATCTTCTTCAAATATCTAAAGATTCTCGTCTGACAAAACATTACAGATCGAATGCTTCAAACTTATATCTACGCTAAAGAATAATTACTACACTGAAAGAATAAAGAGTTCATTATTCAAATGGCCACTCAACAATCCCAAATTATCTCCTAAAGTCAATTTTCTTTCTTTGTAACAACAAAGTCACTTAACTATACCTATTGCACTTAGAAGGTCATTGAACTAGATTTTTCAAATTTTTGATTATCAAATACCGATTTTACCCTCTAAATTACGTATCAATTTTTTAAAACTTTTAAATATTACAAAAATTTTCTCTTTTTAATCTACATTGTAGACTTACCTATAGAATAAATATATATTATTTATAAAATAAAAATAAAAAATTAGTTTTCAGCTCATATAATGACGGAATAATAATATAATTGAGCATAATTTTCAAGAATAATTATTTTATATTACATGCATGAAATATTTATAATTTAAAACCTTTATTTTCTTTCATTCTCAATTGTATAAATAACTTTTATAAATTTTTGTTGTTAATACTACAATTATTGTTACGAATAAATTATTTCTAATTAAGTTTTTAACTATGCTCATTATTTATTATTCCAGAATTATATATGCTTAAATATTTTTTATTTTTTTAATTTATAAATAAAATTTATTTATTCTATAGGCAAGTCCATAATATTAATTTAAAAGGGAAAAATCTTAATCTTAAAAAGTTTAAAAAAATAAAAAAAAGATAAATATTTATGATTTAGAGGGTAAAATAGGTATTTGACAATCAAAAATTTGAAAAACCTAGTTGAGTGACCTTCTGAGTGCAATAGACATACTTAAGTGACTTTGTTGTTACAAACAAAAGAAAAGTGACTTTAGGAGATAATTTGGGATAGTTGAGTGACCACTTGAATAATGGGCTCCAACAACGACTAAATTTCCTAGATTTCCTCGACATAATTTTTTATGTTCATCCGAAATAAAAATATTGTTATTTGGTAACGTATACACCTAATGAATTTTAATAGTCTTATACCTTAAAAACAGTCTTTAAATTTAGAAAACATGAAATGATGTACTCCACAAAGCTTTAATTTGTTGCAAAGTTTTTAGCTCCTTGCAATGATAACTATTTATTACATGCATAATTTGATCTTTTTTCCTTATGATATTTAGATACAAAAGCCAATCTAAATATGAGTATAAGAAACTTCTATAGTAATTGCTTTAGGTGACAAGGAACTATGATGAGAGAATGAGTGACCTCTCACTAAAACAACAGTCAGGGAACAGAAATTCAATTCCACCAAAACCCCCTGATATAATCAATTTACAAACCCCTAATACACTATCCTATAAAGATAAACTGCTTCAAGATGAATTCTTTGTTAACACCACACAAACAGTGGAAGGGACCTCAACAATTCCAATGGACATCCAATCATCAAAATTGGAAGCCATCAAACCGAAGGAGTTGTCCCACAAAATGAAACAAATAATCCTAACTGAGGACGACAGGAAACGCATGTACAACCCTTGAAAATATTCCGTCATCATAAAACTCATGGGTAAGCGTCTAGTGCATCACTATCTAAAAAAGAAAATTTAGGACTTATGAAAGATACTGAAAATTTTCCACTAATTGATCTCGGAGAAGATTACTATACGATTAAGTTGGCTAAGGAGGAAAACATGACCAAGATACTACAAAATGGACCTTGGTTCATCAATGGTTTTTTCCTATCAGTACAAAAATGGGTGCCCAATTTTGTAGCTAAAGAAGCACAACAAAGCTCCACAACGGTATGGGTACGATTGCCACAACTTCCCACGGAATTTTACGATGGAATTATTCTTACCAAAATTGGGAATTGCATTGAAAAATTACTCAAAGTAGATGCATGTACATCAGCCACACTACGGGGGCAATATGCAAGGTTTTGTGTGGAATTACCATTGGAGCAACCAGTTCAAAATTTCATAATGATTGGCCACCATAAGCAACCTATCCTATACGAAAGTGATGATATCTTATGCAAAGCCTGCGGAAGGTTGGGACATACATGCCAAAGCTGTTCCTACTCCCCTCAACCAATCAAGCAAAAGGGAGATCAAACAACATTGGAGACACCACAACCCATGCATACAAATGCCCAAGAGTGGCTGACGGTCTCTTTCCATAAAAAAGGCCAATCTAAAGCAGCCAACCGGTCCAAAGATATGGCTAGACCATCATAGCCCCATGTATTAATGTCTGCATCTATGATGTTTCGTCTGGTAAGTATCTCAATATTCTGCCTTTAAATTATGTCAATAAACCACTTCTTGCTAACCTTTATGCAGTAGTAAATCAATTTTCAGTCGACAACATTGACGACCAAGCTAAAATTGTCAAAAATCAAAATACAAAACCATCCCCTAGAGGTGAAAGTAGTTTTGATAATCCACTAGGGGAGCACGAGGTTTTGGAAAATAATGAAAAAAAATTAATAAAAGCTCCAAAAATTTGCATGATAAAAAGATACTACACATTACAAGTGTCCATAATGTGGCACAATCTACTTGCCTTGATGATTGCCTAAATCCCGTGCTTAATAAAATTGATTTGGAAGCTAATCCCACACAAACCAATCGGGCATACCAAGAGAACATCAATTACCCTATCAACAATAATTACCCTACTAATCAAGATTCTCCTACCAATAACCAACATGCAAAATTCATCCCTTTCACCCAATCCACAATCCAACACATGGAAGACAATAGGAGGCAAGTGGCGGAGGCCATATCCATGCAAGATTTGGATAAAACCCTCACGCTACCTTCCTCAAATCCTATGCAAATAGATAAAATCATTACAAACCCTCCCAATCACATAGACGACAACCCTCATATAATACAAGAACACCACCAAGATGCTAAGAACTCCACTAACACAAAGAAGATTGTACCGACTCATCTAATTGTACCACCTCTCTCGGCATCAAACCATGAACAACCTCCCCCCTACCTCCTCATTTTTCCTCCAATCCTGTGATCTATGCCCAACCTCCGAGTCCTCCATACCATGTACCACAATCGTGGGTGGAACTGGACCTTCAAGGTCATGCAGTGTCCTTCAACATGGAGATCAATGGGCAGGAGTTCCATATTGATAATCCAAAACACACACTATCTTGCACAACTAATCTCGGATGGATTACATCAACCAAATATGGATGAACAACATTCTTCAACCACTTGCACCCTCGATGAACCAAAATCTAGTGAATATCGTGCAACACATGTGGAACATTCCAAGCAACTCCAACCAACAAATTCCACAAAATCCACCTCTAAATCTTCCTTTCTTTGTACCGGAGGATCTAATGCTACTGAATCCAATCTTCACTCAATGGACTGCACAACACATGCAAAACCAACAACAAGATCCACAACTAGATCCAATGGAAGACCTAGCTCAAGCACCAAACATACAAAATAAGGAAGGGCTCCAGGAGGAAGGAGAGGAGGAGGACAACTTGCCACACTTGGGGGAACCAGCAGTAGCATTTTCAAGCCTAAGCGAGGTAAAAATACTCATATTCAAGGAGATGTTAGATAGGAAGTCTATCTTCAGCTTCCCAGTGATACTTTACAAGTACTCATTGGACATAAGGCCTCCACAGGATCCTACAGTGGGAAAAAATATAGTGATACTAGTTCCCTCCCTCAGGAGGAATTACAACAACAACCCAATCAATAACCACTCCATGCATCCACCAAACAATTTTATAATTTGGAATGTTACAGGAGCTAACAATGCCAAATTTAGGAGGCACTTTAGAGAGCTTATGGACACCCACATGCCATGTCTAGTTGCTTTGTTGGAGACCAAAATGGCAAGTCATACATCTATCCTAGAAGAATTTAACTTCACTGAGTTGATTGAGGTTCATGCAATTGGGCAAGTTGGTGGTTTAGTTATCCTATGGAATCATGACATAGTGACCGTCAACAACTTCACCAGGAACGGTCAGGCAATACATGTAATGATTGAGGTAAGACCTAAAAATCTCTCTTGGTTATTTAGTGCAATTTATGCTAGGACATAACAGTTAGAAATATGTTATGGAATAATCTAAGAAATGTATGTGGTTACTATAAAGGACCGTGGTTGATTGGGGGTGACTCGAATGAAGTAGTGAATTCCGGGGATAAATTTGGTGGCAGAATCATTAATAAAAAAAGAGTAAAGTCACTAATCGACTGCGAGGCCCGTGATAGATTTTTACTATAAACCCGAAAGCTCGTAGTGCCAAATTAGGAATATGTGTTAGGAAGTCGATGTCACGCCCCAACTAAGCTATGCATTAAAAAGTCAAGAAATTATGTTTTCCAGAAAAGTGCAATTTTGCGGTCGAGAATGCGGTCGCATATCAGGTATGCGGACCGCATAGTCGCCGCAGAGTGAGTCACTGTGTTGGCCAAATTTGAGGTCAACTATGCGGTATGCGATCGCATAACCAAAATGCGTACCGCATAGTCGTTGCATAATTCCCTTGGGATTTTGTAAAGGGCAGTTCTGCGGTGCATTATGCGACCGCAGAACGTGTATGCGGACCGCATTTCTGCCGCAGACCCAGTCAGTGTGTTCAGTTTTTGGGGAGCATTTTGCGGTCCATTCTGCGGACCGCATGTCGACTTTACGATCGCAAATGCGACCGCAGATCTGACTCAGGGCTCCTATTTTCTAATTTTTAAAATCCGACCCCAACCCATTAAAAACACCCCAATAGACCATTTTCTGTTATTTTGCACGACAGAGAGAGAGAGAGAGAGAGAGAGAGAGAGAGAGAGAGAGAGAGAGAGAGTTCTAGAGTGAGAAGGAGTAATCTTCATCAAGCTCTCTCTGAATCCTTGCCCAAATCCTTGAAGATTGTCAATTGAAGCTACTAGGTCTTCATCCTAATTGGTAAGAACTGTACCCTCATCAATAATTTCAAAATTTCTGTTAAAATAAGTAATTAGCAAGTGGGTACATGGGTATAAGGCTAGTAATCTTGCATGCACAAGGGATAATGGGGTATGGGGAGGGTGAGAACTAAAGAGACAGCAATTGGGGTATAATATTAAAGAAATTCCTTTCAAAAAGGGGCCAAAGATCACAATGCACCTTTGATGTTTGATGATAAGCTCGAACGAGCTAGAATCTTAACCTCGTCACTAATTTTTGGTTTAATTGTAATTCTTATACAATAGATTGAAGTGCTAAGAGTTCCGAAAATTTTATAAGAATTAGGGGAAGGCTTTATTGAGGTATGTATGGCTAAAAACCCCTCCTCTTAGAAATTGAGCTTCCATGGTGCCCGTGTAAGTGTTGTAAGTTCGAAACGTAATTGATGTTGTAAAAATGTATGTGGTAAGTACTTCTTTATGTGTTTAATATGTTATTCTTGTGAACGGAAGATGTGTGGAGAACGTGATTTATGTACTAAATGCCTAACTGTCATGCCAAGGTTACTTTGGGACTATTATGCCAAACTTGATGAATTTCCCTCTATGCTTATGACTTAAGTTGCTTTGTATATGCCTATAACTTTAAGTGGCAAAGTAAATGTTGAAAATGAGAACAATGTGAAACATAAGTTATGAAATGTGGAAACTATGGCCCCAAGTGCCGGTAAACTAATACATGTGTGACCAAAGATTGGTGTGAGATGAATAACGGAAAATGGTAACGTCTCGGGAAGACGGCTTAGCCGATCGGACCGTGATTGGACGCCATGTTATATATATACACATGGTGGTAATGTATTGATGATTGAGTTTGGAAAGTGAATAACGAAATAATGGTAACGTCTCGGGGAGACGGCTTAGCCGATCGGGCCGTGATCGGACTCCGCTACGGAAGCGGTGGTAATATGGATAATGATGCAACGGTGTGGGATACTCCAATCTAAAATCTTAAGAACTATGTGAAAACCATGTGAACCTCCTTATATTGTTGGCATGGTGCTTATTTGAAACTTTGTTGCCTTTACTATTTCCTCTTTACTCTTGTATGGTTGTTCTTTCTAGCAGGATGGTGTTTAGTTATACATACTAGTACTATTCCATGATACTAACGTCCCTTTTGCCGGGGGCGCTATATATTTTTCAAATGAATGTAGGTGGCTCCGTAGCGGATAGTGCCGATCGTGTGTAGCGGAGCATCCTCTTCTCAAGAATCTTGGTGAGCCCATTTCTCCTTCAAGGGGTTTTGTTGTGCACCTTTTGTGATAGATATCTACTTTGAGGTATAGCCGGGGCCTTGTTGCCGGTGTTGTTACCATGGTATTTTGTATCCCTAGAGGCTCCGTAGACGTTTGTGTGGGTTATGTACGGGTATTGGATATGTCACCAAAGCATGTTGTAACATTGTACTCTTGCTTTATTCTAAACTATAAATCTTGGAAGTCTAACTATGGTTTAATGATGTGTTATAAAATAAGACATCCATGATTGAATGTACAACCCGAAAAAATGGTCTAATCATGGAAATATTATATAGGGTCTACTCTAATGAAGAATGGCTACAAGCTTTTCCTAATGTCACCATAGATCACCTTCCCAAAATTCACTCGGACCATAACCCTATTCTCATCAACGTTAACAATAGAATTAACAGTAGTCATGATAGGCCCTTTAGGTTAGAAACTTTTTGGTGTTCCCATCCGGATTTTCCTAGGATTGTGTCACATAATTGGTAAAATAAAGACTTAGTAGGAGGTACAAAGTTTTCTAAAAATGATGTTATTGAAAAAATACCTTTGGCAATATTTTTACTAAGAAAAGGAAAATTTTGAAAAGAATTGATGGAATTCAAAATTCTCCTAGCTATATAACCCTCACTACCTTAGAGAACTAGAATCAACTCTCATTGAGGTACCTTACTAAAACACGAAGAAGACTACTGGAAATTACAATCTAGGGTTAATTGGTTAAATGACGGTGATGCTAATACCAAATTTTTCCATATTAAAGCCACCAATAGAAGACGGAGGAATAACATTGTCTTCTTCAAAGTTAACTCTGAAAATTAGATTGAGGACCGAACCTCCCTAATGAACTATACAACTAATTACTTCTCAAATATGTTTACAACCTCCCATGAAAAAACTGACTGGTTAACTATTAAAAAGGACAAGGCAAATTTTTCTAATATTGATCTCTCGAGCCTAGATAAACCCTTAAGAAATCATGAGATAAGAAAAGTTGTTTTCTCTTTTAATCCTTACATAGCCCCAAGCCCTTATGGGTTACACCCGTTCTTTTTCCAAAACTTTTGGCACATACTAGGAAGTAAGGTCATCAATCTGTGCCAATAAAATTTTCACACCAAAACAATGCCCCATGACATTAGAAAAACCTATTTGTGCTTGATACCAAAATTCAACAATGCAATAACCTGAAATTTTTTAGGCCTATTAGCCTGTGCAACACAATCTACAAAGTTATAACCAAAGTCATTGCCAATCGAATCAAGCCCTACCTACAACACCTAATCAATATTCAACAAGCTAGCTTCCTAAAGGATAGGCGGGCTAGTGATAATGCTATTATTATCCAAGAGGTAATAAAAAAGTTCAACTCCACCAAAGGAAGGGAAAGTTTAATCCTTAAGATTGATCTGGAAAAGGCATTCGACAAACTAGAATGGTCGTACATCTACAGAACACTAAATATTTTTAATTTTCCTCCTAATATTTCTACCCTAATTCTTAGCTGCATTACTACAAGTACCACCTCCATCCTGGTAAATGGTAACAAAACAAAAAAAATTATCCTACAAGGGGTATTAGACAAGGTGACCCTATGTCTCCTTACTTATTCATATTATGCATGGATATGCTTTCAAAAAACATTGAAAATCAAGTAGATACAAGGAATTGAGATCCTATAAAATAAAACAGAACCCTAGGAGTCCCCCCTTATCCCACTTATTCTTCGTAGATGACTCACTTTAATGGGTCAAGCCAATACTAAAACTCTTAAAACAATTTGGAGAAGCATGGAGAGCTTTTGTTGCTAGGGCTGGGCATATATCGGATAAAACTGATAACCCGAACCATTAATTATTTATTGGGTTATCGGTATCGGGTTATTGGGTTAACGGTTCGGTAATAGTTTAGAATTTTTCCACTATTGAGTTATCGGTTCGGGCTTCGGTTTGCCAATTTTGTTAATGGGTTAACCGATAACCCAATAAAAATTAATAAAATTATAACTTTACCCTTAAGTATATACATATGCTAGGGCTTCAGTTCATTCTCTCCTATTCTTTCTCAGCCGCACTCTTCAGTTGCTTCATGTTCATTCTTCATAGACCTTACTAGTTACTCCTAGCGTAAGCCTTTAGTCTTATACATTAGGCTTTTAATTGCTACTGGACAGAATGCAGAAATGGGTAGTATACTATATGTGAATTCTTCTCTTTTTTGCTTAACTCCAGTGAATTGTCTTCTCTTTTTTGCCTAACTCTAGATTGAGTTATCTTATTGGGTAAACCGATAACCAAACCGATAACGATCGATAACCGATTACCCGATAACCGATATCTTATCGGTTCGGTTATCGGTTTATCAAATTTTTAAACCGATAACTGATATGCTAAACCGATAATATTCATGACCGAACCAAACCGACCGATGCCCACCCCTATTTGTTGCCTCTCTGGATCAAATATCAATAAAGACAAATCCAAACTATTTGTGTCAAAGAACTGCAAAGATACTACTAAAGACTTGGCTACGAGGATCTTTGATATTAAAATTAGTAATACTTTTGGTACATACCTAGGTTTTTCCATTCTAAACAACAACCCTAAGCACAAGGATTATCAATCTTTAATTGACAAAATGCGTGCTACATTAAACAATTGGAACGCTAGGTGGTTAAGTATGGCAGGCAGGTGTACCCTAGTAGCTTGTACTTCAATACCATAACATATCACCTAATGCAAATATCTCTTCTACCGACCAAAACCTTAAAGGAAATAGACAAAATACAAAGAGACTTCCTATGGGGCACTATGCGGGAAAAGAAAAAGCTTCACCTAATTGGGTGGAACACTGTTACTACTATAAAAGCTCTAGGTGGCCTAGGTATAAAGAAAGCTAAGTTAAAGAACTTAGCCTTACTAACCAGCTTAGCCTGGAGAATTCTTAATAATCCATCCTCGCTTTGGGCTAAAGTTCTTATTAGTATATATAGGTAAAGTAGAAAAATAAAGAGTTGTTCAAATACTTGGAATAGCCTCTTTAAGGGATGGACTGTTTGTAATAAGGGCATTAGGTGGTCAATAAACCAACACTCAAATCTGAATATCTGGGACACAAACTAGATCCCAAATATTAACAACCTTCGAAGTAATACTATAGGCCCCTTAATTCTTAATGAAGATTGTTTAAAAATTAAGGATATGTGTGATAAAGAGTCTTGGGATCTAAGGAAAATCTCCTTTGATCTCCCCGACAGCATTACCACCAACATCAATGCTTTAAACCCCAATAATTATATTACTGTCACGACCCGGATTTTCCACCCTCGAGGGTCGTGATGGCGCATACTGATGAGAGCTAGGCAAGCCAACCCTTAACTACCTTTAGCATTAATCAATTTACTTCTTTTAAAAATTATCGGTAATATTATGAAAATAACGGAATAAAGTAAATAAGCGGAAGTCTTAAATTAAAGAATCTGAACAACAATGCGAAACTCAACATAAACCTCTACCCAAGAACTGGTGTCACATACTCACGAACTACTAGGAGTGCTAAATACAACCGTTTGAAAGAAAATATAACTGTTTGTCTCGAAATACATGAGATAACAGACTGAAATAAAAGATAGAAGAGACGTCGGGCCTGCGGACGCTTGCAAGGCTACCTCGGTGTCTCGCTGGACTGAAGGCTAACTCCCGCGCTACTGCAGCTGCTATCCAACACCTGGATCTGTTCAAAAGAGCACAGAGTGTAGCATCAGCACAACCGACCCCATGTGCTGGTAAGTGTCTGACCTAACCCCGGAGAGGTAGTGACGAGGCTAGTACCAGACTCCAGAGAAATTTGTGCAGTTATATAGTATATTGCAGAAAAATAAACAAGTAATGAGCAGTTATAAGGGAGGGGGTACATGCCTCGGGGAAACAGTTCAACTTAGCAAAAAATTGAAATAAACCACTTGAAAGGAACAGTACAAATATCTAAAAACCATATGAATAGCACTACTGTTGCGGCGCGCAACCCGATCCGTACTTTAACTATAACTATTGCGGCGTGCAACCCGATCCATACGTTTAACTATAACTGTTGCAGCGCGCAACCCGATTCAATAATTATAACATATACCTGTTGCGGCGTGCAACCCGATCCAATCAAATTTATGTTGCGGCGTGCAACCCGATCCACTATAGATTATGTTGTGGTGCGCAACCCGTTCCAAATATGCATAGCTTATCATAATCATAACCACAAACCTCGGTAGAGGATCGATCATAAAAATACTCTATCCCGGCAAGGGAACTCAACAGTACAAGTATACTCATCCCGTCAAGGGAGAACCAGCTATATAACCAATCTCAATTCGAATTTAGCATTTCTATTATCACCATTTCTAACTCATAATCAACTTTCACAAAAATAAGCTAAACCTTGCTCAACAACACAAGTCTATTCACTGTTTCATCCATAGTATCATTCGAGAATGCAATAAATGTCAATTTAAGACTCACGGTCATGCTCGACACCGGCATATAGATACTCGTCACCATGCCTATATGCCGTACTCCACAAGAAACACATAACAAATATGACTCAACTCCTAATCCCTCAAGCTAAGGTTAAATCGAACACCTACCTCGATGCTTTGAATTCAACTCAAGTCTCAATTATGGCTTTACCCCTCGATTCTGCCACCAATTCGCTCGTATCTAATCATAAATTACTTAATTACATTAATAAACACTAAATGAATTAATTTGAATGCATAAAAATGAATTTTCCAAAGTTTTTCCCAAAAATTCCAAAATCGCCCCGGGCCCACGTGGTCAAAACCCGAGGTTCGAACCAAAACCCGGCTACCCATTCCCCCACGAACCCAAATATGTGATTTGTTTTGATATCGGACCTCAAATTGAGGTCCAAATCCCCAATTTTAGAAAAACCTAGGTCCTACCCAAAACCCCCAATTTCTCCCATGAAAATCTTTGATTTCAAGTTGAAAACATGTTAAATGATGTTAATGATTGAAAGAAACGAGTAAAAATCAACTTACAAATGATTTGGAAGAAGGTTGGTTCTTGAAAAATCGCCCAAAGGAGTTGTGTTTTGAAAATGGGGTGAAAAAATATCTTAAAATCGACTAAGTATGAAAAATGCAGGTTGCAGATGTGGGAAATGCGAACTGGGGTTCGCAATTGCGAACCCCGACCTGCCATGGGAATTGTGAACACTAAACAAAAATGAGGACTTCGCATTTGCGACAAAGATGTCGCATTTGCGATGTACCAAGCTTCGCGTTTGCGAGCCAAAACGTCGCATTTGCGACAGGCTCAACTTCGCATTTGTGGACCCAATGGTCGCATTTGCGACCCAGCTGCAGGATTCCCCTCCTTCCCATTTGCGATGACAGGCTCGCATTTGCGAGACCTGCTTCGCAAATGCGAAAATTGCAGAACTGGTGATACCAGATTTTCTCAAAGGTAAAAAATGCATTCGTGGCCTATCCAAAACTCACCCGAGCCCTCGGGGCTCCAAACCAAATATCCACACAACCTCAAAAATATCCTACGGACTTATCCGTGTGATCGAATCGCCAAAATAACATCATATACATCCAATTAAGCCTCAAAATCCATGATTTCTTCCAAATTTCATAAAACATCAAACTTTCCATTTTAAGTCCGAAATACGTCAAACGACGTCCGTTTTCAACCAAACTTTATAGACAGTGCTTAAACCATATATAAGACCTGTACCGGGCCCCGGAACCAAAATACGAGCCCGATACCAACACGTTCTAATCAAATTACATTTCCAATTTCCTTAAATATTTTTCAGAAAATAATTTTACTCAAAAATTCATTCCTCGGGCTTGGGACCTCGGAATTCGATTCCGGGCATACGCCCAAGTCCCATATTTTCCTACGGACCCTCCGGGACCGTCAAATCACGGGTCCGGGTCCGTTTACCCAAAATGTTGACCGAAGTCAAATTTATTCATTTTAACACAAAAATTTAGCATATTTCACAGAATTTCATATTTAAGCTTTCCGGCTATGCGCCCGGACTGAGCACGCAAAACGAAGCGATTATAAATGAGGTTTTCAAGGCCTCGGAAGCACAGAATGGGTAAGAAAACAGGTGATGGCCCTTTGGGTCGTCACATTCTCCACCTCTAAAACAACCGTTCGTCCTCGAACAGACAAAAGAAAGAAGTACCTGAGTCGGAGAAAAGATGAGGATAACGGCTCCGCATATCAGACTCGGACTCCCAGGTCGATGCCTCAGGGGGCTGACCTCTCCACTGAACACGAACAAAAGGAAATCTCTTGGATCTCAACTAACGAACCTGCCGGTCTAGAATAGCTACCGGCTCCTCCTCATAAGACAAGTCCTTGTCCAACTGGACAGTGCTGAAATCTAACACGTGGGCTGGATCGCCGTGATACCTCCAAATCATGGACACATGAAACACTGGATGCACGACTGATAAGCTCAGCGGCAAAGCAAGTCTATAAGCCACCTCTCCCACTCGATCAAGAATCTCAAACGTACCAATGAACCTAGGGCTAAGCTTGCTCTTCTTCTCAAACCTCATCACGCCTTTCATAGGCGACACTCGGAGCAATACCCGCTCACCAACCATAAATGCCACATCTCTAACCTTGCGGTCTACATAACTCTTTTGCCTAGACTGAGCTGAATGAAGCCTATCCTGAATGATCTAGACCTTGTCCAAGGCCTCCTGAACCAGATCCGTACCCAACAACCGAGCCTCTCCCAGCTCAAACCATCCAACCGGAGACCGACACCGCCTACCATATAAAGCCTCATAAGGAGCCATCTGGATGCTCGACTGGTAGCTGTTGTTGTAGGCAAACTCCGCTAAAGGCAAGAACTGATCCCACGAACCTCCAAAGTCAATAACACAAGCTCGGAGCAGGTCCTCCAAAATCTGAATAGTCCGCTCAGACTGCCCGTCCGTCTGGGGGTGAAATGCTGTGCTCAACTCAACCCGTGTACCCAACTCTCGCTGAACTACTCTCCAGAAGCGCGAGGTAAACTGCGTACCCCGATCCGAAATGATAGATGCCGGCACACCATGAAGGCGAACGATCTCCCAGGTATAAATCTCAGCTAATCTCTCGGATGAATAGGAGACTGCCACAGGAATGAAATGCGCTGACTTGGTCAGCCTATCAACAATGACCCATACTGCATCGAACTTCTTCCGAGTCAACGGAAGTCCAGTAACAAAATCCATAGTAATCCGCTCCCACTTCCACTCGGGAAGCTCAATCCTCTGAAATAAACCACCAGGCCTCTGATGCTCGTACTTAACCTGCTGACAATTCAAACAACGAGCCACATATGCTACGATATCCTTCTTCATTCTACGCTACCGATAATGCTGTCGCAAATCCTGATACATCTTCGCGGCGCCCGGATGAATAGAGTACCGGGAGCTATGGGCCTTCTCCAATATCAACTCTCGGAGCCCATCCACATTAGGCACACATACTCGACCCTGCAATCTCAAAACTCCATCGTCATCCAAGGTAACCTGCCTGGCACCTCCGCACTGCACCGTGTCTCTAAGGACACACAAATGGGGATCATCATACTGCCGATCACGGATACACTCCAATAATGAAGAACGAGCGACCGTGTAAGCTAACACACGACTGGGCTCCAAAACATCCAGTCTCACGAACTGACTGGCTAAAGCCTGAACATCCAAGGCAAGCGGCCTCTCACCGACCGGAATATAAGCAAGACTGCCCATACTAGCTGACTTCCTACTCAAAGCATCAGCCACCACATTGGCCCTTCCCGGGTGATATAAGATGGTGATATAATAATCCTTCAATAAATCCAACCACCTCCTCTGCCTCAAATTCAACTCCTTTTGCTTGAACAAGTACTGAAGACTCTTGTGATCCGTGAACACCTCACATGCCACGCCATACAGATAATGCCTCCAAATCTTCAATGCGTGAACTATGGCTGCCAACTCCAAATCATGAACCGGATAGTTCTTCTCATGAATCTTCAACTGCCTCGAAGCATAGGCAATGACTTTGCCATCCTGCATCAACACTGCTCCAAGCCCAACACGGGAAGCATCACAATAGACTGTATAAGGCCCTGAACCTTTGGGCAAAACCAACACCGGTGCCATAGTCAGAGCTATCTTGAGCTTCTGAAAGCTCACCTCGCACTCATCCGACCATTTGAACTGGGCACCCTTTTGGGTCAATCTGGTTATCGGGGCTGCAATAGATGAAAACCCCTCCACGAACCGTCGATAGTAGCCTGCCAACCCCAAGAAACTCCGAATCTCTGTAGCTGATGCTGGTCTAGGCCAGTTCTTGACTGCCTCAATCTTCTTTGGGTCCACCTGAATACCCTCTGCTGATACAACATGACCCAGAAATGCAACTGAACCCAACCAGAATTCACACTTCGAGAACTTAGCATATAGCTGACTATCCCTCAGAGTCTGAAGAACCACTCTAAGGTGCTGCTCGTGCTCCTCCTGGCTGCGGGAGTATAATCAATATATCATCAATGAAAACTATCACGAATGAGTCCAAATAAGGCCTGAACACTCGGTTCATCAAGTCCATAAAAGCTGCTGGGGCATTTGTCAACCCGAATGACATAACCAAGAACTTATAGTTCCCGTACCGAGTGCGGAAGGCTGTCTTAGGGACATCGGATGCCCTAATCCTCAACTGATGGTAGCCAGATCGCAAGTCAATCTTGGAAAATACCCTGGCACCCTGAAGCTGGTCGAACAAATCATCAATCCTCGGCAGCGGATACTTATTCTTGACTGTAACCTTGTTCAATTGCCGGTAATCAATACACATTCTCATTGACCCATCCTTCTTCTTGACAAATAACACCGACGCACCCCAAGGTGAGACACTAGGTCTAATGAAACCCTTCTCAAGCAAATCCTGCAACTGTTCCTTTAACTCCTTCAACTCCGGCGGGGCCATACGATATGGCGGGATAGAAATGGGCTGAGTGCCCGGAACCAGATCAATGCAGAAATCAATATCCCTGTCGGGTGGCATACCCGGCAGGTCTGAAGGAAAAACATCAGGGAACTCACAAACAACGGGCACAGAATCAATAAAGGGAGCCTCAGCACTGGAATCACGAACATAGGCTAAATAGGCCAAACACCCCTTCTCGACCATACGCCGAGCCTTCACATACGATATAACACTGCGGGTAGAATGACCAGGAGTCCCTCTCCACTCCAAACGAGGCATACCCGGTAAAGCTAAGGTCACAGTCTTGGCATGACAGTCCAAGATAGCGTGATAGGGTGATAACCAGTCCATCCCCAATATAATATCAAAGTCGACCATATCTAAAAGCAACAGATCTACACGAGTCTCCAGACCCCCAATCACCACAACACAAGAACGATGGACTCGATCAACCACAATAGAGTCACCCACCGGTATAGACACATAAACAGGAATACCCAATGCATCACTAGGCATGATCAAATACGAGGCAAAATAGGATGACACATACGAATACGTAGACCCCGGATCAAACAACACTGAAGCATCTCTATCACAAACCAGAACCGTGCCTGTAATAACTGCATCTGAAGCCTCAGCCTCGGGCCTGGCCTGAAGAGCATAACATCGGGGCTGGGCCCCACCACTCTGATCTACCTCTCTGGGTCGGCCTGCTGCTGGCTGGCCTCCACCTCTAGCGGCCTGAGCTCCACCTCTAGGACCTCTACCTCTACCTCTAGCACCTCTACCCCCACCCCTAGCTGGCTGGGAAGGCTATGGAACACCTGGTGCCTGAACCATGGCACGAGAACCCTAATGCTGAGAGCCACTGGCACGCGAGGGCAAAACCTAGAAATGTGACCCGTGTCACCACAAGTAAAACAAGCCCTCGGCTGCTGGGGACCCTTCGACCTGAATGACCACCCTGGAAACTCTGAAGTAGTGGTGCACTAATAGGTGCTGGTGGTGCACTGAAGGACTGCTGATCGGAATACTGCGTCTGAGGACCACGGCTACCAGAAGCACCGTGAGAAACCTGAAGAGCCGACTGAAAGGGCCTAGGAGGATGACCCCTATCATACGAATCTCTGCCTCCAGACGAGGCACCACTGAATCGGCCTGACTGACGGGGTCTCTTGTCTGCCCTATGACCACCCCCTTGTGACAATACCATCTCAATCCTCCGGGCCACATTGGCCGCCTCCTGAAAGGATATATCACCCCAGCCTCTCTAGCCATCTGGAGACGAATAGACTGAATGAGTCCATCAATAAACCGTCTCACTCTCTCCCTCTCAGTGGGAAGTATAACAAGAGCATGGCGAGCCAAATCAATAAACCTGGTCTCGTACTGGGTGACTGTCATGGATCCCTGCTGGAGACGCTCGAACTGCCTCTGATAGGCCTCTCGCTGTGTAATAGGGAGAAACTTCTCCGGAAATAAATGTGTGAACTGATCCCAGGTCAAGGCTGGAGATCCTGCTGGTCTAGCTAAACAATAATCCCTCCACCAAGTCTTGGCGGATCCAGACAACCGGAATGTAGCGAAATCAACCCCATTGGTCTCAACAATACCCATGTTCCGAAGAACCTCATGGCAGCTGTCCAAATAATCTTGAGGATCCTCGGTAGATGCACCGCTGAAAGTAGTAGTGAAGAGCTTGGTGAACCTATCCAACCTCCATAAAGCATCGGCAGACACAACTGCCCCATCACCGGCCTGGGCTACCACATCCGGCTGAGCTGCTCCAACTGGCTGAACTGCTGGAGTCCGAATCGGGGGAGCTCCTTGCTCTGGAGTACAAGTAGCAGGAGTCTGGGCCCCTCCTCCAGCCTGAGAGACGGCTGGTGCTACAGGAAGCAAGCCTGCTCGGGTAACACTCTCCATGAGACCCACCAATCGGACCAGAGCGTCCTGAAGAACTGGGGTAGCAATAAACCCCTCTGGGACCTGAGTTGGGCCCACCGAAACTGCTGGGGCTGGGGCCGAAACCTCCTCGTCAAAGTCAACCTGAGGCTCCGCCACTGGTGCTACTGCTCGGGGCTGAGCCCCGCCCCTGCCTCAGCCTCTAGCACGGCCTCGGCCTCATCCTCTGCCCCTAGTGGGAGCTGCCTGGGGCTCGGACTGCTAATCAGAAGATGAGGAAGCGCGTGTTCTCGCCATCTGCGAAAGAACAAAGTAGAAATTCAATTAGCGTTGAGAAACCAAACCGCACGACAAGAAAGAACAAATGTGAAACTTTTCCTAACTCGGTAGCCTCTGGTGGATAAATACAGACGTCTTCGTACCGATCCCTCAGACTCTACTAAGCTTGTCCGTGAGTTGTGAGACCTATGTAACCTAGAGCTCTGATACCAACTTGTCACGACTCGGATTTCCCACCCTCAAGAGTCGTGATGGCGCCTACTGATGAGAGCTAGGCAAGCCAACCCTTAACTACCTTTAGCATTAATCAATTTACTTCTTTTAACAATTATCGGTAATATCATGAAAACAATGGAATAAAGTAAATAAGTGGAAGTCTTAAATTAAAGAATCTGAACAATAATGCGAAACTCAACATAAACCTCTACCCAAGAACTGGTGTCACATACTCACGAACTACTAGGAGTGCTAAATACAACCGTTTGAAAGAAAATATAACTGTTTGTCTCGAAATATATGAGATAACAGACTGAAATAAAAGATAGAAGAGACGCCTGGACTGCGGACGCCTGCAAGGCTACCTCGGTGTCTCGCTGGACTGAAGGCTAACTCCCGTGCTACTGCAGCTGCTATCCAACACCTGGATCTGTTCAAAAGAGCACAGAGTGTAGCATCAGCACAACCGACCCCATGTGCTGGTAAGTGTCTAACCTAACCCCGGCGAGGTAGTGACGAGGCTAGTACCAGACTCCAGAGAAATCTGTGCAGTTATATAGTATATTGCAGAAAAATAAACAAGTAATGAGCAGTTATAAGGGAGGGGGTACATGCCTCGGGGAAACAGTTCAACTTAGCAGAAATTGAATAACACTTGAAGGAACAGTACAATATCTAAAACCATATGATAGCACTACTGTTGCGGCGCGCAACCCGATCCGTACTTTAACTATAACTATTGCGGCGTGCAACCCGATCCATACGTTTAATTATAACTGTTGCGGCGCGCAACCCGATTCAATAATTATAACATATACCTGTTGCGGCGTGCAACCCGATCCAATCAAATTTATGTTGCGACGTGCAACCCGATCCAATATAGATTATGTTACGGCGCGCAACCTGTTCCAAATATGCATAGCTTATCATAATCATAACCACAAACCTCGGTAGAGGATCAATCATAAAAATACTCTATCCCGGCAAGGGAACTCAACAGTACAAGTATACTCATCCCGTCAAGGGAGAACCAGCTATAACCAATCTCAATTCGAATTTAGCATTTCTATTATCACCATTTCTAACTCATAATCAACTTTCACAAAAATAAGCTAAACCTTGCTCAACAACACAAGTCTATTCACTGTTTCATCCATAGTATCATTCGAGAATGCAATAAATGTCAATTTAAGACTCACGGTCATGCTCGACACCGGCGTATAGATACTCGTCACCATGCCTATACGCCGTACTCCACAAGAAACACATAACAAATATGACTCAACTCCCAATCCCTCAAGCTAAGGTTAAACCGAACACTTACTTCGATGCTCTGAATTCAACTCAAGTCTCAAATATGGCTTCACCCCTCGATTCCGCCACAATCACAAATTACTTAATTACATTAATAAACACTAAATGAATCAATTTGAATGCATAAAAATGAATTTTCCAAAGTTTTTCCCAAAAATCCCAAAATCGCCCCCGGGCCCACGTGGTCAAAACCCGAGGTTCGAACCAAAACCCGACTACCCATTCCCACACGAACCCAAATATGTGATTTGTTTTGAAATCGGACCTCAAATTGAGGTCCAAATCCCCAATTTTAGAAAAACCTAGGTCCTACCCAAAACCCCCAATTTCTCCCCTGAAAATCTTTGATTTGAAGTTGAAAACATGTTAAATGATGTTAATGATTGAAAGAAATGAGTAAAAATCAACTTACAAATAATTTGGAAGAAGGTTGGTTCTTGAAAAATCGCGCAAAGGAGTTGTGTTTTGAAAATGGGGTGAAAAATGTCTTAAAATCGACTAAGTATGAAAAATGCAGGTTGCAGATGTGGGAAATGCAAACTGGGGTTCGCAATTGCGAACCCCGACCTGCCATGGGAATTGCGAACTGAAGTTCGCATTTGCGAACACTGAACAAAAATGAGGACTTCGCATTTGCGACAAAGATGTCGCATTTGCGATGTACCAAGCTTCGCATTTGCGATGTACCAAGCTTCGCATTTGCGAGCCAAAACGTCGCATTTGCGACAGGCTCAACTTTGCATTTGCGGACCTAATGGTCGCATTTGCGACCCAGTTGTAGGATTCCCCTCCTTCGCATTTGCGATGACAGGCTCGCATTTGCGAGACCTGCTTCGCAAATGCGAAAATTGCAGAATTGATGATACCAGATTTTCTCAAAGGTTAAAAATGCATTTGTGGCCTATCCAAAACTCACCCGAGCCCTCGGGGCTCCAAACCAAATATCCACACAACCTCAAAAATATCCTACGGACTTATCCGTGTGATCGAATCGCCAAAATAACATCATATACATCGAATTAAGCCTCAAAATCCATGATTTCTTCCAAATTTCATAAAACATCAATCTTTCCATTTTAAGTCAGAAATACGTCAAACGACGTCCGTTTTCAACCAAACTTTACAGACAGTGCTTAAATCATATATAAGACCTGTACCGGGCGCCGGAACCAAAATACGGGCCCGATACCAACACGTTCTAATCAAATTACATTTCCAATTTCCTTAAATATTTTCAGAAAATAATTTTACTCAAAAATTTATTTCTCGGGCTTGGGACCTCGGAATTCGATTCCGGGCATACGCCCAAGTCCTATATTTTTCTACGGATACTCCGAGACTGTCAAATCACGGGTCCGGGTCCGTCTATCCAAAATGTTGACCGAAGTCAAATTTATTCATTTTAACACCAAAATTTAGCATATTTCACAGAATTTCATATTTAAGCTTTCCGGCTACGCGTCCGGACTGCGCACGCAAAATGAGGCGACTATAAATGAGGTTTTCAAGGCCTCGGAAGCACAGAATGGGTAAGAAAATAGATGATGATCCTTTGGGTCGTCACAATTATACCCCCCTATAATCTCATATGGAGTATAAATACTAGTGGTGTGTTCTCCACAAATTCTTGCTACAAGCTAATTGATGAGCAAACATCTCCAAACCTCAATTTCAATTGGATCAGGGACCGCAAATGCCCTAACAAAATTAAATTTTTTATATGGAAATGCTACCATAAACGACTTCCTACTAGAGCTTACCTAAGCAAAATTGGTGTTAATATAGATCCCAACTGCCCAATATGCAAAGGCACCAATGAGTCACTAATCTATGTCTTCTGGGAATGTAGCATTACTCAAACATTTTGGCAATCAATCGGAGTGACTACCAACCCCCAAATACATACAACACACTGGGTTGACAACCTCAGAAATGCAAATCCCACTATGATCAATAAATACATCACATGGGATGATTTATTTCCGTTCACCCTATGGGCAATCTGGAACAAACAATCAAAACAATACCTCTAACCATATCAATATTAAAAGAGTTATTGACCGAGCTGTTGAATACAATCTATTAACGTCTAGGGCAACAACTAATAACATAAAAATGAGCATTAAAGTTAAGTGGCAGGCTCCTCCAAAAGGTTTGTATAAGATCAACATTGATGGTGCATTAATTTCGGAGCAACTGTCTACAATGGGGAATCAGCGGAGCCATACGTAACAACAAAGGCCAATGGAGAATGGGCTATTTCAAAAAAAATCCATGCAACAACGCCAATCAAGCGGAATTACAAGCATTACGGCATGCACTTCAACAAATTATCACGGAAAAAATCTTACCAGTTGAAGTAGAGACGGATGTCACGGAGGTCATACGATTTCTTCACGATGATTATCCAAATTACAATGATTTGATCTATGAATGCAGGTGGTTAATGGAGAAGGCACTGCTACTAGGGGAGATCACAGTGAAGCATAGCTTTCGCGAAGGGAACATGGTGGCATATCTTTTGGCAAAAGCAGCTCTAATGCAAACTAGCTATAATAAGTTATGTACCTTTGTTTTACCACCAAAATTTGTAATAGATGCCTATCACAAAGATCAGGATGGTTTTGTCTATGTAAAAAAATGTTCAACTTCTATCTGTTGTAATCAACTTCTATCTGTTGTAATATGGCTGCATTAGGTAATGACAATGCCTTAGAAGGCATAACTATAGCCCATCGAGGCATGTGTAGTGACGATAGTTCACTGGGTCCCGTACCCTAGTTATTATTAGTAAATAATTACCTTTTATTCTAAAAAGAAACAAGGTACTATGATCAATATTTTCACTTTTTCCACATTTGACGGCATCATACATATTACTGCATGTGCAGTATGTACTTGCATAGTCCACCATAAAGAAATGAGTATAACAGTTAACAGGCATACTTTCGAATTAAAAATAAGTAAATTAAATTTCTTAAAAACATGTTTTTAACAAAACGACTTGGAGTATAAAATTAGGGAGATTACTGAAGTAGGTTCTGTTGTCTATATTTTCTTCCTTAATTTGCACGTCAGAAAGATGTTCCAAGACGGAATGTATGCGCTTCCTCCCGAATGGAGCCTTACGCGATGCGAATCCGGATATAGTCGGCTTCAATGCGAGTACCGGACACCGGGTGGGAAACCCAAAAAAAAAAAAAGAACTTTGCAATTACGGAATAAAATACTCCACCCACTTGATTAACGATATTTAGAGTATACAAAAATACATCCCTAATTAACAATGTCAAAGTATATGAGAAATACATTATTCGTACTGCCCAGAAAAGTCTTTCTCTACGCTTGAAAACAATGTAAACCAACTTTACTTTAGATTAAATCCAATATATGAATAGAAGTGGTGTCTAACTACCCTAATTTCTCTTAGTTGTACAAACAAGACGAAAATATAAGCAACTCCAAATTGACAACGAACGAATATTTAGTACGGCCTTCGCATGACCACGGGTATAACATATACTAAAAATTATATCATTAAAGATTGCAGACAGGTAGTAAATATTTATTTATTTTTAATAGAGATCTCGAGTTTGAACTATGTAGATGAAATTGTTTTTGGTAAATAGCAATTTATTTTTCAAAGTAGAATTTCCCATTAAGAAGTCTTGAGTTTGAGATATATGAACAAAACTATCTTTGCTAAATAGGGATTTATCTTTAAAAAAAATTTCTATTACGAATTCAAAGCGTTATTATAATACGAGATATTTACTTATCTATGCTAATTTTGAAACTTATTAACCTTTATTGCTATAGAGATTTTTATTTAATTATAAGTTCATATACATATTATTAATTTTATACAAAATAATGTGTTAGACTCTAATCTTCTATACTTTCTTTCTCTCTTTCACCCCATACATAAAATTGTAAATTAACAAAAAAGTGTTTGACCTTTTTCTCCTCAACTTTAGCCATATCTTTACAAGAACAAAGAAATATGTCATCAATTAATTATATTATGTTCTCTCTTCTTCTTCTTCTTCTTCTTCTTCTTCTTCTTCTTCTTCTTCTTCTTCTTCTTCTTCTTCTTCTTCTTCTTCTTCTTCTTCTTCTTCTTCTTCTTCTTTCTGTTTTAAATAATGAATGTATTATCACTTTTGAACGGGGAAGATCGCTAATTTCTTTTAGCTTTTTCAAATCAATAAATAAAATAGTATTAATCAGAAGCGAGTGGATTGAATTGGAACTATGTTAATCAATTAGAAAGCTTAGAAGCTTTGAATTCAATATCAAAATTTGCAAAATTATTTTTTATTTGGATTGGGTGTTGTTCCAAATGATTGGGAATATCCTTTGGAGTTTATATTAGGGCTATTCGAAATCGAACTGTAGCTATTAACCGAATCGAAAAAAGGCTTATTGGCATCGGATTATCGGGGTAACAGTTGGTGAATAGATTGAGATTTTATAATTAACGGCTTAACGGTTTGGGGGGGGGGGGAGAGGGAGGGGGGGATTACTCAATTTCCTTATCGGATAAACCATTAACCCGTTAAATTTCTTTAGATTTATACTATTCCCTGTGTATATAAAGTAATTTTTGAAACCCTAAGGTACTCTAGTGAACTTCAACGTATTCTTTCTTGAACTCCCAACTATTGTTTCCCCTTTCTTTTCCGGTCAAAACATGTTATGTTTATAGTATATTGAAAAGCATGTACTCAAAAATGATGTATGTTAAGAAGTTACATGCATCTCTTCTTTCGTCTTCTGTTGTTGGTATATATATTCCTTGATTGTACGGTTGTCCTGAAGAGTAAGAGATAAAAGACACTTCCTTTTAGTGCTTTTCAATATAGGAGTAGTAATTAAATCTGACCACTTACGAAAAAGAATTCTTAGCTATGCAACCAAAAGAACCAGGGTTGAAATTTTTTCTATTTGATTTAGTCGCTAAACTGCCAGATAATTGCTCGATAATTGTTAATCCGATACCAATCCATCTGTTGTCTTATTGGATGGCTAGAGGATTACTACATTTATAACTCGATAACCGATAAGCTGAACCGTTAAGTGTAATAATCCGCCCTATAAGCACCTCTACTTTATATCTCAATTTTGAGATAATTCGGTGAAGATTCGAGGTGATTTTCGTTGAAATTTCAGATTGAAGTGTAGAAACGGTATATTAAATATCTACAACTTGCATAACTGTATATAAATTGTATACAAATAGCATGTAAATTATAGTTTTTGACCGAATTCTGTATATAAATATGTATTTAAGTTGTAGATAAATTATAAATTTTGATTGAATTTATATATATCTTGTAAAACCTTTTGTTACTTTTTCTAAATATGAAAACTTAGATAAAATCGGATAAATAAGTCCCTATTAGTAATATTTTCGAGTCATTAGTCCTAAAATATTGAGGTGGAATACTACTAAACCAGGAGTGCAAGCGTAGCCCATATTTTATGGATATTGACACAGTATATAATAATAGGAGCATAACGTAAATAACACAGGTTTCTAAGTACGAACTGTGGGCCCACGCGTTTTCAAGTGGCCCCACTCTATCGCAAAACAACCCCGCCCCCAAAACCATAAGCACCTCTCCTCCGCGCCGGAGGCCAATATTTTGATCCTTTGCTTCCGTTTCACCGCATCCTTTCTTCTATTCACGCCGTTATTAATCTTTTTCACCTCAATCCCAGAAAGAAACAGCATATAAAACAGTAGCAGAATCGCTGTGTATCCATACATCTGCCACGCCCTGCTAAAATTTTGGCATACAGATAAACCCCCAAGTAGGATCACAGGTTTTTTTTGGAGTCTACTCATTCATTTCTCTTTGTCACTAGTATTTATCTTTATATGCCATACCATACTTATCAGTTATCCCCACATAAACTCTCTCTCTACACATATATATAGAGGGTCTCCTGAACTAGGTCTAAAAAGAATAGAGTATTCTTATTTTTCATCGGCTAACGCATGTTGGTCTTTTTGTCTCCTCAACCACCAATACAAATACCAGTACTCCATGGTTATCATCTTCCCGTCCGGTGCTGCCGCCACGTAGCTTCAGATTTTAGAGTTTTATTAAGCGTGGAATTGCTGCTTTCTTTCCCTTTTATAGACTTCGATAATGTCGATGAAGCGGCAACCACAAGAGGATCCCAAGCCTCGACACGATGGCGGCGGTTCTTCCGATGATAAGCGCCGCCGCAGAGTTCCTTCTCTGAGAAGGTTAATAATATTATCAATCGATTTTCTGGGTTTCATTTTATTACTTTTCATTTTCCCCCCTCAGTGAGATTTTTGTCCTTATTGGGGGAGAATATTGTTCGTAGAGATGTGAGTCATGGCGAAGAAAAAGTGGGTGCTGGGTTGCTTTTCTCTTTTTGTGTTGAGTACGTCAATGGTGTTGTTTAGTAAACTAGGTAGACTTTGCTCATAATTCTAATGGTCAATAAATGCTTTTTTCTTCCTTTATGCTACTCTTCTATATATATGCATTAAGTAAAGGTTACCGAATAGGAATAAGTGTCATAATGAGAAAGCTATTCTACTCCTGCTGCAATTTCTTTATTACTGATTGTACTTTTATTATTTCATGTGTAGTGTTATTATGGAAGTAGTGAATATGCGTAGAGTGCAACATTTTATGGAGCCAGTTTTGGAACCACTGATTCGTCGAGTGGTAAGACTATATATGTTCATTTCCCTTAAGAAGTTAGTCTACTGTGATATTTAAGAATTGTCACCTATTTCAAGTTTGCAAGTGTGCCTGTGTCCGACGATATCGTTTTTTGTGTTTGAGTTTTGAAACGAACAATGAAAGTATACTTTTTTTAAAGTTTGGGAATCTGATGACTCAGTCATTTACTTTCGTAGAATGGCATATTTTTTTTATTCTTTTTTAAAATTGGTAGCATGTGCTTTCCACTTTTCTTAGTCTTGCGTATCATAAATATTTTGTGATGAAAAATGCGTAGTTCATTAGCAGGAATTCAGCAGATAGTTTCTACTATGACAATCCCTGGTTGTCGTACCTAGCTTTTATCCTTGTTCTAATTTCTTGACTATTAATTGCCAAAGCTCATCGACTTTAGGCTGTTATGTGGTGCATATGTCTAATTCTATTTAAAAAAAACTAAAGTTGAAAAATCAGAAATCAAGCAGGGACATTTAGTTGGGATGAAGCGACAACTATTAATTAATGCTTTATTTTATGATCAATTTTGTCTCTTTGTGGTTTTTCTTTAACTGTCTTGATTAGGTTCATCGGGAGATAAATACATTTTAACTTGAGCTTACAGGTAAAAGAGGAAGTTGAGTTGGCTCTCAGGAAGTACATGACCACCATTAAACGGTATGCAGTTGGACTCCATCATTCAAACGCTACATGCGCTTCATGCTTTTCTATTATGACTTAGTCTTGCAATTTTTTTTTCCGTATTTGCACCTCTTTAGGAATTGTGGGAAAGATGTATACGCTTGTGAACTTAGAAGCCTGAAGCTGAAGTTTTTAGATGTCATTTCGCCCCCAGTATTTACTGGAACTCGCATAGAAGGAGAGGAATCTAGTTTGAAAGTAGCCCTGGTTGATGCTCATACTGGACAAGTTGTCTCAAGTGGTCCTGAATCCTGTGCAAAAGTCGAAATAGTAGTACTCGAGGGAGATTTTGATGGGGATGATGGGGACAATTGGACTGCAGAAGAATTCAAGAATAACATTGTGAGAGAAAGGGAAGGAAAGAAACCTCTCCTTGCTGGGGATGCATTTTTGTATCTCAAGGAGGGCATTGGTTGGGTGAGTGATATTTCATTTACTGATAACTCAAGCTGGACAAGAAGCCGTAAATTCAGGCTAGGGGCGAGGCTTGCTGATAGCTTTGAAGGAATCAGTGTGCAAGAGGCAAAGACGGAATCCTTCATTGTCAGGGATCACCGCGGCGAGTGTGAGTTCCTGATATCTATTTTCTTTCTACAATGCTGTTAGATGTATTAAGTGACAGATTTTTCTTTTCAAAAGTTGTGAACTCTAACACTAAATTCCATTATAGAAGAGTGCTTGACTTGAAAGGTGTTAGATAGTGTCCTTTTCACATCAGCAATCTGCTTTCTATTGAAGGCTTCCTAGGGTGTATCAAGTTTGACTTTAATCTCTATTGCGGATAATCTCTGTAGTACTGTCTTTAGATTTTATCAATTAAGATTATAATTATCATTATTAATTCAAAGCAAACAATCAAGTCTACTGGTGTGGGACAGATTGCTCATTGATATTTTAAAATCTTGTGTTGTGTACTGAGCAATATGCTGGACTTCTGATTTTAAGTGACAGACAATAGGAATTGGGGATATGATATTGGCACAAAACATGCTTGAAAGTCTGATTAGAAGCAAAAAAAAAAAAAATTGTTTTGCAATAGTCTGATTAGAAGCAAAAATGTGCAGTGTAATAGGTGAAACATCCCATCATCGTTTAAAACTTAAATTGTTTTGAGTTCTTGAAGGGAAGAGTGTGTTAGAGAATATTTGTAGAAAGAGTGTTTAACATCTTGGGATGCTTCAAAGAGAAAATGGGTCAATATAAATTGGGACGGGGGAGTAGATATCGTGTTACGTTTCTGACTTAATACAAAGAACCATACTTCCAGTGCGGATAATGCAGAGATATTAACACACAGGAATAAAGCACTACGTTTATATGAGTGAAAAAGAAGTAAAATAGTAGTAAGTTCTTTTAGGAAACTATTCAATTTACAAGGTAGCTTATACAAGGTAAGGTAATGGAAATGTTGTTTTGCTATCTGTCTGGGATATGTTATATATTTTTATGCTTCATCTTGGGATTTTATACCTTAAATGAAAAATTTTATGTTACCATCAATGTCTCATTCTTGCCATAGTTTGACATCAACCATCTTTTTTTGGCCTATTTAAATTATCTAATGCATTTGGTCTAAATCCTTGTTCAGTTAACTACACTTCCCACTGTTGTTTATCATTCAGTGAGACAAATGATACCGAGCTGGCTAGTGAATGCTCAAGTATTAGATTTTGTTTCTTTTCCCTCATGTAACTCACCTAGAGTTTGTGGTTTTAAAGAAAAAGCTAAGGCGAATACAGAAGCCTTGAGGCAGGAGGTGATCTCATGTGACATTTTAAATTTGTCTTAAACTTAAACAACACCCATCGGAGAGTAGGAAAGTTGACATTTCTATACCGGTTAATGATAGAGAAAGCGGCTACTGTAGTATAAGGATATAAAGTTGCTATTGAAAGAACCAAGGAGTAGGCAGATAAAAGTTCTCTACTAAAGCATTAGGCAGAGCGAAAAAGGGAAATATGACAGAAGAAGACACTGAAAGGGTTGACCCCTCTTCCATCTCAAACGGAGAACAAAATCTCTAACTCATCTTTTGTATGATTTAAACACCATATTGGAATTCTTTTAGGTAGGTGGATTTTTGAAACTGTTAATCAAACTGTATAATGAATCTGCAACATATTTAGAAACGAAAACCAAATTAAAACTCATTTATACTGAACTTAATGCATTTGTCGGTTTCTTGAGGATTAACATGGTAATGAGCTGTGCATAACTTGCGCCTCAGAGCAAATTAGAGTCGATACTTGGAAAACACAATGAATGAGATTGTGGTGGAAAGGCTTCAAATAATTCTCAAGTCAAATATGCAACATGGCACTATCTAACTTCCTGCTTTATTTGCAGTGTACAAGAAGCACCATCCTCCTTCTCTTTCAGATGAAGTATGGAGACTGGAAAAGATTGGCAAGGAAGGAGCTTTCCATCGACGTTTGAGCAAGGAAAGAGTCAACACAGTGAAAGATTTTCTGACTCTCCTCTATCTAGATCCTACAAGGCTTCGGAATGTGAGTTCTACTGCAACTGTCTTACATAGATAAATGGATTTAGTATACATGTTGCTTAAATGATACATCTATTTTTTTCCTTGTTGAATAGTGTAACAAGCATGACTGTGATAATGATGGACATATTTCCTAATGTTTGTGATTCTTTGGCAACCTCTGTTTTTCTTGGTTATGCTTGTTATTATTTTTCCTACCTTTGTTTCCCTTAGTGTGTTTTCTAGTTAATTGCTTTACTTAGTGGATTAGCATCTTCTTTGAGCATCCTCTGTAATCCTTTAGGAGTTCGACAACAGAATTTTGCCTGGTTACACTCTGCTGACATTGCAATTTAGAAATTTGATAAATCTAGGTAAAATACTGACGTGCTCTTGCGGTTTCAACAAGATTGACTAATCTTTTAAATCCTTTTCCTGGGAAATCTTGCAGGTTCTTGGGACAGGTATGTCCACCAAAATGTGGGAAGTCACGGTAGAACATGCTCAAACATGCTTACTTGACAAGAAAGTGTACTTGTACTACTCATCTGGATCTGTACAAAAAACTGGTGTGGTTTTTAACATCGTTGGACAAGTGATGGGGCTTCTTCCAGAGTGTCAGTTTGTTTCTGCTGATAAGTTGTCCGAAACTCAAAAGGCATGTACCTTTAATAAATAAGAATATTTGGTTTATTGCTCTTTTTGTTTCTTCACGTACCAAGGCTTGATTCTTGATATGTTTATAGTTGGCATCGCTCCTAATAGGCATTGACTCCCATTCGTTTTACTTTTCAGGATGATGCTCGTAATTTGGTGATTTGTGCGTTCAGACACTGGGAAGAAGTAGTCTCTTTTGAGGATGAGTCTTCTCTTATGGATTGGGTTATGCAAATTTCCGCTGTTCAATTCTCCTCAAACTCATCCATGATGGGCAGTTCAGATGCCAATGACAATGTTTTAACTTCCCAGAAGATTAGCAGAACCGACTATCAGCATTTAAGTGCATCAACACTTGATATCATGCCATCCTTCTGTTCAATTGCTGGTTTCAGCAGCTTGGATGATTATGTCTTGCATGGTATAGACAACATGGATGTTAGGTTTGACCAACCGTTAAATTTCCCGGTCAAGACGCCGACTCCTTGATGGCTGATACTGATTCTATAACTCCACCATTTTGTGAGGGTGATCATCTGCCTTTCTTCGACACTGACTATTCCCTTCCCAGTCCAAACTTTGCACCATCACCTGATCTACAGTGTGCTGTCAACAGCTTTCTTGCTCGTAGTTCAATTCTTCCCCCAGATAAAGCTCAACGAAGATGGAAGATGCTATTTAGTGTTCTAAGGTGGTTTTCAGTAAGGAGGATTGTAAACAGAAGAACCATCATATCTTGAACAGAAGTTCTCACTATGCTGAGGCAAAAGAATCTGTAGTAAATTGCTGCCCGGTGCAAAATTGTGTGCAGTAGTAGAGTCACTTAAATTTCTTGTGGACATATGTGAAATTGGGCAGTTAGCGCCAATCACTTAAACTTTTGAGTCTTGTGAATGGGTACACAGTCCTTGGCGCCAATCTGATGAAAAGTTATGTATATATTAGATCGATGTGTAGTGACAGCAGCTACCTTTGCTGCATTATTTATTTTGTGCAAGGGCATATTTCCATTTTTTTTTTTTTTTTTGCGTTAAATTTTGAATGGTCAGCATTATAACAGTGAATTACTAACGACGGAGTAAATGAAAAAAGTATCGCGAAAAACTGGACGTTCCCTTGCTGACGAGCCTACATCTAAACCAGAATATTGCATGACTGACTGATCTTATCCAGCATCTTGATCTTGCCATCCTGAAGGCAAATAACTTTTTCTTGCACACAGATCTCTGGCGCTCTCTGTTTTTTCTTTTGAGTTATTATCAATTCGATAGTGTTATAAAAGAGTTCCTGGACTCTCTGTTCAGCCAAAAAAGGTACACAAGTGACATTAAAGAATAATTTCAATACCCAGAAAGAAAAAATAATAATTGCACTATTGCAGTATGATACATCTTGTTTACTACATAACATTCAGTTGGGCAAAAAATTTCTAACAAATATCAGACGTTAACTTTTTCCATGCCTATCTAGTAGAATTGGTGCCACCAATCATCTGGAACAATGTCTTCTATTCCATTCATTAGTGTTAGTTCCAAGAGGTTACTGTTATCTGCGTTAAGATCTGAGAAGTCACTGTTATATGTGTTAAGATCAGCTTCAGCACAATATTGCTCATGAATTCCAGGGAAGGATAATTGACCATATGCTTCTTCTTGTCGGCTCGCTGCTGTATTTGCTTCTTCTGTCATCACGTACACTCTGTTGGTGTTGGCCCCATGATTCTCCAATGTAGCTTCACCTCTGTCATAAGTGGTCAAAATTTGGCTATTTTTGTTAAGTCCTCTCAAATAGTTATCCTGTTGTTCAGCATACTCTGCCTTCATAGTCTGATCAGGTTCACGCAACATAGCTTCTATTACTTGAGCAACTTCTTGTTCCTCCATATTAACCCCATTCTTCCTATTTCTCTCTGTTATGTTCTTCTTTATTCGGCAGAGAACAATATCTTGTTTAGGAATATTGTTTTCCCAGAAGTAATCATCCCCCACGTAATATTCTCTCATCAACCAATTGATTTTATCTTGCTTTGATCCTTTACTACTCCTAGTTCGATAAACATAACTTTTTCTGAATCCCACAACAGTTCCCTTACTATTCTTGATAGGATCACCGCCGGTTTGGGCTTTCCATGTCCCGTTGGCGCAAGTTCGGCGAAACCTTTTATGTGATTCCTTCCGCTTCTTCAAAGGAGAAATAAAGTAGGCAATTTTCTCTTCAGGATGATCAGAAATCTCCCATGGTGGCCTGTCTCCATAGATTTCCCCAAGTCGAATAGGGCATTCACTGGGCAAAGACTCGCCCTTCAAAAACTTTTTCAGAAAGTAGATCAACTCTGCATCAGTAGGGTAAAATCGATCACTGGGAAGCCGTGATACCATCGACATGACAGTCTTTGATTTGCTATTATGAATAAAGAAATTAAAACAAGAAAGAGATAAGAATCGCAAGAAAAAACAACCCTTCAATGATCTGCAAGTTCTTTTAACGAGTCAGAGATTGACTCTGCTGTGAAAATACAGAGAGAACTAAGAATTGGAGAGAGTGCTATATATGAAAGAAATTTTTAACTCGCAGTGAAAACAGAGAGAGAAGGCAGAATGAATTACTATTATTATTAAGTGGAAGAAGAACCTGGAACGGTCGGTTACTTTATAAAGGACTTAGGTTTCTAAAATAAATCCGAAGGACTAATTTTTTAGGAAACGATGGAGTTTTAGGAAAATAATTGTTGTTGTTGGTCAAAGCTGCATATTAGGAAAAAATAGACGTGTTGCTTTTGGCGGGAAGGACTCAAGTTATTAACATTTTTTTCTTCATATCGGGAATTCTTTACTTTAACTTGTTCTATTGGAAATTTATAATTGATTTTTACGGGAAAACAATGAACATCTTTTTTTGTTTTTCTTTCATTTGCAGGTTAATTTTCTTGTTTAACATTTTTTACCAGAAGAAAAGGAAAATTAATTTTCTTTCCTACTTTTATTTGAAGCTATTTACGAAAACATTGAAATTAACAGTTTATTAACCGAGGAGGAAAGGAAATATAGGTTGCGACAACAATAAATGCCAAAGGTGCAAATCAGAATTTAACAATATGAAGTTTTATACTTGAAGAAACACCCTTTGGCCTTTTCTAGGAAGTAACTTCACCCAGCAGTAAAAGAGAGAGTTCTCCTGGGTAGAATTATAGCCTCATTCTCTCTTGTTTGTTTATCTCCTTCATTCTTCATCTCTCCCCTTTTCTGAGAGAAACTAATATTGTAATAGAAGTCATTGCAAGCCCGCATAGAGAAGGAACAAAAAATGTTGATGTTTTAATAGTATATATGCATATGTTTAATATTTGTATGTTATGTTCCATTCACCAATCAACATTGTTATTTCACATCAAATAATATTCAGACTGTCTGACTATGGTTATTCACAGGATAACATAGATTTACATGAAACTATGGGGTGTCACAAAAGGAGCCCTTATGATTAAAAGCAAGCAATTAATTTACATTTGTGAACTAGTTAACCACTATGTAGTAGCGAATAGATTGCTAGTAACGGTTTCTTTTGGATAACAAGAAACAGCCTGTGAACAAGTAAGCAGCCTACAGACTAACTCTAACTTCGATCCAAAAGCAAGAACTGATTCATCAGTGACTATGACGTTCATCTTTGATCATCAGAAAAATCAGGCTCGTCGGGCTTAAAGAGTTTAGGCATACGTAAGCTGGATTCACCAGGGTCCACCCGTGCCATCTTGCCTCTTCTGGTGTTAGCAGCAAATCTTGATGCCAATATTGTAGCTCCAAGATGCTGAATACTGCTTTCTGTTGCATGATCCGAAGCATTGCCACCGTCATAACCAGCTGCTGGATATTTGTGACCATAATCATCCCTCGTGTGTAGTACAAGCTCTCTTCTCTTGACAATTCCTCTGCTAGTTTTTTCCTCCGATAGCGTCTCCATGCAGCTTGTATGTAGCTAGCTCCCCATGTCCTCCATTGGTGTGAGTAGAACCGGAATGCATGCTGTAATTTCTTACTATGGAGGCGTCTGAACTGGTTTGCAACAAACTTGAGCTTTTCAGCTTAAGTGCAAATGCTTCAACTTCTCTAAGGCATTTCACTATTCGAGTTGAAATTGGAAGCTTAACATTCGGATTAGGCACTAAGGCCCATGTTAGCAATTCTTCTCCACAAAAATCACCCTGCTTTAGCGTAATGGAGTTGAAGAAGCCTGACCTTCCTCCATTAGTTGTTGAACTCTCAAGTTCACCTCTAATTATGAAAAGCATCTCAATCACCGGATCTCCTTCTGGAACAATATACGTGTCTTTCGTGTTCAATGATGAAACAAGGCATTTGCATATTGCATCTAACAGCTGATCATCCATCTAGGAGAAGAAAGGGACCTGTAAAATCCAGCAAGCATGAGGTTACTAAATAGGAGAACCATAAGAAAATCTTGGAAGTTTAAAACAGATGGTTGGTCATTTTTTTTTCTTTCTTAGATGAGGTCAAGACAGATGGGTGATACAACTGAAATCACTCAATCAGTAGAAAAGAAGATTTTTGCTATTCATTTCACAAAAGTGGAGTCTTAAAACTAGCTATGCAGATTTCGTTAGCCATGTGCTACTCTATTGTTTGGTGCAAAAATGTGCGCAATAAGGAGAGCAAAGCTGCATATCCATAAACTGCTTCGTAGAGCAATGGCCAACTCAAGAGTAGAAGCTCTACACAGAAAGTTAAACTACAAAGTAATTTTAGCCAACAGAAAAGGATAGAAAAAACTGCACGGCTCCAAATGATCGCAATGTTCCCCTTTGAGAAAGTAGAAAACAATAATGAGACGGAAAAACTTACACGACGAACAAGAGCCAGGCAGAGGTGCCTCTGAATCTGGCGCCTTAGATCCAAGGGTAAGGAACGCAATATTTCTTCTTCCTCTACACCTCTTATAGCTACCCATTTATACTGCACAAACGGACGAACACGATCTTGCAGATCTTCAGGCAGTTGACGGTGCCTCATCCACTCCTCTGGTGTCCCTTCTTTTAATTCTCCATTGTTCAAGTCTTGCTGTCATGGATTGCAGATAGCTCTTGACAAAATACAATAGTAGAAGCAGTGTCATTTACAAATTCAACAAAATTTTCATTCCCTCTTAAGTAGTTCCCGCTTTGCACCATCCCCACCCCAGAGCCCCCAAAAGAAAAAGACGTATTTGATGGACATAACCTGGATCCTTATTTGATGAACAAGTACACAAGTCACTAGCAATGAATTTGTCAAACTGGCAATTTTAAAGTCAACAGCCATAGTTGCAACCATAACTCAAATAAGTAATTACTGTAATGCTGTACATTGGTCATCAACAAGAAAACTTCAGCTTTGTTATGTTGTTCAAAAGATAATACTGAACAACTATTCGTACTTAAACTATGTCACTGTCTACCATTTCAGAATCCTGCCACCTAGTAGTTAAAGAAACTAACCACTTCCTGTACCACATGGTCCATGGAAAACAAGAGTTGGGAGGGCCGTCAAAAGTGAAAAATAAGAGCAGACTCAAACAAAAAGTGGTCTCACTTTGAGATATCTGGAGATTAGGATAACATCAGCAAGTTGGACACATTCATTTGCACAGATTAAACTTGGCTGTTAATTTTTCATACTTTAAGGTATGTGTATTCACAAACTTACTCAAAGAAAAGGAGTTCCCTAACTCAAAAGAGAAGTAGCTTTCTGTGTCCATGAACTAGTCGTACAGTCCCATGGTTTAAATTCCCATTCAGATCAATCAACTTCACACCCCCACGCTGGAGGGGAGAGAGAGAGAGAGAGAGAGAGCACGCACGCGTAAAGGGCTATCAGAGTAAAATACCAAGATGCTAATGTATGGTACATTGTTAGGATATATTCAAGCAAATACTCACTAATTGATCAAGATCAGTCCACAAGAACCAAGGGACTTAATCAACGGGCTGATACTGCTTTTGTTTTGTTTTATTTTGAACAAGGACTGGTAATCTTTTTTAACACTATTTCTATGAAATTTACTGCAGAGTTATGTTACATGCAATGCTAACCTACATAAGTCTCCATGTCCCATTAGCTATTTCGCTTACTTTATCAAGTTCATCACTTATTGACAACTCAATTGAAAACCAAGACTATTTAGTTTTCAGGTGTTTCATAGTGTATCTATCAAAAATCTAGGCTTCTTATATGATGTAAGATCTCTTCGTCTGACATCTCTCTGTCCTTGTCAGGTAGCATCTTTTACTAAATCCATATTTCTCCAGGGGTGGATGCATTCGTTGATTTTTAAGTATGATTTCATGAAATAAGAAACTCAACATTGTCTATTTCAAGTTGTCCACTTTAAAGCCCAACTCCCAAGCTTAAATTCATCAACGTACATCAGAGACTAAGCAATAGGGTAAAAGAATAAGAAGAAACGTGAATAAGAAAACACATCCTAATTTAGTCTTTCACATGAGAAAATACCTGCATGTTGCCTATCAGCAGTGCAAAGATGACCAAACCCAGAAGACAAATAAGACTGGAAAAGAGCGTCTCAACAATTTATGAGAAAAGGAGGACGACTCAAAGGTGTCTTATTCATTTCAGTGGTCTTGCTTTTCCCATAAAATATGCACCAATGATATACTAAAGAGTTTATGGATTCTCTGTTCAGGCAAAAAAACGTACACAACAAGTCACATTAAAGAATAATTTCAATACCTAGAAAGAAAAAATAACAGTATGATGCATCTTGTTTACATGACATTCAGTTGGGCAAAAAATTTCTGACAAACATAAGACGTTAACTTTTTCCATGTCTATCTATCTAGTAGAACTGGTGCCACCAATCATCTGGAATAATGTTGTCTACTCCATTCAATAGTGCTTCCAAGAAGTCGCTGTTATCAATGTTAAGATCAGTTTCAGCACATTGCTCGTGTATTCCTGGAAAGGATAACTGACCATATGCTTCTTCTTGTCCGCTCGCTGCTGTTTTTGCTGCTTCTGTCATCCTGGACATTCTGTTGGTGATGGCCTCATGATCTTTGTCATAAGTGGTCAAAATTTGGCTATTTCTGTTGTAGTCAGGTTCACGCAACATAGCTTCTATTACTTGAGCAACTTCTTGTTCCTCCATATTAACCCCATTCTTCCTATTTCTCTCTGTTATATTCTTCTTAATTCGGCAGAGAACAAAATCTTATTTAGGAATATTGTTTATCATCCCCCACGTAATATTCTCTCATCAGCCAATTAATCTTATTTTGCTTTGATTCTTTACTACTCCTAGTTCCATAAACATAACTTTTTCTGAATCCAACCACAGTGCCCTTACCATTCTTGATAGGATCACCGCCGGTTTGGGCTTTCCATGTCCCGTTGGCGCAAGTTCGGCGAAATCTTTTATGTGATTCCTTTTCCAGAATTATTTTACAAATACAGTCTACTAACAATTCCTTCCTCTTCTTCAAAGGAGAAATAAAGTAGCCTATTTTCTCTTCAGGATGATCAGAAATCTCCCATGGTGGCCGGTCTCCATAGATTTCCCCAAGTCGAATAGGGCATTCACTGGGCAAAGACTCACCCTTCAAGAACTTTCTCAGAAAGTAGATCAACTCTGCATCAGTTGGGTAAAATCGAACACTGGGAAGCCGTGATACCATCGACATGGTGGTCTTTGATTTGCTATTATGAATAAAGAAATTAAAACAAGAAGGAGACAAGAATCGCAAGAAACCAACAACACTTCAATGATCGATGATCTGCAACTATTCTCTCAATGAGTCAGAGATTGACTCTGCTGTGAAATTACAGAGAACAAAGAATTGGAGTATTGCAAAGAAAATTTTGAATTGCACTCGGAGGACTAATTTTTTTAGGAAAGAAGGGAGTTTTAGGAAAATAAGGAAAGTATTAGTATTTGTGGGTACAAAACTGTGTATTAGGGAAGAACAGCGCGTGTTGCTTTTGGCGGGAAACTTTTTTCTTACTTTTCATTTTGGTTACACTTGGGATTCAAGTTATTTACCTTCCTTTTCTCAAATTGGAATTTATTTACTTTAACTTTGTTCTACTCCTGTCAAATAGAACTAAATTTTAAAAAAGAAATAGCGAAGAAATTTGCAAGTTACTTTTCTAGTGGAACATTATTTTAACAGAAGAAAAGGAAAATTAATTTGCTTTCCCTTTTTCCTCGTTTGGACTTATTTCTTTAACTAACATTTTCTTTCCAACAGAAAATGTAGACATTTAAATTTTAGTTAAGTTATTATAAAATAAGTTAGACTATATTATAAATTTTAGATACATTATTCCTAACAAATAAGATACGCTAATATAATTAAATTAATCATTTAAGCCGAACACATATCAATTTAATAAAGGTCTAGTTTCATTGGACTGGTGCATATAATTAGGGAGAAATTCAAAAATAGTCAGATTTACAAGTGTTCGTTCAAAAATAGCTACAGTTTCAAAAGTAATTGAAATTTAGCCATTTTTCATGTAAAGATAAATCTGAACGAAAACACTGTTCAAAATCCGGAAAAATACTCCAACATAATATATTGGAGTTCCAGTATAATATACTGAGTTCCAGTATAATATACCGATCCAGCATAATATACTGGAGTTTGGAGCACCGGTGCTCCAGTCTCCAGTATATTCTACTGGAACCAGCAAAGTATACCGGTCCAGCATAATATGCTGGAAGTTCATACACAGGTGCATCGAACTCCAGTATATTATGCTGAACCAGTCTCTGTTGCAGCAAAATAGTGGCTATTTTTCATTGACTTGGTAAACGCTGGCTATTTTTGAATGACCAGCCCGAAAATTGGCTAGACCGTGCTATTTTAACATACTAGTATTATCACCCGCGTGAATGCGCGCACACTAACTATGTAATATATTTGAGTTATTTGGACTATATGTAAATAATCTTAAAACTTAAACTTTCTCTATTTTTTTTTTAAACTTTCTCTATTAAATATAGATAATCATTGGATATTAATTAAGAAACACTACATGAAAAAGATTAACCGCTTCTCAAATTTCCTAGATATAATTCTATTTTTCTTTTTTGATACCATTCTCGCCGGTGTCATTGGATCCTAAAATTAATCGGGAAGCAAAATAATAACTAATATTTATGACAAAACAATCAAACGTTGAGACTATGAAGGACTCTTTTGACATGACTTGACTCTTTTACTACTACTTGAACTCTTATTTTGTGTGTTGATATCTTTCAAAAATTATTTCTATTTTAAAATTTCAATTTCTAAAACATTATTTTTAATNGTAATTGGATCATGCACCAACTGGACGTGTCAAACGCTTTTCTACATGGAGAATTAACAGAGACTGTATATATGCGTCAGCCTAAAAGGTTTGAGAACACCGATTACCCACATCATGTTTGTAAACTTCGGCGCGCTTTATATGGTCTTAAACAGTCACCAAGAGCTTGGTTTCATCGCCTTACCTCTTTCTTGGCAGATCTTGGATTAAAGCAATGACAGTCAGATAACAGTATGTTTGTTCTCTATTTGGGGTCCGAGTCGCTTGTTCTTCTTATATATGTGGATGACATAGCCATTTTTGGTTCCTCTCAACAGTTAATTGATTCTTTCATCTCAGCCATGCAACATGAATTTTCTATGAAAGACCTTGGTCCTTTAAGTTATTTTCGCGGCGTCAAGCTAGTTAAAAATTCCTCTGGTCTGTTCTTATCCCACCATCGCTATGTCAATGATATTCTTCATCGATTTGGATTGGATAAATCCAAACCAGTTCTAACTCCTCTGCAAAGCAAGCTTGATTAGCACTCTTCTACTTCGGCTCTCCTAAGTGATCCATCAATTTATCGTCAAATGGTAGGATCTCTCCAGTATTTATCATTTACTCGGCCTGGTATTCAATTTGCTGTTAATCTTGCTTCTCAGTTTCTTCATAATCCTAGGGAGGTTCATATGCAAGCTGTCAAAAGAATATTTCGGTATATTGGAGGTACTGCTGATTGGGGGTTGCAACTTACCAGAAATACCTCTCTCTCTCTTAAAGTGTATTCCGATTCCGATTGGGCTGGTTGCTTTGCGACACGTAGATCAACTACTAGTTTTTGTATTTTTCTTGGCGATAATCTTATTTCTTGGTCAGCTAAGAAGCAACCTACAGTGGCTCGCTCTAGCACCGAGGCAGAATATCGAGCTCTTGCCGTTGCAGTTGCTGAAGTTACTTGGCTTCAGTATCTCTTACGTGATCTTAATGTTCCTCTTTGCTCACCAGTAATGGATAAATGTGATAACGTTGGAGCTATTCATCTTGCGCACAACCCGATTTTTCACTCTCGATCTAAGCATGTAGCACCGGATTATCATTTTGTTCGTGAAAAGGTCAACCTAGGAGACTTGCTTGTTTCTCATGTTTCCACTTCTCATCAACTTGCTGACTTGTTTACCAAAGTTCTGCCATCTGCTAGGTTCCACGAGCTCCTAACCAAGCTTTGTGTTCGTTCCTCCCCTTCAGCTTGAGGGAGGGTGTTAGGATGTGATAATGTTGTAAAGTTGTAGGACTCTAGATATGCATAACAACCTAGTATAGTTGTACACGTTTTGTATATATTTGTTGTTATCTCCATTGTAACTTGCTAATATAAATACAAAGTCAGGCAGCAGCCAACGCTCAGCTTTGGCATTGTCAAACTCTTCTCTACTATTAGTCTTTGTCTCTCAAAACTTCTCTTTCATCACACTGCATGAAAAAGATTAACCATTTCTCAAATTTCCTAGATATAATTCTATTTTTTTTATATCATTCTCGTTGGTGTCATTGGATCCTAAATTAGTCGGGAAGCAAAATAATAACTAATATTTATGACAAAATAATCAAAGGTTGAGACTATGAAGGACTCTTTGGATACGACTTGACTCTTTTACTACTACTTGAACTCTTATTTTGTGTGTTGATATCTTTCAAAAATTATTTTTATTTTAAAATTTCAGTTTCTAATAATGTAAGTGAAATTATTATCCTTAATTCAAAACTCATTTTAGTCGGCTATCTAAAAATTTAAAATTTTGTTTAGCCAATAATTTTTTTTTCCAGTATGACTCCATTATGATATTTGACATTAACCATATTAAATATCCGAGTTATTTGAATGATATGTAAATAACCTTAATATTTAAACCTTCTAGATAATCGTTAGATGTCAATTACGAAACGGTACATGAAAAAAGACTAACATTTTTCAAATCTCGTAGTGATAATTTTATTTTTGCACCATTCTCATTGGTGTCATTGGAACCTAATAATAGCCAAAAAGTGAAATAATAACTCGTATTTATGTCAAAGCACAAAGGTTGACACAATATGAAGGATTCTTTGGTTACGACATGACTCTTTTACTACTTGAACTCTTATTTGGTATGTTGTTATCTTTTAAAAGATATTTCTATTTTGACATTCCAAATTTCTAAAACTTCATATATATATNAGTTTAAATAGAAATTGTCTACATAAGAAGTTTATTTATATTTTTAGTCTTTAGTTGAAATTCTTCCATATTTTTCTTTTGGCTTTATCTAATCAACCTAAATAAGTGCTCGCCATACCACTTGAATTAAAAATTGAAGATGCGTAATTTATATATAATCCATATATAATATGTGTATAATCGTGTGTTGCCAGTATATCATCTATGGATATTAGCTATAAAAAGTAAACAATAAATCTGACCAGATATTTATGTAAATATTTCATAAGATTTCGGTTTCTTGATTTTATCCATGATATGACTTCTATTATAATAATTTAAAAACTCTTCTAAAATTCAAAAATATCTTATCCTTTTATTTTTAAAATTATATTATATTTTAAAAATAATCCCATTTTGAAATAATTTGTTTACATTTTAAGAAAAATATCTCATGTCATACCAGTTTTTTTTATTATTAAAATATACTTTTTGTTACACTTGAAAATTGCTATAGAAACTATCAATTAGAAAC
>NC_031991.1:50317358-50317850 GCF_001879085.1 Nicotiana attenuata
AAGTCCCCATGTTTCCTGTGCTTCCCCCCTCCCCTCCCCTCAACATTTTCAGGACTCTATTTTTTTTCAAAAATTTAGTTATTCTTCTAAAAATTCACACAAACCCAAAAGAACTATGTTGCTTTACTTTTTACGAAAAAACAACATTGAAATTTGTGCTCCATAACTAAAAAGAAAATACTCTTTTTTCGGTTGAAAAGGAAAGTATTGTTTCTACAACATGAAAATAAAGTACTCATTTTATTAAAATAAAAGAAAATACTTTTTCTACACCATGAAAAGAGAATACTCATTTTGTTAAAATGAAAGAAAATATTTTTTTTACATAATGAAAGAAAATACTTTTTACTACATCATTAGTTGAAAGAAGAAAGTATTTTTTTTTTGTTAAAATGGAAAAAATACTCTTTTTATACCATGAAAAGAAAATACTCATTTGTTGAAATAACAAAAAAAAAAAATCTATATCATAAAAAGAATTAATAACTTTTT
>NC_031991.1:50317878-50338349 GCF_001879085.1 Nicotiana attenuata
GTGGGGTGGGTTGGTGGAGATAGGGAATAGGTGGGGAAGGTTGAAAAAGAGTTTTGAAAAATGTTTTCCCTTCTCTTGATAGGGAAAATATTTTCCTGCAATTGGAAGAAAATGAATTCACAAGGAAAATATTTTTCAAACCATTTAAGCCAACCAAAAATGAAAAAATTAGAAAATATTTTCCGAAAAATATTTTTCTTCGTAGCGACCACACCCTCTATGTCATATTGTCATATGGCCCGAGTCAATATCAAATGGGCCTCTCCTCGAAGCCTATTTGACGGAATTAAGAGGTTCATAGGTAACCCCTGACCTTGTTGAGGCTCAAATACGTTGATGAAATTAAGTGTTGTTTTCTACTTGTTTGCTTGAATAGGAGCAGAAAATGGCAAACAAAAGACATCATAAGGGATGGTCTTTATCTATTTGTTTGCTTGAGTTGGAGCAGAAAATGGCAAAAATAAGACATCTTAAGGGATGGACTTTAATTTTTGAGCTTCGAGGGCAAGTCACTTGACCAATAGTCAAATCTTCAAAGTCAAAAATCAAAAGTTCTGCCCACTGAACAAAACTTGTTAAATTTGAAGTGTTATCTATTGGTCAGGTGACATGCCTCAATAATAAAAAATTCAAGACGAGCTCCATGCCTTAGACTGTAATAGATTGACCCAGCTTTCATTAGCCCTTCGATACACAAAATGTCATTTTCTAACATTATAACGATAACAGTGCGTGCTAATCTGTCCTGGAACATTTGTTCGCAAACTCGTAGTTCATCTACCAAAAGGGATATTCTGCACCATGTGGCATTTAAAGGCTAATTTTTAAATCCAATTCTCAGTAGCCTAGTAAATTAAATTTCACCTTCAAAAATAACAATGAATTTATTTTTTGCAAACAGATTTAGTCCACCAGGCTAACAGAAATAGAATTTAATAGTGACCTAAAAATAGGTCATTTGTGCAAATAGCCTCTAAGAAGGTGCGTACATATTCTTTGGCGATTGCTTGTGTTGGAGCTTTGGAGGTCCAAGAGGAAGAGAAAAATATCAAATGAAGTCATGAAAGAAATCTTTATGTAAGATAATTTTGGTTTAATTATTCGTACTTTCTCAAACTTATCACAATTTCACTGTAGTTAGACAAATTTCTAAATCTTCCCTCTAATTCAATATTTCATTACATTAACTTTCCAACAATAAGGGATGTTTGTTACCAGAATAAGAGTACTAATCTCCATATAGAATAAAAAAATTATATTTATCTTCTATTTGAGTAATTATGGATATTAGCTAGTGGTGAAATAAAATTTATACTAAAATGGTAAAATTTGTTGGGTTTTATTAATTAAAACAAAAAGATGTGTGAATGAAAAATGGTAGAAAAAGAAATGGAGGGAGATAAGAATTTGAATTAGTCACTCTTACAAAGAAACTTTGTTCCTCATTGGATAGGAAGAGGAAAATTCTTGTGCTTATTATATAGAAGAACTTCTTCTAACTCTTAGAGAGTTGAGAAGAGAGGAAGCCTCACGCTGTCGCCGTCGTCGCTCGGCTTCGATTGATTGATAATTTGTTGGACAAAATTTATTTTCCATTTTCGTCATTTAATATTTCTTTTTCTAATATTTTTATTGTCCAACGGTCAAATTCGCGACCAGCTATTCCGTTTAACAGAAAGTCAAATAATTTATGTCGAATGGATCCTGTTGGGACTCAACGTTATTGGCTATAAATAGAGAAGCTCAGCCTAATTTTTCACCATCGAAATCTGAAAAACTCTCCCCTCTATCTTCTGCATTTTGCATTGTACGTCTTTCAAAGTAAAAACGTAAGTATTTTGTGTGATTTGCTCCGCCATTTGAGTTTGCCGAAGTTTTGTGATTTGAAATGCCGCTATCACAGAATAGTTATTCCGTTCTATCCTGGAAGGGACTAATCCGAAATCTTGGGCAACTGTGAGGGGATTAAATTCCTTAAGGACACACAAGAAACTTGTGAGTTCAGAATTTTCTGTTTTGTTTTCTTAAGCTAACGTTTTCTGATTTCTACTTTTGAATACAAAATACTAACAAGCTTAATTAAGAAATTTAATGTGACGACCCAATTTAGGATCGTGACCTGCGCTCAGGAGCTAGTGCTCCCAAGTAAGCCTCATCGGTATTTTACAGAAAATCGGATAGAGTTTTCCCTGTTTTTGGACTATCCAAAAATTTCCCTGTCTCAAAAATCAACAACCAACCATCCTAATATCATACCAAACAATCGATAACGTACAATTAATCAAAACGAGTCTCCATCATTACTAATCAACCCACTAATAACCAGAAATACTAATTTATCTCCAACTTTGATAATAAAGAACGATACTCAACATAAGACTATAATAACAAAATAATACTCATGACACTAAAATAATGAATATGAAACGGCTCTAAGAGTTCAAAGAAAAGACTATAACAATAAATAAAATCTCCGCCCACGCGAACAGTGCGAGGCTCACCAAGAACTATCAACCTGTGCGCTCTAATTAACGAAATCCTCGCTTGCTTCAACTGTTGTCTCTGTAAAAAAAAATTAGCGGGGAATGAGTCGCTAGCTCAGTGAGTAATAACACTTAACCACAACCGATTTTATTGGGGACAAGTCAGAAAACATGCTAGTATCTCAAACAGAAAATAACATAAAAATGCCTTTTAGAAATAATAAATAATTTTAAGTCTTATCATGTTCTTCTTGTAGTATAATACAATTAATAATTTAGTAATAAGCTCGGTAACCACTATATAATATCAATATTCATATTTTGGAAGGTTTGAATGAATAGATCATGTAATCGGTATAACTGTGGATTTCTTCGCAAGAAGTCAAATATAACAGTAGTCCCTACTCAAGGGAAATCGGTAACGGTATGCTTCCCACTAGCAAGGGCTGTAACAGTAATCGGTAATTACAAGGTGCACCAGGTCTAACGAACCCGCCGTTAGCTACGGGATCCTTCAATGTCTACTCCCATTTATACTTGTCTCTGTAATCCGTATATACTCGAAGAAAATATTTTAAAACAATATAGGGCATTTCGGTTCTTATCAAATCATGTAGTTTTATTTCGATAACAGTAAATTTAAGTAACGGTAAAACATATCTAGTGACAACAAGAATATTTAAAACAACGGTAATCATGTCAAATAACTATTTCGGTATCATATCGAGTAAAAGACTTGTCCCACATGCAGCTCAGAATAATCGGTAACATGCTCATATTAAAAAATCATGTGTAAATCATGCAAGTTATGAAAACACAAATTGCGGTAAGATTACTACTCACAGTACTCGTGCCGAAATACCAAATGCTTCACCTCGAGAAATTCGTACAAATTCCTCCAATCAATCTATAATTACATAATATCGATCTCATGTTAATTTTATTATTTAGGCTAATTCATAGCTAATTTAGAATACCCAATCATCGGGGTTCATGTTTGGGTCTTAATTTTGTGGATTTATATTTACCCACACATGAGTAAATTACTAATTTATCAACTCCAACATATTCATATAATTTATTACCCAAATTTCATGAAGTTCTATTGATTCTTTAGGAAGAAAATTCTCAATTGTGTGAATGAACTAGTGTAATTTCTATTACTCTGTAGAATCTTCCAATCATGAGAATCGAAATTAAAATTTACCAGAAGAAGAAGTTCAAGTAATACCCGTAAAATACAATTAGTGCTTAAGATTCCTCAACAGTTATAGCTATGGCTCCAACGCACTGCGCTAACTTCTTCCTCCTTCTTTTCTCTTTTCTCTTTTCTTTCTTCCTCTGCTCGTTTTTCTTGTTTTTTTTCCGTTCCGAAGCTTTCTACTCCTTTTCCGGCTTTCTAAACCCTTTTAAATTTTTGAGAGATGTATTAATGGGCTTCAGCCCTTTGTTTTAAATCCCTAACTTTTTTTTATTTTGTTTATTTAGTTAGTTCTTTTTTTTTCTTTAAACTTAAATATTTACTAAGTATCCCACATGTCCTCATTTAAAATATTGGGGGTATTACATCCTCCCCACCTTATGAAATTCGTCCCCGAATTTAACTCAAGTACGTACCTGTAGACTGGAACAAATTGGGGTACTTCGCTTGCATATCTTTTTCTACTTCCCAAGTAGCTTCTTCAACTGTGTGATTTCGCCATAAGACTTTTACGAAACTTTCTTACTTGTTTATCAACAATTGCCATCGGCTCCTCCTTGTAAGACAACTTCTCATCAAGCGGTATAATAGGTGCTTCAAGCACCTGAGATGAGTCTAATATACATTTCCTTAGCATTGAGACATGAAACACTGGATGAATAAAGGACAACTCAAGAGGAAGTGCCAAGCGGTAAGCCACATCTCCCACTCGGTCTAGTATCTCATACGGTCCTATAAACTTGGGGCTCAGCTTGCCTCTTTTCCCAAACCGCATCACACCTTTCATAGGAGAGACTCGTAGTAACACTTTATCTCCATTTGCGAACTCTAAGTCTCTTCTTCTCTTATCCGCATAAGATTTTTGTCTACTTTGAGCTGTAAGGAATCTCTGTCTGATCAACTGGACTTTGTCCATTGCTTTTTGTACTAAGTCAGGTCCCAATAAGTTGGTCTCACCAGCTTCAAACCATCCGATAGGAGAACGACATCTTCTACCATACAATGCTTTGTACGGTGCCATTTGAATACTGGACTGGAAGCTATTGTTGTAAGCAAATTCAACTAATGGTAGATAAACGTCCCAACTACCTCCAAACTCAAGAATGCAAGCTCTCAATATATCCTCCAAAATCTGTATGGTACGTTCAGACTACCCGTCTATCTGTGGATGAAATGTAGTACTAAGATCTACTCGAGTACCCAATGCTTCTTGAAAAGATTTCCAAAAGCGTGAAGTGAACTATGGTCCTCTATCAGAGATGATGGATACTGGAACTCCGTGAAGTCGGACAGTTTCGTTCATAAATATCTGCGCATACCTCACTCCACCATATGTAGTCTTCACTGGCAAAAATGCTGATTTTGTCAGTCGATCTACAATTACCCACACCGAATCATAACCTCTAAGGATTCGTGGTAGACCGATGACAAAATCCATAGTAGTTCTTTCCCATTTTCACTCTAGAATCTGAATTTGTTGTAGTAGTCCTGCGGGTCGCTGATGCTCAGCCTTGACCTGCTGACAAGTCAAACAACTAGAAACAAAGTTAGCAACATCTTTCTTCATACCTTCTCATCAATAAAATTGCTTCAGGTCATGGTAAATTTTTGTGGATCCAGGATGTATAGTGTATTTAGAGTTGTGGGTTTCTTCAAGAATATCATGTCTCAACCTATCTACGTGTGCTACACATAGCCTCCATTCGAAGCACACCATCACTTTCAACAATCATATCCTTGCTTTTACCAGCTAAGGTCTCATCTCTGTATTTGCATAATTGCTCATCCTTATATTGGGTGCCCTTAATGCGCTCAACTAATGAAGACTTAGCCTGAGCACAAGCCAACAATGCCTCTGAATTTCCGACATTAAATCTGATACTTGTATCTTCTCGTCTCTGAATATCTTTGGCCAAATGTCTCTTTGCAGGAGCTATATGTGCCAAACTCCCCATAGATTTTTTGCTCAATGCATCAGCCACCACATTGGCTTTTCAAGGATGATATAAAATAGAACAATCACAGTCTTTGAGTAGTTCCATCAAACGACGCTGCCGAAGATTTAGATCTCTCTGCTGAAAGATATACTTAAGACTTTTATGGTCAGTATAAATCTCACAAGTTTCGCCATATAGATAATGTCTCCAAATTTTTAGAGCAAATACCACTGCAGCCATCTCCAAATCATGTGTAGGATAGTTTGCTCGTGTTTTTTCAATTGTCTCGAAGCATAAGCAATAACGTGGCCATTTTGCATGAGACCACATCCTAATCCCACCCTCGATGCGTCACAGAACACCGTAAGTCCTCCGGAACCTGATGGTAAGGCTAATATTGGTGCAATTGTCAAACATGTTTTGAGTTTTTGAAAGCTCTACTCACATTCCTCCGTCACTGAAAATTTGTATTTTTCTGTGTTATCTTGGTCAGCGGCGCTGCTATTCTGGAGAAATCCTGCGCAAAACGCCTGTAATAGCCTTCTAAGCCTAAAAAGCTGCGAATTTCTGTAGGAGAATTAGGCCTTGGCCTTTCTGCACAACTTCTGTCTTCTTAGTATCTACCATAATTCCATCTTTGGATACAACATGCCCCAGAAAAGGATACTGAGTCTAGCCAAAATTCACACTTTGAGAACTTAGCATAAAGCCGATGTTCTTGCAATGTCTACAACATAGTCCTTAGATAATTCTCGTGTTCTCCTTGGCTACGAGAATATATCAGGATATCATCAATAAATACTATTACAAATCTATCCAGTAACGGTTTGAACACCCTATTCATTAAATCCATGAATGCAGCTGGAGCATTAGTCAGTCCGAAAGGCATCACAAGAAACTCATAGTGCCCGTATCAAGTTCTAAAAGTAGTCTTAGAAATATCTTCATATTTGATTCTATGTTGATGATAACCAGAACGGAGGTCAATCTTTGAAAAGTGGGCAGCTCCTTGTAACTGATCGAACATGTCATCTATACGAGGCAAAGGATATTTATTGCGTATTGTTATCTTGTTCAACTGCCTGTAGTCAATGCACATTTTCAGAGATCCGTCTTTCTTCTTTACGAACAGTACTGGTGCACCCCATGGAGATATACTCGGTCTGATAAAACCCTTATCTAACAAATCCAGTAGTTGTTTTTTAGCTCCTTCAACTCTGCTGGTGCCATCCGATATGGCGGTATTGATATGGGTTGTGTGTCGGGTGGTAAATCAATACCAAAATCTATTTCTCGTACTGGAGTCAATCCTGGTAAATCCTCAAGAAATACATCAGAAAATTCTCTCACTACTGGAAGATTTTCCATACTAATTGTTTCCTTTATTGTGTCATTTACAATAGCTAAGAGACCCAAGCAACCTTTCTTCAGAAGTCGCTGAGCTCTCATGTCACGACCCGAATTTCCCACTATCGGGACCGTGATGGCGCCTAACATTGTACTCGCTAGGCAAGCCAACGTTTCAGAATATTTCACCTTTTTATTTTATCTTTTAACAATTTAAAACTTAACAACAACAAATCTACGGAAATAAATGCGGAAGAACACAGTTTAAAAGATTATCTCAGAGCTAATAGGAAAACGTAATAACTCCACCCAGAACTGGTGTCACAACCCATGGACGGTCTACGAGTACGACAAATAATAGTCTGAACAAAAGATTACATCTGTCTCGAAAGTAGATAAAACAGAAATAAAACTAGGATAGAAGGGGACGCCAGGGCCTGCGGACGTCTGCAGGACTACCTTGGCTCTCCTATGGACTGAAGGCAGCAACCTCGAACTCTGGTCAGCCACTAGCTCCGTAATCAGCACAGGAAGTGCAGAGTGTAGTATCAGTACAACCGACCCTATATACTGGTAAGTGCCGAGCCTAACCTCGACGAAGTGGTGACGAGGCTACGGCGGGGCATATCAATATATATATATATATATATATATATATATATATATATATATAACCTGCAACAGTTCATAATAAACAGAAAGGATGTACAGAATGAAAAACAACCGGAACTTGCATTAATGGAACATAGAACCCAGCCATTCCACTAGTATTCAACTATAACCAATCTTTAGGAAATTTCAACATCTCAACAATAAGCCTCAACAGATATGAATGCCACAAACAATAACTGATGCGGCGTGCATCCCGATCCCACCATATGAACGATAAGAGTATCAATATTCTCCCTTATTCCTCCTTATTGCGTCGCGCAACCCGATCCCACCTGTCCTTCTTTATTACTCCTCAACACAAATCACCCTTATTCCTCATGTTGCAGCGTGCAATCCGATCCCACCCGTCCACCCTTATTACTTATTGTTGCGGCATGCAGCTCGATCCCAGCATATGTATATATATCAACACCAATCAAAAAGAATAAATACAAGGTGTTTCACAAGCTAACTTACTTTCCCCACATTACTTACACTTTAACCCACATAATGGAATGTTACTACGATTATGAACTTCACCATTTAAAACTACTCAGCGGGACCAACCAAGATACACCATAAGGCACCGATAAGCCAATATAAACCAAAGGGATAATGAAACGAAACCATGGAGCAATTAATACTTCAATAATGTGGACAACAATTAATATGAAGCAATTAGACATGGAAACATTTAGGAGCAAGTAGCAATTAAAGCAAGATAACAATATAAAGGGGGACGGGGAAGGGAACAAGCCAAAAATGGTAATTCGGTGGTGCATAGGTACTTGTCACCACATCTATACGCCACACACATGGAATTTCACATAGCACATAAGTCGGGGATCCCTAGTCTCTCAAGTCAAGGTTTGGCCAAAAACTTACCTCAAGCCGACGGGTAATTCAGCACTCAACTACCGCTTTACCTCTCGATTCCACCATCAATTCACTCGTATCTAGCCATAGTTAATTTAATAACATCAATAAATGCTAGATAAATCAATTCTAATGCATGATTATAAATTACCTAATGTTTTCCCTAAAAAGTCAAAACCGACCCCGGGTCCGCTTGGTCAAAACTCGATGTTCGAACCAAAACCCGATTACCCATTCACCCACGAACTCAAATATGCAATTGGTTTTGAAATCCGACCTCAATTTGAGGTCCAAATCCCCAAAATTCGAAAATCCTAATTTCTACCTAAGAACACCCAATTTCCCATGAAAAACCCTAGATTTTGAAGTGAAATCATGTAAAGGGATGAATTAGATTGAAGAATATGAGTTAGAAATCACTTACCTATGATTTGGAGAAGTTTGGGTCTTTGAAAAATCGCCTAGGGATGTTTAGGGTTTGAGAAAATTGAAAAATGGTGAAAATCCCGTCTGAAATCTCACTTAACAGGCTGCAGTTATCGCAATTGCGACCAGGGGTTCGCAATTACGAACCCTATGAATTTCTGCTGCCTTCGCATTTGCGATAAATATGTCGCATTTGCGACCAGTCCCCTCCCAGCTTTTACTTCGCAATTGCGCAGACTGTTGGCCCAGCTACTCTTCGCAATTGCGATGAGTTACTCGCAATTGCCACACTGACAGGCCTCACAATTGCGAGACCAGAGGCCAACACCAGAACTGAAACCGGCAACAATTTTTCCTAAGTCCAAAACACCTCGTGGCCTATCCAAAACTTACCCGAGCCCTCGGGGCTCCAAACCAAACATGCACACAAGTCAAAAAACATCATACGAACTTGTTCGTCCGATCTAATCGCAAAAATAACATCTTAAACAACGAATTTAACACCAAAACTCATGAATTTCACAAGATGGTTCAAATTTCAATTTTCTCAACCAAGGGTCCGATTTATATCAAATCACTTCCGTTTTTCACCAAATTTCACAGTTATGACTTAAATACTATAACAAACCTATACCGGTCTCCGGAACCAAAATACGATCCCGATACCAACGAGATTACACACTATTTCATTTCTACATATGCTTATATTTTCCAACAAACAATTTTCTTCAAAAAATCATTCCTCGGGGTAGGGACCTCGGAATTCGATTCTGGGCATACCCCCATGTCCCATATTTCACTACGGACCCTACGGGACCGTCGGAACACAGGTCCGGGTCCGTTTTCCCAAAATGTTGACCGAAGTCAACTTAGTTCCATTTTGAAAGCAAAATTTAGCATTTTCCTCAAATTTTTACATAAAGGCTTTCCGGTTATACGCTCGGACCGCGCACGCAAAACGAGGAGAGACAAAAGGAGGTTTTCAAGGCCTCAGAACACGAAAACGGACTCTAAAACAAAAGATGACCTTTTGGGTCATCACATTCTCGACCTCTAAAACAACCGTTCGTCCTCGAACAAACATAGAAAAGTACCTGGGTCGGTGAAAAGATGGGGATATCGGCTCTGCATATCGGACTCGGAATCCCAGGTAGCTGCCTCAATATGCTTGTCTCTCCACTATGCACGAACTGACGGATAACTCTTCGATCTCAATTGTTGAACCTGCCGGTCTAGAATAGCTATCGACTCCTCCTCGTAGGTCAAATCCTGGTCCAACTAGACAGTGCTGAAGTCTAACATGTGGGATGGATCGTCGTGATACTTCCGAAGCATGGACACATGAAACACTGGATGCACAGCTGATAAACCCGGCGGCAACGCAAGTCTGTAAGTCACCTCTCCCACTCGATGAAGGATCTCAAAAGGCCCGATGAACCTAGGGCTTAGCTTTCCCTTCTTCCCAAATCTCATCAAGCCCTTCATGGGCGATACCTGAAGCAACACTCGCTCTCTGACCATGAATGCCACATCATGAACCTTACGGTCGGCGTAACTCTTTTTCCTGGACTGAGCTGTACGAAGTCTATCTTGAATGATCTTAACCTTGTTCAAGGCAACCTGTACTAAATCTGTACCTAACAACCGAGCCTCCCCCGTCTCAAACCACCCAATTGGCGGTCGACACCATCTACCATATAATGCCTCATAAGGGTCCATCTGAATGCTCGACCGGTAGCTGTTGTTGTAGGCAAACTCCGCTAACAGCAAGAACTGATACCAAGAACCTCCAAAGTCAATGACACATGCTCAGAGCATATCCTTCAAAATCTCAATGGTACGCTCAGACTGTCCGTCCGTCTGAGGACGAAACGCTGTGCTCAACTCGACCAGCATACCCAACTCACGCTGAACTGCCCTCCAAAAATACAAGGTAAACTGCGTACCTCGGTCAGAAATGATAGACACGGGCACACCATGAAGACGGACGAACTCCCGGATATAGATCTTAGCTAACTGCTCTGAGGAATAGGAAACTGCCATAGGAATGAAATGCATTGACTTAGTCAGCCTATCAACAATAACCCGTACTACATCGAACTTCCTCTGAGTCCGTGGGAGTCCAACAATGAAGCCCATTGTGATACGCTCCCACTTCCACTTAGGAATCTCAATCTTCTGAAGCAAACCACCAAGTCTCTGATGCTCGTACTTTACGTGCCAACAATTCAAACACTGAGCCACATATGAAACAATATCCTTATTCATTCTCCTCCACCAATAATGCTACCGCAAATCCTGATACATCATAGCGGCGCCCGGATGAATAGAATACCGGGAACTATGAGCCTCCTCTAGAATCAACTCACGGAGTCCATCCACATTAGGCACACAAACACGACCCTGCATCCTCAAAACTCCATCATCTTCAACTGTAACCTGCTTAGCACAATCGTGCCGCACTGTGTCCCTAAGCAAATGAGGATCATCATACTGCCGATCTCTGATACGCTCAAATAATGCAGAACGAGTGACTTTGAAAGATAAAACACGGTGGGGCTCGGAAACATCCAACCTCACGAACTGGTTGGCCAAAGATTGAACATCCAAAGCAAGAGGCCTCTCACCGACTGGAATATACGCAAGGCTGCCCATACTGGCTGACTTCCTACTCAAAGCATCGGCCACCACATTGTCCTTCCCTCGATGATACAAGATGGTGATATCATAGTCTTTCAATAGCTCCAACTACCTCCTCTGCCTCAAATTTAGCTCCTTCTGCTTAAACAAATACTGTAGACTCTTGTGATCCGTGAACACCTCACATAAAACGCCATATAAATAATGCCTCCAAATCTTTCGCGCGTGAACAATGGCTGCTAGCTCCAACTCATGAACTGGATAATTCTTCTCGTGAATCTTCAACTGTCGCGAAGCATATGCAATAACCTTGCCATTCTGTATCAACACCGCATCAAGTCCAATACGAGATGCGTCACTATATACTGTATATGGCCCTGAACCTGTGGGCAAAACCAACACCGACGCCGTAGTCAAAGCTGGCTTGAGCTTCTGAAAGCTCGCCTCACACTCGTCCGACCACCTGAACGAGGCACCCTTCTGGGTGAACCTGGTCATCGGGGCTTCTATAGATGAAAACCACTCCACGAACCGACGATAATAACCTGCCAAACCCAAGAAACTCCGGATCTATTTAGCTGATGTGGGTCTAGGCCAGTCCTTGACTGCCTCTATCTTCTTCGGATCCACCTGGATACCCTCTGCTGATACAACATGACCCAAGAAGGCAACTAAACTCAACCAAAACTCACATTTAGAAAACTTAGCATACAACTGACTGTCTCTCAGAGTTTGAAGAACGACTCGAAGATGCTGCTCATGCTCCTTTCGGCTGCGGGAGTAGATCAAAATATCATCAATGAAGACAATCACGAAGGAATCCAGATACGACTTGAACACTCAGTTCATCAAATTCATAAATGCTACTGGGGCATTTGTCAACCCAAATGACATCACCAGAAACTCGTAATGCCCGTACCGAGTGTGGAAAGCTATTTTAGGGACATCGGATGCCCTAATCATAACCTGATGGTAGCCAGATCTCAGATCAATCTTCGAAAATACCTTGGTACCCTGAATCTGATCAAACAAATCATCAATCTTCGGCAATGGATACTTGTTCTTGATGGTCACCTTGTTCAACTACCGATAATCTATACACATCCTCATCGACCCATCCTTCTTCTTAACAAACAACACCGTCGCACCCCAGGGCGAGATACTACGCATAATAAAGCCCTTTTCAAGCAAGTCTTGCAACTGCTCCTTTAATCTTTTCAACTCCAGTGGGGCCATACGATATGGCAAAATAGATATGGGATGAGTGACCGGAGCCAAATCAATGCAAAAGTCAATATCCCTATTGGGTGGCATCCCCGACAGGTATGTAGGAAACACCTCTGGAAACTCCCGAACTACTGGCACAGAGTCCATGGAAGGAACCTCAGCACTAGAATCACGAACATAAGCCAAAAAAGCCAAACACCCCTTCTCTACCATACGCCGAGACTTCATGTAAGAGATAACTCTGCCGGTAGAATGACCAGGAGTCCCTCTCCACTCCAATCGAGGCAACCCGGTAATGCTAAGGTCACAGTCTTAGCGTGATAATCCAATATGGCATGATAAGGTGACAACTAATCCATCCCCAAAATGACATCAAAATCCACCATATCGCGAAGTGGGAGATCTACACTAGTATCAAGACCCCCAATAACCACCATATACGAACGATAGAAACGATCTACAACAATAGAATCACCCACCGGCATAGACACATATACGGGAGCACTCAAACAATCACGAGGCACAACAAAATATGAAGCAAAATAAGAAGACACATAGGAGTACGTAGACCCTGGATCAAACAGAACTGAAGCATCTCAACTACAAACCGAAACAGTACCTGTGATAACAGCATCGGTGGGCTCAGCCTGAGGCCTGGCTGGAAAAGCATAAGATCGGGGCTGGGCCCCACCAGCCTGAACTATGTCTCTAGGACGACCTCCTACTGGCTGGCCTCCACCTTTAGCGGCCTGGCCTCCACCTCTAACGGCCTGGCCTCCACATCTAGCGGGCTGACCCCTACCTCTGGCTCCCTGACCCCTACCTCTAGCTGGCTGGGCAGGCAGTGCTTGAATCATGGCACAAGAACTTTGCTGCTGCAACTGGGTGCCCACTAATCTCGGACGAGCCCTCCAGATATGCCCATACTCACCACACTCAAAACATCCATCTAAATACTGCGGCTGAGGAAACTGAGACTGACCCTGACGGGCCTGCTGACCGCGATAATAACTCCGAACAGCAGGTGCTCTGATAGGAGCTGGCGGTGCACTATGATCTGGCTGCCCTGAAGGAGGTATATAAGGACCACGACTCTCTGAAGCTCCGTGCGATGCCTGGAGTGCTGAATGAAATGTTGTGGGATGATGGCCCCTACTAGGAGTACCTCGACCTCTAGATGAGGTCCCATTGAATCTACCGGAATGACGTGGCCTCTTGTCATACCCCTGACCACTACCCTGAGCTTGAACCATCTCGACTCGTCGAGCCACATTAGCCACATCCTGGAAGGAAATCTCACTCCATGTCTCCTTGACCATCTGCAATCTGATAGGCTAAGCAAGTCCCTCAATAAACCTCCTCACCCCCTCTCTCTCAGCGGGGAGTATAAGAAGAGCATGACGGGCCAAGTCAATAAATCTGGTCTCGTACTGAGTGACAGTCATAGAACCCTATTGGAGGCGCTCAAACTGCCTCTGATAGTCCTTTCTCTGAGTGATAGGGAGAAACTTCTCCAGAAATAGCTTAGAAAACTGATCCCAAGTCAAAGCAGGCGACCCAGCTGGCCTAGCCAAGCAAAAATCTCTCCACCTTCTTGGCAGAACCTGATAAGCGAAAAACAGCAAAGTCGATCCCATTGGTCTCCACTACCCCCATGTTCCGTAGAACCTCATGGCAACTGTCCAAGTAGTCCAGGGGGTCCTCTAAAGATATGCCGCCATAGGTAGTAGTGAAAAGCTTGGTGAACCTATCCAATCTCCACAAAGCATCTGATGACATAGTTGCTCCATCACCGGTCTGTGCTACAACACCTGGCGGAACTACCCCAACTAGCTGAGTTGCTGGAGTCTGAAACTGGGGAGCCATCTGCTTCGGAGTGTGAGCAGCGGAAGTCTGTGCTCCTATCCCAGCCCGAGAGACGGCTGGTGCTACTTGATGTATGCCTGCCTGGGTGACACTCTCCATAAGTCCCACTAGACGGACCAGAGCATACTGGAGTGCCGGGGTAGTGATGAACCCCTCTGGAACCTGAGCTGGTCCTGTTGGAGCGGTCTGGACCGGAACCTCATTATCAAACTCAACCTGAGGCTCCGCCGCTGGTGCTGCTGCTCTGGGCTGTGCCCTGCCCCTGCCCCTGCCTTGGCCTCTAGCATGGCCTTGGCCTCGTCCTTTGCCCTTCGTAGGAGGTGCCACTGGGGGCGCGGGCTGCTGATTAGCTGATGAAGCGGTACGCATTCTCCATCTACGGATGAACAGAGTAGAGAGTTCAATTAGCATTGAGAGACCAAACCTCACAATAGAGACGAATAGAAGTGAAACTGTTCCTAACTCTGTAGCCTCTGGGGGATAAGCACAGACGTCTCCGTACCGATCCCTCAGACTCTACCAAGTTTGTCCGTGAATTCTGAGACCTAAGAAACCTAGTGCTCTGATACCAACTTGTCACGGCCCAAATTTCCCATCGTCGGGACCGTAATGGCGCCTAACATTGTACTCGCTAGGCAAGCCAACATTTCAGAATATTTCACCTTTTTTTATCTTTTAACAATTTAAAACTTAACAACAGCAAATCTGCAGAAATAAATGCGGAAGAACAGTTTAAAAGATTATCTCAGAGCTAATAGCAAATCGTAATAACTCCACCCAGAACTGGTGTCACAACCCACAGACGGTCTACGAGTACTATAAATAATAGTCAGAACAAAAGTTTACATCTGTCTCGAAAGTAGATAAAACAGAAATAAAACTAGGATAGAAGGGGACGCCAGGGCCTACGGACGTCTACAGGACTACCTTGGGTCTCCTATGGACTGAAGGCAGCAACCTCGAACTCGTGCCATCAACTAGCTCTGTAATCTGCACAGGAAATGCAGATTGTAGTATCAGTAAAATTGACCCCATCTACTGGTAAGTGCCGAGCCTAACCTCGACGAAGTAGCGACGAGGCTACGATAACCTCGATGAAGTAGCGAGGAGGTTACGATGGGGCATATCAATATATATATATATATATATATATATATATATATATATATATATATATATATATATAACCTAAAACAATTTATAATAAACAGAAAGGATGTACAGCATGAAAAGTAACCGGAACTTGAATTAAAGGAACACATAACCCAGCCATTCTACTAGTATTCAGCTATAACCAATCCATAGGGAATTTCAATATCTCAACAATAAGCCTCAACAGATATGAATGCCAAAAACAATAACTAATGCGGCGTGCATCCTGATCCCACCATATGAACGATAACAGTATCAATATTCTCCCTTATTCCTCTATGTTGCGGTGCGTAACCCGATCCCACTTGTCCTTCCTTATTACTCCTCAACACATATCACCCTTATTCCTCCTGTTGCGGCGCGCAACCCGATCCCACCTGTCCACCCTTATTACTCCTTGTTGCAGCGTGCAACCCGATCCCAGCATATGTATATATATCAACACCAATCACAAAGAATAAAGATAAGGTCTTTCACAAGCTAACTCACTTTCCCCACATTACCTACACTTTAAGCCACATAATGGAATGTTACTATGATTATGAACTTCACCATTTAAAACTACTCAGCGAGACCAACCAAGATACACCATAAGGCACCAATAAGCCAATATAAACCAAAAGGGATAATGAAACGAAACCATGGAGCAATTAATACTTCAATAATGTGGACAACAGTTAATATGAAGCAATTAGACATGGAAACATTTAGGAGCAAGTAGCAATTAAAGCATGATAGCAATATAAAGGGGGACGGGAAAGGGAACAAGCCAAAAATGGTAATTTGGTGGCGCATAGGTACTCGTCACCACACCTATACGCCACACACATGGAATTTCACATAGCACATTAGCCGGGGATCCCTAGTCCCTCAAGTCAAGGTTAGACCAAACACTTACCTCAAGCCAACGGGTAATTCAACACTCGACCACCGCTTTACCTCTCGATTCCACCACCAATTCACTCGTATCTAGCCATAGTTGATTTAATAACATCAATAAATGCTAAATAAACCAATTCTAATGCATGAATATAAATTTCCCAATGTTTTCCCCAAAAAGTCAAAAACCGACCCGGGCCCGCTTGGTCAAAACTCAAAGTTGGAACCAAAACCCGATTACCCATTCACCCACGAACTCAAATATGCAATTGTTTTTGAAATCCGACCTCAATTTGAGGTCCAAATCCCCAAAATTCGAAAATCCTAATTTCTACCCAAGAACACCCAATTTCCCAAGAAAAACCCTAGATTTTGAAGTGAAATCATGTAAAAAGATGAATTCGATTGAAGAATATGAGTTAGAAATCACTTACCTATGATTTGGAGAAGTTTGGGTCTTTGAAAAATCGCACAGGGATGTTTAGGGTTTGAGAGAATTGAAAAATGGTGAAAATCCCGTCTGAAATCTCACTTAACGGGCTGTAGTCATCGCAATTGCGATCAGGGGTTCGCAATTGCGAACCCTGTGAATTTCTGCTGCCTTCGCATTTGCGACCAGTCCCCTCCCAGCTTATACTTCGCAAGCGAAGACTGTTGGCCCAGCTACTCTTCGCAATTGCGATGAGTTACTCGAAATTGCCACACTGACAGGCCTCGCAATTGCGAACTCTGGTCTCGCAGTTGCGAGATCAGAGGCCAACACCAGAACTGAAACCTGCAACAATTTTTCCCAAGTCCAAAACACCTCGTGGCCTATCCAAATCTCACCCGATCCCTCGGGGCTCCAAACCAAACATGCACACAAGTAAAAAAACATCATACGAACTTGTTCGTGCAATCAAATCGCAAAAATAACATCTTAAACAATGAATTTAACACCAAAACTCATGAATTTCACAAGATGGTTCAAATTTCAATTTTCTCAACCGAGGGTCCGATTTATATAAAATCACTTCCATTTTTCACCAAATTTCACAGTTACGACTTAAATACTATAACAAACCTATACCGGACTCCGGAACCAAAATACGGGCCCGATACCAACGAGATTACACACTATTCATTTCTACAAATGCTTATATTTTCCAGCAAACAATTTTCTTCAAAAATTCATTCCTCGGGGTAGGGACCTCGGAATTCGATTCCGGGCATATGCCCAAGTCCCATATTTTACTACGGACCCTACAGGACCTTCGAAACACAGGTCCGGGTCCGTTTACCCAAAATGTTGACCGAAGTCAACTTAGTTCCATTTTATAGGCAAAATTTAGCATTTTTCTCAAATTTTCACATAAAGGCTTTCCGAATATACGCCCGGACCATGCACGCAAATTGAGGAGAGACAAAAGGAGGTATTCAAGGCCTCAGAACACGGAAACGGGCTCTAAAACAAAAGATGATCTTTTGGATCATTGTCGCGCCCCCTTTTTCCTCCGCGGAAATTGGGTTTATGATATTTGGGAAGACAACTCGTAATTGGGTTTAATGGAATTGAAGAGTCGCCACCTAATGATTTAAGTGCATTAGGAAACTTTTTAGAAGAGCTTGATTTTGGATAACCAGAGATAGGGTAAGGGCTTGAAATTATTCCAAGGGGAAGGTGTTAGGCACCCCTCAGAATCCACTAGTGTGGTTCCGGCCAAGCTATTGTTGTGACTTAAAGTACAGATAACATATGGACAAGTAGGACTTCAAATAAGAGGGGATTTTTCACATAAATATATTTGGAAATCATTAAAGAGAGTTGATTTTCTTAAAAGAAACGTTTTAAAAGATTTAAAAGAAACAAAGGGAAGGGGGTCCTAGGTTTATTAATAATATGGATCACCCCACACAACATCCTGTAATCACTCTTACGCGTGATGTTATCGCGTGGTCATCATATCCATATCTACCCTTTCTCACTCCTTTAAGGTATTAAAGTGCGGAATGGTCTCGTTTACTTATTGCATGCTATTACCCGCCCCAATCCTATCAGTCCCGGAGGTACTTGGGACTACTAATCCTAAAGGGAGGAGGTGTTGGGCTTATTTGTAGTTTCAAAAGGTAAAAATACTAAGGCGACAAACAAAACACATATAGCAAGTTTGGGGAAGCATATAAACAAATAAAAGGCTCAGACAGACCTCCTTTAAACCAAAGAAAGCACATAGTTTAGCATGTCTTGCACGTACTGTTTAAGGGTCTGATTAAAACTTAAAAGCTGGGGCAGGCTGATTTATCACATATTTCCAGATAAGAAGTCCGAATTAGGCTTGCCTGCTGGTCGTAATTGATAAAGACTGATGCAGTTTAAAAAACTTTACCCTAAGGCTTGACTAGGTGTGGGACCAAAGCTCCTATAGACATGATATCTACTGATTTCAGAAAAGACTGAAATAGATTGAATACATACTGATTAAGAGGGGTTACCAGATTATTAAAGAAAAGCAAACTTTAGCAAAGGTTACAGGTTCTGCAAGCATTATTACTGGTTTTAGACTCATAAGCGAGTGGAAACGTTTCAGACTTGGTTGATAGTTCCTATAGACATGCTTTCTATGCGTTGTTGATTTTAAACACTTTAATAGATATGAAAAACGCAGAAAACCTACAACATGATATCTAGGTGTTACATTTTATTACGAACATGACATCTCATTACATTTTTTGGTTATTAGGACCTATAGACAAGTTTGCCTAGTGAAAAGCAGGTATACAAGAATCAGAAGGGACCTATAGGCATATTTTCTACATGCGTGTGCAGAAGCTATAGACATAATATCTACATGAAAGTGCAGGATCCCTATAGTCATGACATCTAAATGAGAATACTAAAGTTCTTATAGACATGGTAACTAAATAAGAATGTAGAAGTCCTTATAGACATGGTAACTAAATGAGAATGCAGAAATGCTTATAGGCATGGTAGCTATATGAAAAATGCAGAAATCTTATAGGCGTGGTAGCTATATGAAAATGCTAAATTAGATATTCCTATAGGCAAGTTATCTATATGAAAAATGCTGAAATTAGAGATTCCTATAGGCAAGTAATATACCCTTTTTACATGCATGGTTACCCCTCCCTTTTCACTAACCATCCCCGAAAGTTTATTACAAAGTTATTACCGTCTAAAGAATATAAAGAAAATACATCAGAAATTGAAAACTACAACCAAGGAGAGCCTGATTCAGACTTCCTGTCTGAAGTATGAAGTAAACCAACTCCAAAGATCAGATTTCAAAGCCTTTCTCTCATTTGGGGGTGTGTCAGAGTTCCCTAAGAGCCTCACATGAACTCCGGGCAGTGCTTACACCGCAAATACATTACCAGACTAGGACATAGTGCAGTGTGGAAGAGCCAGCCCTCAAAGTGTCCAAGTTCAGAGGGAACTCAAGGTCCCAAGGCAAGGCTCACAAGAGGGGGGCAGAACTTAGGAACTAAGAGAGAGAGTGCAAGCGCAGAATTCTGAAAGGGGAAAAAGGGGAAGGGAAACAGTACATATAAGGATATAGGGAATGTGGAGTTGCAAGAGGTAAAGAGCAGGCTAGTGGGCATAACCCAACAATGGGAGATGCTGGCACACCCATAAGCCTACTGGAACACATTGTTTAGAGGTCAGGATCCCCTAGGGAATCAAGTTTAATCCATAGACAATAACTTGCATATTGCCATGTTTTAAACTGTAACTCAAAGCACATAAAGGGAATAGGGAGGAGGGGTACATAACAGAAACAAGCAAAA
>NC_031991.1:50338374-50357308 GCF_001879085.1 Nicotiana attenuata
AAAAGAGAGAATAGTGGTTTGCTTGAAACTAGGGTTTAATTGTCGGCAAACCCCTAAGATTCTGTTCGGATTGACTATCGAGTCTTGAATTGAGTTTCGACGATCGGCTTCTTTCGTTTTCAATAAATGGCCGTACACCACCTTTTGCTAACTCTTCATACTGGATTTCACTATCTGATTTTACAAGATGACACATACACGTCTCTTTCATGGGCTTAACGTGTTTTATGCCTCCCTTAATATACTGATGAAACTTCCCCTCTAGCATTTTAATCGTAATTAGTCCATGACTCCCCTCCTGCAATATGAGGTTCTAATTGATTGTCCCTTCCAATGTTTGCTAATTTCCTTTAAAGTTAAAAAAACTTTCTCCGTCGTTTTGACCTGTTCAATCAGATAACAAATCTCTGACCTCTGATTTCTTGTTATTAATTGATTCTCTTTCCTTAATTGCACAACCCGAGTATTATCCAAAAATTTTGTTTCTACAATAAACTCTATAGTATCAAGCCCTAATTGCTACTTGCACCAAAGAATTTGATTATCTTCTTTCTAATTGTTTAATAACCCCGATTGAACCTGACGAATACCCTTAATATACAAGGAGTTCTTGTGCAATTGCATTGACAATCAGTTCTTCAATTATTTTCTTACCTTATTCCCCATGACTTTACACTATAAGAGCAGGAAGCGACTCGCTCAACACCACACACACGAGTAACAATCCCCCAACTCTCACAATTCACAATCTGCTTCTGAACTCTTACTCTCTTTCTACGTCTGCAACTGTGGCTTCAAGACTACTGCATTTTCTCTATTTTTTCTTTGAAACTGTTATGTCCTTAAATTTAACTTTCAGCACACCAACAACTGTGGTGTCACTACAGCTTCTACATCTATGCTACTTATTACTTCTGCAGATTTAAATACTTCAAACTAGCATGTTTTTGTTTATTTTTCTGCCCCAGTTTGGTGGCTGGGCATCATATTACCAGACATTAATAAGAATTTGAAAGCTAAAACTTGAATTGTACTCCCTCTGTTATTCAGGCGGGGTCCTGACTGCTAAAACTTGAATGTATTCCTCTGTTCTCCAGGCGGGCTCCTGACTTCAACAAAAATAGACAAAACAAAGAAAATTTTCTGCCCCAGTTTTAATCAAAGAAAAATCTTGTCAGTTTAAAAATGGTGGTTAGTTGATGACATTCTTGCTGAAGATGTCCCCGCTACTGTGTTTTGCTTTGACATGCTTCCCGAACTGGCCCTGAACCACTTGACTTTCTGACTAACTTTCAAACCCCATGACATTCGATGACCCGAGTGTTTTATACCCAGACTGTTGTTTCACATCTCTAACCCTTTTTATCTGAAACTTTGCATCTCCCATAAAAATTACCTAACCAATCCACCGAAGAAACTTCCGGTGACCCCTTGTATCTTACTTTGTGTTATGCCACCTTTGGTACGTTCTGGCCCCACTGTGCTTTACAATTGGGAAACTAGTAGTGAGCCTTGACATCCTTTCTTCTTTGTTTTGAACAAGACTGACATCGAAACATCTTAAAGAACAAACCCCAAAAGGAATGAAATGCAATGACCTTGAAAGTTAAGGATAAAGAGTAATCAAAACCGGACGACTTACAAAAGGGAAAGAAAAGGAAAAGAAACTTATCTGAGTGGAACAGCTGGTACCATTGATCATGACATGCATTTCGGACTAATCGGCCCAATCCGTCCGACCAATCAACTTTCAATTGCCATGCTTTGTTGCCCCTGAATTCCATAACCTGATTTCTTCAACCAAACCCTGACCTTATTCATCCTGCGGTGCCCTGAACAGTTTTCACCCACTAACCTCTTTCATTTGTTCACCTGAAAACTCACTTTCGCCTTAAGGTGCCCGCGAGGGTTTTCACCAATAAGACTCTCTCATTTTTGATCTCTCTCAACTTACTTTCGCCTTACAGTGCCCGTGAGGGTTTTCACCAATAAGACTCTCTCATTTTCATTATTTCTCTCAGCTCGCGTCGCCTTACGATGCCTGTGAGGGTTTTCACCAATAAGACTCTCTCATTTTCATCATTTTTCTTGCTTGGACCAGAGTGTTGCCCTTGGTATAATTCACCTCTACCTGCTCGACTCGCATTTCTCGAAGACTGATCAGAAGGTCTTTCTTTGGACTGTAATGTGGCTTTTGGATAGGGTTAGAAAGAAAGGGTACTACAGGCTCAAAACAATTCAGCTGGGTTTAAAATTACAACTTCCGGAATCAGATTTCTCACAAGAGCCGCAACTTCTGCCCCAATTTCTTGCTTGGGGGCTTTTGGATTTTTATTATGACGGGACCGAACCGTGAGGCTTCCTACGTACCCTTAGAAGGAATCAGGTCGAATGTAGTTCATGTCATAGAAATTACTTTGTTGTCGTGACTTCTCTTTTCTCTCTTTTTCCTTCTTCTTCTTTTTTCTTTTCTTTTCTTTCTTCCTTTTCTCTTTTGTTGTTTCTTCTTTCCCTTTCTTTCTCTTTCTTCTCTTTTTTTTTTTTTTCTTTTCTTCTTTTTTTCTTTTCTTCTTCCTTTTTCCTTCTCTCTCTTTTCATTCTTTTCTTTTCTCTTTCCTTTTACTTATCTTTCACGCTTGTGTTTCTGATCTTTACTACTGATTCAGAAAGAGGTGTATGAAAGAAAATAAGTAAGGCTCAAAGAGGGGTAACAAAGGATAAAGTATTTAGATAGCAGAACAAAATGCCTTCTTCATTCTAATCTTCAAAACATGCCAAGTACAAACAAATACAATTAAAACAAAGAAGATCATACATAATATCTCTTGACCGCATCGGAATTGATAGCCATTTCAACAAACTTGCCTTCTATGTTTGTCAATATAAAGCGCCATTGGACAACCTCTCGTCACGATGAACGGCCCCTGCCAATTTGGGGCGAACTTGCCTTTGGCCTCAGACTGATGTGGAAGAATACGCCTCAATACTTGCTGACCCACTTCGAACTTTCATGGGCGCACCTTCTTATTATATGCTCTCGCCATTCTCTGTTGATACAATTGGCCATGACATACTACTGCCAATCTTTTCTCATCAATCAAACCCAACTGCTCCAAGCGGGCTTTGACCCATTCATCATCATCAATTTCAGCTTCTGCGACAATTCGAAGGGATGGGATTTCCACTTCTGCGGGTATCACTGCCTCGGTGCCATACACCAACAAATAAGGGGTCGCCCCTACTGAAGTACAAATAGTAGTGCGATAACCCAACAATGCAAAAGGCAACTTTTCATGCCACTGTCTAGAACCCTCCACCATTTTCCGCAGTATCTTCTTTATATTCTTGTTGGCAGCCTCAACTGCTCCGTTTGCCTTGGGGCGGTAAAGGGTGGAATTGCGATGTGTAATCTTGAATTGCTGACATACCTCTTTTATCAGATGGCTATTAAGATTAGCCCTATTGTCTGTAATGATCACCTTTGGTATCCCAAACCGACAGATAATGTTTGAGTGCACAAAATAAACCACCACTTTCTTGGTCACAGACTTGAACATTTTAGCCTCAACCCACTTGGTGAAATAGTCAATAGCCACCAGAATAAACCTGTTCCCATTTGATGTTGCTGGCTCAATGACATCCATGCCCCACGCAACAAAAGGCCATGGTGCAGACATTGTGTGCAATTCTGATGGTGGAGAATGAATCAAATCTCCATGCACTTGACACTAATGACATCTACGCACAAAACTGATGCAATCCCGCTCCATAGTAAGCCAATAATAACCCGCTCGGAGAATCTTCTTTGCCAATACGTACCCACTCATATGCGGTCCACAAACTCCCGAATGTACTTCGGCCATAATAGTTGTGGCCTGTTTAGCATCTATGCTTCTCAACAACCCAAGATTTGGAGTTCTTTTGTATAATACCCCTCCACTGAAGAAAACTCCACTTGCCAAACATCGAATTGCTCTCTTTTGATCCCCTGTGGCTTGTACTGGATACACTCCCATTCTGAGGTATTCTTTGACATCATGGAACCAGGGCTCACCATCAAGTTCTTCCTCCACCATATTACAGTAGGCATGTTGATGGCGGACCTGAATCTGCAAAGGGTCCACATAGGCTTTATTTGGATGATGCAACATTGATGCCAACATAGCCAAAGCATCGGCCACTTCTTTATGAATCCTTGGAATATGCCTGAATTCTATTGATTGGAACCGTTGACAAAGATCATGCAAACATTGTCGGTACTGTATAAGCTTCAAATCTCGTGTGTCCCATTCTCCTTGAATCTGGTGTACCAGAAGGTTCGAGTCACCCATGACCAAGACTTCCTGGACACCCATATCCAAAGCTAACCTCAAACCCAAGATGCATGCCTCATACTCGGCCATGTTATTAGTGCAATAGAAACGAAGCTGAGCCGTAACAGGGTAGTGCTGCCCTGTTTCAGAAATAAGTACCGCTCCTATCCCAACGCCTTTCATATTGGCAGCCCCATCAAAGAAAAGTTTCCATCCCGGCTTCTCAACTTGTTCCAACTCATCAACATGCATTACCTCTTCATCAGGGAAGTATGTCTTTAAAGGTTCATATTCTTCATCTACCGGATTCTCAGCCAAGTGGTCCGCCAACGCTTGCGTTTTCATTGAAGTCCAGGTCACATAGACAATGTCGAATTCCATGAGCAAGATTTGCCACTTTGCGAGCCTTCCTGTGGGCATAGGCTTCTGAAAGATGTACTTCAACGGATCCAAACGAGAGATGAGGTAAGTGGTATAAGATGGCAAGTAATGTTTCAACTTCTGTGCTACCCAAGTTAGGGCGCAACACATCCTCTCAAGTTGAGTATACTTAACCTCGTAAGCTGTGAACTTCTCGCTGAGGTAGTATATGGACTACTCTTTCTTGCCGATGATGTCATGCTGACCTAACACACATCCAAACGAATTGTACAAAACCTTCAAATACAGAATCAAAGGCCTCCTGGCTCTGGCGGGACTAACACCGGTGGGTTTGACAAATACCCCTTTATCTTATCAAAAGCCTCTTGACATTCGTCGTCCACTCGACTGCAGCATCCTTCTTTAATAGCTTGAAGATAGGCTCGCACGTTGTCGTAAGCTGAGCGATGAACCTACTGATATAATTCAATCTCCCTAACAGACTCATCACCTCAGTTTTGTTCTTCGGAAGTGGCAATTCTTGGATGGCTTTTATTTTTGATGGGTCTAATTCAATACCTCACCGGCTGACTATAAATCCCAATAATTTCCAGAGGGAACATCTAAAGCGCATTTCGCAGGGTTGAGCTTGAGATTGTACCTGCGAAGCCTTTGGAAGAACTTTATCAGATCCCTGACGTGGTCGAACTGCTTCCTGGTCTTTACAATTACATCATCCACATATACTTCGATCTCCCTGTGTGTCATGTCATGGAATATGGTTGTCATTGCTCTCATGTAGGTTGCCCCAGCATTTTTCAAACCAAATGGCATGACCCTGTAGCAGTATGTTCCCCATGGCGTGATGAATGCTGTCTTTTCTGTATCTTCCTCATCCATTAAGATCTAGTGATAGCCCGCATAACAGTCCACAACAGAACCAATCTCATGTTTGGCACAATTATCGATCAATATGTGGATGTTTGGTAATGGGAAATTATCCTTCGGGATACCCTTGTTGAGATCACAGTAATCAACGCACACCCTGGTCTTTCCATCCTTCTTTAGTACAGGCACGACATTGGCTAACCAGGTGAGACACCGTGTGACCCTAATGACTTTTACGTCAAATTGCCTGGTGACCTCTTCTTTGATTTTCACACTCATATCAGTTTTAAATTTCCTCAGCTTCTGCTTAACAGGGGAAAATGTCGGGTCAGTGGGTAATTTGTGAACCACCAAGTCAGTGCTTAGACCCGGCATGTCGTCATATGACCATGCAAAAACATCTTTGTACTCAAACAATACTTGAATTATCTCTCTCTGAGCTGTGGTTCAAGATGGACACTTATTTTAGTTTCCCGGACATTATCCTGGTCCCCTAAGTTGATTGCTTCTGTATCATTCAGGTTAGGTTTGAGTTTTTCTTCAAAATGGCTTAATTCTTTACTGATTTCCTCAAAGGCTTCCTCATCATCATATTCCACTTCATCATCACACTCAATTTCTTGTATTATTATTTCAGAATTAGATTGGCATTTAAGACTGGGCCGGAGATTCCTCATGCATGTCATGTCATTGAAACCAGCATAAAAAGGACTGTACAAGAAAGAAAAGAAAAACAAAAATGAAAACTATCAGGAATAAGAAAAGAAGGGAAATTGCATTTCATTGAAATTTAAAGATAACAAGGTTTAACTCATCCAAACGGACGGAACATGAATCTGAATTACAACCCTGGAAATAATCCTGATTAAATTGAAAGAGAAATCAAAGCCGACTACCAAGACTCCCTCCGAGTAGGAAGAGGAGTAGCTTCCCAATTGTTGATCTTTGCACTGGGCCCCACGAATTGCACATCCGCCTTGCTCGATCCCTCTCCAGCTTCCACCATATTCACCTAGTTGAATAGCTTTTGAAACCTTTCAAGCAACTCTTTATCAGGACCAACCACAGGACCGGTCATTGCTGTTGCTGGACGCTTCTTAGTACTAGGCCTGACAAAGGAATGGGAGAGACGGGGGACAGGCTTTGGAAGAACCCATGCTTTTTTTTTCAACTTTCTAGCTCGCCTTATGTCTGCAGCTGTAGGCTTGAACCCCAAAACAAAAGTATCCAAGTTTTTGGGAAGAGACACCGGCTGTACGATACCTTGCAGAGACGCACCCAAACCCTTGCCAGGTACGAAGCCATTCTTCAACATCTCAGAAGCCACCATGACTGATGCAGCTGCGACTTTCGGAACTGGAACACACTCCCCTTCTAGGATCTTTTCAAATGATATTGCATCAAAAACCTGGTAGACCCACGGCCCCTTGTCGTCTTCAACTTCGATGAAGGGTATAATGGAATCATTCTGGGCACACAAACCATCCTCGACGTGCACTACAATTTCCTGTCTGTCCCATTCAAATTTAACCATCTGGTGCAGGGTAGATGGCACTGCCTTGGCTGCATGAATCCAGGGTCGGCCTAGCAAAAGATTGTGAGAAACTGCCACATCGAGCACCTGGAATTCCATAGTAAATTCAACTGGCCCTATTGTCAGCTCCAGCACTATGTCTCCGACTGAATCTTTCCCTCCACCGTCGAACCCCCGAATGCAAATACTGTTCTTGTGAATTCTTTCATTGTCCACTTTCAATTTGTCTAGGGTGGAAAGAGGGCAAATGTTGGCGCTGGACCCATTATCAATTAGTACCCGGGTAACCACGGAATCTTCACACTTTACCGTAAGGTAAAGGGCTCTGTTATGCTCAGTACCCTCCATGGGCAATTCATCATAAGAAAAAGTGACTCTGTTCACCTCAAAAATCTTGTTTGATATCTTTTCCAGATGGTTTATAGAGATCTTGTCCGGAACGTGGGCCTCATTCAAGATTTTCATCAACGCCCGGCGATGCTCGTCCGCATGGATTAACAATGAAAGCAATGAAATTTGGGCAGGGGTCTTCCTCAACTGCTCTACAATAGAATAGTCCTACATTTTCATCTTCCTCAAGAACTCCTCTGCTTCTTCTTCGGTTACAGCTTTCTTCACTAACACTGGGTTATCTTTGGCGGTTTTGGCTTTTCTTAGCTCCTCGGGGGCAAAGCATCTCCCCGAGCGGGTCAGACCATGGGTCTAACAGACATCTTCTTTAACCTCTTTCCCTTTGTAAAGCACTGTCATTCGGCCATAATTCTAAGGGAGCCTTGCTGTTGACTATTGGTAGCTGAGTCACTGGTTTGATAATAACAGGCTCTGTGCGAGCACCTTCCACAACTACGACGGGCTTGTTGGCTGCCCCTAGCGCTACCACCTTTGCTTTTTCTTGTTTCACTACAACCTTGCTAGAGGACTCCTTCTGAACCACTACAACTGGTTTACTATCTGTCTCTTTCAACTTGATCAACGACTTCCCACTAGTTGACTTCTGACTTGGCCTGACTTCACTGGATCTGATCATCATTACAGTCTGCGATGGCTTTTTAGGCTCCGTCTCCTTTTGCACTATCTCAATCATATTGGTCTCATGATGGGCCGGGAGCGGATTCTGGTTGATGTTGGGCGTTTTTGGGGCTTGAACCTCGATCCGACGGGTATCAATGAGCTCTTGAATAGCTGTTTTCAATTTCCAGCATTTCTCTGTGTCATGCCCCGGGGCCCCTGAACAATATTCATAACTCACCGAGTGGTCAAGATTTCTCGAAGGGGGGTTTGGCAGCTTAGGCTCAATTGGATCCAACATACCCAACTGTCTCAACCTGTGGAATAGACTAGTATATGATTCTCCTAGTGGAGTGAAAGTCTTCTGCTTCTGCAACCTCTCATTCTTGAAGGTTTGATTTGGTCGGAAACCTATTCCAGGGGAATTTCTGTAGGCTCTTGGGGGTAGATAGGTATTTTTGGGAGTTGGGTAAGTATTCTGTGGGGTTGGCGCACGCCATTGTGTGTGGGCTGGGGGTTGAGTGTATGTCTGAGCATGATGGACAGAGAAGTGGGGATCTGGAGGTGGGTAGTAGTGTTGTGGTGAGCTATATGGAGTGTGAGGGTAAGTTTGGGGGTAGGGTCGAGGCTGGTTATAGTAAGGTGATGGGCCCCTGGACCAAGCTCTTGACTCAATTACTGCAACGTCCTCTTTCTTCTTTTTTCCCAATACACCCCAGTGCCGTTTTGAATAGCCTGGGTGGTCACCTTGATTGCTGAATAACTCATGATTTTGTTAGATTTAAGTCCTTCCTCTACCATGCTTCCCATTTTCACCACTTCATTAAAGGATTTCCCTACTGCCGACACCAAGTGACCGAAATAAGTGGGCTCTAAGGCCTGCAAGAAGTAATCAACCATTTCACTCTCTTTCATCGGAGGGTCAACCCTCGCTGCTTGCTCTCTCCAACGGAAGCCGTATTCTCTAAAGCTCTCCCCTGGCTTCTTCTCAATCTTGGTCAATGACAAGCGGTATGGAACAATTTCAAGATTGTACTGAAAATGGCATCCATTTCACTCTCTTTCATCGGAGGGTCAACCCTCGCTGCTTGCTCTCTCCAACGGAAGCCGTATTCTCTAAAGCTCTCCCCTGGCTTCTTCTCAATCTTGGTCAATGACAAACGGTCTGGAACAATTTCAAGATTGTACTGAAAATGGCATGCGAAGGCTTGGGCCAGATTGTCCCATGTGTACCACCGACCACGATCTTGCCGGGTGTACCATTCCAAAGCTGAGCCACTTAAACTTTGACTGAAGTACGCCATTAGTAGTTCATCTTTCCCGCCTGCTCCTCTCATCTTGCTACAAAAACCTCTCAGGTGTGCCACTGGATCACCATGCCCGTCGTATAACAAACTTAGGCATCTTAAATCCTGCTGGTAGTTGGACATCTGGGAACAGACACAGGTCCTTGTATGCCACGCTCACTTGTCCACCGAGCCCCTGCATATTCCTGAAAGATCGCTCCAAGCTTTTGACTTTCCTAAACATCTCCTCCTACTCAGGATTCTTAGGAGGCTTCTCAGTTTCCGCCGAGAGATCAAAATGAGGAGTGTAGAAATAGGGTTCTGGAGCTTTGAAAGTGGGCTCCGGGGGGTAATATTGGTTATCGTGAGCTTGGAACAAAGGCTCGCTGGAGGATCTGTGGAGTGTAGCGGGAGGGGGTGCCACGAAGACAGGAGTGGCTGGTGGAGGAGGGTACGGAACTGGTTTGGTTGGTAGAGCTGGTGGTGTTTGGGAAGTTGTGCTCTGGTAGTGTTGGTAAATGGGAAAGCCCGGGGATGAATTGGTGGCAGGATGATCCTGTGACTGAGCCAATGGCGGGATGAAGGCAGGGTTGGCAGGGTAAGCTGGTGGTGCTTGCCCTTTTGCCCAGGCCTGGTACATTTCGGCCATCTGCTGCTTCAACTTGTACATCTCTTCTTTCATCGTATTGATATCCAACTCTTCCCCCTCTCTCGAAGGATCGATGACACTCGCATCAAGTCCCTGGTTGGCCATGAGCACTTTGTTTTTGGAACGGGTGTTGTATGGGTGAGTTGCCAGAATGTCATACAAACTAACCACCTGCCTGTTACTTGATGACAACAACAAACTTGTTAGCGATCAGGGTTTAACAGATAGGCAACCACACATTATGAATGCACCTAAACAGTGAACCATTTCTATTATGCATTTGATCGGTTGCTTGCATCATCCCGGCTTTTCCTTGTTTCTATTTGCAACTTCCCTTTTCTCTTTTTTTCTTCATTCTTGCCTTTCTTTGCTTGACTTCTCTTTGTTTTTATTCACTCATTTCCCTCTCTTGTTTTGCCATTGTTTCCTTCTCACGATTTTTAATTTTCTCTCTTTTTCTTTTCTTTTTCCTTTCTCTCTTGTTTTTCCTCTCTTTTTCCTTCTTCTTTTCTCTTCTTTTTCTTTCTTTTCCTTCTTTTGGTTATGGTCGAATCCTATGGAGATTGCCTACGTATCATGACCCCGCATGAATCAGACCGAGCGTAGTTCTGGAGGATAGAAATAAATAATAAAATATTTTGGGATTTTCAAATAAAAATAAAATATTTTGATTACAATGACTCATCCTACTGAGTTTTTAATAGGCTCAAAAAAAGAAACTAACAGGGGGAAAATCAAGACTCGTTTTGACTCAAAAGGTTATCACTATTTTTTCAAAATTTTCATAAAAATATCCGGCTTTGCCAATACGGCCTTTCAGCACCTCGAGGAACAAGATTTTAAGGCTGTGTTCGCTAACCGGCCAAAAAATTTAAAAATGACCAAAGGTGGCTGTTCTTGCAAAAACAGCCTTTCGGCGCCCTTTTAGGGACATTTGGCTATTTTTGACAAGAATGGCATCACCTTACTTATTTACCATAAAATTTTATTCTTTTTGGGCCAGTTTTGCAAAAGGGAAGTTGGACCCGATGAGGGTTGCCTACGTATCCCACGCCCTGTGGGAATCAACTGGCGTAGTTCGGGCAGATTTGACAAAACCAACTATTTTCAAAAATCCGGCAGAGTTTCAGTACTATTTGTATATTGGTTTTTCAAAACAGGTGACTACCCTCACTTAACCCTGGCGTCGCTATTTTCTTTTCAACTCTCTCCCATTATTTACAAGCCGGTCAACATGCAAGTCCGAAGCAAATAAATGCACAAGTAGCACGTAAGATGTATCAGGATGGTCTTTTCATTACAGGTCACCTGTCCTAGACGGACCCAACCCCTGTGTTGAGTCCCCTAAGTCAAATGCACATAATGCAAACAAACGTTCCTACTAGGGATCCGGCATGAGGTTTTGTTATTCTAGGTTTAAAACCTGGGTTTATTGTTCTAGACCTGGCTTACCCGAGCGGACAACTCGAGCCGGGGGGGAGGCAGCGTACCGGGGATACAGAAGCTCCGCCGGCTTAGCAACTTGTCCGAACCTCGTTCTAAATGGGATAAGACTCTAAACAGAAGAGAAGTCACACGAAGTGCACCCTTCTCCATGATGTAGAAGACTCAGAGAGAGGAAAGGTTTCGTAGCAGTTTATATATACAATTCACCAAATATCAAAGCGGTAAAGCATTTAGCACATTTAGCATGAAACATGTAGAAAAATCAGATAAAACCAAATATAACAATTATTCTAAGCTCGAGTTCTGAACCCTAAGCCAAAAGTTCTGGGTTCTTTCCCCAGCAGAGTCGCCAGAGCTGTCACACCTCCTTTTTTACTACACCCCCGGAAAGGGTATAAGGGGAGTTTCCAATTAAAGGACAATCGAAATGGGATTTATTTATTAAAAGATTCAGAGTCTCCACTTGGGAGATTTATGGTGTCCCAAGTCACCGGTTTAAAATCCCGAATCGAGGAAAAGAATGACTCTGTTTAACAGTCCGCGAACCAGAAATCCGAGTAAGGAATTCTGTTAACCCGGGAGAAGGTGTTAGGCATTCCCGAGTTCCGTGGTTCTAGCATGGTTGCTCAACTGTTATAATTGGCTTAATTACCTGATTTTAGAACATTTTGAACCTATGTGCAAATTTTAACTTTTAACCGCTTTTATTCGTTTTAAAGAAGATTGAACGTCGTTTAAAACATGTCTTTGGATCGCGCCACATGAAATGCACCCGCAACCCTAAACACATTTTATTCAACGTTTTAAGATTTGATTTGGGTCACATGAAATGCACACCCGAGTTTAGGAAGGTAATATTATTAAAATATGCGCCTAAAGCAACTACGCGTTTTTGACTTTGCGAGGGCCATGGAAATTTGCTAAACGGCACGCCTCGAATTCTAAAATTAAAAGAAATATTCACGAGGGCCAGGAATTTGAGATTTTGTTTGGCTTGGCGTGCCTCAATTTATTTTAGCTTAAAAGGTTTCGGAACTAATTTATGAGGGCCATACACTACGAGTTATCTAATTATGGCTCTCGTCAAATTCATTTAAAGGACTTAATTGACTAACACTAAGTATTGTTATAAGGTTCCCTATGGTCATTTACTTAATAATCAAAACCACAGATGGGATCCCACGTGAAGTCTAAAACTAGGCCAGCTAGCGATAGAACTGGACATTTCATGAGTCGAAATTGCGGCCCAAATCATATTCAAAGAAGCTATCAAGCTTGGGCCGAGAAATGAGCCCAAATCGAAACAAGCAGGTTCAGCAAAGGGTAAGGTCCCTAGTTCGAATCCACAGGTCACCACACGAGGTTGATTTTTTGCATTTCAATTCTTTTAAACTAATCAAAACGAAAAGGCAGCAATAGTCATGAACATTCAAAGCACTTTAAAGAACTATACACGCCACTGTCAGAACATTCCAAATGAGTCACGTGACAAGAATAGATCGAGGATCCTATTTCAAATTCCTATTTAATAAAATTACACGACCTTAAACTTTTCTGGAAAGACAAACGCAGGCATTAAATCAAAACTCCTGAACTTTTCAATTTGTTTTTTTAAAACTCAAGTTACATTCACAATCCCTTAAACACTTCAGAACCCATGTGTGAAAACAAGCAACCAAACTAACATGTTACTAAAATCAATAAACCAGAATCCATTTGCACATAAGTGAATCTGAATAAATGATGTATGAAAATCAAAGTCGATCCAAGCTTAAGAGCCCTGATAAGGTTCAGGTCCAAAATCAGAGAATCATATGTAAACTTGGAGTCCGTACCAATAATAAACTTGATACATTTTATCATTATAAATTTCTCTCCAAGCCTACTTCACATACATGCACACTTTCAACTATAACAACATGTCTTTGTAGTTTTAATTTCATAAATACATCATGGATCTAAAATTAATTAACCTTTCTACTAGCCACAAAACATGGAGAATCGAATAGATGAAGTCAACAGTCCCGACAATATATTTACTACAATTCCGACCTAGGACTCAGAATCCTTAAACATGAATTCACCTTAAACATGCTGAGCAAAAATGAACATAATGAACTGGAAGAAAACCAAAAAGAACATCTACAAGAGAAACAGATTCTTCATTCATCTTCATCACATACACTTCATATGCTGTTTTTTTACATGCCTAAAGTCGAAGGTGTGTACCTGGCAAAATGAAATAAGAAAGGAGGAGAAATTCAGCAATAGACAGTATCAGGAACAATGTTCAGCAGCCAAATCAACCCAGAAATAACCAAGGAAAACCAACTTTACACCAGATTTGAACCAGCAATAGTATCAAATAAAGCTCAGTAATCAGAAACACAACCAAGACCTGGACCAAATACTTGAATACCGAACAACATTCAACTCATTTTCACCCCTAGTTATTCAGGAATTGTTTCGGAAGTGAAAACCTTTAAAGATCACCAAATTTCTCAATGGAACAGTATTTATCTAGCTATTTTCAGCTGTTTTTGATTTTTCAGGATTTCTTAGCTCTTAAAATCTACCCTCAGCTGCAAGTAACTATGCCTTTATAGGCAAGTTACTTGGGCAGCCTTTAGAGTCTAGTTATTTCATTTTTATCATTTTGAGATTTTCCTGTTTGCTACTTAGTCCTCTATTTTTGACTTGTGGATCAAGTTAGTCTGCTATGGCTTCTAGGAAGCTTCTTGGGTGGTTACTTGGGAGATTCTCTCAGTAACTTACCCAATTTACCCCTTGAATGCCCTGTTTTTACATTATACTCAATGGGCTATGGGTCAGATTGACCCTGAGTTGGAAACCTTAGGCAACCAAGCCCAAATTGGACCTAAAGGTAAACACCCCAAGCCCAAAACATATCCAAGCCAAGCTTTTCTGAATGAAACAAACAGGAAGCAGAAAACATGCAAGCAATTTTATCTCTTTTTTTTTTTTTTTCTTATATTCAATTACTGAACTAACATTACTGCATATCGAAATTAACTAATAAGCAAACTAATTAATTAAAAAGGGAAAGCTTCCTAAAACTAATCATATATGTAAAAAGGACAACATAAGAACACTAGGAAAGCAAAGAAATCCAGAAGAAGAAGGAAGAAACAGACGACAATGAATGAAAGAAAAAAAAATAAAGAAAAACTTAACAAAAGAGAAGAGAAGTACCCAAAGTGGCTCGGAAAGGATTTGAATACTTGAAAAACTCCTTTGATTCCTTGACAAGAATAGCCTTCAATTGCATGTTTTCATGTGAAAAAACACAATCAAAGGCCATTATAGCCTAGAAACTTCAGAAAGCTCGTTGGTTTTGAATTTGGAAATGGGGCTCAATTTTCAGATTGGATATTTGAGGAGTTTCAGGGGTGTTCGAAGAAAAATAATCAAGGATTGGGGAAGAGGGGGCCCTGGGGATTCTAGGGTGTTAGTTTGGGGTGATTTGGGAAAGGTTAGGATTTTGGTCTAGTCTTCGATTGAAGATTCGACGAGTTCTACGGTGATTCGAAGAGAACAAACGACGGATTCATCATGAGGGGAGGAAGAGGGTGCTATGGTGTAAATCTGGTGTGGATTGGAGGTGGCGCCGCCACCAATGGCGGTGGGAATCCACCGACGGCTATTAGGGTTTGCAGGTTGGAGTCTCTATGAAAGAGACGATGAGGGGGTGGGGGGGGGGGTAGGGGTTCGGACAATTTTATATGTGGGAGACCCGGCTTCCAACCGTTAGATCTCACAAACCTCGACGGCCAGGATTTGTTTTAAATGATACGGCGTCGTTTCAAAAGGGGGAGACCGGATCGGGTGCTTTACTGGACTGGGCCGGGTTTACATGGGTTTGGGAAGGGGAAATGTTTGGGCTCAGGGGAGTTGAAATAGAGAAGGCCCAAAATCCACATTCCTTTTCTACTTCTTTTCTTTTTAAAGCCATTTCTTTTTTATTTTCCAAAATTCTTTTCTTCTTTTTTTTTCAACAATTAAAAATAACACCTAAATTAATCCCTAAGTCATATCCTACAAATCAAATGATTCACCATAATTAATTAAAACCCAAATTTAAAGGAACAACTACAAAAGTTCAAAATTAAAATTAAAAGTGCAAAAATAACCTATTTTTGTGATTTTCTATTTTTATAAACCAACTAATTTGCTGATTAACCTAAAAATGCAAAATTAGATCTTAAATGCAAATGCCATGTATTTTTTGTATTTTTCATTATTTAAGATAAAATAAACGTGCACACACAAATGCATAAAATGCCATGAAAATCCACAAAAATTGCAAATAATGAAAGAAATTATTTTATTTTGAATTTCTGGGAGTAATTCATATAAGGCAAAAATCACGTGCTCACAAAACCGACGACTGTGACGTGGTTCAGGACATTGCAACCTCTCTTGCTTCGGAATTTTGAGGGTCCTCCTCAAAATTCTGCCCTAGTTTGCTGGGGTGCTGCTTCTGACGGTTGCTTGCGATGATCGGCTGAAGTTACTTCAGAATTTTGAGGGCCCCAGTTTCCAATTGCGGGGGGAATGAAAATTTTATTGAATTGTGACCGAATCCATAAGGCTGCCTATGCATCCCCTCTTAAACGGAAATCAGGTCAGACGTAGTTCAAATTACATCATATAGGAAAGCATAAGATTACACATAGTAACGCTTGACTGCATCTGAATTGATTGGTTTTGGCCAAACTTCTCCGTCCATTTCTGCAAGTATAAGGGCTCCTCCTGTCAGAACCCGATGAACCATGTATGGACCCTGCCAATTGGGAGAGAATTCCCTTTGGCCTCATCTTGATGCGGGAAAATTTTCTTTAACACCAACTGACCCGGTGTGAACCGTCTTGGTTTGACTCTCTTGTTGAAGGCTCCGGACATTCTGTTCTGATAAAGCTGACCATGGCAAGCTGCATTCATTCTTTTTCCATCTATAAGAGCTAGCTGTTCGTAACGACTCTTCACCCATTCTGCGTCGTCGAGCTCAGCTTCTTGTATAATCCTTAAGGAAGGAATTTCTACTTCGGCGGGAATAACTGCCTCTGTACTGTAAACCAGCATATAGGGAGTTGTCCCGGTTGATGTGTGAACTATGGTGCGGTACCCCAATAAAGCAAATGGTAGCTTCTCGTGCCACTGCTTATGCTTCTCTATCATTTTCCTTAGTATCTTCTTGATATTCTCGTTGGCGGCTTCTACGGCTCTATTCATCTGAGGTCTGTAGGCTGTAGAAGTCTTGTGTTTGATCTTGAAGGTTTCACACATGGCCTTCATCAGGTCACTGTTGAGCTTGGAGCCATTATCAGTAATGATTGACTCTGGAATCTCGAATCGACAAACGATGCGGTCGCGGACAAAGTCTGCCACGACTTTCTTGGTTACTGCTTTGTAAGATGCTGCTTCAACCCATTTGGTGAAATAATCGATTGCCACTAGGATAAACCTGTGCCCGTTGGAGGCAGCAGGTTCGATTGGTCCAATAACATCCATTCCCCAAGCGGCGAACGACCATGGTGAGCTTGTTGCATTAAGCTCATTGGGAGGTACCTTTATCATGTATGCATGTACCTGACATCGGTGGCATTTCCTGACATACTGGATGCAATCCGTCTCCATAGTCATCCAAAAGTAACCAGCTTGGAGTATTTTCTTTGCCAAAACAAAGCCGTTCATATGTGGACCGCAGGTCCCAGCATGGACTTCTTCTAGCAGTTTAGATGCTTCTTTTGTGTCGACACACCTTAGTAATCCAAATCCGGAGTCCTCCTATATAGTATTCCTCCGCTGTGAAAGAAATTGTTGGACAATCTTCGAAGTGTGCGCTTCTGAGTAGCGTCAGCAAGTTCTGGGTATTCTCCTTTTGCCAAGTACTCCTTGATATCGTGAAACCAAGGTTTTCCATCCGCTTCTGCTTCGACATGAGCACAGTAAGCTGGCTGATCATGGATCTTTACTGGAATGGGATCAATGAAGTTTTGTCCGAATGTTGTATCATGGATGACAGGGTAGCCAACGCATCGGCGAACTCATTCTGGATTCTGGGAACATGTTGGAATTCTGTCTTTGTGAACCTCTTCCTCAACTCTTGTACATGATGCAGATAAGGGAGTATCTTGGAGTTCTTGGTTGCCCATTCTTCTCGGACCTAGTGTATGAGCAGATCTGAGTCTCCAATTACTAGCAACTCTTAGATGTTCATGTCAATAGCCATCTTGAGCCCTAAGATGCAGTCTTCGTACTCGGCCATATTGTTGGTGCATGGGAACTTGAGATTGGCAGACACCGGATGATGCTGACCGGTTTCTGATACTAGGACTGCTCCTATGCCGACTCCTTTGAAATTTGCTGCTCCATCAAAAAACATTCTCCACCCGTCATAGGATTCTGCAATATCTTCTCCTATGAATGCTACCTCTTCGTCAGGAAAATATGTTTTCAGGGGTTTGTGTTCTCCATCTACGGGGTTTTCCGCAAGGTGATCTGCTAGTGCCTGTCCCTTGACTGCTTTCTGAGTTACGTAGACAATGTCGAATTCACTCAACAGGATCTGCCACTTGGAGAGCTTGCCGGTGGGCATGGGCTTCTGAAAGATGTATTTCAAAGTATCCATCCTTGATATGAGATATGTAGTATAGGCACAGAAGTAGTGCCTCAGCTTCTGGGCTACCCAAGTTAAAGCACAACAAGTGCGTTCTAACAGAGGATACCGGGCGTCATATGGAGTGAACTTTTTGCTGAGGTAGTAAATGGCCTGTTCTTTCTTTCCTGTCTCATCATGCTGCCCCAGGACACAACCGAAGGCACCATCCAACACTGCGATGTAGAGTAATAGAGGTCTACCTGGCTCAGGCGGGAGTAAGACTGGTGGTGTTGCTAGGTATTCCTTGATTCTGTCGAAAGCTTTCTGGCAGTCATCAGTCCATTCGGTGGCGGCATCCTTCTTGAACATCTTGAAGATTGGCTCACAGATAACTGTAGATTGTGCTATGAACCGGCTGATGTAGTTAAGTCTCCCCAAGAAACTCATTACGTCCTTCTTGTTCTTTGGCGGTGGCAATTCTTGAATGGCTTTGATCTTCGAGGGATCCAGTTCTATTCCCCGGTGACTCACAATAAACCCAGGCAATTTTCCAGCTGGAACCCCAAATGCACACTTCGCGAGATTCAGCTTTAGGTTGTACCTTCGCAGTCTATTGAAAAACTTCCTCAAATCTTCCATGTGATCAGTGGCCTTCTTTGACTTAATGATGACGTCGTCTACGTACACCTCAATCTCCTTGTGTATCATATCATGGAAAATGGTAGTCATGGCTCTCATGTAGGTGGCCCCCGCGTTCTTAAGGCCAAATGGCATCATCTTGTAGCAGTACATTCCCCACGGTGTAATGAAAGCCGTTTTCTCAGCATC
>NC_031991.1:50357326-50465122 GCF_001879085.1 Nicotiana attenuata
GGACCTTCGGGAGGTTTCGTACCCCGTCGGGCAGTTTCGACATCGGGCTGTATGCAAAGATCTTCATAGTTTAACCCCTCAATTCCCTTATACCTTTACGCCTTGAATCCTGCTAGTCAACTTTTTAAGCTCTTCGGCCAGATTTCTGATGAGAAAGTCCTTATCATCGGACTCGGGTGTGCTTGAGATGGGCTGGGTGGAGTGTGGCATAGTCTCCATGTAGATGGGGGTATTATGTTGGGTGTGGCAGTGGTCATTTGTGGAGTTCTGGAGTTCTGGGATGAGCAGTGGGGTGTTATTTGAGGTATGGCAAGTATTGCAGTGGTGGTGAGGAATGGGATAATTTTGTTGCTTTGGGATGTTTCGCGGAGGTACAGGATTCTGAGTATTTGGGAAAGTAACCTCTGGAGTGGTGAGGGAAAATGACAGATTTGCCAGATTCCGGACTTGATCAAGTTCTTCCTGAAACTTCAACAGCTTTTGTTCTAGTTGGGATCCATTTTCCTTGGGGACCATAGTACCATGAGCGACCTCTACCCGTTCAGCTGAGTTGTTCGAATCTTCCATTTTTCCTTTGTTTTTGTGTCTGACATGACTGGGAGGAGGAGTAGGTGGAGGGCCCCTGGATCTCGGAAATATGATGATGTTGCCAGAGTTCACGAACTAACCTTTGGGGAGGGGAATAAACAAAAAGTAAAAACAAAAAGGTAACAAGTCAGTAAGGATCATAAGAAAAATGTCACAATATTTAAACACGTAATGCTGAAATATAAAGCGCGCCCTAATTTTGGGGACCTCGTTGTGCCCGAGGTAGGCCTAGCGACAAGTTAATTTGGAGAACTTAGAATGCTAAATGCCTCATTTCATTGATAAAAGGTAGACGAATCCCAAAACGACACTAAATAACAAGAAAATAAAAATCACTAATGGCCATCGGCCTTATTACATAAAGCGGAAATGGAAATTCCTATCTATTTGGTCCCAGAGGAACCTTCCCCAGACTCGGCATTGGTGGCTCCATCGAACAACTCTCCCAGCTCGCGCAGTCCTAGTAGCAGGTAAGCTCTATCTAGATGTCCGCCTTCATTTCCTTCAGCAGTCCGGCAATCTTCGACCCTCTTCAGAAACTTCTTTTCCAACTCTACTATACCTCGCTCCAAATAGACCAATCGTTTGTTGGCATTGATAGCCATATCCTTCCACTCTTCAATTAGTTTTTGATTGGCTTCCTGTATTTCACGGTGCTCATTTTCACATTCTCGAATCCTCTTGCGCAATTGGTTGTACTTGACCTGTGCCTCAGCTTTTTCATCGATGATCCTGTGACCTCGAACAAACCCGGGTTGACCCAGACCATTGTGATTGTCCTCCAGCCAGCCTGAATAGTGTGGGTTACAACCAGCATGGTATCTGTCTGGTTCGATGGTGTCCTTTCCCAAGACAATTTTGTAGTGCCACATATGCTGAGCCTGGCACCTGTACGGACTATCGTCATTCTGGAAGTCCGCCCGGAAGTGACTCATCTTGTCGAACCTTGGTATAACCTGCTTCCTGCTAGCCTGTCTCATAACTCAGAGAGGTACATAAGGGTAGGTCCCCCTCAAACCGATCAGTATCAGAAATGGCGCATCCCTGGATCAAACAATGAATTCTTCAGTAGGGAACCACTCGAACATCCATTGTACCCGGTCTTCCGCCAAATTATCAAAGAGTTCGATCCACTCTCTAGCATTCTCCGGTTGGGGCGAACATGTTGGGCATGCAATTCATTCGCTTTGGGTGATAAAAGGCGATATGATCGTCCCAGTCCCTTCGATGGATTTCCTATCGCTACTCACCCTTTTAGAGATGTTCCATGAGCCAAAGTTGAAGCAGCAGATTACATCCCTTGAAATGTTTGGCTCCCTGTTGACACCTTTCCAGGGCTCGGTATATCTCTGCAATGATCATTGGCACAAGACTGAACGGTTCCTTCCATTAGAGTTTTGGTGACCAAAGCTAGCCTGGTATGGATTCTTGTTTTCTTCATTGGAAATACTATCATCCCCAAGAAACAGAACATGAAGACAAATACCCTTCGGTGAATATGCCCCAATCAGGATAAGTACGGTAGGATTTGCTGTGGCCGTACCTCTCGTACAAATAGTCAAAGGGAATGTATGACTCTTTCAAACATGTCAAGAATGCATTCTTCTTTAGACCCATCATTTTGAGAAAACCTCTACCTTTGCGATTTTTCGGCATTAACAAACCCGGAGTTTCCCACGGTATTCCAGCCAGTCCTCCTATTTCCTCGAGCAGGGGTGTCATCTCAATGTCTCCGAAGCGGAACACAGACCTATCACAATCCCAAAACAGGGTAGCAACTTCTATGATTTTGTTGTTGGGTTGAATTTCCAAGAGAGAAGGTAGGTTTCCCAGGTATTTTCGGACAAGAGTCTGATCGCTGGAATGAAGATCCTTCCACCAGCTTAGCAGTTTGGGGTGGATGTGGGTGACCATGCCGAATCTAGGGACTTCGTGCCTCATATTTCTACAAGACAAAAAGGTTAGGCCCTTACCCCCACCAGACTCAACTATTTAATATCAACAATTGGCATAAAAGCATTTTAGTTCTCCAAATAATTGCACAAAACGTGGTAGTGTCCGTTTGGGTTTTGGGAAAACCCAGTGGACTTTGGACAAGGCTATCTTAAAGAGTCATTATGCGGACAACATAACTGACTCGGCTAGGTTTGACCATGATGCATGAACAATTAAACAGAGTAAGGTTTCTATGGGGTATTAGACTGGTACCCTTGAGCGGACAACTCAAGAGGGAAAGGCGCGGAACCGTCGACTACACCGTTGATCGACTGGTTTTACCGCAAATATGCCTTTGCCGGATTTAGGGTGTAATAATATTGGAAGGGCGCAACCACTCATTATAGGCGTTGCTATGGTATTTTATTTGGCACGAGTGGGATATGATGTTGAAAACATGCAGTTGCAATAATTTAAACAAGTTGTCACATATTTGCACGTTTATAAAACAATAATTACAATAACTTAAAACAGTAATAAAGGGAGGCAGTAAAGGAAAGCAGTAAAAGAAATAAGGGAAAGAAACAAAAAGACAAGTTAGTTTTGTAGTAGAAGAAGGAATTAAATACTTGAAGGCATTAAGCAAATAAAGGCATATAAAGAAGCGTAAAGCCACAATAATAGCCTGAAATGGTAAAAGCCTAATAGAAATTCCCAGCAGAGTCGCCATGCTGTCGCGCCCCCTTTTTCCTCCGCGGAAATCGGGTTTATGACATTTGGGAAGACAACTCGTTCCCTTTTGGGAATTGGGTTTAATGGAATTGAAGAGTCACCACCTAATGATTTAAGTGCATTAGGACACTTTTTAGAAGAGCTTGATTTTGGATAATCGACTTGAAATTATTCCAAGGGGAAGACGTTAGGCACCCCTCAGAATCCACTAGTGTGGTTCCCGGCCAAGCTATTGTTGTGACTTAAGGTACAAATAACATATAGACAAGTAGGACTTCAAATAAGAGGGGATTTTTCACATAAATAAAGTTGGAAAGCATTAAAGAGAGTTGATTTTCTTAAAAGAAACGTTTTAAAAGATTTAAAAGAAACAAATAAACAAAGGAAGGGGGTCCTAGGTTTATTAATAATATGGATCACCCCACACAACATCCGGTAATCACTCTTACGCGTGATGTTATCGCGTGGTCATCATATCCATATCTACCCTTTCCCACCCCTTCAAGGTATTAAAGCGCGGAAGGGTCTCGTTTACTTATTGCATGCTATTACCCGCCCCAATCCTATCAGTCCCGGAGGTACTTGGGACTACTAATCCTAAAGGGAGGAGGTGTTGGGCTTATTTGTGGTTTCAAAAGGTAAAAATACTAAGGCGACAAACAAAACACATATAGCAAGTTTGGGGAAGCATATAAACAAATAAAAGGCTCAGACAGACCTCCTTTAAACCAAAGAAAGCACATAGTTTAGCATGTCTTGCACGTACTGTTTAAGGGTCTGATTAAAACTTAAAAGCTGGGGCAGGTTGATTTATCACATATTTCCAGATAAGAAGTCCGAATTAGGCTTGCCTGCTGGTCGTAATTGATAAAGACTGATGCAGTTTAAAAAAACTTTACCCTAAGGCTTGCCTAGGTGTGGGACAAAAGCTCCTATAGACATGATATCTACTGATTTCAGAAAAGAATGAAATAGATTGAATACATACTGATTAAGAGGGGTTACCAGATTATTAAAGAAAAGCAAACTTTAGCAAAGGATACAGGTTCCGCAAGCATTATTACTGGTTTTAGACTCATAAGCGAGTGGAAACGTTTCAAACTTGGTTGATAGTTTCTATAGGCATGCTTTCTACGCGTTGTTGATTTTAAACACTTTTATAGATATGAAAAAATGCAGAAAACCTACAACATGATATCTAGGTGTTACATTTTATTACGAACGTGACATCTCATTACATTTTTTGGTTATTAGGACCTATAGACAAGTTTGCCTAGTGAAAAGCGGGTATGCAAGAATCAGAAGGGACCTATAGGCATAATTTCTACATGTGTGTGCAGAAGCTATAGACATAGTGTCTACATGAAAGTGCAGGATCCCTATAGTCATGGCATCTAAATGAGAATACTAAAGTTCTTATAGACATGGTAACTAAATGAGAATGCAGAAGTCCTTATAGACATGGTAACTAAATGAGAATTCAGAAATGCTTATAGGCATGGTAGCTATATGAAAAATGCAGAAATCTTATAGGCATGGTAGCTATATAAAAATGCTGAAATTAGAGATTCCTATAGGCAAGTTATCTATATGAAAAATGCTGAAATTAGAGATTCCTATAGGCAAGTAATATACCCTTTTTACATGCATGGTTACCCCTCCCTTTTCACTAACCATCCCCGAAAGTTTATTAAAAAGTTATTACAGTCCAAAGAAAATAAAGAAAATACATCAGAAATTGAAAATTACAACCAAGGAGAGCCTGATTCAGACTTCCTGTCTGAAGTATGAAGTAAACCAACTCCAAAGATCAGATTTCAAAGCCTTTCTCTCATTTGGGGGTGTGTCAGAGTTCCCTAAGAGCCTCACATGAACTCCGGGCAGTGCTTACACCCCAAATACATTACCAGACTAGGACATAATGCAGTGTGGGAGAGCCAGCCCTCAAGTGTCCAAGTTCAGAGGGAACTCAAGGTCCCAAGGCAAGGCTCACAAGAGGGGGGCAGAAGTTAGGAACTAAGAGAGAGAGTGCAAGTGCAGAATTCTGAAAGGGGGAAAAGGGAAGGGAAACAGTACACATAAGGATATAGGGAATGGGGAGTTGCAAGAGGTAAAGAGCAGGGTAGTGGCATAACCCAACAATGGGAGATGCTGGCACACCCATAAGCCTACTGGAACACATTGTTTAGAGGTCAGGATCCCCTAGGGGATCAAGTTTAATCCATAGACAATAACTTGCATATTGCCATGTTTTAAACTGTAACTCAAAGCACATAACGGGAATAGGGAGGAGGGGTTCATAACAGAAACAAGCAAAAGAAAACAACATGCTAGTTGAAGTATTTAAATCTCAGAAGTAATAAAGTAAACATAGATGTAGAAAGCTATAAGTAAACACATTGTGGTGATGCTGAAACTTAAATTAGGACATACCAGTTTCAAAGAAACAAATAGAGAAAATGCAGTAGTCTTGTAAAAGCCACAGTGCAGACGAGAAAGAGAGTAAGAGTTCAGAAGAGATTGTGAATTGTGAAGTGGGGGATTGTTAATCGTGTGTGCTGTGTGTTAGAGAGTCGTGCATTTATAGTGTAAAAGTCATGGGGAAATAAGGTAAGAAAATAATTGAAGAACTGATTGTCAATCAATTGCACAAGACTCCCTTTAATTAAGGGATTCAGATTCAAACGGGTATAAACCAATTAAGGAAAGAAATTAATCAAGCACTTTGTGCAAAGTAGGCAATTAGGGGTGAATACATAAGAGTTTTATTTAAAAACAGAATTTTGAAATACACGGTTGTGCAATTAAGGAGAGAGAATCAGTTAATAGCCAAGAAATCAGAGGTCAGAGATTTGTTATGAATGAACCGAGTCAAAAGATGGGAAATATTTTTAACTTAAAGAAATTAGCAAACATGGAAAGGGAATCAATTAGACCCATATTCAGAGGGGAGTATGGACTAATTACAGATTTAAAAACTGCTTTAGAGGGAAGTTCATCATATATAAGGAGCATACAAACACGTTAAGCATGAAAGAAGACAGTAGTGTCATTGTAAAATCACTAGAAAATCCAGTATAGAAGAGTTTAGCAAAAGGTCAGAGTCATATGAAAACAAAGAAGTCCAAACTCAATTCAAAGACTCGAAGTCAATCTGAAAGAATTAGGGGTTTCTAAATAAAACCCTAGTTCAAGCAAACCATAAAGCAGAGATGAGAGGGCGGGCAATTGAATCGAAATCATGTTTGGAAGTTTCAGAAAAAGAATAGGCTTCTTCAGCAACAGAACTCATGAGAAAACATGATAGCAAAGTAGCATGCAATCACAGTAGAAGGATTCAAAGAACATAATGGCAAATACTGATAAGAACAGTTGAAGAAGCATGCTTAAGAGGATCTTTCAGGAGAAATTCAAACAAGGTTCAGTAGAAGAAAAATAGCAAAACCTTAAGAACACAGTAGAAAGAATGTAGTAGGCAAAACATAGCAGAACATAGTAGAAGAAAGTACGAGAACATAGTATGGAAAACATGGTAGAAGAACATACAAGCATGGACCATATAAAACATAGTAAAAAAAGAACATACAAGAACGGAGTATAAAAACTCAGCAAAAGAGCATACAAGAACAGAACACATACAAGAACGTGGTAGATGAAACACAGGAGCAAAATAGAGGCAAATACACAAAAGAAAGGGGGGAGAGAAACACTTAAACATTTTTTCAGAAAACCCTAGATCGGAAAGAAAGATTTTAAAAAGTAATTTTCGAAAGAAAAGTTAGGGAAATCGTTTGAAAAACTCAAGGAGAGCACAGATATACAACGAATCTAAAGAAATCGGAGAAAACCTCGGAGAGTTAGGGTTTCAGAAAGACCCTAGAAATGAGAAAGGCTTTGAGATGTCATCGATCTGAGTCGGAGAGGCCGGAATCAGACTCAAACAACTATAGTACGCCGGAGCAAGGATAGAGATGACCAGAGAACCTTGAATCGATAGAGGTCTGGGTGAAAACCTTCGAAGTCAGGCCTAGAATCTTCAAGTATCAAGAACATAGGAGCAATAGGAGGTGAGTATAGGACTCCCACAGCCTGAGAAGTCATGGATTCCGGTGGGTTTCACGGTGGGAGATGGTAGGAGACGATTAGGGTTCAGAGAAGGTTCGAGAGAGTTTGAGTGGGTGAAGGGATTCAAAGGCGGTGTCTTAGGTGAAATGATTTAGGGTTGAGGGGGTTTGGTAAATTAAAAAGGAATGGAGGGATCGTGGCCGTTGATCATTTTGATCAACGACCTGGATTTATTGGGGAGCCGGGCGGGTTGGATTAAATTGGGTCATGGGCGGGTAGTTTAGGAAATGGGCCGGTCCAATTGAGATTGAAATTGAGTTAATTGGGGTGGTCGATTTGGGCTAAAATTGAAATAAATAGGGCTAGATTTTAAATAGCCACTTTTTCCCTTTTTATTTTATAAAATAGTAAAATAATTTCTGAAAACAAATTAAAGGTACTAAATTTATTAATAATATATGAATATTAAATTAAAAAATACTGGAATCAAATTTATAATTATAAGCGCAATTAATTCTTAAAATAGGCTAATATTGCAATTATATGCAATTTAGCTTAAAAAATACTAAATAAATTTGTAAAAATGTGCAAAAATTACCTTAACTATATTTTGGGATAAATATGAGAATAAAATAAATTAATCACCAAAAATGATAATTTGAGGAATAATTATTGGTTTTCGTATAGCTAAAATAGGGCAATAAATTGATTTAAAAATCTTTTAAAAAATAGGAAAAATAATAAAATATTTTGAAAGTATTTTGCATATAAAAAATATACAGGGAAAAATTGGGTATCAACAGTCATCACATTCTCGACCTCTAAAACAGCCGTTCGACCTCGAACGAACATAGAAAAGTACCTGGGTCGGTGAAAAGATGGGGATATCGGCTCTGCATATCGGACTCGGACTCCCAGGTTGCTACCTCAACATGCTGGCCTCTCCACTAAACACGAACCAACAGATAACTCTTCGATCTCAACTGTTGAACCTGCCGGTCTAGAATAGCTACCGACTCCTCCTCATAGGTGAATTCCTGGTCCAACTGGATGGTGCTGAAGTCTAACACGTGGGATGGATCGCCGTGATACTTCCGAAGCATGGACACATGAAACACTAGATGCACAGCTGATAAACCTGGCGGAAAGGCAAGTCTGTAAGCCACCTCTCCCACTCGATCAAGGATCTCAAAAGGCGCGATGAACCTAGGGCATAGCTTGCCCTTCTTCCCAAATCTCATCACGCCCTTCATGGGCGACACCTGAAGCAACACTCGCTCCCCGGCCATGAAGGGCAGATCGGANGCTCTCCGACCATGAATGCCACATCACGAACCTTACGGTCGGCGTAACTCTTTTGCCTGGACTGAGCTGTACGAAGCCTATCTTGAATGATCTTAACCTTGTCCAAGGACTCCTGTATTAAATCTGTACCCAACAACCGAGCCTCCCCCGGCTCAAACCACCCAATTGGCGATCGACACCGTCTACCATATAATGCCTCATAAGGGTCCGTCTGAATGCTCGACTGGTAGCTGATGTTGTAGGCAAACTCCGCTAACGGCAAGAACTGGTTCCAACAACCTCCAAAGTCAATAACATATGCTCGGAGCATATCCTCGAAAATCTGAATGGTACGTTCATACAGTCCGTCTGAAGATGAAACGCTGTGCTCAACTCGACCCGCGTACCCAATTCACGCTGAACTGCCCTCCAGAAATACGAGCTAAACTGTGTACCTCGGTCAGAAATGATAGACACGGTCACACCATGAAGACGGAAGATCTCCCGGATATAGATCTCAACTAACCGCTCTGAGGAATAGGAAACTGCCACAGGAAAGAAATACGCTGACATAGTCAGCCTATCAACAATAACCCGTACAACATCGAACTTCCTCTAAGTTTGTGGGAGTCCAACAACGAAGTCCATAGTGATACGCTCCCACTTCCACTCAGGAATCTCAATCTTCTGAAGCAAACCACCAGGTCTCTGATGCTCGTACTTTACCTGCTGACAATTCAAACACTGAGCTACATATGCAACAATTTCCTTCTTCATTCTCCTCCACCAATAACGGTGCCGCAAATCCTGATACATCTTAGCGGCGCCCGGATGAGTAGAATACGGGGAACTATGGGCCTTCTCTAGATTCAACTCACGGAGTCCATCTACATTAGGCACACAAACACGACCCTGCATCCTCAAAACTCCATCATCTCCAACTGTAACCTGCGTGGCACCACCGTGCCGCACTTTGTCCCTGAGGACAAGCAAATAAGGATCATCATACTGACGATCTCTGATACGCTCAAATAGTGAAGAACGAGCGACTGTGCAAGCTAAAACACGGCTGGGCTTGGAAACGTCCAACCTCACGAACTGGTTGGCCAAAGCTTGAACATCCAAAGCAAGCGGCCTCTCACCGACTAGAATATACGCATGGCTGCCCATACTGGCTGACTTCCTACTCAAAGCATCGGCCACCACATTGGCCTTCCCTAGATGATACAAGATAGTGATATCATAGTCTTTCAATAACTCCAACCATCTCCTCTGCCTCAAATTTAGCTCCTTCCGCTTAAACAAATACTGTAGACTCTTGTGATCCGTGAACACCTCACATGACATGCCATATAAATAATGCCTCCAAATCTTTAGCGCGTGAACAATGGCTGCTAGCTCCAAATCATGAACTGATAATTCTTCTCGTGAATCATCAACTGTCGCAAAGCATATGCAATAACCTTGCCATTCTGCATCAACATCGCACCAAGTCCAATACGAGATGCGTTATAATATACTGTATATGGCCCTGAACCTGTGAGCAAAACAAACACCGGCGCCGTAATCAAAGCTGACTTGAGCTTCTGAAAGCTAGCCTCACACGCGTCTGACCACCTGAACGAGGCACCCTTATGGGTCAACCTGGTCATCGGGGATGCTATAGATGAAAACCCCTCCACGAACCGACACTAATAACCCGCCAAACGCAAGAAACTCCGGATCTCTTTAGCTGATGTGGGTCTAGGCCAGTCCTTGACTGCCTCTATCTTCTTCGGATCCACCTGAATATCCTCTGTTGATACAACGTGACCCAAGAAGGCAACTGAACTCAACCAAAACTCACATTTTGAAAACTTAGCATACAACTGACTGTCTCTTAGAGTCTCAAGAACGACTCAAAGATGTTGCTCATGCTCCTCTCGGCTGCGGGAGTAGATCAAAATATCATCAATGAAGACAATCACGAAGGAATCCAGACACGGCCTGAACACTCGGTTCATCAAAACCATATTGCTGCTGGGGCATTTGTCAACCCAAATGACATCAGAAGAAACTCATAATGCCCGTACCGAGTGCAGAAAGCTGTTTTAGGGACATCGGATGCCCTAATACTCAACTGATGGTAGCCAGATCTCAGATCAATCATCGAAAATACCTTGGCACCCTGAAGCTGATCAAACAAATCATCAATCCTCGGCAATGGATACTTGTTCTTGATGGTGACCTTGTTCAACTGCCGATAATCTATTCAAATCCTCATCGACCCATCCTTCTTCTTAACAAACAACACCGGCGCACCCCAGGGAGAGACACTAGGCCTAATAAAGCCCTTTTCAAGCAAGTCTTGCAACTGCTCCTTCAATCCTTTCAACTCCGCCGGGGCCATACGATATGGCGAAATAGATATGGGCTGAATGCCCGGCGCCAAATCAATGCAAAATTCAATATCCCTATTGGGTGGCATCCCCGACAAATCTGCAGGAAACACCTCTGGAAACTCCCGAACTACTGGCACAGAGTCCATGGAAGGAACCTCAGCACTAGAATCACGAACATAAGCCAAATAATCCAAACACCCCTTCTCGACCATACGCCAAGCCTTCATGTAAGAGATAACTCTGCTGGTAGAATGACCAGGAGTCCCTCTCCACTCCAATCGAGGTAACCCTGGCAATTCTAAGGTAACGGTCTTGGCGTGATAATCCAATATGTCATGATAAGGTGACAGCCAATCCATCCCCAAAATGACATCGAAATCACCATATCGAGAAGTAGGAGATCTACACTAGTCTCAAGACCCCCAATAACAACCACACACGCACGGTAGAGACGATCTACAACAATAGAATTAGCCACCAGCGCAGACAAATATACGGGAGCACTCAAACAATTACGAGGCACAACATAATATGAAGCAAAATAAGAAGGCACATAGGAGTACATAGACCCTGGATCAAACAGAACTGAAGCATCTCTATTACAAACCAAAATAGTACCGATGATAACAACATAGGAGGACTCAACCTCAGGCCTGGCTGGAAATCATAACATCGGGGCTGGGCCCCACCACCCTGAACTATCTCTCTGGGATGGCCTCTTGCTGGCTGGCCTCCACCTCTAGCGGCCTGACCTTTACCTCTAGCAGGCTGACCCCTACCTCTGGCTCTCTGACCCCTGCCTCTAGCTGGCTGGGCAGGCGGTGCCTGAATCTTGGCACGAGAACTCTACTGCTGCTACTGGGTACCCACTAATCTCGGACAAGCCCTCCGGATATGCCCATACTCACCACACTCAAAACATCTATCTGAATACTGCGGCTGAGGAAACTGAGACTGATCCGGACGGGCCTGTTGACCGCGATAATAACTACGAAGAGGAGGTGCTCTGATAGGAGCTAGCGGTGCACTATGAGCTGGCTGCCCTAAAGGAGGTACATAAGGACCACGACTCCCTAAAGCTCTGTGCGATGCCTGGAGTGCTGAATGAAATAGCCTGGGATGATGGCCCCTACCAGAAGTACCTCGACCTCCAAATGAGGTCCCACTAAATCCACCGGAATGACATGGCCTCTCGTCAGACCCCTGACCACTACCCTGAGCTATAACCATCTCGACTCGTCGGGCCATATTGGCCGCATCCTGGAAGGAAATCTCACTCCCCATCTCCTTGGCCATCTGCAATCTGATAGGCTGAGCAAGTCCTTCAATAAACCTCCTCACCTTCTCTCTCTCTCAGTGAGGAGTATAAGAAGAGCATGACGGGCCAAGTGAATAAATCTGGTCTCATACTGAGTGACAGTCATAGTACCCTGCTGGAGGCGCTCAAACTGCCTCCGATAGTCCTCTCTCTGAGTGATAGGGAGAAACTTCTCCAGAAATAGCTGAGAAAACTGATCCCAAGTCAAAGAAGGCGACCCAGATCGCCTAGCCAAACAAAAATCCCTCCACCATTTCTTGGCAGAACTTGATAAGCGAAAAGCAGCCGAGTCGACCCCATTGGTCTCCATACCCCATGTTCCGTAGAACCTCATGGCAACTGTCCAAGTAGTCCTGGGGCATCCTCTGAAGATATGCCGCCATAGGTAGTAGTGAAAAGCTTGGTGAACCTATCCAATATCCACAAAGCATCTGATGACATAGCTGCTCCATCATCGGTCTGTGCTACAACACCCGGCGGAACTACCCCAACTAGCTGAGCTGCTGGAGTCTAAAACTGGGGAGCCATATGCTCTGGAGTGTGAGTAGCGGGAGTCTGTGCTCCCCCCAGCCCGAGAGACGGCTGGTGCTACCGGAAGTATGCCTGCCTGAGTGACACACTCCATAAGGCCCACTAGATGGACCAGAGCATCCTGGAGTACCAGGGTAGCGATGAACCCCTCTGGTACCTGAGCTGGTCCTGCTGGAACTGTCTGGGCCGGAACCTCATCATCAAACTCAACCTGAGGCTCCGCAGCTGGTGCTGCTGCTCTGGGCTGTGCCCTGCCCCTGCCTTGGCCTCTAGCACGGCCTCGACCTCGTCCTTTAACCCTCGTAGGAGCTGCCGCTGGGGACGTGTGATGCTGATTAGCTGATGAAGCGGTACGAGTTCTCGCCATATACGGAAGAACAGAGTAGAGAGTTCAATTAGCATTGAGAGATCAAACCGCACGACAAAGATGAATAGAACTGAAACTGTTCCTAACTCTGTAGCCTCTGGGGATAAGCACAGACGTCTCCGTACCGATCCCTCAGACTCTACCAAGTTTGTCCGTGAATTGTGAGACCTAAGCAACCTAGTGCTTTGATACCAACTTGTCACGACCTGAATTTCCCACCGTCGGGATCGTGATAGCGCCTAACATTGTACTCGCTAGGCAAGCCAACGTTTCATAATATTTCACTTTTTTATTTTATCTTTTAACAATTTAAAACTTAACAACAACAAATGTGCGGAAATAAATACGGAAGAACACAGTTTAAAAGATTATATAAGAGGTAATAGCAAACCGTAATAACTCCACCCAGAACTGGTGTCACAACCCATGGACGGTCTACGAGTACAACAAACAATAGTTTGAACAAAAGTTTACATCTGTCTCGGAAGTAGATAAAACAGAAATAATAGGATAGAAGGGGACGCCAGGGCCTGCGGACGTCTGCAGGACTACCTTGGGTCTCCTATGGACTGAAGGCAGCAACCTCGAACTTTGGTCAGCCACTAGCTCATTAATCTGCACAGGAAGTGCAGGGAGTAGTATCATAACAACCGACCCCATGTACTGGCAAATGTCGAGCCTAACCTCGACGAAGTGGTGACGAGGCTATGGCAGGGCATATCAACAGTTTATAATAAATAGAAAGGATGTACAGAATGAAAAATAACCGATACTTGCATTAAAGGAACACAGAACCCAGCCATTCTACTAGTATTCAGCAATAACCAATCCTTAGGGAATTTCAACATCTCACTAATAAGCCTCAACAGATATGAATGCAAAAAACAATAACTGATGCGGCGTGCATCCCGATCTCACCATATGAACGATAACAGTATCAATATTCTCCTTATTCCTCCTTGTTGCGGCGCGCAACCTGATCCCACCTGTCCTTCCTTATTACCCCTCAACACATATCACCCTTATTCCTTCTGTTGTGGCGTGCAACTCGATCCCAGCATATGTATATATATCAATACCAATCACAAACAATAAAGACAAGGTGTTTCACAAGCTAACTCACTTTCCCCACATTACTTACACTTTAACCCACATAATGGAATGTTACAACGATTATGAACTTCACCATTTAAAACTACTCAGCGAGACCAACCAAGATACACCATAAGGCACCAATAAGCCAATATGAACCAAAGGGATAACGAAACGAAACCATGGAGCAATTAATTCTTCAATAATGTGGACAACAGTTAATATGAAACAATTAGACATGGAAACATTTGTGAGCAAGTAGCAATTAAAGCAGGATAGCAATATAAAGGGGGACGGGGAAGGGAACAAGCCAAAAATGGTAATTTGGTGGTGCATAGGTACTCGTCACCACACCTATACGCCACACACATAGAATTTCACATAGCACATAAGTCGGGGATCCCTAGTCCCTCAAGTCAAGGTTAGACCAAACACTTACCTCAAGCCAACGGGTAATTCAACACTTAACCACTGCTTTACCTCTCGATTCCACAACCAATTCACTCGTATCTTTCCATAGTTAATTTAATAAAATCAATAAATGCTAAATAAACCAATTCTAATGCATGAATATAAATTTCCCAATGTTTTCCCCAAAAAGTCAAAAACCGACCCCGGGCCCGCTTTGTCAAAACTCAAAGTTCGAACCAAAACCCGATTACCCATTCACCCACGAACTCAAATATGCAATTGGTTTTGAAATCTGACCTCAATTTGAGGCCCAAATCCCCAAAATTTGAAAATCCTAATTTCTACCCAAAAACACCCAATTTCCCATGAAAAACCCTAGATTTTGAAGTGAAATCATGTAAAAAGATGAATTAGATTGAAGAATATGAGTTAGAAATCACGTACCTATGATTTGGAGAAGTTTGGGTCTTTGAAAAATCGCCAAGGGATGTTTAGGGTTTGAGAGAATTGAAAAATGGTGAAAATCCCGTCTGAAATCTCTCTTAACAGCTGCAGTTATCGCAATTGCGACTAGGGGTTCGCAATTGCGAACCCTATGAATTTGTGCTGCCTTCGCATTTGCGACAAATATGTCGCATTTGCGACCAGTCCCCTCCCAGCTTTTACTTCGCAATTGTGAAGGTTTCTTCGCAATTGCGAAGACTGTTGGCCCAGCTACTCTTCGCAATTGCGATGAGTTACTCGCAATTGCCACACTGACAGGCGTCACAATTGCGAACTCTGGTCTTGCAAGTTCGCAATTGTGAGATTAGAGGCCAACACCAGAACTGAAACCCTTCAACAATTTTTCCTAAGTCCAAAACACCTCATGGCCTATCCAAAACTCACCCGAGCCATCGGGGCTCCAAACCAAACATCACACAAGTCTAATAACATCATACGAACTTGTTCGTGCGATCAAATCGCAAAAATAACATCTTAAACAACGAATTTAACACCAAAACTCATGAATTTCACAAGATGTTTCAAATTTTAATTTTCTCAACCAAGGGTCCGATTTATATCAAATCACTTCCGTTTTTCACCAAATTTCACTGTTACGACTTAAATACTATAATAAACCTATACCGGGCTCCGGAACCAAAATACGGGCCCGATACCAACGAGATTACACACTATTTCATTTCTATAAATGCTTATATTTTCCAGCAAACAATTTGCTTCAAAAATTCATTCCTCGGGGTAGGGACCTCGGAATTCGATTCCGGGCATACGCCCAAGTCCCATATTTTACTACGGGCCCTACAGGCCCGTCGGAACACAGGTCCGGGTCCGTTTACCCAAAATGTTGACCGAAGTCAACTTAGTTCCATTTTAAAGGCAAAATTTAGCATTTTTCTCAAATATTCACATAAAGGCTTTCCAGATATACGCCCGGACCGCGCACGCAAATTGAGGAGAGACAAAAGGAGTTTTTTAAGGCCTCAGAATACGGAAACAGACTCTAAAACAAAAGATGACCTTTTGGGTCATCACATTCTCGACCTCTAAAATAACCGTCCGTCCTCGAACGGACATAGAAAAGTACCTGGGTCGGTGAAAAGATGGGGATATCGGCTCTGCATATCGGACTCGGAATCCCAGGTAGCTACCTCAACATGTTGGCCTCTCCACTAAACACGAACCGACGGATAACTCTTAGATCTCAACTGTTGAACCTGCCGGTCTAGAATAGCTACCAGCTCCTCCTTGTAGGTTAATTCCTGGTCCAACTGGACGGTGCTGAAGTCTAACACGTGGGGTGGATCGCCGTGATACTTCCGAAGCATGGACACATGAAACACTGGATGCACAATTGATAAACCCTGCGACAAAGCAAGTCTGTAAGCCACCTCTCCCACTCGATCATGGATCTCAAAAGGCCCGATGAACCTAGGGCATAACTTGCCCTTCTTCCCAATTCTCATCACACCCTTCATGGGCGACACCTGAAGCAACACTCGCTCTCCGACCATGAATGCCACATCACGAACCTTACGGTCGGCGTAGCTCTTTTGCCTGGACTGAGCTGTACGAAGCCTATCTTGAATGATCTTAAACTTGTCCAAGGCATCTTGTACTAACTCTGTACCCAACAAGCGAGCCTCCCCCGGCTCAAACCACCCAATTGGCGATCGACACCGTCTACCATATAATGCCTCATAAGGGTCCATCTGAATGCTCGACCGGTAGCTGTTGTTGTAGGCAAACTCCGCTAACAGCAAGAACGGATTCCAAGAACCTCCAAAGTTGATAACACATGATCGGAGCATATCCTCCAAAATCTGAATGGTACGCTTGGACTGTCCGTCTGAGGATGAAATGCTGTGCTCAACTCGACCCGCGTACCTAATTCACACTGAACTGCCCTCTAGAAATATGAGCTAAACTGTGTACCTCGGTCAGAAATGATAGACACGGGCACACCATGAAGACGGACGATCTCCCGGATATAGATCTCAGCTAACCGCTCTGAGGAATAGGAAACTACCACAGGAATGAAATACACTGACTTAGTCAGCCTATCAACTATAACCCGTACAATATCGAACTTCCTCTGAGTCTGTGGGAGTCCAACAACGAAGTCCATAGTGATACGCTCCCACTTCCACTCAGGAATCTCAATCTTCTGAAGCAAACCACCAGGTCTCTAATGCTCGTACTTTACCAGCTGACAATTCAAACACTGAGCCACATATGCAACAATATCCTTCTTCATCCTCCTCCACTAATAACGGTGTCGCAAATCCTGATACATCTTAGTGGCGCTCGAATGAATAGAATACCGAGAACTATGGGCCTTCTCTAGAACCAACTCTCGGAGTCCATCCACATTAGGCTCACAAACACGACCCTGTATCTTCAAAACTTCATCATCTCCAACTGTAACCTGCTTGGCACCACCTTGCCGCACTTTATCCCTGAGGACAAGCAAATGAGGATCATCATACTGCCGATCTCTGATACGCTCAAATAATGAACAACGAGCGACCGTGCAAGCTAAAACACGGCTGGGCTCGAAAACATCCAACCTCACAAACTGGTTGGCCAAAGCCTGAACATCCAAAGCAAGCGGTCCTCACCGATTGGAATATACGCAAGGCTTCCCATACTGGCTGATTTCCTACTCAAAGCATCGGCCATCCCTAGATGATACAAGATAGTGATATCATAGTCTTTTAATAGCTCCAACCACCTCCTCTGCCTCAAATTTAGCTCCTTCCGCTTAAATAAATACTGTAGACTCTTGTCATCCGTGAACACCTCACATGACACGCCATATAAATAATGCCTCCAAATCTTTAGCGCGTGAACAATGGCTGCTAGCTACCATGAACTGATAATTCTTCTCATGAATCTTCAACTGTCGCAAAACATATGCAATAACCTTTCTATTCTGCATCAACACCACACCAAGTCCAATATGAGATATGTCACAATATACTGTATATGGCCCTGAACCTGTGGGCAAAAGAAACACCGACGCCGTAGTCAAAGCTTACTTGAGCTTCTGAAAGCTCGCCTCACACGCGTTCGACCACCCAAACGAGGCACCCTTATGGTCAACCTGGTCATCGGGGCTGCTATAGATGAAAACCCCTCTACGAATCGACAGTAATAACCCGCCAAACCCAAAAAACTCTGGATCTTTGTAGCTGATGTGGGTCTAGGCCAGTCCTTGACTGCCTCTATCTTCTTCGGATCTACTTGAATACCCTCTGCTGATACAACGTGACCCAAGAAGGCAACTAAACTCAACCAAAACTCACATTTTGAAAACTTAGCATACAACTGATTGTCTCTCGGAGTTTGAAGAACGACTCAAAGATGGTGCTCATGCTCCTCACGGCTGCGGGAGTAAAAAATATCATCAATGAAGACAATCCCGAAGGAATCCAGATACGGCCTGAACACTCGGTTCATCAAACCCATAAATGCTGCTGGGGAATTTGTCAACCCAAATGACATCACTAGAAACTCATAATGCCCCTACCGAGTGCGGAAAGCTGTTTTAGGGACATCGGATGCCCTAATCCTCAACTGATGGTAGCTGGATCTCAGATCAATCTTCGAAAATACCTTGGCACCCTGAAGCTGATCAAACATATCATCAATCCTCGGCAATGGATACTTGTTCTTGATGGTGACCTTGTTCAACTGCCGATAATCTATACACATCCCCATCGACCCATCCTTCTTCTTAACAAACAACACCGGCGCACCCCAGGGCGAGACACTAGGCCTAATAAAGCCCTTTTCAAGCAAGTCTTTGTTGATACCCAATTTTTCCCTAAATATTTTTATGTACTCAAAATATCCTCAAAATAGCATATACATGCATATATAAGCATTCCCAAGAGTTTTGGTATTTTTTCTTATTTTAAATCAATTTATTGTCTATTTTAACAGTACAAAATCCAATAATTATTCCCAAAATTATCAATTTTTTTGTGAATAACTTATTTTATTCTCATATTTACACCAAATATAATTAAGGTAATTTTTTGTATATTTTTACAAATTTGTTTGGTATTTTTAAAGCTAAATTGCATGTAATTGCAATTATAGCCCATCTTGTGATTTATGACATTTTACGTTTATATAATTAGTCCCAGTATTTTTTTAATTAATATTTATGTAATACTTATTTATCCAGTACGTTTAATTTGTTTTTAAAATCAGTATTACCATTTTTATAAAATTAAAAGGGGAAAATTTGCTATTTACAATTTGGCCTTATTGCATTTCAATTTTAGCCAATTTGGTACTCCATCTCAGCCCCAATTTAAAAACCCAATTACCCAGCCCAATTAACACGTCTACCCGACCCATACCCTTTCTATCATACCCAAACCCGTTCCCCATTTAACCCGTTTAATCCCAGCCGTTGATCCTTTAGATCAACGGCTCTCCTCTTCCCTTTCCTTTTTTAATTCAAAAGACCCTAAAACCCTACCTCATTTTTTCTCGACCGCATCCTTTGAATCCTCTCCTCTCTCAACTCTCTCTCAACTTACCCCAAACCTGCCGCCGCCTCTCCTCGAAACCCTAATCTATGGCTTCTCAGGCTCATCGGAGGCCTATACTAGCCTCTCATGGCTTCTGTGTGCTCGCTTCTAAAGGTCCAATGACCAGATCTCGAAGGGTTCCGACCAAGACTTTGTTCGATGACTGTGCTCCGGTCGTCTTCAACCTTTGTCCGGCCACTCGTGGCTATTCGAGTTCGATCTTCGACTTCTCTGCTCAGATCAATGGTTTGCAAAGCCTATCTCGTCACCTGGGTTTCTTACGAAACCCTAATCTCTAAGGTTCCTTCGATTTATTTTAGATCTGTCCTGGATCTATGTGTGTGTGAACCTTCTATGCGTTTTTCTCGAAGATTCTTAATTTTTTCTTTTAGAAATTCTTTATTCTTCAACTAGGGTTTCATGTCAAGTTATTTCAAATCTCTTCTCTGATTCTCGACATGTTTTACTGTGTTTTGTTTGTGTTATATTAGCATGTTGAAAACCCTAATTTTCTTGGGGATTTTGTTTGAGTTTCTTGGTCTGTTTGTTAATGGTCGCTTGATTTGCCTTATTTTTATCTGAGTTAGCATGTTGAAAACCCTAATTTTGGGCTTAATCGAAGTTCTGAACCTGTTTATTTGTTTATCTGCTTATCTCCTATAAATTCGATTGATTTTTGAAAACCCTAGTCTCTTTGGGGATTATTCAATTTCTTTGAAGTTGTTTGTGCAACTCGTCAGTTGGAATTGCAGTATGCTTCAATTCTCTTGACTATTTTGGTTCTGAGTTCTTTGCATGCTTCTGATCTTCTTCTTTATTGTTAAAACACTGAAACTTGACCATCATGCTTCGAATGTCTTCTTTTGGTTACTACTATATGCTGTTATTTTGCCATAACTTGGCTTCACGTGTCTATTACTTGTGCATTCATTTATATATACTGAGTTCCTTCTGTGATTCATTCTCAAAACTTGTGATCAATTTTCAAAACTTTTCCTTTGTGAAATGCTGATTTTTACTCGCATGTTAAGGAGTAATTGATTCTTTTCCTTGATTGGCCTTCCTGAATCTTTCCAAAAATAATTTCAAACCTTGTACTTAGACTTAATTGCCCATTGTATTACCTTACTGCTTCTCTTTTGGCAACAACATTCTATTTACAAGGCTTATTCTTCCTTTCCTTATTTAAATCCTGTTAGTATCCGTTTGAATAAGAATCCCCTGATTAAAGGAGAGTCTTATACTAATTTGATTTTGATTTGTGACCATGCCATATTTGCTATAGACTTGTACTTGTTACCTTATTTCTCTACAGGTTTTCAAAGCTATAAATACCCTCCTCCCTTTTCTTTGAACACACACGAACACAGAACACCATCTGAGTTCCCAATTCAATTTCACTTAAAACTCTCTCTTTTGATACTTGTGCTGCTGCGGACTGTGTTTACTTTACTTTCTTCTGCACTTCTTTTGCTTCTCTACTGGTATGTCTCAGTTAGTTTACATGCCTTAACAACAATGTATTTAATTCTGCCTATTTCCTTTAGTTGATATTTGTTTCCCTCTCCTTTACATTTCTGTATTTAAGTTATGTGTGTAATCAATTGTTTGTCATGAATTTGATACTCTGTGAATCCCCTTTACCCTTTTACCCCTTTGTATGTGAGTTTATTGTTCAGGGCATAGCAGCACCCCAATATTGTTGTCTATGATCCTGAACTGAGTTCATTGAACTCCTCAACTCAATCAATTCCCACTTCCCATTCTCCCCATTATGTGCTTGAGCCTTGACTTAGGTGTGATAGTGTCCTAATTACTATCCAGACCTTTGTCTGACCATCAAAAGGTCTGCTCCTAACTTGTTCATCTAGCAAGTGGTCAGGGGTGTGCCAGCCTGCCTTATGGCTAGGTATGACCACCACTTGTCATGGCCCCTTAATTCCCTTTCACTTTGCACTTACTCCTAGCTATAAGTTCTGCCCCTCTCTTGCAAGCCATGCTTTGGGACCCCTGAGCTCCCTCTGATCTTGGATGCCTGAGGGCTGGCTATTCCACACTGCACCATCCTGTTCATAATGGCATCCTGGGTGTAAGCAATGCCTGGAATCCCTGAGGTTCCTTGAAACTTTGAAACACCCTGGATAATGAGAAGGCTTTGGAGATCTGGACCCCGGAGTTGGTTAAATACATATTATTGGACATTAAGATTGAATTAGGCTGCTTGGATCTAGCTGTTAGTTTTTGATGTATTTCTATTATTTCAGTTGATTCATTGGGTTGTAATAACTTGTATAGAACTCGGGGAATCTAGTAAAAAGGCGTGGGAGGGGTTTTACTTTCTTGCATCAATAAAGGGTAGATATCATGACTTTAGGACTTTAATTTTTTCACTTGAAATACTGCACATAAGTTGGTTCAATGTTTCTGATTCAAGTGACCTAGATACCATTCCTATAGGGTTTAACGTTTAATTATGATATAAGTCATCTAGAAATCCTGCCTATAGGACCTTAACGTTCATGTAATCAGTGCATATAGAAATCATGCCTATAGGGAATGCATATGCATTAGGCAAACTGTAGGGTAATTAAATAATTACCTCTTCTTACCAGTTCTTAACGGACTTTTTTTTTTATCAGATATAGATATCATAGGATTCCGCATCAAGTTCGTCCGATTCTTCCTAAGCAATAACAATCTGTTAACTGGTCTCTAATGTCTTAATGTTTTCAGCTCAATCTTTTGACGAAAACTCTTTTGAATCAGTATACATTTGAGTCCGTCAAATCAACACCTCTTCTGAAATGGTTTCTTTCTAAAATTCTGCCTAAACATTTTCCAACTAAGTTTTGGTCTTCCTGAAATTGTCTTTAAAACAGTTCTGCAGTTTACTTTTTCCTTAAGTATTTCTGACTCTGGAACTCCTTTTATGGTTTATACTCATGATTCTCTTAAAACTTATTTCTAAACTGACTGTAGTATGTACTTTCAGGCATTAGATTACTTTTCTAGAACCAGTACTTTCTACATCACTCGCTTAAAATACCTTAAGTTCTGACAATTGGATCCAAGTTGCCTAATGTGGGCTTCCTGTCTAAGCGTATGTATCGAACTAGTCCGCTCGCTGCTTAATTTTTAATCTTACAGACCAAACCAGTATGTGTAAAGGCATGCTAAACTATATGTTATCTGATTTACGGGGTTTATGTGAGCCTTACCTGTTTGTCTGTTCATTCCCCCTACTTGTTACTTGTTTTTGAATGTCGATTAGAATTTTTGTCCTTTAAACTCCATAAAGGCCCCCATCCCTTTCTTCCCCTTTTAGGATTAGAAGTCCTAATACCCCGGGACTGATAGCTTGGGAAGGGTAATAGCATGCAATAGGCAAACGATACCATTCCGCGCTCCAATACCTCAACGGGGTGGGAAAGGGTAGACATGGAGATGATGATTACATGATAACAGTATGCGTACAATTGAGTACCAGTGTTGTGTGAATGATCCATGTAATATATGAACCTAGGACCCCCCCTCCCTCTTATTTAGTTTAACAATTTTCTGAATCTTAAAAAGCTGTTGCACCTTCGACTTCTGTTTTTCACATAATTTTCAGATTGTTCGCACTAAGTACTTGACTTCTTCCTACTTGCACTTTTAACTAAACTGCTCGTTCCCTAAAATTCAGCACTTTTTTTTAACCTTTTGTGCTCCTTATTTGTAATAGTTTTCTCGTATTTGCAATGCTTGCTTGTTTACTTGTTTGTTTGCATTCAAAGTCACAATTGTAGCATGGCCGGGAACCACACTAGTGGATCTTGAGGGTGCCTAAAACCTTCCCCTCGAGATAATTTCTAGCCCTTACCCAAACTCTGGTTCATCATCTCAAATTCTTCCTTAAAGTGTCCTAATGCACTATAATCATTAGGTGGCGACTCTTCAAACTAAAAAACCCAATTCTCGCAAGGGAATAGAGTTGTCCTCTTGAATGTCGTACACCCGATTCCGAACTCCGTTTTGGAAGAAAAAGGGGGCGTCGACAGTCTTGCAACTGCTCCTTCAATCCTTTCAACTCCGGCGGGGCCATATGATATGACAGAATAGATATGGGATGAGTGCCCGACGCCAAATCAATGCAAAAGTCAATATCCCTGTTGGGCGGCATTCTCGGCAGGTCTTTAGGAAACACCTCTGGAAAATCCCGAACTACTGGCACAAAGTCCATGGAAGGAACCTCAGCACTAGAATCATGAACATAAGCCAAATAAGCCAGACACCCCTTCTCTATCATACGCCAACCCTTCATGTAAGAGATAACTCTGCTGGTAGAATGACCAGGAGTCCCTTTCCACTCCAATCGAGGTAACCCTGACAATGCTAAGGTCACGGTCTTGGCATGACCGTCCAATATGACATGATAAGGTGACAGCCAATCCATCCCCAAAATGACATTGAAATCCATCATATCGAGAAGTAGGAGATCTACACTAGTCTCAAGACCCCCAATAACCACCACACACGAACGATAGACACGATCTACAACAATAGAATCACCCATCGGCGTAGACAAATATACGGGAGCACTCAAACAATCACGAGGCACAACTTAATATGAAGAAAAATAAGAAGGCACATAGGAGTACATAGACCCAGGATCAAATAGAACTGAAGCATCTCTACAACAAACCGAAACAGTACCTATGATAACAACATAGGAGGACTCGGCCTCTAGCTCGGCCTCGGCCTCGTCCTCTAACCCTCGCAGGAGCTGCCGCTGGGGGCGCGTGATGCTGATCAGCTGATGAAGCGGTACCAGTTCTCGCCATCTGCGGAAGAACAGAGTAGAGAGTTCAATTAGCATTGAGAGATCAAACCGCACGACAGAGATGAATAGAAGTGAAACTGTTCCTAACTCTATAGCCACTAGGGATAAGCACAGGCGTCTCCGTACCGATCCCTCAGACTCTACCAAGTTTGTCCATGAATTGTAAGACCTAAGCAACCTAGTGCTTTGATACCAACTTGTCACGACCCGAATTTCCTACCGTCGGGACCGTAATGGCACCTAACATTGTACTCGCTATGCAAGCCAACGTTTCATAATATTTCAACTTTTTATTTTATCTTTTAATAATTTAAAACTTAACAATAACAAATATGCAGAAATAAATACGGAAGAACACAATTTAAAAGATTATCTAAGAGCTAATAGCAAACCGTAATAACTCCACCCAGAACTGGTGTCACAACCCATGGACGGTCTAGAGTACTACAAATAATAGTTTGAGCAAAAGTTTACATCTGTCTCAGAAGTAGATAAAAACGAAATAAAACTAGGATAGAAGGGGACGCCAGGGCCTACGGACGTTTGCAGGACTACCTTGGATCTCCTATGGACTGAAGGCAGCAACCTCGAACTCTGGTTAGCCACTAGCTCCGTAATCTGCATAGGAAGTGCAGAGTGTAGTATCATAACAATCGACCCCATGTACTGGTAACTGTCGAGCCTAACCTCGACGAAGTGGTGACGAGGCTACGGCGGGGCGTATATATGTATATATATATATATATATATATATATATATATATATATATATATATATATATATATATATATATATATGAAAGGAACACAAAACCCAACCATTGTACTAGTATTCAGCTATAACCAATCCTTAGGGAATTTCAACATCTCAACAATAAGCCTCAACTGATATGAATGCCAAAAACAATAACTGATGCAACATGCATCCCGATCCCACCATATGAACGATAACAGTATCAATATTCTCCCTTATTCCTCCTTGCTACGGTGCGCAACCTGATCCCACCTGTCCTTCCTTATTACTCCTTAACACATATCACCCGTATTCCTCTTGTTGCGGCGCGCAACCCGATCCCACCTGTCCACCCTTATCACTCCTTGTTGCGGCGTGCAACCCGATCCCACGTAACAATCACAGTTCTCCCTTATTCCTCCTGTTGCGGCGTGCAACCCGATCCCAGCATATGTATATATATCAACACCAATCACAAACAATAAAGACAAGGTGTTTCACAAGCTAACTCACTTTCCCGACATTACTTACACTTTAACCCACATAATGGAATGTTACTACGATTATGAACTTCACCATTTAAAACTACTCAGCGAGATCAACCAAGGTACACCATAAGGCACCAATAAGCCAATATAAACCAAAGGGATAATGAAATGAAACCATGGAGAAATTAATACTTCAATAATGTGGACAACAGTTAATATGAAGCAATTAGACATAGAAACATTTAGGAGCAAGTAGTAATTAAAGCAGGATAGCAATATAAAGGGGGACGGGGAAGGGAACAAGCCAAAATTGGTAATTTGGAGGTGCATAGGTACTCGCCACCACACCTATACGCCACACACATGGAATTTCACATAGCACATAAGTCGGGGATCCCTAGTCCCTCAAGTCAAGGTTAGACCAAACACTTACTTCAAGCCAACGGGTAATTCAACACTCAACCACCGCTTTACCTCTCGATTCCACAACCAATTCACTCGTATCTAGCCATAGTTAATATAATAACATCAATAAATGCTAAATAAACCAATTCTAATGCATGAATATAAATTTTCCAATGTTTTCCCCAAAAAGTCAAAAATCGACCCAACCCCGGGCCCGCTTGGTCAAAACTCAAAGTTCGAACCAAAACCCGATTACCCATTCACCCACGAACTCAAATATGCAATCGATTTTTAAATCCGACCTCAATTTGAGGTCCAAATCGCCAAAATTCAAAAACACTAATTTCTACCCAAGAACACCCAATTTCCCATGAAAAACCCTAGATTTTGAAGTGAAATCATGTAAAAAGATGAATTAGATTGAATAATATGAGTTAGAAATCACTTACCTATGATTTGGAGAAGTTTGGTCTTTGAAAAATCGCCTAGGGATGTTTAGGGTTTGACAGAATTGAAAAATGGTGAAAATCCCGCCTGAAATCTCACTTAACAGGCTCAGTTATCGCAATTGCGACCAGGGGTTCGCAATTGCGAACCCTATGAATTTCTGCTGCCTTCGCATTTGCGACAAATATGTCGCATTTGCGACCAGTCCCATCCCAGCTTTTGCTTCGCAATTGGGAACGTTTCTTCGCAATTGCGAAGACTGTTGGCCCAGCTACTCTTCACAATTGCGATGAGTTACTCGCAATTGCCACACTGACAGGCCTCGCAATTGTGAACTCTAGTCTCCCAATTGCGAGATCAGAGGCCAACACCAAAACTGAAACCTGCAACCATTTTTCCTAAGTCCAAAACACCCCGTGGCCTATCCAAAACTCACCCGAGCCCTCGGGGATCCAAACCAAAAATGTACACAAGTCTAAAAACATCATACAAACTTGTTCGTGCGATCAAATCGCCAAAATAACATCTTATTTACCACGGACCCTACGGGATTGTCGAAATATGGGTCCGGGTCTGGAACATGGGTCCGGGTCAACTTAGTTCCATTTTAAAGGCAAAATTTAGCATTTTTCTCAAATTTTCACATAAAGGCTTTCCAGATATACGCCCGGACCGTGCACGCAAATCGAGGAGAGACAAAATGAGGTTTGCAAGTCTCTGGAACCTGACCCCCCTTTAAAACAAAACTGGTTTTGTTCGGTATCTCAAACTTGATTATCTTTGCATGACAATTGATGATAGCATAGCAAGAAGATAAGCAATCCATTCCCATCAGCATGTCAAAGTCAATCATATCAAGTACAATAGGATCAACTAGAGTATCCCTACCCTCAACCACCCAAATCTGACAAGCACGATACACGTATTCAACTAATAGAGACTCTCCAATAGGAGTAGCAACTAGAAAAGGGTCATTCAATAGCTCAGGTTGTCTACTAAACCTCAAAACAAAGTACGAGGACACATAGGAGTGAGTAAATCCCGGATCAATCAACGCAAGTGCATCAAATGAACAAACAGAAAGAATACCTGTAACCACAACATTCTAGGCCCGAGCATCCTGTCTAGTAAATGCAAAAACTCTCGCCTGACCTCTAGCATTCCTTGTCCTTGATTTACAGTAGCACGATCTCCAACACCTCGACCTCTATTTCCTGTACCTGTAGCACCTGAAGTATTACGAGTAGTCTGAGTCGGTGCAGCTGACTGAATAGAAGCCTGGTTGAAATTTCTCGGAGGCTGAGGGAAATCCCTCAAGTGATGTCCCAACTGGCCACATCGAAAGCACTCTCCAGCTAGAATTCGACATCGGCCCAAATGTGGTCTACCACAGGTCTGGCAGACTGGAGCAGTGGCATATATCTGCCCAGAATTATGATGTCCAGAAGATGATAGTCCCCTATTACCCTGTCTATAATGTGGTCTGTATGTGGACTGCGAAGACAGGTGTGTCCGTGTCTGAGAACCCTGTGGTTGTTGTCCTTGATTTCCCGCTCTTCGATTTTCACTAAAACCGCCACTGAAAGACCCTCCTGTCTTGGCCTTCTTACGTAAATCACTAGCTGCACGCTCATTGTGAGCACGTGATTTTTGCCCTAAGCAAATTATTCCAAAAGTTTCAAATAAAATGATTTTACAAATTTTTGTGAATTTTGTGGAATTTGGTGTTAATTGATTGCATGATAATTCATATGAAAATATAAAAAATACATTTGCATTTAGGATTTAATTTCATATTTTAGTATTAATTAGAGGTTAATTTGTTTTAGAACAAAATGTAAAGAAAATAACAAAATGGTCCGTTTTGCATTTTTTTAGTTCAAATTGGTATTAGTTTGTATTTTTCTTTTAATTAGGAATTAATTAGGAAATCTAATTTTTAGTGTTAAGTTGATTGTGAGCATTTTTAATAAAATCAAAATATATACAAAATACAAAATAAAATAACAAAAAGAGAAAAAGAAAACAAAATCAAAAAGGAAAATAACATAGAAGAAATCCAAATTTGGGCCATTTGCAAATTAAATAATTCCAAGCCCAAAACTGATCCCTTTCCCAAAATCGGACCAGGCCCACACCCTATCAACCCGGCCTGTCCCTCCTCCATATCAGACGACGCCGTTTAAAGTCCAAACAGATCTGGACCGTCGAGGTTATCTCATCTGACGGTCCAGAAATCCCCATCTTTTAATACTTATATGTCTGAAATTCCCCCCTACCCCTCTCATTCATCTCCCTCCTTTCGTCTCATCAGAAACCTCACAGCAAAAACCCTACCGGAGCCGCCTTAATTCCCCACCGCCGGCGATGGCGGCGCCACCATCAACGAGCCCCAAATTAACACCCCTTGTTCCCCTTCTCATCCTCTTCTCAAATCCGCCAATGGCTTCCCTCGAATCTTACCCTAAATCCTCGAATATAGGTTTGAAATTTTTCCGGCCATGACACCAATTCACCCAAACCGGCCCAAATTTACACGAATGAATCGCCTTCCCTTCCCCTATCCAAATCCCCGGTTAGTTTGTCTCGAATATGCCTAGAAGGGTTCGAAGATTAACTTGAAGATTTTCCGGCGAAGCCCTAAATACCCCAAGTCATACCAAATTGGCACAATATGATACCATCATCGTCTGCATGAATATTCTACCACTTAAGGCGTTCATCACTCGACTGTTACCATAATAAGAAGCAGAACCCTAGACATCGTAAGTGAGTCTTTCTTAGTTATTTTTTCTCTTCTCTTCTTCATGTGTTTCTGTTCCTTGATCACTATTTTGCTAGGATTAATTAACTTAGGTCTTGTTTTCTAAAGAATCAATAGTTTATTTGGTTTATTTTCTGCATGATTATTGAAATTTTAAATAAATTGATTAGTGATTAGCATAAAGTCTGCTATGTGTAGTTCGATTTTGCTTTAGTTTTAATTGACCCTTTAGGCCATACTTAATGCTTGATTTAGTTTAAGTGAAATTTGATTTCATCCTGTTAGTTCATAGGCTGATCCAGTTTTGTTAGAATTCAGAATTTTAGTTAATGGTTCTTCTTGGTTCTTTGGTTGATCTTAATTGACCTTGTCTAATTAAAAAAGGGATAGGTTAATGGTGACCTAGGGGAGTAATTTCAGGGAATATTCAAGGGTGTTTGGGTAAATAGAATTAGGCAGAAGTGTGTAGGTTTTATCTGAAACTACTAGAACCTTCTAGAGATGGGGGTAAACTAGAATTTCAGAAAAATGTGCATACTTACTTGAGTCACAAGCCAACGAGTTAAGGGGCCTAAATGAAATACTTATAATCTGATGCTTACCCCTTGTTTACCTATAAAATGGCATGCTCTTGCCTTCACAAGGAAGTTTTTTTGAGCTCCGAAATTCCCCCCAAAATCCTTTCCCTTTCAATTTCAGATCTGATTTGAAATTCAAACCCTCAAAATCCAAAAACAATAAAAATCAATAGAAAAATACAAAAATATTACTGTTCTATTAAACTTTTAAGAGAATTTTCAATTTTAAGCTGCTGATTCACACTTTCTGAGTTCAATTTTGGTAGTTGGAGGTTCCAGAAGTAATCTGGTCTAATATCAAGCAATTTTGGGTTCAATAGACTGATTTGCTTGAGCTTTGAGTTTGCTAGAACATTTTAGGGTAGTTCAAGTCTATGTGGATGCATTTCAGTTGATTTGTGGACGTGTGTTTGGATTTTTGCTTGGTCTTAAATACCTCCTGATAGCTGGACTGATTTTGTGCTGCTGTTGAGTTCATTGCTTGTTGCTGACTTTATTTTCTCCTACTGTAATTTCAAAACCAGGTACACTTCTTATCCTGATTGTATTGGAGCTGATTCAACATGGAAATTCAATAAAATAGCCTCTCATTTGTTTCTGAAAGCTATGGCTACTGATGCGTGTAGTTTATTTGATTAGTATAGTTTAAATTCTGATGTTTATATATACTTGACTGTATGATTGGGACTTTTTGGAACTACTGATTTGTAGAATTTATTCATTAGTGTTATAGGTTAGTTTAGTATCATATTCACTTAGATTTCGTCGCTATTTAGATTAGATTCACATGGTTGTTATTCAGATTACATTGTTATATTGATTGGGATTGTATGAGATTCAGTTGAGTTTTCTTTTCCTTTGCATAATCATGTAAGTAAAGGCTTAAAAGTAACAGATTCAAAAAACAAAAATTAATTTGAGTTCAGGACAAACAGTGCTACCGTTTAAATGTTTAAATGAGGGTCATAGATGTAAAATGAATTAGGAAACTAGTTATTTTGGCTAATTAGGAAATTAGTTATTTTGGCATACACAACTCACTTACAACAACACATATAATCTAAATTTCAGATGTAACTTAAAAATGCCTCTCGTATTTCAACAGCTATTTCATTTGTTAAAATTGTCCATTCCTTTGTTAATGATCTTACATGCCAAATTACCATTAATTAGCACACACATCATCATTAGCTTTAGTGTAGCTTTAATTCAAATTATCGGACCAAACCGGGCCCAATGTTTGGCCCAGCTGTTCCATGGGCGACCAAATATATTTACTGGCAAAATAGATTGGATGTTAGTAAGGCCCAAGTCATGGCAGTTTCATATTAATCTGAATTGGGCCTGGTACACCTGGAAATTGGTATACCTGGGCCAGGTCTTTAAGGCCCCAAAATCTCCCTTGAATCAGAAAATCATTAAAAATTGTATTAAGCATATATAAGGGATTAATTCATAAATATAAAATTGGGTTTCAAATTAGGTAGTGGGTTCAAGCTAAAAGGGTATTCCCTTTTGTTTGAATTGGGACTTGAATTTGGAGTTCGAATTTATATTTATGAATTAATTGGCCTTTTAGAGACAAATAAAAAAATAGAAAATTTTAGTCTGCTTTAGGATTGGCCTTTTAATAATAATATGAGACGAGCCTCGCCAAACAAATATACAAATTGTGGGGCCCTCATTAATTACTTAATAAAAATACTTAGAAATTCGGGACGGGCCGTTTAGCAAAATTCACGGCCTTCCCAAAAGATAACAACGCGTTAGTCTCTTTAGACGCGATTTTAATAAAATTACATTCCTAAACTCGGGTGCACATTTATGTGACCCGAATTCAAATCTCAACGGAGTCGAAATGTGTCGACAACCACGGGTGCACTGGTGCGACGTGGTTCGAGACGCGTTTTCACGACGTTGCAATTCTTATTAAAATAAAAATACAAGCGGGGTACTAATAAAAGGCACATAAGTTAGAACATGTTTTGAAATCAGATGAAATCAAATACAATAGTTGAGAGACCGTGCTAGAACCATGGAATCCGGGAATGCCTAACACCTTCTCCCGGGTTAACAGAATTCCTTACTCGGATTTCTGGTTCGCGGACTATTAACAGAGTCATAATTTCCTCGGTTCGGGATTCATCCGGTGACTTGGGACACCATTAATCTCCCAAGTGGTGACTCTGAATTTTAATAATAAATTCCGTTCCGATTGTCACTTCAAGTTGGAAATAACTCCCTTTATTACGCCCTTCGCGGGGTGTAAGTTGCAGAAAAAGGAGGTGTGACACTCATCACGTCCCTTGTTTTCAATTTTTCTAGCAATATTGACTGCATCAGTGTAGGATAAAGTCTTCATCTGTGGGGCTACTGCTGTGTATAGGCGACCAACCAATCCATCCACAAACCTCTGAACTTGAGCTTCTTTGGTAGACACTAAGTAAAGAGCATATCTAGCAAGCTTACAAAACTTGGTGTTATATGTTGACACATCCATATCTGGAGTCTGACCCAATCTCTCAAAGTCTCTAGCATATTTTTGTACTAGGTTGTCTGCAAGAAAATGATTCATGAACAACTTAGTGAATTCGTCCCATGCCAGTGGTGCTGCTCCTGCTGGCCTTCCTAGCAATACAATTTCATACCATGTGTTGGACATATCCTCTAGTTTGTATGGTGCGAGCTCCACGGCTCTCTCACTAGAACATCCAAGAGCACGTAATGCCTTGAGTGTCCCATCCAAGAAACTTTGAGGATCTGTTGAATTATCAGAACCTGTGAATTTTGGTGATTTCAATTTCCGAAACTCTTGTAGGGATACTTCCTTATTCCCGAAAGTCTGAGTCTGTGCAAGTGTTTGTGTCTGTAAAGTAGCCCGAGGAGATGCACTTCCACCCTGAGTAGGCGCCAATGCCTCTAGCACATTCAATAACCTTGCCACTATGTCTGCAGGTAAGGACACAGTAGGTAGAATAGTTGGCACTGGTGGTTGAGCATCTTGAACTCCCTGCCCTTGCACTTGATCTGGCATAACAGCTTGGGGTTGACCCATGTTCCCAACTTCAGGTGAAGGAGCAGTCTGTCTTCTAGTTTGATGAACCCCAACTTGACCTCCACCCCGGGTAGCACCACGTCCAGTAGATAAGGGTATGCGTGTCCTAGCCATCTGCGAAATAAATATTCCAAAGTCAACCTCAAGTATCCCAACGCAAAATCAAAGAATGAAAGAAGGGAAAACATCTCTGGATGTTCAGTAGCCTCAAGATCATAAGTATGGGCGCCTACATACCCATGAACAAGACTCTACTAAACATTGATCCATGACTCGGGACTTAAAGCCTAAGCTCTGATACTAACTTTGTCACGACCCAATTTAGGATCGTGACCGGCGCCAGGAGCTAGTGCTCCCAAGTAAGCCTCATCAATATTTTACAGAAAATCGGACAGAGTTTTCCCTGTTTTTGGACTGTACAATAATTTCCCTATCTCAAAAATAAACAACCAACCATCCTAATATCATACCAAACATTCAATAACTTATCAATTAACCAAAACGAGTCTCCACCATTACTAATCAACCCACTAACAACCAGAAATACTAATTTATCTTCAACTTTGATAATAAAGAACGATACTCATTATAAGACTATAATAATAAAATAATACTCATAACACTAAAATAACGACTATGGAGCGACTCTAAGAGTTCAAAGAAAAGACTAACAATAAATAAAATCTCCGCCCATGCGAACAAGTGCGAGGCTCACCAAGAACTATCAACATGTGCGCTCTAATTAACGAAATCCTCGCATGCGTCTACTGCTGTCTCTGTAAAAAAATTAGCGGGGAATGAGTTACTAGCTCAATGAGTAATAACACTTAACCACAACTGTTTTTATTGGGGACAAGTTAGAAAACATGCTAGTATCTCAAACAAAAAATAACACAAAAATGCCCTTTCAGAAATAATAAGTAATTTTCAGTCTTATCATGTTCTTCTTGTAGCTTAATACAATTAATAATTTAGCAATATGCTCGGTAACCACTGTATAATATCAATATTCATATCTTGGGATGTTTGAATGAACGGATCATGTAATCGGTATAACTGTGGACTTCTTCGCAATAAGTCAAATATAACGGTAGTCCCTACTCGAGGGAAATCGGTAACGGTATGCTGGTTCTACCTTCCCACTAGCGAGGGCTGTAATGGTAATCGGTAATTACAAGGTGCACCAGGTCTAACGAACCCGTCGTTAGCTACAGGATCCTTTAATGTCTACTCCCATTTATACTTGTCTCTATAATCCGTATATAATCGTAGAAAATATTTTAAAACAATATCGGCCATTTTGGTTCTTATCAAATCATGTAATTTCATTTCGATAACACTAAATTCAAGTAACGGTAAAACATATCTTGTGACAACAAGAATATTTAAAACAACGGTAATCATGTCAAATAACTATTTCAGTATCATATCGAGTAAAAGACTTGTCCCACATGTAACTCAAAATAATTGGTAACATATTCATATTAAAAAATCATGTGTAAATCATGCAAGTTATGAAAACACAAATTACCGTAAGATTACTACTCACAGTACTCGTGCCGAAATACCAAATGCTTCACCTTGAGCAATTCGTACAAATTTCTCCAATGAATCTATAATTACATAATATCGATCTCATGTTAATTTCCTTATTTAGGCTAATTCATAGCTAATTTAGAATACCCAATCATCGGGGTCCATGTTTGGGTCTTAATTTTGTGGATTTATATTTACCCACACAAGATTAATTACTAATTTATAAACTCCAACCTATTCATATAATTTATTACTCAAATTTCATGAAGTTCTATTGATTCTTTAGGAAGAGAATTCTCAATTGTGTGAATGAACTAGTGTAATTTCTATTACTCTGTAGAATCTTCCAATCATGAGAATCGAAATTATAATCTACCAGAAGAAGAAATTCAAGTAATACCTGTAAAACACAATTAGTGCTTAAGATTCCTCAACAGTTATAGCTATGGCTCCAACACACTGCGCTAACTTCTTCCGCCTTCTTTTCTCTTTTCCTTCTTTCTTTCTTCCTCTGCTCGTTTTTCTTGTTTTTTTTTCCGTTCCGAAGCTTTCTGCTTCATTTCCTTCAGAAAGCTTTCTGAAGCTTTCTAAACCCTTTTAAGTTTTTGGAAGATGTATTAATGGCTTCAACCTTTGTTTTAAATTCCTATATTTTTCTTCTTCTTTGTTTTTGTTTTGTTTTGTTTTGTTTATTTAGTTAGTTCTTTTTTTTCTTTAAACTTAAATTATTTACTTTATACCCCATATGTCCTCATTTAAAATATTGGGGGTATTACATTTAACGTTTATTTATGTGTTCATCTTACTTTCTAGTTTGGGAGAATTAAATCCTAGAGACTTTCTACTCTCATTTTGGAGATTAAAATCTTTGGATTTTCTACTCCAGTTTGAGATTAAAGTCTTTGTGATTTTCTACTCAATCCGAGATTAAAATCATTGTGATTTTGTACTCGGTTATTTGTATTCGGTTTGAAGATATAAAACTTCACCGAGATACTAATTCTGTCTGTGTCAATTTCTTTTACAGAAAAATGAAAACAAGTATGGAACAACAAAATGATTTTGTTGGGACGACTACTGCTGCAATGGATACTGCATCTTCAAGTCGCACAACGCCTGCACTTGCGATGGCACCAGCAGAAAAGCCTGGAAAATTTTCCGTTCTGGACTTCAAGCGCTGGCAGTAGAAAAGGTTCTTCTAACTGACCACGCTCAGTTTGTAGCGTTTTTTCAGCGAGGACATTCCATTCTTGGGAGAAGAAACTCCGGCTAATTAGCCGGTTTATGGTCACTGAGGCATGAAGGCATTCTGACTTCTTGTGCAAAAATTATATATTGAGTTTTTTGGAAGATGGCTTGTACATCGTTTACAATGTCTTCGAAAGAGTTGTAGAACACTCTTGAAAAGAAGTACAAGACGGAAGATGCTGGACTTTAGAAGTTTGTTGAAACAGAGTTCCTGGACATTAAAATAGTTGACAGTAAATCTGTCATAACTCAAGTTCAAGAACTGCAAGTCATCGTTCATGACCTCCTTGCCGAAGGTATAAATTGAATCAATATTTTTATTAAATATATTGATTATAGTATTAGTTCTAAATTTATGATTGTAGGTATGGTCATAAATGAAGCGTTTCAAGTTGCGGCATTTATTGAAAAGTTGCCTCCAATGTGGAAGGACTTTAAAAATACATGAAATATAAGCGCAAGGAGATGATGTTGGAAGACCTTATTGTTCGCCTAAGGATTGAAGAGGATAACAAGGGTGTAGAAAAGAAGTCTCGTAGAATTTCAACAATAATGGGTGCCAATATAGTTGAGGAAGCTTCGACGAGCTAAAAGAGAAAGAAGCCGTCTGGACCAAAGAATTACCCAAGCAAAAAGAAGTTCACGGGTAATTGCCACAACTATGGAAGGTTGGATACGAGGCTGCTGTCTGCCGTACACCGTAGAAGGACAAGAAGAAAAGCCAAGCAAACATGATTGAGAAGAATGACGAAATAGACGACTTGTGTGCCATGCTTTCTGAATGCAACCTGATCATAAATCCTAGAGAATGGTGGATTAATTCTGGGCCCACTCATCATGTTTGTAATAACAAAGAGTTGTTTACTTCTTATGCTCCCGTTGGTCCCGACGAGACAGTTTTTATGGCAAATTTCGCTAATGCAAAAATTGAAGGAACGTTCAAGATAGATTTGAAGATGACTTCCGGCGAGATTGTGACTCTAAACGATGTCCTTCATGTTCCTGAAATGCGGAAGAATTTAGTCTCGATATCATTTCTAGTCAAGAGCGACTTTAAGTGTGTTTTTGTTTCCGACAAGGTTGTAATTAGTAAGAATGAAATGTATGTAGGAAAAGGTTACCTTACTGAGGGCCTTTTCAAATTCAATGTAACTGCCATTGATATGAATAAAATTTTAGTTTCTTCTTACTTGCTTGAGTCAAATTATTTATGGCATGAACATTTAGGTCACGTCAACTTTAAAACTTTGCGAAGAATGATTATTCTGGAAGTATTGCCTAAGTTTGAATGATATACTCAAAATGTCAAATATGTATGGAATCAAAGCATGTTAAACATCATTAGAAGTCAGTTGGAAGGAATTCAAGTCCTTTAGACTTAATTCACACAGATATTTGCAAAATGAAGTCAATACCATCGCGCGGTGGGAAAATGTATTTCATAACCTTTATTGACGATAGTACTAGATATTGCCATATTTACTTGCTTAATACTACCTCCGTCCCAGTTTATGTGAACCTATTTCCTTTTTGGTCCGTTCCTGTGATGACCCAAAAGGTCATCACTTGTTTTAAAAGTAATTCTGTGTTCTGAGGCTTAAAAACCTCTTCTTGTCTCACTTCGATTTGCGTGCGCAGTCCGGGCGCATTTTCGGAAAGCTCTTATGTGAAATCTAAGTAAAATAAGGAAATTGGCCTTTAAAATTAATTTAAGTTGACCTTGGTCAACATTCTTGGTAAACGGACCCTAACCCGTGATCCGACGGTCTCGTAGGGTCCGTAGTAAAATATGAGACTTGGGCGCATGCCCGGAATCGAATTTCGAGGTCCCAAGCCTGAGGAACAAGAATTTTTAAAGAAAATTGCTGCCGAAAAATATAAAGGCTCTTTGAAAGGAAATGGTGCGTGTTATTGATGGTATCGGGCCCTTATCTCGATTGCCCGGTACAGATTTGAAATATTAATTAAGTTAAATCTATGCAATTTGGTAAAGGTCAGAATTTATTTGGTATAAAACGAATCTATAGTTGAGAAAATAGTAATTTCAATGTCCTTGAGTGATTTTTATGAAATTGAGGTTGAATTCGTAGTTGTTGAGGTTATTTTGATGATATGATCGCACGAACAAGTCTGTATGATGTTGTTAGACTTGCGTGTATGATTAGTTTGGAGCCCCGAGGGCTCGGGTGACTTTTTGATAGGCCACAGAGTGAACTTAGACTTACAAAAAAACTGTTGCAGGTTCAGAGAAGTTGCAGGTCTCTGAAGTGAGCTTCGCGGTTTGCGGTGGGATCTTTGCGATCGCGGTTGGGTCTTCGCGACCGCGGTGGGGTTTTCGCGGTCAGCAGTATGCAAGGCTAGGTCTTCGCGGCCGCGCTCGATATTTCGCGGTCCGCGGTGGAGCTCCGCGGCCGCGGTCCATTTTATGCGGTCAGCGGTGAGGCTATGAGAAGGGTATATATATAAACGGGACTTTTCAGCCATTTTTCATTTTTTAAAACCATAAAACATAAGAGGCGATTTTCAAAACACTCTTTCTTCCCCAAAACACAAGTAAGTGATTTTTAACTCATTTCTTTCACTCCTTAACTTCTTTTTCAAGATTTCATCCTAGAATCTAGAGTTTTCATGGTGGAATTAGGAATTTCGGGTAGAACTTAGGAATATTGAAATTTGGGGAGTTAGACCTCAAATTGAGGTCAGATTCCAAAACCAATTGTATAACCGAGCTCGGGGGTGAATGGGTAATCGAATTTTTGTCCGAATTTCGGGTTTGGACCAAGCGGGCCCGGGGTCGATTTTTGACTTTTTGGGGGGAAACAGTAGAAAACCTATTTTCATGCATTAGAATTGGTTTAATTAGCATTTATTAATATTATTAAGTAAATTGCGGCTAGATACAAGCGAGTTGGTGGTGGAATCAAGAGGTAAAGCGGTAGTTGAGGCTTGATTTTGTTCGTGGAATCGAGGTTAGTGTTTGGCCTAACCTTAGCTTGAGGGAATAGGTAGTGTGCTTTATTCGCTATGTGCCAGTGTAGTGTATGACGTATAGGTGTGGTGACGAGTATCTATACATGGTCTTCAAGCATGCCCGTGAGTCTTAAATTGTAATCGTTGTCCCTAAGACAGCTTTTTGCACTCGGTACGGGCAATATGAGTTCTTAGTGATGTCATTCGGGCTGACAAATGCCCCAGCAGCTTTCATGGATTTGATGAACCGAGTGATCAAGACTTATTTGGATTCCTTCGTGATTTTCTTCATTGATGATATTTTGATTTATTCCCTCAGCCGGGAGGAGCACGAGCAGTATCTTCGAGTCATTCTTCAGACTCTGAGGGATAGTCAGTTGTATGCTAAGTTTTCGAAGTGTGAGTTTTGGTTGAGTTCGGTTACATTCTTTGGTCATGTTGTATCAGCAGAGGGTATTCAGGTAGACCAAAAGAAGATAGAGGCAGTCAAGGACTGGCCTAGACCCACATTAACTACATATATCCAGAGCTTCTTGGGTTTGGCGGGCTATTACCGTTGGTTTGTGGAGGGGTTTTCATCTATTGCAGCCCCGATGACGTGGCCCAGAAGGGTGCCCAGTTTAGGTGGTCGGACGAGTGTGAGGCGAGCTTTCAAAAGCTCAAGACAGCTTTGACTACGACGTCAGTGTTGGTTTTGCCCACAGGTTCAGGGCCATATATGGTATATTGTGATGCATCGCGTATTGGACTTGGTGCGATGTTGATGCAGAATGGCAAGGTTATTGCATATGCTTCGCGACAGTTGAAGATCCACGAGAAGAATTATCCAGTTCATGATTTGGAGTTAGCAGCCATTGTTCATGCACTGAAGATTTGGAGGCATTATTTATATGGCGTGTCATGTGAGGTGTTCACGGATCACAAGAGTTTGCAATACTTGTTCAAGTAGAATGAGCTAAATTTGAGGCAGAGAAGGTGGTTGGAGCTGTTGAAAGATTATGATATTACTATCTTCTATCATCCGGGAAAGGCCAATGTAGTGGCCGATGCTTTGAGTAGGAAGTCAGCAGTATGGGCAACCTTGCGTATATTCCGATCGGGGAGAGACCGCTTGTCTTGGATGTTCAAGCTTTAGCCAATCAGTTCATGAGGTTGGATGTTTCTAAGCTCAGCTATGTGCTAGCTTGCACAGTCGCTCGTTCTTTGTTATTTGAGCGTATCTGAGATCGGTAGTATGATGATCCTTATTTGCTTGTCCTTAGAGACACAGTGCGGCACGGAGGTGCCAAGTAGGTTACAGTTGGAGATGATGGAGTTTTGAGGATGCAGGGTCGTATTTGTGTGCCTAATGTGGATGGACTTCGTGTGTTGATTCTAGAGGAGGCCCATAGTTCCCGATATTCTATTCATCCGCGCGCCGCTAAGATGTATCAGGATTTGCGGCAGCATTATTGGTGGAGAAGGATGAAGAAGGACATTGTTGCCTATGTAGCTCAGTGTTTGAATTGTCAGCAGGTAAAGTACGAGCATCAGAGACCTCGTGGTTTGTTTCAGAAGATTGAGATTCCTGAGTGAAAGTGGGAGCGGATCACTATGGACTTGTTGGACTCCCATGGACTCAGAGGAAGTTCGATGCCGTATGGGTTATTGTTGATAGGTTGACCAAGTCAGCACGTTTCATTTCTGTGGTAGTCTCCTATTCTTCCGAGAGGTTAGCTGAGATCTATATCCGGGAGATTGTTCGTCTTCATGGTGTGCCCGTGTCTATCATTTCTGATCGAGGTACGCAGTGTACCTCGCATTTCTGGAGGGCAGTACAAAGTGAGTTGGGTACACGGGCCAAGTTGAGCACATCATTTCATCCTCGGACGGATGGGCAGTCCGAGCGTACCATTCAGATTTTGGAGGATATGCTCTGAGCATGTCTCATTGACTTTGGAGGTTCGTGGGATCAGTTCTTGCCTTTAGCAGAGTTCGCCTACAACAACAGTTACCACCTAAGCATCCAGATGGCTCCCTATGAGGATTTATATGGTAGGCGGTGTCGGTTGCCGGTTGGATGGTTTGAGCTGGGAGAGGCTCGGCTGTTGGGTACGGATCTAGTACAGGATGCCTTGGACAAGGTGAAGATCATTCAGGATAGGCTTCGTACCGCTTAGTCCAGGAAGAAGAGTTATGCCGACCGCAAGGTTCGTGATGTGGCATTCATGGTCGGAGAGCGAGTATTGCTCTGGGTGTCGCCCATGAAGGGCGTGATAAGATTTGGGAAGAAGGGCAAGCCAAGCCCTAGGCTCATTGGCCCTTTTGAGATTCTTGACCGAGTGGGAGAGGTGGCTTATAGACTTGCGCTTCCGCCGAGTTTGTCAGCTGTGCGCCTAGTGTTTCATGTGTCCATGCTTCGGAAGTATCATTGCGATCCATCCCACGTGTTATACTTCAGCACTGTCCAGTTGGACAAAGACTTGTCCTATGAGGAGGAGCCGATAGCTATTCTAGACCGGTAGGTTCGTCAGTTGAGATCGAAGAGCTTCCCTTCTGTTCGTGTTCAGTGGAGAGGTCAGCCTACCGAGGCAGCGACCTGGGAGTCCGAGTCCGATATGCGGAGCTGATATACCCATCTTTTCTCCGACTCCGGTACTTTTCTTATGTCCGTTCGAGGTCGAACGGTTATTTTAGAGGTGGAGAGTCTGATGACCCCAAAGGTCATCACTTGTTTTAAAAGTAAATTCCGTGTTTCGAGGACTTAAAACCTCTTCTTGTCTCACCTTGATTTGCAGGCCGGGCGGGTTTTCGGAAAGCTCTTATGTGAAATCAAGTAAAATAAGGAAATTGGCCTTTAAAATTAATTAAAGTTGACCTTGGTCAACATTCTTGGTAAACGGACCCAGACCCGTGATCCGAAGGTCTCGTAGGGTCCGTAGTAAAATATGAGACTTGGGCGTATGCCCGGAATCGAATACCGAGGTCCCAAGCCCGAGGAAAAAGAATTTTTAAAGAAAATTGCTGCTGGAAAATATAAAGGCTTTTTGAAAGGAAATGATGCGTGTTATTGATGGTATCGGGCCCGTATCTCGGTTCCGGAGCCCGGTACAGATTTAAAATATTAATTAAGTTAAATCTATGCAATTTGGAAAAGATCAGAATTTGTTTGGTATAAAATGGACCTATAGTTGAGAAAATAGTAATTTCAATGTCCTCGAGTGATTTTTATGAAATTGAGGTTGAATCCGTAGTTGTTGAGGTTATTTTGATGATTTGATCGCACGAACAAGTCCGTATGATGTTGTTAGACTTGCGTGCATGATAAGTTTGGAGCCCCAAGGGCTCTGGTGAGTTTTGGATAGGCCACAGAGTGAATTTAGACTTACAAATAACTGATGCAGGTTCAGAGAAGTTGCAGGTCTATGAAGTGAGCTTAGCGGTCCGCGGTGGGATCTTCGCGACCGTGGCGGGGTCTTCGCGACCACGGTGGGGTTTTCGCGGTCAGCAGTGGGCAAGGCTAGGTCTTCGCGACCGCGCTCGATATTTCGTGATCTGCGGTGGAGCTCCGCGGCCGCGGTCCATTTTATGCGGTCAGCGGTGAGGGTCTGAGAGGGGTATATATATAAACGGGACTTTTCAGCCATTTTTCATTTTTCAAAACCCTAAAACATAAGAGGCTATTTTCATAACACTCTTTCTTTCCCAAAACACAAGTAAGTGATTTTTAACTCATTTCTTTCACTCCTTAACTTCTTTTTACAAGATTTCATCCTAGAATCTAGGGTTTTCATCATGGAATTGGGAATTTTGGGTAGAACTTAGGAATATTGAAATTTGGGGAGTTATACCTCAAATTGAGGTCGGATTCCAAAACCAATTGTATATCCGGGATCGGGGGTGAAGGAGTAATCGGATTTTGATCCGAATTTCGGGTTTGGACCAAGCAGGCCCGGGGTCGATTTTTGACTTTTTGGGGGAAACACTAGAAAACCTATTTTCATGCATTAGAATTGGTTTAATTAGCATTTATTAATATTATTAAGCAAATTGTGGCTAGATACAAGCGAGTTGGTGGTGGAATCAAGAGGTAAAGCGGTAGTTGAGGCTTGATTGTGTTCGTGGCATCGAGGTAAGTGTTTGGCCTAACCTTAGCTTGAGGGAATAGGTAGTGTGCTTATTTGCTATGTGCTAGTGTAGTGTACCACGTATATGTGTGGTGACGAGTATCTATACGTGGTCTTCAAGCATGCCCGTGAGTCTTAAATTGTAATCGTTGTGTCTTCCTAATAAGTACTACAAATGCCTAAATTGTTGATTCTCCGTTTTGGTCAAGACTTATGATTATCTTCGTGGTATTTTCTTATTGTTAAGCATTCGCTCCAGTTGAGGTTTCATTTGTGAAGTTAATTGTTGGTACAAGTTTGGTTATAGCTGATTCCCTTGCCGGGATGTATTTATTTCTTACTTTTGGTACCCTTGCCGGGATGTGTTTATTCTTATTGTTGATTCCCTTGTCGGGATGTTGTTGTTGTTATTGTTTGGGTGAGGAAAGAGAGATAAAGCACGAGGGTGATGCCGTGCACATTCATATTTATACATTTGGTGAGGAAAGAGTGATAAAGCACGAAGGTTGATGCCGTGTACATTTTCATTGATATTGATACATATGGTGAGGAAGAGAGATAAAGCACGAAGGGTGATGCCGTGCACATTTTCATTACTTGATTGCATTGGTGAGGATCGAGAGTAAAAGCACGAAGGGTGATGCCGTGCACTTATTGCCTGTCTGTTATGACGTCTTGCTATTTTCGGTTCAAATATCTTAATTGTCCTATTCCTCTATTACTGTGACTCTTGATGTTGGTATTTCCCCATAGCATGTTACCCTTCCCTCGTTACTTTTGAATTATTTCTATTACTGTTATTCTGTTAGATACTGTTTAGCTGCAGGTTATTGGTTTGTTGTGTCCTAGCCTCGTCACTACTTCCCCGAGGTTAGGTTCGATACTTACCAGCACATGGGGTCGGTTGTGCTGATAATACACTTTGCACTCTTTTGTGCAGATCCCGGTACTGGAGCATACGGACCTTAGCTAGGGGTTGCTGCCTTCAGTCCATCAGGAGACCCGAGGTAGTCCTGCAGGGGTCCGCAGGCCTTGACGTCCCCTTCCTATCTAGTTTTCTTCTGTTCTTTACTATTTCAGAGACAGACATGTACTTCTTTTTCAGGCCCTATTTGTAGTTTATCTTAGATAGTCTGTGAGATTGTGACACCAGTTCTGGGTGGTTTATGTTTATGGATTCGTATTGGTATTAGTTTAATTGTTAAATTTCATTCTTCCGCTTTATTATTTTCGCTGTTTATAAAATGTTAACTTACAATCGTTTAGGGATTAAAAATGAAAAGGGTAAACTAATTGGGATAATTGGCTTTCCTAGGTTTCACTAGTAGGCGCCATCACGACTCCCGAGGGTGGGGAAATCCGGGTCGTGACAGTTCCAAAAATAATGACTCCTTTCTAAATTTGAAAACATTTTAGCTTAAACATCCAATTATATCCTTAATGAGAAGCTTTTATAACCACGCAAATACTCTAGACCCTTTTTTGACTTGTTTATAACCACAAATTCCAAAAGTCTTCATTTTTTCTTAAACTCCGTGTCCAGTCAAAAAGGTTCACATAAATTGGAATGGAGGGAGTAGTAAAGATGAAGCAATTGATGCATACAAGCAATACAAAACTGAAGTTGAAACGCAACTAAACAAAAAGATCAATATGATAAGAAGTGATAGGGGTAGCGAATATGAATCTCCTTTTGAAGAAATATATTTGGAACATGGCATTATTCACCCAACAACTGCCCCTTACTCACCGCAATCTAATAGCATTGAGGAAAGAAAGAATAAAACGCTAAAGGAGATGATGAATGCCTTGTTAATAAGTTCTGGTTTACCTCAGAACTTGTGGGGGGGGGGGGTAGGGGTATTGTCTAGNNGGGGGGGGGGGGGGGGGGAGTTATTCTTACATGTAACAAAATACTCAATCGAGTTCGTCATAGCAAAACTCAATCCATTCCATATGAAAGATGGAAAGGAAAGAAATCCAACTTAACAATATATAAAAGTTTTGGTTGTTTGGCTAAGTGCAAGTCCCTAAACCTAAAAGGGTAAGATTGGACCAAAAACCGTTGATTGCGTTTTTATAGGATATGTATCAAATAGTAAGGCATATCATTTTCTGGTTCATAAATTAGAAAATTCTGACATTAATATTAATACGATAATTAATCATTAGATAATGCTGAACTCTTTGAGAATATATATCCGTATAAAAAATAATGTGAGTCGTCTACCGAAAAATCTAAGTGACATCATGAAGAAGCAAAGGAATGTACTTTTAACGAGGAAAATCCAAGACGTAGTAAACGTTAAAAGACAACTACTTCCTTTGGACCTGATTTTCTAGCATTCTTGTTGGAAAATGAGCCTCAAACGTTCAAAGAAGCAATGTCTTCCTCGGAAGAACAATATTGGAAATAGGCAGTCAATAGTGAAATATAATCCATATTAAGTAATCATACTTGGAAATTGGTTGATCTCCCTCCAGGAAATAAACCTTTGGGGTTCTAAGTAGATTTTCAAAAGGAAAATGAAAGCTGATGGTACTATTAACAAATATAAGGTAAGATTAGTTGTTAAAGGGTTTAGACAACGAGAAGGTCTTGATTACTTTGACATATACCCGCTGGTAACAAGGATTACATCTATCCGGGGTGTTAATAGCGATAGCCGCCGTGTATGGACTTCAAAGCTATCAGATGGATGTTACGATAACCTTCTTACATGGAGATTTTGGGAAGAAATTTATATGGAACAACCTAAAGGGTTCGTAATTCCCTAAAAGAAAAGAAGGTGTGTCGACTTGTTAAATCACTATACGGACTAAAACAAGCACCAAAACGATGGCATGCGAAATTTTCCCAAACAATATTGTCAAATGGTTTCATGATGAAGGAGTTTGATAAATGTGTTTACATTAAGAATACTCCAAATCAAATAGTCATTGTTTGTTTATGTGGATGATATGTTGATAATGAGTAACGACATTGCTAACATAAATGCTACTAAGCACATGCTTACTAGTGAGTTTGATATGAAAAACTTAGGAGTTGTTGATTTAACTTTGGGAATTAAGATCCTTAAGACTCCTCAAGGTCTAGCTTTGTCTCAATCTCATTATATTAAAATGGTACTTGCAAAGTTCAAAATTTGGACTTTAAAGTTGCAAGAACGCCAATTGATTTAAACCATACTCTTGTAAAGAATAAAGGTCAAAGCAAGTCTCAATTGGAATATACTCGAGTGTTAGGAAGTTTGATGTACATTATGAATTGTATAGGACCTGATATAGCTTTGTGTGATAAGTAAGCTCAGTCGATATACAATTAATCCCGACCAAGCTCATTGGATAGCAATGAAACGAGTTTTGGGGTATCTGAAATATACCCAATACTAGGCATAGAAATTCAATAATTATCTCATAGTTATTGAGGTATATAGATGTAACGATCCGACAGGTCGTTTCGAGAAATTGCACTTCGCTCGCTAGTTCTCGGGCATGGCTAGCCCCTATTGATGTATTATGACTTATGTAAATCGTCGGTTGTGGTTTTCAGGTTAATCCGAATAGATATGAAGAATGATTCTTAGCTTGAAGCTTTAAATTTGAAAGGTTTGGCCCAGTCTTGACTTCTTGGTAATTGATATCGGATTTGGATTTTTATGATTTGGTTAGCTCTGTCGGGTGATTTTGGACTTTGGAGCGTGTACGGAATGTAAGTTGGAGGTCCGTGGTAAATTTAGGCTTGAATTGGCGAAATTGGAAATTTGGCATTTTCCGGTCGGCAGTGGAAATCTTGATATCGGGGTCGGAATGGAATTCCGGAAATTGGAGTAGGTCCGTTGTGTCATTTGGGACGTGTGTGCAAAATTTTAGGTCATTTGGATGAGGTTTGATAGACCTTTTGATCGTTTGCAGAATTCGAAAGATTTGGAATCCTTAGGCTTGAATCCGATGGCAATTTGATGTTGTTTGGAGCGTTCAGAAGTTTGGAACAAGTTTGAATGACGTTATGGGATGTGTGGCATGTTTGGTCGAGGTCCCGAGGGCCTCAGGTGAGTTTCGAGTGGTTAACAAATCATTTTTGGATTTGAGGAGATAGCAGATTTTCTCGTAATTTGTTGCAGAGAAATCCTTCTTCGCGTTCGCGAGAGGGTCTCGCGTTCGCGAAGGGATGTTGAGTGAGGTAGGTGAGTTGCTCTTCGCGTTCGCGATGTAGGTCCTGCATTCGCGAAGGGTGAGGCGGAGTGTGCATCGCGAACGCGTGAGTGGAGTCGTGTTCGCGAAGAGAAAAGTTGGAGCAGCTAGGATTCCAGGAGTTTGTTCATCGTGTTCGCGAGGGAGGGATCGCATTCGCGAAGGCCTTGGTAGCTCAAGGTTCGCGTTCGCGAGAAGGAGCTCGTGTTCGCGAAAGAGGAAAATTGAGCAGTTGAATTTTTGTGCTTCGCGAACGCGAGGCTTTGACCGTGTTGGCGAAGAAGGGAGCACCGGGCAGAATGTATAAAAATCCATCTTCGCGATTTTTAGCCCATTTCTCACCATTTCCGAACGGTTTTGAAGCTTTTTGAGAGGTATTGAAGAGGGATTCGAAGAGAAACATTTGGAGGTAAGGTTTTTGAACTCAATACTCGATTCTATGGTGAGTTCTAACTAATTAGACATGAAATTAGTGGGATTTAAAGCCAAAAATTTGGGAAATTAGGGATTTGAGGGGCCATTTGAGGTCCGATTTTGAAGAGTTAAATTGGGGATTTGTGTTACAACCCATATTCACATACGTTAGTTCATGCCATAAGGTCGTCGACGTAAATCCATGAAGAGATTATCTTTAAGATGATAAGAGGTTAATCCTATTGATCTTAAATGATACAAAGGTGTATAAGGGTGGTTAACAAGTATTAGAAGTTAAACGAATCAAGGATGTTGTCAGCCGTATTTTTGGGTAAACCTAGGGGTGCTTAATACTCTCAAGAGGTCGTATTTTAAGGTATATGAATCATAAAATATCCGTATCATAGTCTTGAAGTCAAACGAGTTATGAAACAAAAGTCGACAAGAGTTGTTGCAACTTAGGTTCATAGTTTTACTTAAACTTTAGGTCAAATGTTATTAAGCTTTTCTCCCAATATACTTCGAATTACGGGGTGATCCACCCTAAACCCCTGCAAACTTCCTCCCAAAAATTATCCACAAACCCTAATTGATTTTCCCTCTCTTTCAAGTTCAAATTGGGGGTAAACCCTAGAGTTTGAAGAACCAAGATAAGGGCTGAGTTATCCAACAAGTAAGGTGAGTTTACTGCTATCTTTCATACATTTATTCTGCTGTGAATTCATGGTAATTCGTTCTATACATGTAAGAACTCAAGGAACGGTGATCGGAAGCCGTGAGTTCGAGTTATTCACTTGTAGCGGACTATTTTGTGGACTGTTTTGTGTTGCTGTTGGGCTACGTGTTTTACTAGTGTATTGTGGAGTTTTGGAGGAGGAAGGGTGTGGAGAAACACCATATAGATGTAGGGTTGTGGGCTGGTAGTTCTTCGTAACATTTCCGGGTCGTTTGACACAACTACGGTGGCCATCGTATGTATGAAGTGATTAGGTTGTGCGTGGACTGTTTTGGGAGGCTCAATATGATTATTATTGATGTAGTTTGGGCTGTTTGGTGATTGTTTGGAATTGTGTGAAGTCATATATATAGGGGAGGTGTTGTCCGTTTCATCGTAAAATAGGTTGTGGTCGATACATAATAGTTATGACGCTTGAATGATAACTATAGTATCGTTTCTCATATTGTAAACTAAGGAGTCGTGAAAATTGCATAGCTTGAGATTGGGGCAGTATATACAAGGTATGTGAGGCTATCCCTTTCCTTCCTTTGCACGACTCCGATTGTACATAATGTAATGAACGAGCTTCCAAAGATACTCTACTCTTAGAAGCTAGCAGTACTTACATTGTTTCCCCTCTTATGGAACGAATGATGTTGATGTTGCTTCTCTTATTCTTATGTTATCAATGTTATTGGTACTTCCCGATTCTTATAAGGTTCATGGTGAAGAGTTAGTCCTAATAACGTGTACACAGGATACCGACCTTACGTCACTCAGAAAGGTTTAGAACGTCAGTCCATGAGTCGAGCATGCATTATATATATGTATCTATTTTACTCTACCGAGCCGCGCTATAGACGGTCGGGTATGGCACCTATTGTGCAACCACTGATCAGTTGAGTTTTACCGAGCTCCACGTGGCCGGGTACGATTCTACCGAGCCAATATGATGGCCGGGTACGTTTTTACCGAGCCTATTACGGTCGGGTACAATATGATGATGATGATGCCCACAGAGGCGTATGTTTTAAAAGTTTATGTATATATACATATGTATCACACATTTCATGACAGTAGCCCTCAGAGGTACCCAGATGTTACAGGTTGTTTATTCTCTATCCCTGCTTACATTACTGTTCGTACTTATGGTTCCCTGCCTTACATACTTAGTACTTTATTCGTACTGACGTCCTTTTATTTGTGGATGCTGCATGTCGTGCTACAGGTCCTGATAGACAGGCAGGCGCAGCTCCCCCACCATAGTAGGCTGTCCAGTTCAGCGGTGATTGGCGAGATCCCTTCTTCGGACTTGCCGTGGTCTTGGTATGCATTTTTGTTATAGACATCATGGGTATGTCGGGTCCCTGTTCCGGCTATGTTGCAACACTTATGTTCCTTTAGAGGCTCATAGACAGGTGTCGACTCATGTATAGTTTGGTAGGCCTTGTCCGCTGGTTTTTGTTGTATAGTCTCTCATGGTAGCGTGGTAGCTCGTACCTTATATATAGTTTCTTGATTGTCTAGTCATCCCATGTTATGTATGTTCATGCCATCATATTTTATTTTTGGTTGTCCACGACCCATGTCTACCATTTATATTGATCTCGTCAGCCCTAAAAGATAATAAAGAAGGTTAGATAAAATGTTTGTTGGTGCTCGGTAAGTATGGCCGGGTGCTAGTCATGGCCCTCCAGTTTGGGTCGTGACAATTTGAGGGGCAATTTGAGGTCCGATTTTTGATGATCTTGGTATGTATAGACTCGTTGAAGAACAAGGATTCTAATGTTGTGATTTTTATCGAATTCCACGATGTGGACCCGGGGGTCAGGTTTGGCCAATTTCGGGATTTTGAGTTTAATTTGATAATTTTCGCATGGGCTTTGTCCCTTTGGCATGTACTAATGATATGATTCTGATTTTGGATAGATTCGAGGTGATTTGAGGCCGAGTCGAGTGGCAAGGGCATCGCGGTGTAGATTATCATCCGGATTGAGGTAAGTAATGATTGTAAATCTTGTCCTTAGGGTATGAAACCCCGGATTTCACTTTGTTTCACTATATTGAGGTGACGCACACGCTAGATGATGAGCATGGGGGCGTGAACCATTGGGGATTGTGACTTGGTCCGTCCCGTAGCGACTCTTAAGTTGTATTTGCCTGAAAACTATTTGATACACTTGTGTTTTGGAAAATATTACTATGTTTTGGGCCAAATGCCATATTTGGGCCTCGTGCCAAGTTGTTTGGACCCTTAGGAGCTTTCCATTATTATTTCCTCATTGTTTCAACTTAAGATCTGTACTCAACCATGTCATGTTTTTATTGATTTCATAACTCGGTATATATTATTCTTTTGATGCATGAAAATGATATTTTGGGCTGAGCACCCTGTTTTTACAGATAGCCTGAGTGGCTTGTGAGGTTGATGACTGAGAGAGGCCGAGGGCCTGATTGCGATATTGATGACTGAGAGAGGCCGAGGGCCTGATTGTAAGGTGATGACTGAGAGAGGCCGAGGGCGTGGTTGTGAGGATTATATATTTATGGATGGGGCTGTACGCCGCAAGCGATATATATATATATATATATATATATATATATATATATATATATATATATATATATATATAGAGAGAGAGAGAGAGAGAGAGAGAGAGATCGGGCTGCATGCCGCATCAATATATGGATCGGGCTGCACGCCCCAGCGATATAGCGCTTGGGCTGTAGAGCCCCTCCGGAGTCTGCACACCCCCAGTGAGCGCGGTCGATTATATTTATGGATCGGGCTACACGCCGCAGCGGTTATTATAAGGTACCTATTGGGCATGAGTGCTGACCGAGGAGAGTTGAGTCATGAGTGACTGAGAGGCTTGCCCGAGGAGCTATATATATATATATATATATATATATATACACGAGTGATGCTTTTGCCTGAGGGACTTGTTTTATGAAATTACTGTTTTCACTCCCCTTTATACTGAGCCTCTACTGAAAAATGTTGAACAAATATTTTAAATCACTTCCATTGAAACTAGAGTTTTTACAAGATGTTCGTATTTTAGTTACTGATTTGGCCTTGTTATTTCCACTGCGATCATTATGTTATGAGATGTATATGAGTGACCGAGGGGCTGTTTATTATTTATGTGTGCCCGAGGGGCTGTATACGAACTATGTTTTGCCCGAGGGGCCGACTATGTTTTCATCATTTCTATTCACCATTTCATCACTTGTTTCAAAACTGCTGAAAGATGTTTTAACTGGATTTTTACACATCTTCAAATGATTTCTACCGAAAATTGGATTTTTAACGAAATGATTTTATTTATATACTGTTTTGGTAACACACTATACTTACTGTGGTATTATGACGTGAAGTATGAGTTTTCTTACTGCTCAGTCTTTATTTACTCTTATTACTGACTGAGTTGGCGTTCTCACATTACTCCCTGCACCTTGTGTGCAGATACAGGTATTTCTGAACCCGATAGCGTGTGTTGATTACTCAGTGGCGGGTTCATCGGAGTTATCAAGGTGGCTGCCTGGCGTTCACAGCCTTGCTCTTCTCCCTCTTATTCTCCTTAGAAAGTTATAGTCTATTTTCAGACTCTTTGTTGTATTCAGACCTTAGTAGATGCTCGTGACTTATCACACCCCGATGTCGGGCTTGTGTATTTATTCCGCACTAGTTATTTAGACTTCTATTATGAGATCTCATGTTAATAAATGGCTTAAAATGACTTTTATAGAATAATGGTTTGATTTGGGAATTTGTGTCGGCTGGCCTAGTTTCATGATAGGCGCCATCACGACCGGGTCGGTTTTAGGGTCGTGACAAGTTGGTATCAGAGCCTAGGTTACATAGGTCTCATGAGTCATGAGCAGGTTCAGTAGAGTCTCGCGGATCGGTACAGAGACGTCTGTACTTATCTTCGAGAGGATGCGAAACCTTTAAGAAATCCCACATTCTTGAATTCTTATCATGCGTCATTGATTCAGCTTGAAATGTAACTCATTGAATTCCTTCCACGCGTTCGTATACGCGCATGAGCGCTCGGTATCAGTTGTGCATCGACGGCTTGTGATTCCCTGATCGAGGGGCAAGATATATGTTTGTGTGTTGATGTTGGGCCAGTCTGGAGGACTTGAGGCTGGGCTTTTCCTGTAGCTTGAGCACTGAGCTGTTGAGTATGTAAGCATGTGTTTTTGGATCTATATGTTCGATAGTGTCCCTATTAGGGGAAGTGGTGACTGGATAGCTACGTGGTGAGTATGATGTGACTGCGAGATGTGTTCGTATAATTTGAATGTGACGAGAAGAGTCTGCTTGAGGGTAGAAAGAACTATCTTGTGCTCGAATTCCATCGTGTTTTGATGCATAGCCCCGAGTTGTGGGTGTGTTGAAGGACCTTTTCATGTGGTCTAGTTGGAAAGTGAAGTAGTTTCATGTTGTGATATGAGTTCAGACTCAAGAAGATTAAGTGATTATGTAATAGTTATGATTATGGAAGAGTATAGAGAGATACCGGTTTGAGGCTAAGCAGGTGGGTTATCTCCTGCAGGGTGTCCTGAGGGTGTGTGATCCCTATGTTGTTTAGTAATGAGTTTTCTTTTACCAGTGAACTATATGTAGTACAATTTGAGTTTGAATCGCTTATGAGAATGGGCTTGACTGTCACGAGGGTGAATGCGAGATTTGCAAATGATTTGAAACACTAGAAGGTTTGTGTTGCATGAGCTTATGAATGATTTAGTTGAATCTCACTATGGTATTATGGCAGTAATAGAGTAGGGGCATTGTGAGTTTTGTATGTTTTGATCTATGGCTTTGAGCCAAGTGGGGGAGTCTGTTATGGATCAGTTGATTGCACGATTATGTGCTATGTTGGTTCCAGTTTGAGGCATACTGGTGAATCAGTTATGGCTTACAGAGGTTGAGATCGAGGATGACCCGAATAAAGGAAATTTTGGATAGGGGTTGTGTTATGCTTTATGGGTGTATAAGAATTATGGAATGACTTGAGTTGTTAATGGTGAAGAATGTAATGTACATGGAGCAGGAATTTATTTGGTTGCATTAAGGTGGGGTTACTTCCTTGGGTGTTGGAGTGCTAATGGGGCACAAGTCGTCCGGTCCGTTCGATCAGTCTAATTGAAACTTAAGCAGAGTGGATAACTCTTGAGAATGTTCTAATGAATTCAAGATTTATACGTGGCAATTGGGAATCTTCAGGATGTGTGTGGGATAGAAACTGAGATTTTTATGGGAGGATGTTAGGACTTGTGGCAATTCTGTATCATTATGTATTCTACATACCAGTATCAGGAAGGCAAAGGTAATGGCTCTAGATTCGTAGAATGGTCTCTTCAGAGCGGGTATCTCGGTTGTGGTACTTTTGGGGGTGCTTCAGAAGAATACAACGGTTTATGAGCCTTAGGGCGGTGTAGTCTTATGCTTGAGTCTCGTGTGGTGAGCCTGAGTTGAGGATTTGCGGTATTATGGCGAAGAGAAGTATCAAATCGAAGGTAATTTAGAAGGAACTTGGATAAATAGGATAGCTTGGTAGTAGGTCGGATCGGCCTTGTAAGGAATACAATTAGTTCTTTGGATGCTTATGAGGTAATGAGTTTCTGCAGGTGTTTCATGGCAATGTTCTTGGGTTTTGGTGACCTACGCAACTTGGTAGAGTTAAAAGGATTCAGTCCTGACGGTTTGGTTTTGTGCAAATGGGATTCGGAGAGTTCCTGATGATTTCTACCACAGTTGGAGGTGTACATTTTCTACTGGCACGAGGAGCATGGGATGTATAGTGATTTCCTCCTAGATGGGATCAAATGGAAAAGTTCTTGGCTGGTTGAGTACGTAGTTACTTGTAGCTCGGAGTGGATTATGAAGTTCTCATATTTATCATAGGATGGTATGGGTTATGTGGTATGTTGCATGGACTTGATATTTGCATGTGTAAGGTCACGGTTCAGTTTTGAAAGGAAGGTCATAAATTCTTAGACAGCATGGTCAGTTTCAGATGGCTAGGTAAAAGATATTACTAATTGGTATGGCTTGATGATAATATATATTTAGAAAGGGGCGAAGTGTTAAGTTATGGATACTTCATTGGTATTGCGCCACTCACTTGTTTCAGGAGTATTCCTCGTATGACCATGTAATCAGAGAAGTGTGGACATTCCGGCGGTGGAGTTGAGACCAGAGATGGTGATTCGTATGTTCTATGGATTCGGAGACTGAGAGTTTTCTTGAGTAAATTGTTTTGTGGTTATGGATTGTGGAAATGTAGCTAAGGTTAGTCAGAGGGTAGTATGTGTTGTGATTCAGTCACTGTGGACTTTCGGAGGGTTATTTATCTGTTGCGGGTGACTAGAGTTGATCTGGGGTTCATTGGTAGGCCCAACATGATTTATATACTGTTTTGGGAACACACTGTACTTACTGTGGTATTATGACGTGGAGTATGTGTTTTCTTACTGCTCAGTCTTTATTTACTCTTATTACTTACTGAGTTGGCGTATTCACACTACTCCTTGCACCTTGTGTGCAGATTCAGGTATTTCTGAACCCGGTAGAGGGTGTTGATTACTCAGTGGTGGGTTCATCGGAGTTAGCAAGGTGGATGCCTGACGTTCGCAGCCCTACTCTTCTCCCTCTTATTCTCCTTAGACTGTTATAGTATATTTTCAGACTCTTCGTTGTATTCAAACCTTAGTAGATGCTCGTGACTTGTGACACCCCGATGTCGGGCTTGTGTATTTATTCCGCACTGGTTATTTAGACTTCTATTATGAGATCTCATGATAATAAATGGCTTAAAATGACTTTTATAGAATAATGGTTTGTTTTAGGAATTGTGTCGGCTGACCTAGTTTCACGATAGGCGCCATCGCGACCGGGTCGGTTTTAGGGTCGTGACGATAGTGATGCAAATTGGATCACCCGATCAACAGAATCAAAATCCACAAGTGGATACGTTTTTACCATTGGTGGAGGAGCAATGTCTTATAAGTCGTCCAAACAGACATGCATCGCCCGCTCTACAATGGAGTCTGAGTTTATAGCTTTAGACAAGACTGGTGAAGAAGTTGAATGGCTCCGAAATTTATTGGAAGATATTCAATTTTGGCCCAAACCTTTGGCACCTATATGCATACATTGCGACAGTCAAGCGACAATAGGAAGAGCTGGGAGAGTTATGTATAATGGGAGATATCGTCACATACGATGAAGGCATAATACCGTTAGACAACTACTCTCTAGTGGAATTATCACAATTGACTATGTAAAGTCAAAAGATAATGTATCGGATCTACTTACAAAAGGCCTAACTAGAGAGGCGATTGAGAAGTCATCAAAGGGAATAGGACTATGGCCGATGACAAGTCACTGTGGCGGTAACTTTACCTAGAAGACTAAGCGATTCAACATTGTCAAATAAAATTTTGGTCCTTCTCATGATGAAAACAATGTTTAGTACCAAGGATAAAGCGTTAAGGCTTTTTACTGGTTTCTAAGTTTGTTAAGGGTATGTCAAATAGTGTATCTACGGGATAACAAGTTTAGGAATCACCTATGTAAGTGTGAAGTGTAAGTCGCTTCAAGATGTTGTAAGGCCATTTATCTACGCACTTATGAAACTAGGCAGTGTTCATGGCTGAAACGAATACAACAATGAGAACCAAACACAGTTAAGGGGTTGATTGTGTTGATGTATGGCTGATCTAGGTACACATCAAAGTTCAACGGTTCAAAGATATCAAATCTACCGATTGATCGAGTATATCTGACATATGTTCACTATGAAAAGTTCAAAGAGAAACCTACTTATCCAGATGCGATTAATCCTTACTTGCGAATTACACAGTTTTTCATATATGTCTTTTCATATAGCCATTCCCCATTCATGTGGGGGATTGTTGGGTTTTATTAATTAAAATAAAAAGAGATGTGAATAATGGTGAGAAAAGAAATGGAGGGAAATAAAATTTTGAATTAGTCCTCTTACAAAAGAACTTTGTCCCTCATTTGATAGGAAGAGTAAAATTCGTATGCTTATATATAGAAGAACTTATTCTAGCTCTTAGAGAGTTGAGAAGAGAGAAAGCCTCGCGTCGTTATCGTCGTTGCTCCGCTCGGCTCGGCTTCGGATCGAATTCAGATTTGAATTTGGTCAATTGATATGATTGATTGATAATTTTTTGGTCCAAATTTATTTTCTATTTCCGTCATTTAATATTTCTTTTCCTAATATTTTTCCGCGAAAAAGTATTAAATTCGCGGAATTATTTTCCAACAGCCAAACTCGCGACCAGCAATTCTGCTTAATAGAAATTCAAATAATTTCTGTCGAATGGATCCTGTTAGGACTCAACGTTGTTGGCTACAAATAGAGAGGCTGAACCTCATTTTTCACCACCGAAATCTGAAAAACTCTCTACTCTATCTTCTGCATTCTGCATTGTTTTACAAAATAAAAACGCAAGCATTTTGTGTGATTTGCTCCGGCATTTGAGTTCGCCGAAATCCTGTGATTTGAAGTGCCGCTATCACAGAATAGTTATTCCGTTCTATCCTGGGAGGAATTAATCCGATACCTTGGGCAACTGTAAGGGGATTAAATTCCTTAATGACACACAAGAAACTTGTGGGCTTGGAATTTTTGGTTTTGTTTTCTTAAACTAACGCTTTCTGATTTTCTATTTTTGAATACAGAATACTAATAAAATTTATCATATAGAAGATGGGATAGACAATTCCAATTGATATTCCAGCCCATGAATATGGGATATCCTTGTCTATGCTGGTAACCAAGCGACCCCTAAATCTCCACTATATTCCATTTAGTATGTGTATTTCCATAAAAATCACCCCAAGTAAAAAAAACAAGGAGAGGCCAAAATTGGGACAACTATTATAAACAATTAATCACTGATGATTTTGACTCTACATGAAGTTTTTTTTTGGTAATTATAAACTCTCATTAAAGTAATATATACAAATCAATCAGACTTTATATCTCAGTCTGTTTCTCTCATCTATACTATCAGTATTCACTTCCACCTAAGAGCCTTTGTTATCATATCTATTGTTACCTTGGGAATCTATACTTTTGGAGTAGTATCTTAGCAGTACTATTGGCTCGAACATGACAAGTATATGCAATCTCTCTAGCCATTGATTCACAGGTATTATCCTTATGAACAAAAAACCTGTTGTTCCTTTCCATCCAAACTGCATACACATATTCTGTAAACACCATCTTCACTAACTTTGCCTTCTTAGTTTTCCCTTTTGTGTTATGTTCAATCCATTGTTGCATCTGACTCCATGTATTCATATCCTCCCAAGTGAGTTGTAGCCACTGCACTAGTTTCTTCCAAACCTGTCTTCCAGCTGAACATTCTACAAACAAATGATCTCTGGTTTCAGCTGCCTCTTTGCGCATGACACATCTATTTTCTACTTGAATCCCCCAACTTTCCAGTCTTGTAGTAGTTCACAGCCTATCTTGTTGTTGTAGCCATGTTATAAACACTGCTTTTGGTTTTGCTTCATTGCCACACATGGTGTTTTTCCATGTAACTTTAGGTAACACCCCAACCATTTTCAAATAGATGCATCTGATCATGCTTTTGTTGTCTGGTTGTACATATCTCAATCCCTCTCTTGCTTTGAGTATTTTCTTGACAATCCAGCTAGCTTGTTGAGGGATAGTCATACTGTCCAAAGTTTTGTCCTTTTGTGTAATACTCATGAATCCACTTAATCTATAAAGTGTCTTTCTTAGTCTTCAAATACCAACAAGTCTTTATTATGGTTGCTTTGTTCCATAGTTTAAGATTGGTGAGATTTAATCCCTCTGCTGATTTTGGCATGCACATCTTACTCCAAGCTACTAGTGATTTTCTGGTAATTTCATTTGTTCCTGACTATATGTAGCTTCTGCAGTATCCCTCAATGGCTTTCATCACCGTATGATAAACAGTTGTGCCCAATAGGATTGAATATCAAACAACACTGACTTTACCAATTGTACTCTCCCTGCGTAGGATAACTTCTTGGCTGTCCATGATGATATTCTTGTTGTGATTTTGGTTATTAGAGGCTGCCATTCTATCAATTTCAGTTTTCTAGTAGCTAGTGGGATTCCTAAATACCTGAATGGTAGCTTACCTTGACTATATCCAATTACTTGCTGAATTTCCTGCTTGCTTTATTCTGAAACCCACCAGTGTAGATAGCACTCTTGGATTGATTAACTTGTAACCCTGAAGCCTTGTGAATATATCAAACTTTTCATGTAGAAGCCCCACCGATAGTTTATCTCCCTTAGCAAACATGAGAAGGTCATTTGCAAAGCACAGATGTGTGATGCCTTAGCTTGGAGCAGTTTGGATGATACTTGAATTCTTTCTCTTCCTTTAAGGAATTGAGACTTCTACTCAAATACTCCATAACAATAGAAAATAGGAAAGGAGACATTGGATCTCCTTGACAAAGTCCTCTGGCAGCATCAAAGGGTGGTGTTTACTCTCCATTTATAACTACAGAGTAATTAACAGTAGTAATACACTCCATCACCCATCTGATAAATTTTTTAGGGAAATTCAATTCTGTCAGCATTTGCTCCAAAAATCTCCAGTCCACTGTATCATATGCCTTCTGAATATCAACCTTAATCATACATCTAGGTGATATATGCTTTCTTGTATAGGCCTTCACCAACTCATGTGCCATTATCACATTATCTGCTACCCTCTTTCCTAGGATAAATCCTGAATGAGTTTCAGTGATAGTAGATGCTATCACCTTCTGAATTCTGCCAGCAAGTACATCTGCTATGATCTTATATAAAATAGAGCAGCAAGCAATTGGCCTATACTCCTTGATTGTAGCAGGATTGACTACCTTTGGTATCAGGTGACGGTTGTACAATTAATTCCTTTATACATTCTGCTTGTTGTAAAGAACTCTTGTACAGCTTCAATGATTTCATCTTTATTGACTGGCAGGGCTCTTTTATAGAATACTGCATTATATCATTCACACCCGGAGCTTTGTCATCTCCTATATTTTGGAGACCTGAATAAATCTCTTTCTCTGTCACATCTTCACAAAGTTGAAGTTGTTGAGTATGAGTCAGTGCATTCCCTCTTCTCATGATTATCTTGTTAACTGCTGTACATGCTGCAAAACTGCTCCCATAAGTGGCTTATAAAACTGTATTATCTCTATCTTGATATCCCTTGCTTCTGTTAATCTGCCTCCCACTTGAGACTCTAACTCTAATATTTGTTTCTTTTGTTTTCTATCCTTTATAACAACTGAAAATTAACTTGTATTAGCATCTCCAAGTTTGATCCACCTTGCCCTGGCTTTTTGTTGCAGTGCACTTTCTTTTATCTTTGACCACTTCTCAAGACGGCAGATAGTCTTCTTTTCTTCCATTGCTAACTCATCTAAGTATTGATGCCTTAGCTTGAGTTTTATTTCTTGAAGATCCTCTCTTGCTTGAGTAATTCTTGCTGCTACACCTTTGAATTCAGTTTCATTTAGTCTTTTCAGCTTCTCCCTTAATTTCTTCTATTTAATCCAGATATTCCTCATCTTGTGTGAGTGACATCTCTGCTTCAAGTTTTCCTCCACTAGGTGATGAAAATCCTCATGAGTTGCCCATACATTAAAGAACTTGAAGGCTGTTTTGATCCTTGGCTCCCTCACATTTGTGGCTATCATCATAGGACAGTATCTGATATATGCGGAAGTTTATACTCGTTCAGCAAATGACCATATTTTAACATCCATTCAGTATTTTCAAAGGCTATATCTATCCTGCTCCATATTCTGTCACCTTTTTGTTGCTTATTTGTCCAAGTATAATAGTCTCCTTTCCATGTCAATTCGTTCAGCATCAATTGTTGAATGCATTCTATGAAATCCTTTATCTCATGACTAGTGACTGCTGCTCCTTTCAATCTATCTTGTGGACTTAAGATAAAGTTGAAATCTCCCCATATGATCCATGGTTTAGCTATTGTTTGGGCCAAACTGCTCAATTGTTACCATAACTCTCTCCTCTGCTCCACTGTATTGTAACCAAATACTATTGTCATTTCACACTCAATTTGTTGATTCCTGCTCACCACTAAACAATGGATAAACTGTGTTGCCTTCTTCAAGACTTCAATCTTGTAAGCATTAGCATCCCAAACCACCCAAATCCTGCCATTCTGTGCATAACTGTAGTTATTCTCGAATCCCCATCCTGGGGCAATTTTATTATAGATTTCTTGAGCTCTATGTTACTTCACCCTTGTCTCCGCTAATCCTGCTACTTTAATTTTATTTTCGTTGAGATACTTAGCTAATTCTTTATGCTTATATCTCTTATTTACCCCCCCCCCCCACCCCATGTTCCATACTAACCATGTCATTATTGATGACATATAAATATCCTCCACCTATATCAGTGGTAGGAGTTTTGTCATCACATCATCTTGACATTGCGGGAGCTCAAATTCATTTCTCAGTGGAATGGTTGCTTCAATCAGCTGCTTCACAGGTCGACCATTTATTTCTTTAGCTGCCTTCCCTTTTAATAAATGCTTTTCTTTAGGATGTGGACTCTCCACTTTCTCTGTTGGCTTCTGAACTTGTTGATTGGCTGTTGTAGACTGATTTCCCTTCTTCTCTTCATTAGTTTCAACTGTATCTCTTTTATCACCTTTGGTACCCAGGTTTATACCATTTTCTTAGGGCATTACTTCCTCTTTTGAATGTTATTGTTTCTTTGTTCCTCATTCTTTACATCTGTCAGTTTCTGCTTTGCACAATTATGTCCTATCATTAAACACTCTTCACAATAGTCTGGCTTCCACCAAATATAACTGGTTGTTGAAATATTTTCCCTGATGGATCAAGAACAGTTACTTCATCTGGTAATGGCTTGGTGAAATTAACCTCTATAAGCATCCTGGCAAATGGTACTCTAGTTTGCTTTGCTGTGCATTCATCCACGTATTTTGGCACTTCAATTGCACTAGTTATCCTGCTCAATGAATCTCGGCTGCAGAAATTCATAGGTAGGCTAGGAAATTTAACCCACAGAGGTAGTTCTATAAGAAATTCAGCATTGAAATCAAACTCAGGGCATGATTGTTTCAAGATCATTGGCTTGTTATTTATGCTATATGGTCCTGCATACTGCACTTCGTTTCGTCAGAAATTTAGCAATATAATATCCTTCTTCAGATAATACACTTCAGGTTCAGCTACCATATTCGAATTTTGAGCCACATACCATTTCATATAATTATATCACGGTGTTTCCCGTATCACATTAGCCTTCCACTTATCAGCTTTCCTGTTTGTTTCTTCCTTATCGAGCTTGACCATTAAATTTCCATCAATCAACTCTGGTGGTATGTAATCAAGTGACATACCGTTAGTTGCTGCTCGATTTCGGTTGAATAGCCCAGACCAAGTGCTGTTTGACTCTTGTCCCTTTGATGTCTGCTCAGGCTTCCTCGAATCTGGTTGTTTGAGCTGTGTTGGTTGTTGTTCTTCAGCAATTCTTCGTAATTGCAGTTGCAGAGGCTCACTTTACATGAAGTTTAATTAAGAAGAAAAAAAATGACTGTAAATTCACATTATAAAATAAATTCATAAATAATTATGTGATCATAAATTTTCTCATTAAGCATAATATAAAAAGTTTAAATTTAATTTTTTTTAAAAATGTACACCATCATTCTTTTTTGGACAAATCAAAAAGAAAATATGTGCCATATAAAATGAGAGAAAGAGAGTAGATATTCTTTTGGTCATAGCAGTTAATTACTTAATTTTATGTCTTTTGTTGTTCCCCCCTCTCTCTCTTCGTTTATTTAATTCTTTTGCCAGTACTTATTTTTAAGTGTATAGGCTAGAGGTGACGGGTCCCTTCGCCAACCATCCGATAAAAAAGACGATAGAAGTGAGGGTGTTCAAATGAGTCTCTACAGGAGATTTGTAAATTGCATTTCAGCTTCACTGATGTTTCTCCGTAAAGTTTGGATATTTTACGAATCTACGTACCGGTTTCATCAATATGGCGATATTTTTGTAAAATTTTGGGTATCTTAACTCACATTAAGCAAAATTTCTCGCTATAAATAGCTAGCCTCGCTTTAATCAATACTACTGGTAGTAAAAATACATTACCAAAAACTACTCAATTTTAGGGTTCTTACGTACAGTTTTAAAAAGAACAAAAACACATACTACAGTTTTAGAAAAACACATCGCGCTATGGATCTTGGTGAAAATTCTCGTAGTTTTTCTGTTCCTATCTCGGCTTCATTTCATAGGAAGAGAAAACTCCACAAACTAAGAAAGTGTGTGACCTTTCATATGTACTCTCTTTCTCTCTGGGTCTTTTTGCTTATTAACTTTGCTTTTCATTTTTCTTGTTTTTATCTATTTTTCAGAAATCTCATAGCGTTGTCAATTATTTAGTCCGAAGCACGCGTCTTCTCTGGATTAACTATATAGATTAGAAACTGATCATTATTTCATTCGTCCATTTCTGCTTAATTTTTGCTCTGCTAATTATACTTCATTTTTGGACTTTTAACAGGTCTGTTATGGCTGTGCGAGTCGTGCGTTTACTAAAGTCAATGAGGGGGCTCTGCGTTGATCCAGCTGTGAGTACCATCACTAACTATATGAGTAGTATATTATATGGTTTTTTTACTGAGTTTAAATTTATATAATCATATGTTACTTGTTACGTAGATAATTACGTACATGTTACTTTTGAACTTAAATCCTTGTTTTATATATATACGCCTGCTAGTTTTTTGTATTTTATTAATTTGTGCATTAGTTTGATATAAAAATAGGGTTTATAGTTTCCTGAACTTTTTAAGGTGCCTTTTCACACGGTATTTTCTCTTTCTTTTAGTATATTACTATATATTAATTTAGGGTTAGGATTCTTAGATTGTAGTTGGGTGGTTATTGATTGAGTTGTCAAGATGAGAGCATAGGATCTTAGGAACCTAACAACCCTTGTGATTAATGTGAAAAACAAAAGCTTATAGGCAGAAAATCAACATTTTAACGTATATACTAAATGGAGTAATATTTTTTACTAAATGGAAAAAGCTTTCGCTGTCCTTTCCTGGATCGGTTTGTCCTATCAATTATGGATTGTCTGGTTTGTCCGACTCCGATCCAGGAAATTAAAGGACAACCAAAGCGTTTTCCTGGGGGACATTTTTTTTTTCTTTTCCTGCAGTCAAAAATAAATTTGTCAATGTTTTGTCTCTTTTGAAAAAATATTGTACTTTGATTCAGATTTCTCTTATAGATGATAGTATTGACATGTTGAGAATTTACATTGAGATTAATAAGATTTTTCATTCAGTTTCGGAATCTTTAAATTTCATTTTTTAAGAGAGAAGTAATACTATAATCTTTCTCTCGCTTCCCTCTAACAAATAAGCAAGCTAAAAGGAGAGATTAAGTAGAGATTTAGAAAGTAAGTAGAATTTAGAGCAAATTCCACACAAAGTCAAAGTAATGTGTTGTCCCTTTACTGCAACTTGTTGTTATCTTTGACCAGGAATCTCTCTTTTCTTTTCTTTTTCTTTTTTAGGGTCAGAGGTCGTTTAATTGGTAATGACTTCTTTTATATACACCGACTACTTAGATCTTTTAATTAGGACGCTGGTTTGTGCCCTAGATTATTTGATATAAGGAATTAACTTATCTACACTAATAATATAAAATGTTTTACAGTAACGTATTGTAGTTTAACCTATTATAGCATGTAATATTATGTTGCCAATTTCATTTTTATGGACGATTATTTGTAATTTATCTTTTAAAAAATCTAATAATTTAAATATTCTTTTACATACACCGTCTATATAGTGAAATCAAACTCTTGACATAAAGACTTGTACGGTAGTCATTTCTAAGTTCTTTATGCAACTACAGGCGGCAGGAGTTGAACCGGGACCTGTAGAGATTTCAATCGGCCCAAGGCAATGATAAGCGTCTCTTTTTGTATTTCATAGTTATTTGTTGCTGTTATTTTTATTGCCGTCGTATGATATTGAGACTTGTACATCTTATTCAGGAATGCACAAGAAAATTCAAACCCTTCTGATCAGTCGTATGATTCACGAGATTTAAAATTGCAGTTTTCAAACAACATAAATGGTCCAATTTTTACTGGAATCCCCATAGGTAGTACCTTAAATCTACATTTAATTGACCCCCTTAGTCAGAATATCATCAATTCTGGGCCTGAATCATCAGCAAAGGTGGAAATAGTTGTCCTTGAGAAAGATTTTACAAGTTGTGGTGGTGACAAATCGCTGATACGGGGAGATCCTCATGTCACGTTGAAAGATGGAAGTGTTTCTGTAAGTCATATTTCATTCAAACATACGAGAGTGTCTATGAGAAAACGTGAGTTGAGACTAGGTGCAAGAGCTGTGTATCAATATAATGCAACAAGAATTATGGAAGCAGTCACACAGCCATTTTTTGTGAAGGATCGTCGTTCTAGTACGTATTTAATTCCTTTTCAATCATATTATAATCGGTTTCTTTTTCCTTTAAGATATTCCCCTGATTCTATTTCATTGAATTTAATTTGGATGCCAATATGTTAACCTGCTAGGTTATTTGATTTAATCATATAAAGACACAATTCCTATTTGATAGAGAAAATATTGTTAGTTACATGTGTAACTATGGCTTTAATTTTGCAGTGAGCAAAAGGAAGAAGCCCCTAACTCTTGAAGATGAAGTATGGAAAATGCAAACAATTGGCAAAGGCGGTCCTTTCCATACCCGTTTGATGAAGGAAAACATTAACACTGTCAGGGACTTCTTAACTCAATACTTTTTGAGCCGTGAAAAGCTACTCAGTGTAAGATCTAATTTATTCCCTTTCAACCACGATATTAACTACTCTTTCCATAAATTTAATTTTAATTTAAGGCTTACTATAAATTAAAATTTGACATGGTCAACCTGTCTCTTTCCATATATCTCTTTTTGATGAAGGTTCATCAAGCGCAAAATTTCCTGATAGTACCGTTGCCGATTCTATCCATAACTAATGTGAACGGTAAAAGTAACTGGACCGGAGTTGCTGAAGTAGTTAAACATATATTGTAAAGAAGAGGAGGCAAATTATGTCTTAGCTCCCTATACCGTCTATGGATTGGACCCAATGAAATAATTCTAACCGGATATGAAGTTACACTTGCTTCGTTTTATCTGCTAGTAGGTTAATTTTTCTTTTTGTGTTTAGTCATAGGTTAATCTTTTTAACTTATACTTCCTGCTTCTTTTTTTTTTTTTAATTTTTGTCTTTCTATTGCCATTGTTTTAAGGCCATTATGGTGGTTATATTAGAACATAATCTCTCTATTTCAACTATATAATATTTCACTTTTTTTTTTATTTGTCGACTGTTAAGTGATACTCAAAACATTTGCATATCAGAAGATCCTTGGCAGGGGTATGCACGCCAAGAAATTGGATGCAGCAGTTAATAAGGCAAAGAGTAAACTTGACTTGAAAAGATACGTGTATCCTTCTGTCCATAATCCCCAGCAAAATATAAGATCAGTGGTATTTACTGATGTGGGAGAAGTGATTGGAGTTTACCAAGATGGTCACTTTGTGACAATCGATAATCTCTCTGGAACTCAAAAGGTTTTAATTTTTAACTTTTTTCCTTTTTCCTTTTCACTGTTTAATTGCTTCCATGAGCATGTATTATTTGTGAAGAGGAGTAATATCTGACCTTTTTTTTTAATTTCTTTCCCTACTTTATGATCTGTTGATAGGCTTATGCTATGGAGCTGGTAAAAACAGCGTTTGAAAATGGCCAAAAAATCAAGCTTTTGGATGATGATACTTTTAAAATGCTTTGCTCTTCCACTTCACCAATTGCTGTTGTTGATGGCGCTAATGGATTCTCTTTTGAGGCTTACTGTCCCACTGACGCACAGCAGCAACCAGTGCCTAATGCTTATGATATTCCGAGCACAAGTATAATAAATAATTATGACTCCAAAAACCAAATTAATATCTCACCAACTCTTACCATTGAAGTGCCAGATCCGTTTGTGTATGACTATTCAAATTACCATCCTCTTCCTGAAAGCATCTGGGATTATTAGATTTGTAGCTTGTAATATATATAGAAGCCAAAATAATGACAATTTAAGGATGATTTGTTTAAAAGCTAGTATGTAGAGATTAGTATTGCATAATAGATTGTAATGTCTAATCACAATACATGGATTGTACTATTATAGGTGTTAGTTATTGTTGGATGTTTGGTTATGTTGTATTAAAAATTAATTATATGGCCTATAATTTCAACTAAGTTTTGTTACTACACGAAAGGCATGCATTAGTTTTAATCCATGTAGCCAATATGTGCTCTCTTATTTCACATTCTATCACCCATAAAATAAAATACATATATAGGTTTTCACATAACTTATGTAGAGTATTAGTTATGGAAAAAAATTCCAGTTGAACAAAATAATATCTACGTTTTATATGAAAACAAAAAGTGAAACCAAGCGTTATATTAATATTGGTTGTGTGTTTATTAAACTAACTCTTGTCAGTTTATATTTTATTTTATGAAATTTATAAATTCCAAGAAAGTATTGTTGGTTATCCGAAAATGCAGCCAATTACTCTTTTGAAATAATAATTATATCATGCCTCAAGCCTGTTTTATCTTTTCACCATCCTCTGGACATTCATTGAAGTTTGCTTCATATAACCTTATAGCAGCCGCCAAGGTTGAACATATATACATACTACATATATATATATATATATATATATATATACTTATTGGTCATGTTAACATCAAGGTTAATGTGAAACTGTGACGACCCAAAGGGTCATCACCTGTTTTCTTACTCATTCCGTGCTTCCGAGGCCTTGAAAACCTCATTTGTAGTCGCCTCGATTTGCGTGCACAGTCCGGGCGCGTAGCCGGAAAGCTTAAATATGAAATTTTGAGATAAATGCTAAAATTTGATATTAAAATGAGCAAAATTTGACTCCGGTCAACATTTTGGGTAAACGGACCTGGACTCGTGATTTGACGGTCCCGGAGGGTCCGTAGGAAAATATGGGACTTGGGCGTATGCCCGGAATCGAATTCTGAGGTCCCAAGCCCGATTAATGAATTTTTGAGTAAAATTGTTTTTCTGAAATTTATGAAAAAAATTGAAATGAAAATTGGTTAGAACGTGTTGGTATCGGGCCCGTATTCTCGTTCCGGCGCCCGGTACAGGTCTTATATGTGGTTTAAGATGTTTCTGTGAAGTTTGGTTGAAATCGGACGTCGTTTGACGTGTTTCGGACTTAAAACTCTAAATTTGAAAGTTTATGAATTTTGAAGAAAACTAGTGATTTTGAGGTTTGATTCATTATTTTTGATGTTATTTTGGCGATTTGATCGCACGGTTGAGTTTGTAGGATGTTGTTGAGTTAGTATATGTAGTTGGTTAGGAGCCCCGAGGGCTCGGAGAGTTTCGGAGGTGTTTCGGATTGGTTTCGAACTTAGGAGGATTGCAGGTTTTTAGCTTCAGCAGTTGCAGGTCCCTTCTTCTTCGGTTCGCGAAGCCTTTCACCCGTTCGCGAAGCTTCAGACCTTTCCTTCATCGTGTTCGCATCATTTGCCTCGCATTTGCATAGAGTCATCTGGCCCTGGGGGACTCAGCATAATTTTCCTCTTCGCGTAGGCACCAAGACCTTCGCGTTCGCGTAGCCTTGTAAATCCCTTCATCGCGTTCGCATCAGTACCCACGTGTTCGCGTAGACCAAGTCCTGGATCCCCCCAGCCTTTCCTCTTCGCGTTCGCACTCTTCCCATCGCGAACGCGATGGTCTGCCAAGTTTACCCTTCGCGAATGCGACCTTCTTCACGCGAACGCGAAGGGCGATTTTGCCCAGTTATTTAAAATGTCCAAAACAGAACAATGACGGAAATTTTTCATCAAACACACGAACTCCTTCTTCTCTAAGGTTCTAGGGCGACTTTTAGAGCATTTATTCATCAAAGCTTCTTGGGTGAGTAAATCTTAACTCGTTTTCTTTATTTTCCATCAATATTTGTTGAATTCCTAAACCTAAAACATATAATTTAGGGTAGAAATTGGGGGAAATGGGTAGAGTTAGGGCTTTTTTCTTTTTCTTGATTTAGACCTCGTTTTGGGGTCGAATTTGAGAACAAATTATATATTCGGGCTCGTGGGTGAATGGGGAATTTGATTTTGGTCCGAACCTCGTATTTTGACCAAGCGGGCCCGGGGGCGATTTTGGGATTTTGGAAAGAAAGCTTGGAAATCTATAATTAGACATTGGGTTTGATTTGTTTAGCACATATTGATATTATGAAGTCATTATCGTATAGATTTGATGTTGGAGCCGAATTCAAGAGGGAAAGCGGTTGTTGTGGATTGATTTGGCCGTGGAAGTTGAGGTAAGTGTTTGTCTAACCTTAGCTTGAGGGAATAGGAGTTGAGTCTTATTTGCTACTTGCTAATTGTCGAGTACGATGTATAGGCATGGCGACGAGTATCTATACATTGGTGTCTAGCATGACCGTGAGTCCTTATATTGCAAATATCCTGGTTTTGTTACAGCTTCCGTACTTAATTGATGATTTCTATATGTTATAAAGAGTATGTGAAAGGAAATTGTGATCTTTGAACTTCGTGGAGCGTTGGCTCGAGTTGAAATACAAATTGTGAAGGTATATGAGATATTTAAATTCTTGGAGCGTTGGCTCAAGTGATAATGTGAACTATGAGATGAAAGTGAAAGAAAGAGAAAGAGTTATTGGTTTATTCCCTTGCCGGGACGTTTTGTTGTTTTTTTGTTGATTTTCTCCCTTGCCGGGACATGGCAACTTATTTATATTGTTCCCTTGCCGGGATTTAATTGTTTAATTGCATTCCCTTGCCGGGATTTCTATCATTATTTGTTTACTTCCTTGTCCCTTATTTGTGATTGCTGTTTGGGTGAGAAAGAATGATAAAGCACGAAGGGTGAAGCCGCGCATTGTAGGATATTTGTAGATCGGGTTGCACGCCGCAACAACGCTAAATGATATGGATCGGGGTGCACGCCGCAACAATGATATTTGTGGATCGGGTTGCACGCCGCAACAGTATTAAATGATATGGATCGGGTTGCGCACCGCAACAGTATTGTTATATATTGGGATCGGGTTGCACGCCGCAACAATTATTGACACAAGTGTGTTTATTTTGGATATTAGTTTCTTTGTTCGCTGTAAATTCTAAGCTGCCCCTAGACTGTTACTCGGGATTTACTGTTAATACTGGTATACTCCCGCAGCATGTTATCCCCTCCCATTTTTACTTGTTTATTCCTGTTTTATTTTCCACTGTATATTATATAACTGCACAGGTTTTATTGGTAGTCCGGTCCTAGCCTCGTCACTACTTCGCCGAGGTTAGGCCAGGCACTTACCAGCATATGGGGTCGGTTGTGCTGATGCTACACTCTGTGCTATTTTGCACAGATCTAGGTTTCGGGCAGCAGCAGCAGTAGTGCGGGAGCAGGCCTTCAGTCCAGCGAGACATCGAGGTAGCCCTGTAGGCGTCCGCAGACCCGGCGTCTCCTCTATCCTTTATTTTAGTCTGTCATCTCATTTTATTCGAGACAAACAGTTTATGTTCTCTTTCAGACGATTGTATTTAGTATCCTTAGTAGTTCGTGAGTATTATGACACCAGTCTTGGGTAGAGGCTTATGTTGAATTTTCCGCATTTCTATCCAGTTTTCTATAATTTAAGACTTCCGCTTATTATTTAATTTCGTTGCTTTTATATCATTGCCGATAATTGTTAAAAAGGTATTATGTTATTAATGAAAAGTAATTAAATTTGGCTTGCCTAGCTCCCATTAGTAGGCGCCATCATGACCCCCGAGGGTGGGAAATCCGGGGCGTGACAAGTTGGTATCAGAGCTCTAGGTTACATAGGTCTCACAACTCACGGACAAACTTAGTAGAGTCTGAGGGATCGGTACGGAGACATTTGTATTTATCCCCCAGAGGCTACCGAGTTAGGAAAAATCTCACATTTGTTCTTTCTTGTCGTGCGAATTTGTTCCTCAAATGCTAATTGAATTTCTAATCTATTCTTTCGCAGATGGCGAGAACACGCGCTTCCTCATCTTCTGACCAGCAGTCCGAGCCCCAGACAGCTCCCACTAGGGGCAGAGGGTGAGGGCGAGGCCGTGCTAGAGGCCGAGGTAGGGTCGGGGCTCAGCCCCGAGCAGCAGCACCAGTGGCGGAGCCTCAGGTTGACTTCGATAGGGAGGTTCCGGCCCCAGCCCCAACAGTTCTGGTGGGCCCAGCTCAGGTCCCAGAGGGGTTTATTGCTACCCCAGTTCTTCAGAATGCTCTTGTCAGATTGGTGGGCCTCATGGAGAGTGTCACCCGAGCGGGTTTGCTTCCAGTAGCACCAGCCACTTCTCGGGCTGGAGGATGGGCGCAGACTCCTGCTACGCGCACTCCGGAGCAGGTAGTTCCTCCGATTCAGACTCCAGCAGTTCAGCCAGTTGGAGCAGCTCAGCCGAGTGTGGTAGCCCAGGCCGGTGATGGGGCAGCTATGTCCGCCGATGCTTTATGGAGATTGGATAGGTTCACCAAGCTCTTCACTACTACTTTCAGCAGTGCATCCACCGAGGATCCTCAGGATTATTTGGACAACTGCCACGAGGTTCTTCGGAACATGGGTATTGTGGAGACCAATGGAGTTGATTTTGCTACCTTTCAACTGTTTGGATCCGCCAAGACTTGGTGGAGGGATTATTGCTTAGCTAGACCAGTCGATTCGCCTTCTTTGACTTGGGAGCAGTTCACAGTGTTGTTTCTGGAGAAGTTTCTCCCAATGACTCAGCGAGAGGCTTATCGGAGGCAGTTTGAGCGCCTTCAGCAGGGTTCCATGACGGTCACTCAGTATGAGACCAGGTTCATTGATCTGGCTCGCCATACTCTTGTCATACCTCCCACTGAGAGAGAGGGTGAGGAGGTTTATTGATGGTCTTATTCAACCGATTCGTCTTCAGATGGCCAAGGAGGCCGGGAGCAAGATCACTTTTCAGGAGGCGGCCAGTGTGGCCCGCAGAGTTGAGATGGTTCTGTCACAGGGAGGTGGTCATGGGTCGGATAACAGGCCCCGTCATTCAGGCAGATTCAGTGGTACCTCATCTGGAGGTAGAGATTCTTATGGTAGAGGACATCCTCCTAGGCCCTTTTAGTCCGCTCTCCAGGTCTCTCATGGTACTTCAGGCGGTCGAGGTTCTCAGACACACTATTCTGATCAGCAGCCTTACAGTGCACCACCGGCTCCCATCAGTGCACCGCCGCTTCAGAGTTTCCGAGGTGGTCATTCAGGCCGCCAGGGTCAGCCTCAGTTTCCTCAGCTACAGCATTCGGGTGGATGTTATGAGTGTGGTGAGTATGGTCATATCAGGAGGGCTTGCCCGAGGTTGAGGGGTGCTCAGCCGTAGCAGCAGGGTCCCCGTCCTATGATTCAGGCACCAGATATTCCACAGGCCGCCCAGCCAGCCAGAGGCGGGGGTAGATGTGCTAGAGGTGGAGGTAGAGGTCATAGAGGTGGAGCTCAGGCCGCCAGAGGTAGAGGTCAGCCAGCAGACGACCGTCCTAGAGAGGCAATTCAGGGTGGTGGGGCCCAGCCCCGATGTTATGGTCTTCCAGCCAGGCCAGAGGCTGAGTTTTCAGATGCAGTCATTACAGGTACTATTCTGGTTTGTGATAGAGATGCTTCAGTGCTATTTGATCCAGGGTCTACGTATTCATATGTGTCCTCTTATTTTGCACCGTACCTGGTCATGCCTAGTGATCCACTGAGTATTCCTGTTTATGTATCTACACCGATGGGTGATTCTATTGTGGTCGATCGAGTTTATCGTTCTTGAGTTATGGTGATTGGGGGTCTTGAGACCCGTGTTGACTTATTGCTCTTAGATATGGTCGACTTCGATGTTATATTGGGGATGGACCGGTTATCCCCGTATCATGCTATCTTGGACTGCCATGCCAAGACTGTGACCTTAGCTTTACCAGATTTGCCCCGTTTGGAGTGGAGAGGGACCCCAGGTCACTCTACCCGCAGTGTTATTTCGTACGTGAAGGCTCGGCGTATGGTCGAGAAGGGGTGTTTGGCTTACTTGGCTTATGTTCGTGATTCCAGTGCTGAGGTCCCTCATATTGATTCTGTGCCTATTGTCCGGGAGTTCCCCGATGTTTTCCCTTCAGACTTGCCGGGTATGCCACCCGACAGGGACATTGATTTTTGTATTGATTTGGCTTCGGGCACTCAGCCCATTTCTATCCCGCCATATCATATGGCCCCGCCAGAGTTGAAAGAGTTAAAGGATCAGTTACAGGACTTGCTTGAGAAGGGTTTCATTAGACCCAATGTCTCACCTTGGGGTGCGCCGGTGTTATTTGTCAAGAAGAAGGATGGGTCAATGAGAATGTGTATTGGTTACCGACAATTGAACAAGGTAACGATCAAGAATAAGTATCCACTATCGAGGATTGATGATTTGTTCGACCAGCTTCAGGGTGCCAAGGTATTTTCCAAGATTGACTTGCGATCTGGCTACCATCAGTTGAGGATTAGGGCATCCGATGTCCCTAAGACAGCTTTTCGCACTCGGTATGGGCATTATGAGTTTTTGGTTATGTCATTCAGGTTGACAAATGCCCCAGCAGCTTTCAAGGACTTGATGAACCGAGTGTTTAGGCCTTATTTGGACTCATTCGTGATAGTCTTCATTGATGATATATTGATATATTCCCGCAGCCAGGAGGAGCACGAGCAGCACCTTAGAGTGGTTCTTCAGACTCTGAGGGATATTCAGTTATATGCCAAGTTCTCCAAGTGTGAGTTCTGGCTGAGTTCAGTTGCATTTCTGGGTCATGTTGTATCAACAGAGGGTATTCAGGTGGACCCAAAGAAGATAGAGGCAGTCAAGAACTGGCCTAGACCAGCATCAGCTACGGAGATCCGGAGTTTCTTGGGGTTGGCAGGCTACTATCGACGGTTCGTGGAGGGGTTTTCATCCATTACAGCCCCGATGACTAGATTGACCCAGAAGGGTGCCTAGTTCAGATGGTCGGATGAGTGTGAGGCGAGCTTTCAGAAGCTCAAGACAGCTCTGACTAAGGCACCGGTGTTAGTTTTGCCCACAGGTTCAGGGCCTTACACAGTCTATTGTGATGCTTCCCGTGTTGGGCTTGGTGCAGTGTTGATGCAGGATGGCAAGGTCATTGCCTATGCTTCGAGACAGTTGAAGATTCATGAGAAGAACTATCCAGTGCATGATTTAGAGTTGGCAGCCATTGTTCACGCATTGATGATTTGGAGGCACTTTTTGTATGGCATGGCATGTGAGGTGTTCACTGACCACAAGAGTCTTCAGTACTTGTTCAAGCAAAAGAAGTTTAATTTGAGGCAGAGGAGGTGGTTGGAGTTGTTGAAGGATTACGATGTCACCATTTTATATCATCCGGGGAAGGCCAATGTGGTGGCCGATGCTTTGAGTAGGAAGTCAGCTAGTATGGGCAGTCTTGCTTATATTCCGGTCAGTCAGAGGCCGCTTGCTTTGGATGTTCAGGCTTTGGCCAATCAATTTGTGAGGTTGGATATTTCTGAGCCTAGCCGAGTATTAGCTTGCACGGTCGCTCGCTCTTCATTATTGGAGCGTATTCGTGATCGGCAGTTTGATGATCCCCATTTGTGTCTCCTTAGAGACACGGTGCAGCGAGGAGGTGCCAAGCAGGTTACATTGGATGCTGATGGAGTCTTGAGATTGCAGGGGCAAGTTTGTGTGCCCAATGTGGATGGACTTCGGGAGTTGATCTTAGAGGAGGCCCATAGTTCCCGGTATTCTATTCATCCGGGCGCCACGAAGATGTATCAGGATTTGCGGCAGCATTATTGGTGGCGTAGAATGAAGAAGGATATTGTGGCATATGTGGCGCGGTGTTTGAATTGTCAGCAAGTTAAGTATGAGCATCAGAGGCCTGGTGGTTTATGTCAGAAGATTGAGCTTCCCGAGTGGAAGTGGGAGAGGATCAATATGGACTTCGTTACTGGACTTCTGTTGACCCGAAAGAAGTTTGATGCAGTTTGGGTCATTATTGATAGGCTGACCAAGTCAGCGCATTTTATTCCTGTGGCAGTCTCCTATTCATCCGAGAGGTTAGCTAAGATCTATATCCGGGAGATTGTTCGCCTTCATGGTGTGCCGGTATCTATCATTTCGGACCGAGGCACGTAGTTTACCTCGCGTTTCTGGAGAGCAGTTCAGCGAGAGTTAGGCACCCAGGTTGAGTTGAGTACAACATTTCATCCTCAGACAGATGGACAGTCTGAGTGGACTATTCAGATCTTGGAGGATATGCTCCGAGCTTGTGTTATTGACTTTGGAGGGTCATGGGATCAGTTCTTGCCTTTAGCAGAGTTTGCTTACAACAACAGCTACCAGTCGAGTATCCAGATGGCTCCTTATGAGGCTTTATATGGTAGACGGTGTCGATCTCCGGTTGGATGGTTTGAGCCGGGAGAGGCTCGGTTGTTGGGTACGGATTTAGTTCAGGAGGCCTTGGACAAGGTCAGGATCATTCAGGATAGGCTTCGTACAGCTCAGTCCAGGCAGAAGAGCTACAAAGATCGTAAGGTTCGAGATGTAGCTTTCATGGTTGGTGAGCGGGTATTGCTCCGAGTGTCGCCTATGAAGGGCGTAATGAGATTTGGGAAGAAGGGCAAGCTTAGCCCTAGGTTCATTGGTCCGTTTGAGATTCTTGATCGAGTGGGAGAGGTGGCTTATAGACTGGCATTGCCGCTAGCTTATCAGCCGTGCATCCAGTTTTTCATGTATCCATGCTTCGGAGGTACCACGACGATCCAGCCCACGTGTTAGATTTCAGCACTGTCCAATTGGACAAGGACTTATCTTATGAGGAGGAGCCGGTAGCTATTCTAGACCGACAGGTTCGTCAGTTGAGATCCAAGAGTTTCCCTTCTGTTCGTGTTCAGTGGAGAGGTCAGCCTCCTGAGGCATCGACCTGGGAGTCCGAGTCCGATATGCGGAGCCGTTATCCCCATCTATTCCCCGACTCAGGTACTTCTTTCTTTTGTCCGTTCGAGGACGAACGGTTGTTTTAGAGGTGGAGAATGTGACGATCCAAAGGGTCATCACCTGTTTTCTTACTCATTCCGTACTTCCGAGGCCTTGAAAACCTCATTTGTATTCGCCTCGATTTGCGTGCGCAGTCCGGGCGCGTAGCCGGAAAGCTTAAATATGAAATTCTGAGATAAATGCTAAAAATTTGATATTAAAATGAGTAAATTTGACTCCGGTCAACATTTAGGGTAAACTGACCCGGACCCGTAATTTGACAGTCCCGGAGGGTCTGTAGGAAAATATGGGACTTGGGCGTATGCCCGAAATCGAATTCCGAGGTCCCAAGCCCGAGTAATGAATTTTTGAGTAAAATTATTTTCTAAAATTTATGAAGAAAGTTGAAATGAAAATTGGTTAGAACGTGTTGGTATCGGGCCCGTATTCTGGTTCCGGCGCCCGGTACAGGTCTTATATGTGGTTTAAGATGTTTCTGTGAAGTTTGGTTGAAATCGGACGTCGTTTGACGTGTTTCGGACTTAAAACTCTAAATTTGAAAGTTTATGAAGTTTGAAGAAAAACTAGTGATTTTGAGGTTTGATTCATTGTTTTTGATGTTATTTTGGCGATTGATCGCACGGTTGAGTTTGTAGGATGTTGTTGAGTTAGTGTATGTGGTTGGTTAGGAGCCCCGAGGGCTCGGAGAGTTTCGGAGGTGTTTCGGAGTGGTTTCGAACTTAGGAGGATTGCAGGTTTTTAGCTTCAGCAGTTGCAGGTCCCTTCTTCTTCGCGTTCGCGAAGCTTCAGACCTTTCCTTCATCGTGTTCGCATCATTTGCCTCGCGTTCGCATAGAGTCATCTGGCCCTGGGGGACTCAGCATAATTTTCCTCTTCGCGTTCGCACCAAGACCTTCGCGTTCGCGTAGCCTTGTAAATCCCTTCATCGCGTTCGCATCAGTACCCACGTGTTCGCGTAGACCAAGTCCTGGATCCCCCCAGCCTTTCCTCTTCGCGTTCGCACTCTTCCCATCGCGAACGCGATGGTCTGCCAAGTTTACCCTTCGCGAACGCGACCTTCTTCACGCGAACGTGAAGGGCAATTTTGCCCAGTTATTTAAAATGTTCAAAACAGAACAGTGACGGAAATTTTTCATCAAACACACGAACTCCTTCTTCTCTAAGGTTCTAGGGCGACTTTTAGAGCATTTCTTCATCAAAACTTCTTGGGTTAGTAAAATCTTAACTCGTTTTCTTTATTTTCCATCAATATTTGTTGAATTCCTAAACCTAAAACATGTAATTTAGGGTAGAAATTGGGAGAAATGGGTAGAGTTAGGGCTTTTTACTTTTTCTTGATTTAGACCTCGTTTTGGGGTCTAATTTGAGAACAAATTATATATTCGGGCACGTGGGTGAATGGGGGATTTGATTTTGGTCCGAACCTCGTGTTTTGACCAAGCGGGCCCGGGGGTAATTTTGGGATTTTGGAAAGAAATCTTGGAAATCTATAATTAGACATTGGGTTTGATTTGTTTAGCACATATTGATATTATGAAGTCATTATCGTATAGATTTGATTGAGTTGGAGCCGAATTCAAGAGGGAAAGCGGTTCTTGTGGATTGATTTGGCCCTGGAAGTTGAGGTAAGTGTTTGGTCTAACCTTAGCTTGAGGGAATAGGAGTTGAGTCTTATTTGCTACTTGCTAATTGTCGAGTACGATGTATAGGCATGGCGACGAGTATCTATACATTGGTGTCTAGCATGACCGTGAGTCCTTATATTGTAAATATCCTGGTTTGTTACAGCTTCCATACTTAATTGATAATTTCTATATGTTGTAGAGAGTATGTGAAAGGAAATTGTGATCTTTGAACTTCGTGGAGCGTTGGCTCGAGTTGAAATACAAATTGTGAAGGTATATGAGATATTTAAATTCTTGGAGCGTTGGCTCAAGTGATAATGTGAACTATGAGATGAAAGTGAAAAAAAGAGAAAGAGTTATTGGTTTATTCCCTTGCCGGGACGTTTTGTTATTTTTTTTGTTGATTTCTCCCTTGCCGGGACATAGAAACTTATTGATATTGTTCCCTTGCCGGGATTTAATTGTTTAATTGCATTCCCTTGCCGGAATTTCTATCATTATTTGTTTACTTCCTTGTCCCTTATTTGTGATTGTTGTTTAGGTGAGAAAGAGCGATAAAGCACGAAGGGTGAAGCCGTGCATTGTAGGATATTTGTGGATCAGGTTGCGCGCCGCAACAACGTTAAATGATATGGATCGGGTTGCACGCCGCAACAATGATATTTGTGGATCGGGTTGCACGCCACAACAGTGTTGCTATATATTGGGATCGGGTTGAGCGTCGCAACAACTAATGACACAAGTGTGTTTATTTTGGATATTAGTTTCTTTGTTCGCTGTAAATTCTAAGCTGCCCTTAGACTGTTACTCGGGATTTACTGTTAATACTGGTATACCCCCGCAGCATGTTACCCCCTCTCATTTTTACTTGTTTATTCCTGTTTTACTTTCCGCTGTATATTATATAACTGCACAGGTTTAATTGGTAGTCTGATCCTAGCCTCGTCACTACTTCGTCGAGGTTAGGCCAGGCACTTACCAACACATGGGGTCGGTTGTGCTGATGCTATACTCTGTGCTATTTTGCACTGATCCAGGTTTCGGGCAGCAGCAGCAGTAGTGTGGGAGCAGGCCTTTAGTCCAGCGAGACATCGAGGTAGCCCTGCAGGCGTCCGCAGGCCCGGCATCTCCTCTATCCTTTATTTTAGTCTGTCACCTCATTTTATTCGAGACAAACAGTTTATGTTCTCTTTCAGACGATTGTATTTAGTATCCTTAGTAGTTCGTGAGTATTGTGACACCAGTCTTTGGTAGAGGCTTATGTTGAATTTTCCGCATTTCTATCTAGTTTTCTATAATTTAAGACTTCCGCTTATTATTTAATTTCGTTGCTTTTATATTATTGTCGATAATTGTTAAAAAGGGATTATGTTATTAATGAAAAGTAATTAAATTTGGCTTGCCTAGCTCCCATTAGTAGGCGCCATCACGACCCTCGAGGGTGGGAAATCCGGATCGTGACAGAAACAGACATGGTCGTTTCCATTATTAGTGTCTAATCACTGTGTTCTCTTCCTTAATCATTATCCTCTAATTAAAGAATAGATATATGGATTAGTTGTTTTATGTCATGTCAATCCATGCATTTACCCTTGTGGTTCATGCTATCTTTGACGAAAGTTTGACTGTCTTTTTCTGCACAAGACGACTATAAATTGTAATTTACTTCTATACCATCTCAAGACTACAAATCACATATTAGAGTTAATATGAACAGTTACGTACTATTGCTAAAAGAGCTCTACGGCTCCGCAACAACCTTCTCTCTTAAAACAGGCTTTTTAACTAATTTTTTGGCTTTTTATTTTTCATAATATTTAATTTTTTCAGATATCAATAAGGAATTAAGTTTTTTTCTCAAAATTGCCCTTTGAGTAAATAGCCTAGGAGTATTTATTGTATTTCAAATGAACAAATTAAGATAGATATGGCCAATTACATTATTAATTAACGCGAAAAGTTGAATTCCTTAATATATGTGCGAACAATTATAAAATCAGTTGAAGTGGACCGGAGAGAATACTAATTAACAAGGTGATTTACCTAAAAGCTTTGAAATTTGCTTGAAGTTCTGGTTTGATTTTTTCGACTTTTGTAACACACTTTAATCGTAAGCTCCTTCTCAGCTCCCCAAGTTGAATTTTGAAAGAGTTAAAGCTTGAAAATAATTTGTATCTTTCTTTTTTAATACACAAAAGGCTAACTATCTTAAACTTTTATGCCAGTGATTATTTTTTAACAAAAAATCATTATTTTCAAATGTTGCTAAATGAAATTCCATTTAGTTAATCATTCTCTATTACTACTTTAGACGAATGAAACCTTGCAATAATCTAATATAATCTTGATATGTTTGTTATAAACTCATAAATGTTGCTAATATTTTATTCTCTTTTTTTTAACCCCTCATTCAAGTACTAATAAAGCCTAGGCTTTAGGTCACTAATTTTGGGGGGCCCACTTTTACCAATAGGATCATAAGCTTATATTATTTTTAGAAAACAATATGAGGTTTTATTAAAAGAAGGTACTACAAACATGCATCGTAAAAGGAAAGATATACTACTAGTAATAACTTTTGACCAAAAAAAGTGGGCCCCAAAAATCAATTAAGGTTACGTTGAGAATGCAAATTTTGGAAGAAATCATCACAGTTATTCTATTGGAAATTCTTCAAAGGCGAAGATTGAAGGATGTGGGAAGATATTTCTCAAAATGACTTCCGGCAAAGTGGTGACTTTGAACAACGTCTTTCATGTTCCCGAGATTAGGAAGAATTTAGTCTCTACTGGACTTCTTGTTAAGAATGGTTTTAAATGTGTTTTTGTTTCCGATAAGGTTGTAATAAGTAAGAATGAAATGTTTGTAGGAAAAGGTTACCTCACTGAGGGCCTTTTCAAGCTGAATGTAATGGTTGTTGAAAATAATAATAAAATTTCAGTTTCGTCTTACTTACTTGAGTCAAATGAATTATGGCATGTACGTTTAGGTCATATCAATTATAAAACCTTACGGAAAATGATTAATTTGGAAGTATTGCCCAAGTTTGAATGTGACAAATCAAAATGTCAAGTATGTGTTGAATCTAAGTATGTTAAACATCCTTATAAGTCGGTTGAATGGAATTCAAATCCTTTAGACTTAATTCACACAGATATTTGTGACATGAAGTCAATACCATCTCGCGGTGGAAAAAGTATTTCATAACTTTTATTGACGATAGTACTCGATATTGCTATGTTTACTTACTTAATAGTAAAGACGAAGCAATAGACGCATTCAAGCAATACAAAAATGAAGTTGAAACGCAACTTAATAAGAAAATCAAAATGATAAGAAGTGATAGGGGTGGTGAATATGAATCTCCTTTTGAATTATTCATCAAACAACGGCCCCTTACACGCCCCAATCCAATGGGATTGCAGAAAGAAAGAATCGTTCATTAAAGGAGATGATGAACGCATTATTGATAAGTTCTGGTTTGCCACAGAACTTGTGGGGGGAAGCCATTCTTACGGCTAGCCGAATACTAAATCGAGTACCCCATAGCAAAACACAATCCATTCCATATGAAAAATGGAAAGGAAGGAAGCCCAACTTGAATTATTTTAAAGTGTGGGGGTGTTTGGCAAAAGTGCAAGTTCCTAAACCCAAAAGGGTAAAAATAGGACCGAAAACCGTTGATTGTGTTTTCATAGGATATGCGACTAATAGTAAAGCATATCGACTTCTGGTTCATAAATCAAAAAATCCCGACATTTATAATAATACGGTTATAGAATCAGATAATGCTGAGTTCTTTGAAAATATATATCCGTATAAAAAGGAATGTGAGTCGATTGGTGAAGGATCTAAACGACCTCGGGAAGAAATAAAAGAAAGTACACTTAACTAGGAGAATCCAAGACATAGTAAACGTCAAAGAACGTTCTACTTCTTTTGGACCAGATTTTGTGACTTTCTTATTGGAAAATGAGCCTCAAACATTTAAAGAAGCTATGTCTTCTTCGGAATCATTGTTATGGAAAGAGGCAATCAATAGTGAAATAGAATCCATACTGAACAACCCTACATGGGAATTGGTTGATCTTCCTCCTGGAAATAAACCGTTGGGTTCTAAATGGATCTTTAAGAGAAAAATGAAATATGATGGCACTATTGACAAGTATAAGGCAAGACTTGTGGTCAAAGGGTATAGACAACGAGAAGGTCTTGACTATTTTGATACATACTCTCCAGTTACAAGAATTACGTCCATACGAATGTTAGTAGCGTTAGCTGCAGTTTATGGTCTTGAAATTCATCAAATGGATGTTAAGACGCCCTTCTTAAATGGAGAGTTGGAGGAAGAAATATACATGGAACAACCTGAAGGGTTTGTGGTTCCAGGTAAAGAAAAGAAGGTCTGTAGACTTGTTAAGTCCCTTTACGGATTAAAACAAGCACCCAAACAATGGCATGCTAAATTTGACCAAACAATGTTGTCAAATGAATTTAAGATAAATGAATGTGATAAATGTGTGTACATTAAAAATGTTCCAAATCACATTGTCATTGTTTGCTTATATGTGGATGATATGCTCATAATGAGTAATGACATTGCCAACATAAATGCTACTAAGCGTATGCTAACTAGCAAGTTTGATATGAAAGACTTGGGAGTTGCTGATCTAATTCTGGGAATTAAGATCCATAAGACTTCTCAAGGTCTAGCATTGTCACAATCTCATTATATTAAGACAGTACTTGAAAAATTCAAGCACTTGGGCTTTAAAGTTGCAAAGACTCCAATTGATGTGAATCTTGCATTAACAAAGAACAAAGGCCAGATCATATCACAATTGGATTATGCTCGTGTGTTGGGTTGCTTAATGTACATCATGAATTGTACACGACCAGATATAGCTTGCGCTATAAGTAAATTGAGTCGATATACGAGCAATCCAGGCCAATCTCATTGGATGGCCATGAAACGAGTTTTGGGGTATTTAGTACATACCCAGGACTTTGCTTTGCACTACAATAAATATCCTGCGGTCATTGAGGGATACTGTGATGCAAATTGGATCACCGGATCAACTGATTCCAAGTTCACAAGTGGATATGTATTCACTATTGGTGGAGGAGCGGTATCTTGGAAGTCATCCAAACAAACATGTATTGCCCGCTCTACAATGGAGGCTGAGTTCATAGCCTTGGATAAAGCCGGTGAAGAAGCTGATTGGCTCCGAAATTTCTTGGAAGATATTCCATTTTGGCCCAAACCGTTGGCACCAATATGCATACATTGTGATAGTCAAGCGGCAATTGGAAGGGCTGGGAGCTTTATGTATAACGGTAAGTCTCGCCATATACGACGAAGACATAAAAGAGTTAGACAATTACTCTCTAGAGGAATTATCACGATTGACTATGTAAAGTCAAGTGATAATGTGTCAGATCCACTTACAAAAGGCCTAACTAGAGAGGTAGTTGAGAAGTCATCAAGGAGAATGGGACTGTGGCCGAGAACAAGTCCTAGTGGCGGTAACTCTACCTAGAAGACTGGAGATCCCAAGATCTAGGTTCAAGGAGATCAAACAAAGTCATTTATGACGGTTCAACATTGTCAACTAAACTTTTGGTCCATTCTCGTGATAAGACAATGTTCAGTACCAAGGATAAAGCATTAAGGCTTTTTAATGATTTCTAAATTTGATACGGGGTATATCAAATAGTGTATCTACGGGATAACACGTTTAGGAATCACCTATGTAAGTGTGAAGTGTTAGCCGCTTCAAGGAGAATATTGTAAGGCCAGTTCTCTACGCACTTATGAAACCAGGCGATGTTCATGGCTGAAACGAACACAACAATGAGAACCAAAAATGGTTAAGGGATGGTTGTGTGATTTATGGTTGTCTAGGTATACACTAAAGTTCGACGGTTCAAAGATATCAAATCTACCGATTGATCGAGTATATCCGACATAAGTTCACTACGGAAAGTTCAAAGGGAAACCTACTTATCCAGATGCAATTAATCCTTACTTGCGAATCACACAGTTTTTCATGCACACTTCCGTGATAGAGCCATTGCCCATTCATGTGGGGGATTGTTGGTTTTGGATGTATTTAATTAATATATTAGATACTTAAAAGAGGGTGAATGGAAAATGGAGGGAAATGAACTTTTTGAGTGAAATTTTAAGTTTTCCCCCTTGGCAAATGGGCATTGTCCCATATTGGAAGAGGAAGAGGTTTTTTATGGGTATATAAGCAATTGCTCTTCTTCTAGCTCTTAAAGAGTTGAGAAGAAGGCAAGCCTCGCGCCGTCATCGTCGTCGCTCGCTCGGCTCGGCTTCGGCTTCGGCTACGGCTTCGGCTTCGGATTCGGATTCAGATTCGGATTCGGATTCGGATTTGGATTCGGATTTGGTCAAATGATTGATTGATTAACTTTTTGGACCAAATTTATTTGTTAATAGTAAAATATTAACAGAAATATTATTAAATATTTGTTTAAATAACAGAATATTAATATTAAATCCAATCCGTTTTTCTGTTTTGGTAACAGAAAAGTAACTACCCTCTTCAATTTTTCCTCTTTATTTCCCCTCTTTATTGTTGAGTAAATGGCCATTTATGTAATGACATTTATGCTGTGGGCGTTTTGCATAAACAGCCATTCTGAAGAGTTGCACCTCTTCAGATTTCAGCCCAACTTTGGCTATAAATACAACACTATTCTGCTCAGATTTTCTGAGTTTTCTCTCCTTCTTCTGCATACTTTTAGCATCAAACAAAGTAAAAAGTAAGTGTGATTTGCTACCGAACTTTGTGTTCGCTGAAACACTGGGGTTGAAGTACCACTACACCAGTGTGTAATTCGTTCTATCCTGGGAGGAAATAATTCATAACCTTGGGTACTAGGGGAGGATTAAATTCCTTAAGGAAACACTGTGAATTCAGTGGGCTCGAATTGGTTTTATGTCATTTCTGTTTATGTCATTTCTGTTTATATTCATTTATATTTCCAGAATTATTTTACAAATACAGTCTACTAACATTATTTTAGTTGATGAAAGCAGGATCTATTCGTATAACACTGAAATAACTATACTGCAAACATAATTAAAGTACCAAAAAAGAAAAATCTTACAATGATATCATGAGATATAATCATATAATTGGCTTCACAAATGCAAATTCACTGGACCCGTCTCTATCAATGCAGCACATGGGCCTTTAAATGCCAAGAATGTCTGCACAATTAATCAAATCAAAATGTAACAACTTAACTACATTAACTAAATAAGGTGGACCAATTAGAAGAAGCCTTCGTCCAAAATTATCAAAATATTTGTAAAGACCCGACTGGTCGTTTTGAGAAATTGCGTCCGGTTTGGTAGTTTGAGGTCACGAGTAGCTTCGTATTATGTGTATCTACTTGCGTGCATGGTTGGAATCTGTTTCCGGATGAATCGAAGTTGAATTGGAAGAAGGAATCTAGTTTTGGAAGCTTAAGCGGTAAGAATTTGACCGGAATTTGACTTGTGAGTAAACGGCTCCGGAATGTGTTTTGGATGATCTCAGTAGCTTCGTATGGTGATTTTGGACTTAGGCGTGCGTTCAGATTTGGATTTGGAGGCCCGTAGGGTAATTTGAGGCATTTCGGCGAAAGTTGGAAAAGTTGAAGTTTGGAAAATTGAGAGGTTTGACCCATAGTTGACTTTTGTGTTATCGAGGTCGGAATGCGATTTTGAAAGTTGGAATAGCTCTGTTATGTCATTTGGGACTTGCCAGCAAATTTGGTGTCGTTTGAAGTTGATTTGATATGGTTCGGGCGCTTGGTTGCAATTCTAGAAGTTCTTGAAGTTCATAGTGATTTTCATGCGTTTTGGCATCCGATTCGTGGTTCTAGAGGTTATTTTGATGTTCCGATCGCGCGAGCGAGTTCGTGTTATGTGTTCAGACCCGTGGGAGTGCTCGGTTTGGAGCCTCGAGGGCTCGGGTGAGTTTCAGATTAGCTTCGGGGTGTTTTGTTAATCTTTGTGTGTTCTGGTTTTGGTATCATCACATTGCAATGTTTATGCCGCAAATGCGACTATCGCAATTGCGAAGCAGCCTCGCATTTGCGATGCTGGGCTGCTGAGGGAAGGACTCGCATTTGCGAGAATTTTGCCGCTTTTGCGAAGCCTGTTGAGTTCGCATTTGCAAACTCCCTGTCGCAATTGCAATGAAGACAGTGCTGTTCCAGGCTCGCATTTGCGAAGCTTTCTTCGCTTTTGCGAGTTCGCATTTGCGTACCCAGTGTCGCAAATGCGACTTCTGCAGCCTGCTAAAAGCTGGGTATTGCGAGTTTTTGCTCATTTTTCATATTTTTGAACCCTAACTCCGAGGTGAGGCAATTTTGAGAGAAGATTTTTATACCAAATCATTGGGTAAGTGTCTCTAATCAATTTTCAACTATATTTTGTGATTACATCTTAGATTTAACATCAAATTCATGAGAATCTAAAGGAAAATTTGGGAAAAATTGTAGAATCTTTAAAAAATGTAAAATGATAATTTGAAGGACCAAATGGAATCGGAATTTGATAAATTTTGTATGGGTGAACTCGTAGCAGAATGGTGGTCGGTTTTTGTAAATTTTATCATGTTTCGAGGTGCGGGCCCGGGGAGTTAACTTTTGTTGACTTTTTGAAAATTGTGTAAGAATCATAGTTTTGTTAATTGAAATTGTTTTCTCTTGCATTGTTTGATGTATTCAAGTCGTTTTTGGCTAGATTGAGCCGAGCGTTGGTGAATTGGTAAAAGGAAAAGCTAAGTTGAGTATTGAATTGGCTGGATTGAGGTAAGTATCTTGCCTAACCTTGTGTGGGGGACTCCTCCTTAGGAATTGAGTCTTCTATGCTATTTGTAATCCATGCACACGAGGTGATGAGTGTGTGCTCGGACTTATTTGTGGAAAATTTGCCTTTAGGGTCCTTAGGTCCTCATGTTCATTAAGTCGTAAGTTTTCCGACATGATTGTGTTTCCTAATTGCTTGTTTTACCTCTAAATGCTCCATACATTATTGTTAACGTTCCTCTAATTCTTACTTGTTACTTGGCCCTTAATTGCTTTAATTGGAGTAATTGTCCTCCTTATTTCTTTGTTATTCTTAATTGTGAAATTTGCTCTATGACCCCGTGCCTATATGCTATATGTACAAATTGTTGTGGTTGCCGGTGTAGTTATCACGTGCCTTATATGTCTTGTTATTTTTGTGAAGTTTGTTGTACTTTCCGATCGTACCGTGATTCTCTTGTTGTCGTGTATTCATACTCTTGGTGGTAGAAATCCTTGTGATTGGGTCGTTGAATTGTTGTTGTTGTTGTTGATTTTAAACTATGTTAGGTTATTGATATGTTGAGGAGGAATAAGGAAGAATTGATGGTGTCTGGTGGGATCGGGTTGCACGCCGCAACAAGGAGTAATAAGGGTGGACAAGTGGGATCGGGTTGCACGCAGCAACAAGAGGAATAAGGGTGATATATATATTGAGGAGTAATAAGGGTGGCCTGGTGGGATCGGGTTCCCGCCGCAACAAGGAGTAATAAGGGTGAATGATCATGTTGTTACTAATATGGTGATATATCATATACCACTTACTCTTATCGTAATTGTTAAGGAGGAATAAGGGAGGATTGGTGGGATCGGGTTGCACACCGCAACAAATTTATATTATTTACTTTCATTGTAATTGTTACGGAGGAATAAAGGAGGATTGGTGGGATCGGGATGCGCGCAACATCAATAGATATATGTGCCTATGTATTCCTCTTGACTGTACAAGTTATTCGGTGATTTTTCATTTCATTTAGGATTTGGTTATAGGTGAATACTGAGAAGACTCTGGTTCACTTGTTTAAAACTTTGACGAATTGTATTTCGGGTTTCACTGAGTTTTGAGGGTCGGTTATTGGCATTTGAGTTGTTGACTTGCCGTTGTTCCTTGAATTCTTTCTCAGAGGCTAGTATTCTGGTGAATTAGTATTTAAAGTAAATTTACTACGTTGAATCATTTCCTCGGTCTTGTTAAGTTATTAGTAATATCGTGATTTAAAATAAAGTAATTAGTACTACCTTGCTATAAGTGACTTTTAAATTTGAATCCACCGTGTATATGCATACACCTTTCAATAATTCAAATTCATTTAAATGTTATGGTCTATTCCAATTAGTTTCACTATTAAATTTTTCTTAACCCGGTGATGTTGAATCTTACTTAAAAGGGAATTTCTACTAAATTTTATTAAAAGCCTATATTAAATGTAATAGTTCATTCGATGTTGTTTTTTTATTTAAAAAGGGTATTTTCTTCATTCAAATGATTTCTAAAGATAAATTCATCTTTTCTTGTTGATTTCCTAATTGGTTTAGAAGTTGTAATCTACTTAATGTTATATAAAGGAGACTCCTTGAACATCTTTGTTGCATTGTTTATGGACCCTATGTACTGGGGGGGCATGAGGATGATATTGCGTAAAGCGAGATAGAGATATGTGGGCACAAGGTGCCGTGTGTACTAAAGGTGTGGAACTTGATATTATGACATGAGATACGAGGATTGAAATGATCGAAATTGTGTATTAGAAATGACGTGATTGATTGAGTTGGCATCGCCTTCTTTGTTTGAACATGTTCTTACTTGTCTGTGCCCCAGTTATGGTTGGTGTTAATTTACTTGATTAACGTTCATTACTATCCGTGTTTTCCTTTTATTGTCTGTACTATTTGTGGTTGAATTTCTCCCTCCTATTGTTATTACTTTGTTAATTTTATCTTGATAGTTCATTACTATATCCTGTTCAATTTATTGACTAGTAGGTGTCTTGACTGTTCCTCGTCACTACCTCACTAAGGTTAGTCTTGATACTTACTAGGCACCGCCGTGGTGTGCTCATACTACGCTTCTGTACATTTTTTTTGTACAGATCCAGGTATTTGATCGGTAGTAGCTATGCGGATCGTCGAGATGGAGACTCAAGGTAGACCCGCTAGTGCGTTCGCAGGCCTCGGAGTCACCTTCGTTTGTATTTGCTTCCATTCTTTCCTTCTTGTTCTGGAACAGTGTCGTATTTAATTTGCGTAACCACTCTTAGAAAGGCTTATGACTTGTACTATTAATTTTGGGAATTGTTAGTGTTCAGAGTTATATAATTTGAAGTTAGTGAATATTCATATTATTTCTGTTCATGTTAGGCTTACCTAGTTTGGAGACTAGGTGCCATCACGACTCCTTCGGAGGGATTTTGGATCGTGACAATATTAGGCTAGCGTTTGGACATAGATTTAATTGGAACTTGAAAAAAGAGTTTTTGAAAGTTAAAGTTGTATTTGAACATGCATTTTATTTGGAAAAAAAAATTAAAGTATTGTGAGTGGAAGAAAAAATTTCATCCAAAAATTACCCTAAACCAGTTTTTATCAATAGACGACAAACAAATAATCTGATCATTATATAGTTACTTTCTTGCTGTGAACTGGTTAATTTCTTACCTTTTGGTATTGTTTGTTTGTGCCAAAATATTAATGTTCACTCTTCTAAGAGAAAAGTTTCAAACATAAAACACAGTGAAAACGTATAATGGACCCTTTTTTTGCATTTCTCCACAGTGATTTCTATTTTTTTTTTTAAAGTATCATTCAAATTATTAAAGTACTCAAAATGTAACTAGATATATGAGGGAACTATATATTTAACCAAATTCAAACTTGAGGACTTATAAGAGATTTTCCTAGACATGTTTCACCGTCTATATGGTTGACTACAAGATAACAAGAGCTAAATGTACATAACTATTCCTCTTACAATTTTACATTTTTTAGATTCAGCGCGGAGGCAGTCGAAATATGCCATGTATTTCTCGGCCAACTTGATCTTACATAATATGAGACGAAGTTTCATACTCATTGTTGACTTTGATAGCGATAGTTGCATAAAAACGACATTAGTCCAAAAAGAATGATTAGGTGGTATATAATGAAAATTAAAATTAATGAGACTTCATATTAACGTCATCCAAACAAGGGGTAATAAGTTACTGCTTTTTTGTTTCCATTTCTCAATCTTTGAATTTTATTACATATCTTAAAAGTCTTCCCTTTTTTATTAAAGTTTGTGTCAAGTCAAACTAAGACAATCTTTTTGAAAGGGAAGAAGTAATAAAATCCATAGAGGGTGTTTTTTCTTTAGTTCTTTAACTTTCACTCCCGCTATTCATGAGCACATCCGACTTTGTTATTAGATTTAGAAATTAAATCTCTTCCAAATAATGACTTTGTTAAGACATTGCATTTACGTGCTTTGATGGATGGTTCTGCAAACACATGTAACTATATCTCCTTATAATGAAGCTTTGACCCAAAAACGAGGATCTAATTTCTTTGTGATATCAGAAGTTCATTATGGCCAAACGTCGTATATATTATTCACTTCTTTTCGGCCATAGCCGCTCGTAAAGTACTCCCTCCGTTTCAATTTATGTGAACCTATTTCCTTTTTAGTCTGTACCAAAAAGAATGACCCCTTTCCTTATTTGGAAACAATTTACCTTTATGCAATGATTTATAGCCACACAAATCATATGTGCCTCATTTTACACCACAAGTTCAAAAGTCTTCTCTCTTTTCTTAAACTCCGTGCCCAGTCAAATGAGTTCACATAAATTGAAACGTAGGGAGTAATTCTTTTCTTTTCTTTTCTGGCTGTAGATGCGTTACGGTATTTTTCACGGGGTTAATACTGCGTCAGTCCGTCTCTCTGTCCTAAATAAAAGGCTAAAAGTAGTACTCTACTCTAATCTACTCTATTCAGCTAGATTTTACCAAAACTGAAAAATAAAAAATAATATGGATATATCATCTAAAGTATCGAGAACTATTTTTAAAGAAGTGTGGTACGAAAATTGGAAAGTTTGCAGACTAATTTACAGTGTGAGATAAGTAGCCACAAGTGAATCTTTTGTCAATCTAGACACTGTACTTACAGTAGAGAGTAGACAATGGTTTGAATGTCCCACATCGATTGGATTTCATGTCATAAATCAGGTACTCATACAATGGAAGTATGGGACAAAGTTAATTAATACTAAGAATATTGACAAACTAAAATAAATAATGACTAATGAGATAGAACAGTTTAACCATCCGATCTGCTCAGTAGTGCTACTCTATCTTCCCCCAGCTATCAAACATCTCTCGTGTGTACGTGTTATTAGATAGTACAATCATAATATATCAATAAACCAGCAACTTGATCAGGAGGGCCAAAAAGGCCAAGAGCCAAGAGGGCCAGGGCTATGACAACCGTTAGATATATAGCACAATCTTATAGAATAATGTGGGAGAGTGTAAAAGAGACAAATATTGTACTAGCTTCTTTACCTGTCAAAAGGTTGATTCCTTTGACAGTCAAATGCAACTTAAAAATAAAAGGAAACTGGACCAAAAGCTGAAGAAAGTATCAAAAAATCACCCACTATATTAGTGTTCACACCAATTAAAATATCATGAAGCCTTGTATCTAAAGCTTGGCCTTCTATATCACTACTTGCTTTTTCTTTAAAATTTAGCAAAATTTGGTTGATTATTTAAATCCGGCTGCACAAGTAAAATACTCATACTCCCCTAAAGTTGTGATTTGCACCTAGAAAGGGATATGAAACCTCTTATAACATGATTATCAAGAAAAGAAAAGGAAGAGAAACAAAGAATTTATAATAGAGATTTCACTACTAGAAATCCGAAAAAAAGCGATCAAAGTTGGTCGCTTACAAGTCACAAAGCGACCAAAAAGCGTCCAAACTGGCTTGGTCGCTATTTCGTTGGTCCCTAATTAGCGATCAACTTTGGTCTCTAAGGTAAAAGGACCAAATATTCCGGTAAACAATATACCGACCAACTTTGGTCGCTTTAATATTTTAATAATATAAATTTAGCGACCAAAGTTGGTCTCTATATTTAAATTACGTTTTTATTTATTTATTATTATTCAAAATATATCGTTAATTAGCAAATATATTAGTTGTAATAAGCTTATTGATCGATAGTTACACTAAGTATAGTATTAACAATATATCCTTAAGTAATTTAGTGATTCTTTAGCCTATACATTGATAATAACTCTAAGTAGAAGTGTAAGTATCCTTGAGAAATGTTAATAATTGATTAGTTTATGAATTGATAATAACCTAAGTAGAACTGCATTAGTAGTATCCTTAGGTAATATGGGTGGATTATACTATAAATTGATAATTACATTAAGTAGAAATGTATTAGTGACATTTAGCTTATAAATTAATAATTACACTAAGTATAAGTGGATTAGCCTATACATTGATAGTACTCTAAGTAGAAGTGTATTATTTATAATTAGTAAGTGTATTAGTTGTAATTAGCTTATAGATTGACATTACACTAAGTATAAGTGCATTAGTAGTATCATTAAGTAATGTTAGGTTCGGTTCGACCGTAAATTGATAATTACATGACGTAGAAGTGTATTAGCAACAATTAGCTTATATAAATTGATAATTACGCTAAGTACAAGTGGATCGGCTGATGATTTATTCTAAATTGATAGTCACACTACCTAAATGCGTAATTCATAGAAATATCCATAAGATTAGGGGTGTTCATGGTTCGGTTTGGATCGGTTTTTCCCTAAAAATAAACCAAACTAAGTAAATCGGTTTTTCAAATATTAGAACCAAACCAAACCAATTAAGTCAGTTTATCCCCGATTCGGTTTATGGAGACTCACATCCGGAAGAAGAAGGCACCGACAGATCCAACTAGATGGGTCGAGGACCGGGCAGAGATTACACATGTAAGTTTCATAACTACTATAAATGTTTATAATATTATATAATTAGTAATTTTCTATCTTCTAAATAAAGGGTCGCTACAAGATCAATTTGGAGGAGTACACTCAGAGCTTGCCACCGAATGAGCAAGGCGAGCGACTGCCCGTTTCAGACGAAGAAGAGGAGAGGATATGGTTGGATACTGTCGGTGGTCCTAAAAAGGGGATAGCATACGGCCTTTCAGATAAATCGTTTCGGCGTTACAGCGCTGGATTGCAAGGTATAGGGACTTCCACCCAAGGCGAGGCGATTGATAGTTCGACTATATCGTCTATGGAACAGAAGATCGCAAAGCTGACAGCAGAGCTTGAAGAGACCAAGGCTACAGAAAAGAAGAGATTTGATACCCTTCAAGGTCAGCCAGAAAGGAGGGACAAACAATTTGATCTCCTTGAAGGTCAGCTGTCCAATCTTCTTGCTAGTGGTGCTTTCCCCATTCCCCGGTCTCCTATTCCTTCCCCACGTGCCGGCGATGAAAGTCCTAGGACAGAAGGTGGAGATGATGCTACAAAAAAACTCATTGAATGTTGTGTATTGTTAAACAAAGTTTTGAACTTGTCAAAATTTTGTTGTTGTTGGTTAGTTTTTTTTTGAATGATGATTATATTGTTATTTTGTTATTAAACATTTTAGTAGTTGTTGTTGTGGTTATTAGTTGTTGGTTATTTGTTGTTGTTAGTTATTTGTTGTTGGTGGTGGTTATTAGTTGTTGTTATTTTGTTGGGTTTTCATGGTTGAATGGCAGCAATGTAAGCTGTCATTATAGGATGTATATTGGTTTAAATTGGCAGGTGGTGTAGCTTAAAAGCAGCCATTTTCTGCCCAGTTTTTACCCAGATTTCCGACCGAATTCGGTCGGAAATTTCAAATAAATTCTCCAGGTTATTGAAATTTTTGACCGAAATCGGTCGGAAATTATGAATTTATATTTTTTTTTAAAAATAAATTAACAATTTATAAATAATTATTAATTAAATAAAATTACTACTTTTAAAAATTTCCGACCGATTTCGGTCAAAAAATTAAAATTAAAAAAAAGATAATAATAATAATAATATTTTCCGACCGATTTCGGTGGGAAATTTGAAAATTAAAAAAAATTATTTAATAACTGTCAGAAATTTAATATTTAATAGTTTCCGACCACTGAAGTTTCCGACCGACTTCGGTTGGAAATTTTCGACCAATAGCGGTCGGTACACGTTTGCGACCATTATTTTTCTGTCCAATTAAAATCGGTCGGAAATTGCGGACAAAAATCACCTGATTTCTAGTAGTGAAATGGTCCTTTCCATAAGCGGTTGACTGAAAATGGTATCAGGATAGTGGAGGATTTCCTAATTGAACTCTACAACAATCCTCAGAGGCTGCAACATGTAAGAAATTTTCTTCACAAAATTTACACTTGCATCTTTAACTTGTGATATTTTGCAGTTAATGAAAGGGCTGTTACTACGTGCACATACATTTCCTGCATCTTGGGATCTGTATATGCTAATTCACTGATTGGATTCGTTCATGTCGGGCCACATAATAGTAAATCAACATGCAAATACATTAAACTCCTTTTCCTGACGACATGTTATTTTTTACTACTCCTATATTTTAGTTGCTAAACCGCCAAAACAGCAGTGTTTTTAAAAGTATATTAATGCAAAGGCTTGAAGCAACTCTATCTCCTGAGCCTGACTGGCAGATATAAAGATTGACTATTTACACCTGCAATTTGTTGTTTCTTCTTTCATTTTCTTTATAAAAAAATGGGAGTTGAGGTGTGATTGGGGCTACAAAACCAGTGATTATGTTTTGCATTTGAAGAAGTTGTGATGAGTTGTTCCAGTTGAATATTTTCAAGTAACCTCTTTAGTCTTTGATTATCCTTGCTCGCTTTTACAAAAAGCTTCCTGCTGGCTGCTGCGAGCACAGCTTTTACAAAAAGCTTCCTGCTGGCTGCTGCGAGCACCTTGGTAACTGTCACAGGCATGTTTTATGTCACACAAAAACAGCACACGCGGCAACCAAGTCTCAACTTGACTTCAGCCTGCTCCAACACTTAGCCAAAATTTCAGTAACTTTGGACTTAGATTAATATAGGCAGCTTTTCAATCGTAGTAAGTTAGGACTGATTTTAGGCAACGAAAAATAGGCAAAGGGACAGAAAATATAGATGAAAAAAAGGCACAATATACAGAAAACTCTTTTCCCAACTTTGTATTTAACTCGAGCATACAAAGAAACTCAACTCTAGGTACAGCCGTGTACAAAAGAAGATCACTCTTGACCCTCACAAGACTACTCTTAGCCTTAGGTTGTTTTCACTCTTGAAAAAACCAAACTTAGGACTCCTTCCTAACTCAATTGTGTACTCTTACACGTTTTTCACTCTTACTACAAAGGGAAAGGGTGTTGTCCATTTGTAATACATGAACCAACCCCATTTCTTACAATAGTTGCCTATTTTTAGGCTTAGACACTTGCCCACTCAGCCCACTACTTTAGCCTAGTGTAGTTTACAACCCCCAACTGCTAGGATCATGTAAATCATGCTAAAGGATAGTGGGATCATGGCCCCAAAAACGTGCTAACACTCCTGACAGCATTTTAGCAAAGATCAATTGCTACCCATGTGCACAACATGTGCCGTAACCGCCTTTGACTTAGTCAATCTGAAGCTTGGTGCCCATTTTCGTGCCTTGGCTTGGACTAGGCGCCAATGCCATTGTATCCAGCTGCATTGTGCCACAATTTGCCTATGCCATTGCCCACGAACTTGGCCCGTTTGCCGCAACTCAATACCATTACAAGTCTGCCCGCACACTGCCTTCCCGTAGCACTTTGGCCTGCCTTTGCCACTTTGTGTCTGACTTGCCTTGGCATCAATGCCTCATGCCTTGATGCCTTTGCCATGATCAAGTGTCTCCCTTAGCCCGCAACTCATTGTCAAGCCCTTGCCAAGCTGCCTCACCTCCGTCAAAGCCTTGGCCATCACTTGCCTGTTTCCCTTTTTGACTTTGGTGCTACTCGTGCACCTGTCTTGCAACACTCTTGCTGCCTCATGACAACACTCTTGTTGTCAAGTCGAGTTCAAATTGGCGGAGGTCTAACTGTAACCTCTTTAATCTTTTCTTTCTACATAACTTGCATTATCACAATCTCTGATCATAACATCCACTCTTACATATCTAAAAACAGAAAAAAGTGACTTTAAAGCAATGAAGTAACGGCTCATTACCAAACTATCATATAAAAAATCATATTTTTAAAATCATTAGTGTCATAATTGTTTAGCGTGGCCCCCTAACAGCTAGGCAATACACTTTAACACTAAATGAACTGTTAATTTTTTTCCATTTCAGTAAAAAGTACTCATACAAAATGAGTTTTTACTTTCCATGCCCGCAGATCCTTGGCAAAAGCATGTCTGGTGATTGGTGGAAAACCACTACAAGGCATGCAAAGACATGCGATCTTGATGGAAGAAAATACTTATATTATCAACTGGATACCGAACAAAGATTTGCAGTGGTGTTTAATGTTGCTGGCCAGGTGACATGGATGGACTCAGGATGTGGTTTAAACCATTACAACATACTTTCTGAATCTCAAAAGGTCTGTATCTACTATTCATTGATTGTCATGTATTTACTCATCTGTTGGCCATTTCTAATTCCTCTTCTAGTTTTGGACTGATAACAGGCGTGTGCCCACAAGTTAGTGGAAACTGCATTTGCAAACTGGGAAAATGTTTTAAAATTTGACAGCGAGATTTCTATTATACATCACTTATCATCGTTCAAATTTTCCCAATCATCCTGTCCCACGGTTGACCATTGCCAGCGTTCAGAGCTTCAAAATACTTCAGTGAGTATTCCTTTACAATTATTTTGCTTGCACTACTAATATCCATTACCCTGCAGTGTATTGCAATGTGATGGAAAAGAACAATATATTTCGTGAGCTGATTTAAGCTTTGACAATCTCTTTTAACTTTGCAAAGAACTATTTGCTTTTGACAATTTTCTTTAACTTGATGTGCACAGAAATCACATTTGACTGCTGAAAAGAACCGGTGGGTAGTAACAGTGGCGGAGGCAGCATCTCCACGAAGGGGGTTCAAAAATATTTTTTTGTATCTAGTAGGAATTGAACCCATGACCTTATGTAGATTTTGAACCCCCTTGACCACTAAACTACACTTTTGGATTGTGTTAAGGGTGTTCAAAACTTAATATATAGAGGTAAAAAATAAATTTTGCCTTATATATACAGTGTAATTTTTCGGCGAAGGGTGTTCGGGTGAACACCCTTGCGCCCCCTAAATCCGCCCCTGGTGCTGAATGCTCTACTTCTTATGTAATTCCTAACCAACATACAGAGTCAGATGGGATGTCACTTGCTTTTGATGAGAAGAAGAAACCCCATGATAATTGTGCTGAAAATACTTTGCTCATTGCTGATCAAGAATTAGAGAAGGAGAAGAAGAAGACACTCAGACAAAAGACTTAGGGTCTTTGGATATTTCGGATTATACGACGTGAATAGTCTCACATGTGGCTTTAATATTGAGTCCCTAACACTGACACGTGTGAGCATCACAGGCCATCAAAATTTGATCAAGAACCATTGAATGTAAATAGAGTTTAAATAGGTAGTCCTTCACTACACCTGATTATTTGCACATGTCAGAGAATAAAGGAATAAAGTTAGCTAGGCATAGGGATTGATAATTGTACAGCTGGCTAGAGTAGTTTAATTTTCTGCACTGTCCTTCACGTTATTTTTACATGTATAAATATAGGATACACTGAAAGTGAAATATACAGAGAAAATTTTCTGCATCATCATCTCTTTCATTCCTTCATGGTATCAGAGCAGATCTCTGCTCTATCCTTGAAATTCATCTTCTAATCTTCTTCCTATTCCTCAACTTCTTCTATCACCATGACTGGAACAGATTCTTCAGTAACACCTTCTCTTTCTGGATCAACAAGTCAAGCAATCAATCATGATGTCAACCACCCCTATTTTCTACACTCTTCAGATGCTCCTGGGATGACTCTTGTGACCTCACCCTTTGATGGAAGAGGATTCCCAGGATGGAGAAGGTCAATACTGATTGCATTGTCAGCCAAAAATAAGTCGGGGTTCATCAATGGGATTTGTGATGAACCTGCTTTGGATTCAAAGGATCATGCACAATGGAGTAGGTGCAATGACATGGTAACCTCATGGCTTTTAAATTCTCTAACTAAGGAGATAGGAGACAGTGTAATCTATTCCAAATCTACAAAAGAACTTTGGAATAGTCTTGAACATAGATTTGGACAATCCAATGGAGCGAAACTCTACCACCTACAAAAGAAAATTGCTAAGACAGTTCAGGGAAATAGCAGAATTGCAGGATACTTCACAACTCTGAAAAGGTTATAGGATAAGTTAGATTCCCTGAACTCACATCTAGGTTGCACATGTACCTGTGTGTGTGAAGGGAAGAAGAAGGTAGCCAAGTTCCTAGAGGATCAGAGAGTCATCCAATTCCTAATAGGTCTGCATGATGTGTATGCACATGCAAGAGGCAATATCCTCATGATGAGTCCACTTCCAAATATGGATCATGCCTATTCCTTCCTGCTGCAAGATGAAAGTCAGAGGGAAATATTTGTTAGCCCACAATATCCAACAGATGGTGCATCTTTTATGGTAGGATCTCAAGGGAAATTCAATCAAAGGAACAATATTCAGAAATCATGGGGAACTCCTCAGAAACAGGGGAACATTCAGAACATGCAACAAAAGTTCAGAAAGAAGGGAAAGTACAATCCTAATGTGAGTTATAGTCATTGTATGAGAACATGGCATGTAAGGGCAGATTGCTACAGACTAATAGGATTTCCTGATGATTTTCAATTCAATAAATCAACAAATCATCAGCCTGCCATAAAAGGAAATGCAGTGGTGGCAGGACAAGAAGGCGAAGAGAAGAACAACACATGCAGTGAAGGAAATATCAGCAGTCAGAACCAGTTTTTCAGTAAGGAGCAAGTGTCAGAATTGGTAAACATAATCAAGCAAGTGCAGATTGGAAGTGCAGCAGCCACAACATCAGAAATCAATGCTAATGGTGTAGCTGGCACCATACTCAAATATACAGGAACTTGTCTTGCTGTTTTCAACACTAAAACATGGATAATTGACTCAGGGGCCTCTGAACATATGTGTTTTGATGCTAGTTCTTTCCTGTCTCTTACCCCTCTTCCTGCACCTTTGCACATTAGTTTACCTAATTCATTCCGGTTATGTGTTACACATATAGGAAGTGTGTTTATTCAGCCTGATATGATTCTTCATAGGGTGCTTCATGTACCTTCTTTCAAGTATAACTTATTATCTGTTCATAAGTTATGTCTTCAATTCAGCTGTTCTTTGAATCTAACCTCTAATGGTTGTCTATTGCAGGTTCCTTTAGTGAGGAGGGGACAAGTTTTTGGTGAAGTTAGAGATGGATTGTACCTGTTTCATCCAACTAGAATAGAGTCTATCTCTCCTCTTAGACAAAATGTAGTTTCCATTCCAAAAGGAAGAAATTCCAGTGTTATTTCTACTTCTGTTTCTTTTCCAGCACCCTTAGTTGCTACTGCTACATCTACTGTAAAGCAATGGCATGTTAGGCTAGGGCATTTGCCCTTTTCAGTAATGAGAAATCTGAATTTCATTAAGTTTCCCTCTAATTTTGATTGTGTGTGTCACATTTGTCCTCAAGCTAGGCAAACCAGACTGCCTTTTCCTTTGAGTCATATTAAGAGTACTGCTATCTTTGATTTAATTCATATTGACACATGGGGGCCATTCAAGACTGTGACTTATAATGGTTATAAGTATTTCTTGACTATTGTGGATGACTATAGTAGGGCAACTTGGACTTTTCTCTTAAGTTCTAAGGGGAATGCTTTTTCAGTTTTGAAATCATTTCTGTGCATGGTAGAAAGACAGTTTAACTTGAAAGTCAAGAAGATCAGATCTGACAATGCCATGGAACTAGGAAAAGGCTCACTAGAGGGAAGTTTTCTTGAATCAGAAGGGATTATACATGAGACCTCTTGTGTTGCAACCCCTCAACAGAATGGAGTAGTTGAGAGGAAGCATAGGCATCTTTTGGAAGTAGCAAGGGCACTTTTATTTCACTCTAAGGTACCTCTCCAATACTGGGGAGAATGTGTGCTGACAGCTACATATCTGATCAACAGAATCCCTTCTAAGGTTCTGAATGGATTAACACCCTATGAGGTACTGCTTGGTACACAACCTAGCTATGATTCACTCAAAAGTTTTGGTTGTTTGTGCTATGTCTCAACTTTGTCTCACAACAGAGGGAAGATTGACCCTAGGGCAAAGGGTTGTGTGTTCCTCGGATATGCTCAGCATCAGAAAGGTTACAAGGTTCTGGATTTTGTCACTAAAAGGGTGTTTGTCTCTAGAGATGTTAGGTTTCATGAAGATCAATTCCCTTTTGCCCACTCACCTCACACATCTGATTTTCCTTTCTTCCCTCAAGCTACACTTCCAACAGATACTGTCACACCTCCTTTTATCCCGCCCGAGGGGGTATGGGATAGGAAAGAAAGGAGTTTTTCCAATTTAAGTGACATTATTTGAAAAGGGATTAATTTATTTTAATTTAAAGAGTCGCCACTTGGAATTGAGTTTTGGTATCCCAAGTCACCATTTATTTTAAAATCCCAATTCAAGGAAATTGACTATGATTAAGTCTCCGAAACATAGAAGACCGAGTAAGGAATTCTGTTAACCCAAGAGAAGGTGTTAGGCACTCCCGAGTTCCATGGTTTTAGCACGGTCGCTTAAAAATTTATACTTGGCTTAAATTATTTAATTACGTGTTTTTAAACCTATGTGCATTTACCCTTTTTACCGCTTTTAATTGCTTGATTGTTTATAATTATGGAATTATCTCGAAACGGGTCACGCGTACATGTACTCGTTTGTTTGGTGTGTCAAAGTCATGTCACGCGTACGTGTATACAACTAATAACACTTTATTATTATTAAGATTGTTTTGCCCAAAGTTGCGCGAACGCATACTTCGGTTTAAATTTTAGAAAAACCACAATTATGTCACGCGAACGTATACATAATCGCGCTAAATTAATTAAAAGAAGAGCATAAGCATTTGATAGCGGACGGCTATAACTCATTTAGAACCATATCGTGTGATGTTTCAATTTTGTTTGGAATTATTAGCGACGTGAATGATAAAAGGACACACAGTGAGCAAAACTTTATACGAAACCCTTCGTATAAACTTAGACCATTGTCATATTCCATTTGTAAATTTGCAACAAACAATGGCAAAAGCATATACGTACTATTTTTTGTTAGGATCACTGTAATTACTTGTATTGATATTAATGATACTCTTTCTTTATTAATTGATGTAGTAATGGAACTAGGTGTTTTTAGGTGTATCAAGGTTCAGGACATATCATATTATGAGTTTCACGTGCAATTCGGAAAAGAAATATTGAGGATATGTATTCGGAGTTTGGTTCCGTTATCATTGTCCACAGTATCCTTATTTCTTGTCTAATAATAGAAGGCCCTCAACTTAAACCCGGGTACCAACTAACCAAAGATAGGAAAATACTTTATGTGAACTAAACACAGTGGTGCAAAATCTATAACAACAAAGAAAACAGGTCCTAAACAATAGTAGCATAACATAAAGAAAATAGCGAAGCAATTTAACATAAAAGCAAACTGGCCAAGTAGTTTACAGATGTGTCTCTCGTTTCTTGAATTATGTAACTGAATAGCTTCAATGATAGTTCCTTATTTGTAAAATGAAGATATGACAATTAGTATCAGTATGCTTCTCTTTCTTTGTACAAAAAAAAATTATTATTACCTAAGGTCCACTTAAGTTTTAATATGCATAAACAGAATATCAAACTTTATATATCAATGAAAATAAGGTGAGAATTATATTATTACTATTATTATTATAATTATTATTATTATTATTATTATTGTTATTATTATTATTATTTATGATTTAGCAAGCAAACCAAACACTCAACATACATTTCGGAAGATTTATGCAAAGAAACAGTTAAAAGCTTTTAATTAGACCCATTAAAGTAACAATTAAAACAGTAAAATAAAGAGAAGAAGACCTTTGTATAGATGGATAAAACTGAAAATTTGCAACTTGATCGGGATAACAAAGCAACAATCGTCATATTGAGACGCCAAAATTGCGAACCGGAATCTCGAACTCTTGAACCGCAGACCTCGACTTCTCAACCTCAAACCGATCGCCAACTAAACTCACTTCTGCTTCACGTGCTTCTTTCCCAATTCAAACTTAGACAAAGAAAATTATATTTGAAGTGAGATCTATAAGCTAGAAAAATGGGAATTTATTTTTATTTTACTTTTATGGATTAATGATGGAGTAGTTGCCGTATCTTCTCTTGTGTATCTGCATGTGTGTGTCCTCATATATATATAGATGTGTGGGTTATTATGTGTAGATGTGTGGAGGGAGTGGGAAATTATTGTGAGGTGTGTGATGTGAGTGGGGGAAGAACGTGAAAGGTGGGGAAACTTAAGGATTGGGTACGTGATTAGTGGGGAAGTTTGTAAATCAAACTTTACCTATTTTTGACATATTTTAACTTCATTATGTTTTGTCTTTTTTTTTAAAGATAAGGTAAATTATAAAACTGATAATATTGATAGAACACTTTTTACACCAAGAAAAATATATATCAGAAAACTACATATTTACATATAATTTAAATAATACTCAAAATATCATAGCTTACTTATAAAAAAACTAATTAAACAAACTAATTTTTTTTTATTTTTCTATTTTCTCTTTACAAATAAAAACAAAATATTCTATAAAATAGAATTTGGGTGTGGTCAAAAATTAGGTGTTCACAGCATGCCCCTCTTTGCTTGAAAACATGAAGAGTTTTCAGGCAAAGAAAATGAACACGGTGACTGATTTTTGACCTCCCCATTATTTAAAAAGAGAAAGAAGATAAAAGAAAAATATGTGACCTAGCTTTGGTTTTAGGCAGCCTACATATCCCGGGTTGTAAGGGAATCAGGTCACGTGTAGTTCAAGTGAAAGAAGAGTGATGGAGTATTCTTAGAGGGAGAGTCGAGTGAAGTTCCGTCGAGGTTCCGATCCGCGGTTCCTACTATTACATCAAAATGAAAAGAAAATTACATACTCTTGAAATCTAAGAGTTACAAAACTCCTATCTAAATGCCATCTGGAGTCTTGTCTTGATTCTTGACTTGCTTCTCCCAGTGACTTTGGACTGAAACTTGATGCTCTCGATGCAACAGACTATGAAATATTCTCGCAGGCTTGTTTCTTGATCAGATGATGGGAAGAAGGATCTTGACCATATGTCTCTGCATACATTATGTCCAAGCTGGTTGCTGCTAGTATTGAGATCAAACATTCCATTTTCTCCGGCAAGAGCTGGAATCTTATTTTTTGCACATCCAATCCATGCTTTGTAGAAAACCTACAAGCCAACACAAACAAGCAAAACGAACAAAAATTTCTGCCCCAGTTTGCACTAGGAAATTTTTGTGAGTTATTGAAAACACATTAAACTATCATTGCTATTGCAGAATAAAGAATTGAAAAAGATAATTTTTTTTAAAAATAATAGGGAATGTTATACCCTGTGTTAACAAGAAGGAGGCAACCAGGGTGTGCAGTACCCTGTGTTGACGATAAGATGAGGCCCGTGGCACTCTGAGATTCTACTAGGGGATGTGGTACCCTATGTAGGTAGAAAGTAATGCGACCAAGGGATGTAGTACCATGTGTTGGCAATAAGATGAGGCTCGTGGAACTCTAAAATGCAACTAGGGGATGTCGTACCCTATGTTTGCAACAAGAAGTGCAACCAGGGGATGTAGTACCCTGTGTTGGAAATAAGATGAGGCTCGTGGCACTCTGAAATGCTACTAGGGGATGTCGTACCCTATGTAGAAAATAATGCAACCAGGGGATGTAGTACCCTGTGTTGGAAATAAGATGAGGCTCGTGGCACTCTGAAATGCAACTAGGGGATGTCGTACCCTATGTTTGCAACAAGAAGTAAGGCAACCAGGGGATGTAGTACCCTGTGTTGGAAATAAGATGAGGCTCGTGGCACTTTGGGATGCTACTAGGAATGTCGTACCCTATGTAGAAAATAATGCAACCAGTGGATGTAGTACCCTGTGTTGGAAATAAGATGAGGCTCGTGGCACTCTGAGATGCTACTAGGGAATGTCGTACCCTATGTAGAAAATAATGCAACAAGGGGATATAGTACCTTGTGTTGGCGGAAAATAATGCGACCAGGGGATATAGTACCCTGTGTTGAAGATAGGGTATTGGTTCCCTATAATGAAACTAAAAATAAAATAATTACATGTATATTGAAAAAAAAATCAAGGATTTGAGAACTTCACCGGGTGGTGTTCGTCTTTTCTGGAACTGTTTCCTAAAATTGTTCTGTTCCTGTTCTGAACAAAGAAAGATTCGTTAGTTTTAAAATGGTGGCCGGTTTGTGGCCTTGATTATTTCAGTCTCTTGATCTCGGCTCATCTTTTTTAATGATTTCAATTGCAATTGGTTATTTCTTGAATACCAATTTCATTTCTGACCCCAGAGAACCTTTGACTTTCCCAAACTTTACCATGGCGGTACTTAACCTTTTTCAACTTTATTTTGCCTTTGTGGGCATTTCACTTTTGACTTCTTTCAAAGTTATTCATTTCAAAGCATCGGCTAATCATGGACAGTCGGGGTCGACTTGATGCCTTTGTCGAGGCTGGGCGCCTTTTGAATATATCAGCTCGCTTCAAACGAGAACCCTGTAAATCGGTCTTGCCATCTTTTCTTTGCCTTATTTTTGGAACAAAGTTAGACCGAAAGGGATTCAAAGAAAAAAAAACAAACAAACAATACAATAGAGAATGAGTTTATAACAAGAGGTGTCCCTTTCAGGGAACAGAAATACGGACTTATATGGGAGTACATGCAGACTTTAATAAACATGACATGCCTTTTGGACTGGATGCCTGATCTGTATAAACCGTCCGATTCTCAAAAACTCATCACAAATTTTGACTTGAAACCGCGAAACCTTGCTCATGATTGTGTTAATGCCATGGTTGTGTGAATCCTCTTTTCGATCAACAGTGCCCTTTGTGGGTTTTCACTAGCTGATCTCTCTCATTTCTCTTCTTGCCATCGTCTTATAGTGCCCTTTGCGAGTTTTCACTAATAAGACTCTCTCATTTTTATTTTCTCTACTCACCATCGCCCTACAGTGCCAATGAGGGTTTTCACCAATAGGACTCTCTCATTTTATTTCTCTTATTTGGTTGCATCTGATCCAAGTAACAGTATCCTCCAATTCTTGAACATTCTAGTTGATTGATCGGAAGGACTTGAAAGGGATTTGGGTAAAAAGAATTTGGACTGAATTACAACTTTGAAACCTTTCAGGCAAAACCATTACCGAAACATTATAATATCTGCTCCAGTTTCACATTTTGGGGAATTTGGATTTTTATTTTGGTGTGACTGAACCTCAAAGAGAGGTTGCCTACGTATCCTTTCGGAATCAAGTCGAACGTAGTTCAGGAAACTTTGTTTTTGATATTCTTTTGTTTTTCTTTTTCATTTTTGTTTTTTTTTCATTTTTGTTTTCTTTTGCTCTTTTTTTTTCCTTTCTTTTTCTTTTTTTTTTTTGTTTTTTTTTCTTTTCTTTGTCATTTTGTAATAACTTCCAGGTTCCAAAGAGGGTAATCAAAGATAGGAAACCGGCTCAAAGGGTTTGCAAAAAGGTTAATGGTGTTTGGGTAGTGAGAAAGAAAGCCTTCGTCATCCCAATCAAAGAATGTTAACACCGAGTAGTGAGTCAAACATAGTACCTTCTGATTGCATCTGATTTGACTGTTGTCTCGGGGACATTTCCTTCGATGCCTCCCAAATACAACGCTCCATTTGGCAATACTCTTGTTACAATGTATGGACCTTTGCAATTTGGAGCAAAATTTTCCTTAGCCTTTTCATGGTGCAGGAGAATATGTCTCAGGACGAGTTGCCCCACTTCAAATTTCTTGGGACGTACTTTTTGTTGTAAGGATGGGTCATTCTTTGTTGTACAACTGCCCATGGTAGCCTTCGGCCAATCACTTTCCATCAATCAAAGACAATATTTCAATCGGGTCTTGACTGAATCTTCATCAGCGATCTCGGCTTCAACAATGATCCGAAGAGAGGGAATCTCATTTTCGGTTCAATTCTTTGTTTATTTTCTTACAAGCCTTATCTTCAACACATTATGCTTCTTGGTTCATTATTTCGAAATCTGACAGCGTTTTAGGATCCGGGCATGAAGTCCGCAAGCATGTCATGTTATTAAAATCTGCATTTACAGAACTGAAAAGAGAATAAGAAAGGTGACAAGATTAAGAAAAGAGACATTCGTGGATGATGAAATATTGATTTCATTTATTTGAAAATTTAAAAAAAATAGAAGGGTTTACATCAGAATGTAAGACAGTAAAGTAAAAACATTCGGATGACACACTGAAATAACTCGAAAGGCAGAAAAAATAGCAAGACCGGCTACCGAGACTCCCGTCTGATAGGGAAAGTTTCTGGGTTGGCGCCCGTTTTTTTTTTTTGTTTCTCTTCTGCTGCGGCAATGACTACTATGGCTTTCAATGCTGGATCAAATTCCCCATAAACAAACCATCCTGAGCAGGCATGTCCTATTGCTCAAATCTAGTAAGGTAAACCCCACATTTGCCTTCAATTTTTTGTTTTTCACCGTCAACTTGCCTACTTGCCTTTTCGTGACCTTGGATCAACAACAGTGGTGCTTGTTCCATTTGTTGAGAAGATGTTTTTACTTCCGAGGGATCTTGGATTGTTTGCGTGACTCGCCATTGCAAACCAACAAACCGACCACCTTTAATTAGCTTTTATTTCAAAACAACAAGCATGTTAAAATAAACACTCTTTCTCTTTTTTTTTTCTTTTTTTTTTTCAAAATGATTTGATCGAACCTGATATGGGTTGCCTACGTATCATGTGGAGACATGAATCAGATCTTGTGTAGTTCGGGGAGATCAAGAATAAAATAAATAAACTAACTCTTATTTTTTTTACTTTTTTTTTTTAAATAAAAAAAAAATCTAATCGTAAAAGCTCCTAACAAGGGAAACATTTTTGAACATTGAATTCTCTATCTCTTTTTTTATTTAAAATTTTTGAAAGAAAGACCTTTAAAAAGAAAGAAAAATATTTTTGAATTTTTATTTTTGGTAATTTTCGATAAAAAGGAAAGTTTTTTTTTTGGATTTCAATTTTTTTTTTAATTTTTGGGAGAAAGACTTCTAAAGAAGGTGGAAATATTTTTGGATTTTTAATTTGACGTCTTAAAGAAAGACTTCTAAAGAAGGAATTAAAGAAGAATATTTTTTGGATTTTTGAAAATTGGGGGCTGGAACCGATGAGGTTTGCCTACGTATCTCACATCCGGTGAGAATCAGACCCGCGTAGTTTGTAAGTATTTCAGGAATAAGATGACACTTTTTGAAAAATTCAGGCTTATTTTGTAATAATCTTTTTGGGGTAAATACTGAGATTTTTCAAAAACTGGGTAAAATTTCCTCTCCTATTTTCTCACTTCTAGTTTTACCTCAATTTTTTTATATTTTTATTTTATTTTATTATTTTTTAAAAGCCGGTCAACATGCACAAGCCGAATCAAACATAATGCACAAGTAGCACATAAGATGCATCAGGATGGTCTTGCAATTCTCGGGTACACCTGTCCTAGACGGACCCAACCCCTGTGTTGAGTCCCCAAAGTCAAATGCACATGATGCAAACAAACGTTCCTACTAGGGATCCGGCATGAGGTTATGTTATTCTAGGTTTAAATCCTGGGGGAGTGTTTTAGACCTGGCTTACCCAAGCGGACAGCTCGAGCCGAGGTGGGGGCAACGTACCGGGAGCACGAAAGTCTACCCGGCCTAGTTACTTGACCCAACCTCGTTCTAATTGGTATGACTTCTAACAGAAAAGTGGGCCACGCGTACGTGTACACCATAAATTCAGAAGACTCAGAAGGGAGGCGTAAGAAGACAGTTTAATACAATTCAAATAATATCAAAGCGGTAAATAAGCGGCAATTAACACATTAGGCCAAAAAACACAGTAATGACATCCAATTAATAAAGCCAAGTATAGATCACATTATAAGCTCGAATTCTTATTATCCCCAGTAGAGTCGCCAGAGCTGTCACACCTCCTTTTTACCACCCGAGGGATGATAGGAAAGAAAAGGAGTTTTTCCAATTTACTTGACATTAGTTGAAAAGGGATTAATTTATTTTAATTCAAAGAGTCGCCACTTGGAATTGAGTTTTGGTGTCCCAAGTCACCATTTATTTTAAAATCCCAATTCAAGGAAATTGACTCTGATTAAGTCTGCGAAACACAGAAGACCGAGTAAGGAATTCTGTTAACCCAGGAGAAGGTGTTAGGCACTCCCGAGTTCCATGGTTTTAGCACGGTCGCTTAAAAATTTATACTTGGCTTAAATTATTTAATTACGTGTTTTTAAACCTATGTGCATTTACCCTTTTAACGTCTATTAATTGTCTTGTAATTATTCATAATTAAAGTAATTGAGTTACGCGTACGTATACTCTTTCTTTTTGGTGT
>NC_031991.1:50465142-50511472 GCF_001879085.1 Nicotiana attenuata
TTTTACTTTTTACTTATTTTACTACTTTTAACAAAATTAAAAAACAAAATATTACTAATAAAATAGGAATTTGGGGTAGTAGGTAAAAATTAGGTGTTCGCAGCATCGCCCTCTTTGCTTAGAAACATGAAGAGTTTCAAGGCAAAGAAATGAACACGGTGACTGATTTTGACCTCCCATTATTAAAAGAAAAGAAGATAAAAGAAAAATATGTGACCGAGCCTTGGTTTTAGGCAGCCTACATATCCCGGGTTGTAAGGGAATCAGGTCACATGTAGTTCAAGTAGAAAAAGAGTGATGGAGTATTCTTAGAGGGAGAGTCGAGTGAAGTTCCGTCGAGGTTCCGATCCGCGGTTCCTACTATTACATCAAAATGAAAAGAAAATTACATACTCTTAAAATCTAAGAGTTACAAAATTCCTATCTAAATGCCATCTGGAGTCTTGTCTTGATTCTTGACTTGCTTCTCCCAGTGACTTTGGATTGAAACTTGATGCTCTCGATGCAACAGACTATGAAATATTCTCGCAGGCTTGTTTCTTGATCAGATGATGGGAAGAAGGATCTTGACCATATGTCTCTGCATGCATTACGCCAAAGCTGGTTGCGGCTGGTATTGAGATCAAATGTTCCACTTTCCCTGGAAAGAGCTGGAATCTTATTTTTTGCACATTCAATCCATGCTTTGTAGAAAAACCTACAAGCCAACACAAACAAACAAAACGAACAAAAATTTTCTGCCCAAGTTTGCACTAAGAAATTTTTGTGAGTTATTGAAAACACATGAAACTATCTTTGCTATTGCAGAATAAAGAAATAAAAAAAACATGCATTTTTTAAATAATAGGGGATGGCATGCCCTGTGTTAACAAGAAGGAAGGCAATCAGGGGATGTAGTACCCTGTGTTGGCGATAAAATAAGGCTCGTGGCACTCTGAGATTCTACTAGGGGATGTCGTACCCTATGTAGGTAGAAAGTAATGCGACCAAGGGATGTAGTACCATGTGTCGACAATAAGATGAGGCTCGCGGCACTCTGAGATGCTACTAGGGAATGGCGTATCCTATGTTTGCAACAAGAAGTGCAACCAGGGGATGTAGTACCCTGTGTTGGCAATAAGATGAGGCTCGTGGCACTCTGGGGATGCTACTAGGGAATGTTGTACCCTATATTTGCAACAAGAAGTGCAACCAGGGGATGTACTACCCTGTGTTGGCAATAACATGAGGCTCGTGGCACTCTGAAACGCTACTAGGGGATGTCGTAAATGTAGAAAATAAAAATGCAACCAGGGGATGTAGTACCCTGTGTTGGCAATAAGATGAGGCTCGTGGCACTCTGAAACGCTGCTAGGGGATGTCGTACCCTATGTAGAAAATAAAAATACAACCAGGGGATGTAGTACCTTATGTTGGCAATAACATGAGGCTCGTGGCTCTCTGAAATGCTACTAGGGGATGTCGTACCCTATGTTGGCAGAAAATAATGCAGCCAGGGGATGTAATACCCTGTGTTGGCAATAAGACGAGGCTCGTGGCACTCTGAAATGGTACTAGGGGATGTCGTACCCTATGTAGAAAATAAAATGCAACCAGGGGATGTAGTACCCTGTGTTGGCAATAAAATGAGGCTCGTGGCACTCTGGGATGCTACTAGGGAATGTCGTACCCTATGTAGAAAATAATGCAACCAGGGGATGTAGTACCCTGTGTTGGCAATAAAATGAGGCTCGTGGCACTCTGAAATGCAACTAGGGGATGTCGTACCCTATGTAAAAAATAAAAATGAAACGCTGCCTACCCTTTATTTAGCGACCAACGTTGGTCGCCAAGTTTAAATTATATATATTTAAATTTTATATTTTTTTAAAATAATAATATAATTATTAAAATTTTGAAGGTGGGTCCCACTTTAACGACCAACATTGGTCGCTAATTTCAGTAAACCTTTGACCAAGCAAGTCTGACCAGTCCAGTCAACATTTTGACTAATTTAGCGACCAAGTGGCGACCTAGCTTGGTCGCTAATTTGTTTCATTTATTTATTTTATTATTTTCGCTAGTTTGGCGACCAACGTTGGTCGCTTTTCTCTTCAGACCAACTTTGGTTGTTATTTTTTGGTCGCTTTTTTCCGGAATTCTAGTAGTGGAGGTTAATGGAGAAGAGTAGTGGGTATTACTCCCTTAGGAATTATGGACATCCACCATAATCAAGTATTTCATAACATGTAATCATTTTTCTTAACCCTTCAAAGTTTTTTTTCGGGAAATTACCAGCTATGCCCATTTATAAGTAGCTCATTACAAAAATTGGCTAATTGATAAAATATTACTAATATTAGCCAAATTAGCCAATTAGCTATTTGTAGCAAAAAAATATTAAATTTTTGCTTTGTTTTGAGTGGGTGCTATTAGAATAGATTGGGCACAACTTAAGGAGCTTGAATCNTTTTTGTAGAACTTTCGAAGAAAAACTCTTGAAGAAGAACGGAAAGTATTTTTGGATTTTGAGAAGATTTAAAGAAATATTTTGGAGTTTTTTTTTTAAAAAGTGGGGGCCGGACCCGATTAAGGTTGCCTACGTATCTAACATCCGGTGAGAATCAGACACGCGTAGTTCGTAAATGTTTCAGGAATAGGATGACACTTTTTGAAAAATTTAGGCTTATTTTGTAATAATCTTTTTGGGGTAAATACTGAGATCTTTCAAAAACCAGGTAAGATTTCCTCCCTTTTGGTTTTCTCTCATTTTTTATATTTTTATTTTATTTTATTATTTTTAGAAACCGGTCAACATGCACAAGCCGAATCAAACATAATGCACAAGTAGCATATAAGATGCATCAGGATGGTCTTGCAATTCTCGGGTACACCTGTCCTAGACGGACCCAACCCCTGTGTTAAGTCCCCAAAGTCAAATCCACATGATGCAAACTAACGTTCCTACTAGGGATCCGGCATGAGGTTATGTTATGCAAGGTTTAAATCCTGGGGGAGTGTTTTAGACCTGGCTTACCCAAGCGGACAGCTCGAGCCAAGGTGGGGGCAACGTACCAGGAGCACGAAATTCTACCCGGCCTAGTTACTTGACCCAGCCTCATTCTAATTGGTATGACTTCTAACAGAAAAGTGGGTCACGCGCACGTGTGCACCATAAATTCAGAAGACTCAGAAGGGAGGCGTAAGAAGACAGTTTAATACAATTCAAATAATATCAAAGGGGTAAATAAGCGGCAATTAACACATTAGGCCCAAAAACACATTAATAACATCAAATTAATAAAGCCAAGTATAGATCATATTACAAGCTCGAGTTCTAAACCCTAAACAGAAGTTCTGGGTTATCTTCCCCAGCAGAGTCGCCAGAGCTGTCACACCTCCTTTTTTACAGCCAGAGGGGGTATGGGATAGGAAAGAAAGGAGTTTTTCCAATTTAAGTGACATTATTTGAAAAGGAATTAATTTATTTTAATTTAAAGAGTCGCCACTTGGAATTGAGTTTTGGTGTCCCAAGTCACCATTTATTTTAAAATCCCAATTCAAGGAAATTGACTTTGATTAAGTCTCCGAAACATAGAAGACCGGGTAAGGAATTCTGTTAACCCAGGAGAAGGTGTTAGGCACTCCCGAGTTTCATGGTTTTAGCACGGTCGCTTAAAAATTTATACTTGGCTTAAATTATTTAATTACGCATTTTTAAACCTATGTGCATTCATCCTTTTTACCGCTTTTAATTGCTTGATTATTTATAATTATGGAATTATCTCGAAACGGGTCACGCGTACGTGTACTCGTTTGTTTGGTGTGTCAAAGTCATGTCACGCGTACGTGTATACAACTAATAACACTTTATTATTATTAAGATTGTTTTGCCCAAAGTTGCGCGAACGCATACTTCTGTTTAAATTTTAGAAAAACCACAATTATGTCACGCGAACGTATACATAATCGCGCTAAATTAATTAAAAGAAGAGCNAGGCTGAGTGAGGATTTCTCTGTCGAGCATCATATCTGGGAGCATCAAGGTAGCTGCATGACGTCCGCAGTCCTGATCTTCCCATCTAACCTATTTGCTTTATTTTCCGCATTTCTTTAGAGCAATATGTAGTAGGTTGACACCCGTGTATTAGAGGCTCAGACTTGTGACACCGGATTCTTCGGATTGTGTAGTAGTATTTCTACTTGGGTTTTCCGCATGTTTTAATTATATTTCAGAGTTTCAGTATTATGACTTAGTAATTATTTGTGTTAATTGAATCATGAACTGTATAAAAAGGGTTAAGGTTGTTGAATTGGTCGGGCTTGCCTAGCAGTGTGTTGGGCGCCATCACGACCGGGGTTGGGGTCGTGACATAAATCCGTGGCTATATTATTTATCTACTGCCACTGTTTTTTTTTAGCTTGAAGCAAATGTATTTCTTCAGCTACAATATTTTGTTTCAAATAATTTATTGTAGCTAAAAGGTTACTATTGCTACAATAACTTTTAATGCGTGTCAAAAACTTATTATTAGCTACGCAACTTTATTGTAGCAAAAAATTTGTAGTTGTTTAGATAGTTATTGCTACGATTGTTATTAATTATAGCAAAAATGAGGAATTAGCTTTACCAATTTAATTTTCGTGGCTAGCAAATTTTACGAATTTGTAAATAGCCAGGAAATTCTAATTTTTGTGGCTATTGTTAGGTATTAGCCACGATTTTTAAATTCGTAGCGAAAATTTTGTAGCTATAAATACATTGTGTTGTAGTGAAAATTTATACTTGGCTTAAATTATTTAATTACGTATTTTTAAACCTATGTGCATTTACCCTTTTTACCGCTTTTAATTGCTTGATTATTTATAATTATGGAATTATCTCGAAACGGGTCACGCGTACGTGTACTCGTTTGTTTGGTGTGTCAAAGTCATGTCACGCGTACGTGTATACAACTAATAACACTTTATTATTATTAAGATTGTTTTGCCCAAAGTTGCGCGAACGCATACTTCGGTTTAAATTTTAGAAAAACCATAATTATGTCACGCGAACGTATACATAATCGCGCTAAATTAATTAAAAGAAGAGCAGAAGCATTTGAGAGCGGACGGTTATAACTCATTTAGAACCATATCATGTGATGTTTCAATTTTGTTTGGAATTATTAGCGACGTGAATGATAAAAGGACACACAGTGAGCAAAACTTTATACGAAACCCTTCGTATAAACTTAGACCATTGTCATATTCCATTTGTAAATTTGCAACAAACAATGGCAAAAGCATATACGTACTATTTTTTGTTAGGATCACTGTAATTACTTGTATTGATATTAATGATACTCTTTCTTTATTAATTGATGTAGTAATGGAACTAGGTTTTTTTAGGTGTATCAAGGTTCAGGTACATATCATATTATGAGTTTCACGTGCAATTCGGAAAAGAATATTGAGGATATGTATTCGGAGTTTGGTCCGTTATCATTGTCCACAGTATCCTTATTCTTGTCTAATAATAGAAGGCCCTCAACTTAAACCCGGGTACCAACTAACCAAAGATAGGAAAATACTTTATGTGAACTAAACGCAGTGGTGCAAAATCTATAACAACAAAGAAAGCAGGTCCTAAAGAATAGTAGCATAACATAAAGAAAATAGCGAAGCAATTTAACATAAAAGCAAACTGGCCAAGTAGTTTACAGATGTGTCTCTCGTTTCTTGAATTATGTAACTGAAGAGCTTCAATGATAGTTCTTTATTTGTAAAATGAAGATATGACAATTAGTATCAGTATGCTTCTCTTTCTTTGTACAAAAAAAATTATTATTACCTAAGGTCCACTTAAGTTTTAATATGCATAAACAGAATATCAAACTTTATATATCAATGAAAATAAGGTGAGAATTATATTATTACTATTATTATTATCATTATTATTATTATTATTATTATTATTATTTTATTATTATTTATGATTTAGCAAGCAAACCAAACACTCAACATACATTTCGAAAGATTTATGCAAAGAAACAGTTAAAAGCTTTTAATTAGACCCATGAAAGTAACAAATTAAACAGTAAAATAAAGAGAAGAAGACCTTTGTATAGATGGATAAAACTGAAAATTTGCAACTTGATCGGGATAACAAAGCAAAAATCGTCATATTGAGACGCCAAAATTGCGAACCGGAATCTCGAACTCTTGAACCGCAGACCTCGACTTCTCAACCTCAAACCGATCGCCAACTAAACTCACTTCTACTTCACGTGCTTCTTTCCCAATTCAAACTTAGACAAAGAAACTTATATTTGAAGTGAGATCTATAAGCTAGAAAAATGGGAATTTGTTTTTATTTTTCTTTTATGGATTAATGATAGAGTAGTTGCCGTATCTTCTCTTGTGTATCTGCATGTGTGTGTCCTCATATATATATAGATGTGTGGGTTATTATGTGTAGATGTGTGGAGGGAGTGGGAAGTTATTGTGAGGTGTGTGATGTGAGTGGGGGAAGAACNAAAATCCCAATTCAAGGAAATTGACTTTGATTAAGTCTCCGAAACATAGAAGACCGGGTAAGGAATTCTGTTAACCCAGGAGAAGGTGTTAGGCACTCCCGAGTTTCATGGTTTTAGCACGGTCGCTTAAAAATTTATACTTGGCTTAAATTATTTAATTACGCATTTTTAAACCTATGTGCATTCATCCTTTTTACCGCTTTTAATTGCTTGATTATTTATAATTATGGAATTATCTCGAAACGGGTCACGCGTACGTGTACTCGTTTGTTTGGTGTGTCAAAGTCATGTCACGCGTACGTGTATACAACTAATAACACTTTATTATTATTAAGATTGTTTTGCCCAAAGTTGCGCGAACGCATACTTCTGTTTAAATTTTAGAAAAACCACAATTATGTCACGCGAACGTATACATAATCGCGCTAAATTAATTAAAAGAAGAGCAGAAGCATTTGATAGCGGACGACTATAACTCATTTAGAACCATATCGTGTGATGTTTCAATTTTGTTTGGAATTATTAGCGACGTGAATGATAAAAGGACACACAGTGAGCAAAACTTTATACGAAACCCTTCGTATAAACTTAGACTATTGTCATATTCCATTTGTAAATTTGCAACAAACAATGGCAAAAGCATATACGTACTATTTTTTGTTAGGATCACTGTAATTACTTATATTGATACTAATGATACTCTTTCTTTATTAATTGATGTAGTAATGGAACTAGGTGTTTTAGGTGTATCAAGGTTCAGGACATATCANAGTCTTAACTTTATAAAAAAACTTAACTTAAATAAACCTAATTTTTTTTATTTTCTTATTTCTCTTACTAAATAAAACAAATATTCTATAAAACAGAATTTAGGTGTGGTCAAAAATTAGGTGTTCACAGCTACCTTGCCCCATAACTTAACAGAATACTCTCCTAGGACACCTCTACCGTCACCTTCACCTCCATCTACCCTCTCCTCACCTAGCAGTTCTTCTACATGTCCTGCTCCTTCTACTTCAACCAACATCAACCTAACACCTTCAGAATCTAATCCTACTCCATGTCCTTCTTACTCACCCATCCTGTCCAGATCATTTTCTCCTTCATCAATCAGCACACCTATTCCAATTCCACCTCCACCAGTCAGAAAATCTGACAGGGTAACTCAGAAACCAGCCTACTTAAATGATTACATTTGCAATAGCATCTACCTATCTGACCTTAGTTCCTGTCTATCCAAACCTCTCAAGCCAAATGCCTTTTCTTTCAATGCTCTTTCTATAGACAACCATCATCTACTTCAATCTTTTCTACCACATCAGAACCTAGCAATTTTTTACAAGCTTCTATCCATCCTGGGTGGAAAAAGGCTATGGATGCTGAAATTTCAGCACTTGAGATAAATAACACTTGGGATGTTGTACCCTTACCACCAGGGAAGAAAGCTTTACCCTGTAAATTGGTGTACAAGGTGAAGCATAACTCAGATGATACAATCGAAAGGCTAAAGGCTAGGTTGGTGGTGAGGGGGAACATTCAGAGAGAAGGGATCGATTATTCATAAACTTTTTCACCTGTGGTAAAGATGACTGCCATCAGGTGTCTTTTGGGCCGTGGCTATTAAAAAGGGGTGAAATATGTCACAACTTGATGTTAATAATGCCTTCTTGCATGGGGATTTGCAAGAAGAGGTCTATATGAAATTCCCAGCAGGTTTGACTCCTTCTCAACCTAATTTTGTCTATCGCCTAAGGAAGTCACTCTATGGGTTGAAGCAAGCGTCGAGGCAATGGTATGCTAGGTTAGCCGGGCCTCTTGACTACAAAGGTTACTCCAGTTCTCTAAATGACTATTCATTGTTTTACAAGCAATCAGGTGATCTAATTTCCATATTAGCTGTATATGTGGACGATATACTGCTCACAGCTAATGACACCACAGAAATTGCACAAATTACAGCTTTTCTACACACAGAATTCAAAGTAAAACATCTTGGTCACATTCATCATTTCTTGGGTATGGAAATTCTCAGAGAAAAGCAAGGTTTTATAATAGGGCAAAGGCAATTTACCTTGGAACTCTTGGCTGAATTTGATTGCACAGGTCCTGCTGTATCTTCACCTCTCGATCCTTACTCTAAATTGCAAGCTGATATGGGAGAGCTTTTGCCTGATCCTACTGTTTATCGCCACCTTGTTGGAAAGCTCAACTAATTAACAAATACCCGGCCAGACCTTTGCTTCGCTGTTCTTTGTTTGAGCCAGTATATGCTACGTCCTTGCATTTCTCATTATTCTACAGCTTTGCGTGTTCTCCGCTATTTGCGCACTGATCCTTCTCAAGGGATTTTTCTCACTGCAGATCCCTCTTTTGATCTACTCGCCTTTTGTGATACAGACTGGGCGGCTTGTAGAGATTCTCGCCGGTCTGTTAGTGGCTTCTTCATCACCCTTGGTGGAGCACCAATTTCATGGAAATCAAAGAAGCAAGTTTCAATTTCCCTTTCCTCTGCTGAAGCCGAGTATCAGCCGATGAGGCGTGTCACTGCTGAAGTAACTTGGTTGGTGCGACTTCTCTCTGATCTATCTGTCACTCCGACTGCCGGTTCCTATTCAGTCTGACAGTCAGGCAGCGATTCACATCGCTCGCAACCCCGTTTTCCATGAGTGTACCAAACACGTCGAACTAGATTGCCACTTTGTTAGGCAACAATTTCTCTCCGGCTTAATCACTCTGTCCTTCATTCCATCGGAGCAGCAACTCGCTGATCTATTCACCAAACCCCTTTCTGGGGTTTCTCACAAAACCATTTTGAACAAGTTGGGGGGGGGGGGGTCTCACAAAACCATTTTGAACAAGTTGGGGGTTCTTTCCCTCCCCTCCAACTTGAGGGGGGATGATGAGAAGAAGAAACCCCATGATAATTGTGCTGAAAATACTTTGCTCATTGCTTATCAAGAATTAAAGAAGGAGAAGAAGAAGAAGACACTCAGACAAAAGACTTAGGGTCTTTGGATATTTCAGATTATACGAAGTGAATAGTCTCACATGTGGCTTTAATATTGAGTCCCTAACACTGACACGTGTGAGCATCACAGGCCATCAAAATTTGATCAAGAACCACTGAATGTAAATAGAGTTTAAATAGGTAGTCCTTCGCTACACCTGATTATTTGCACATGTTAGAGAATAAACGAATAAAGTTAGTTAGGCATAGGGATTGATAATTGTACGGCTGGCTAGAGTAGTTTAATTTTCTGCACTGTCCTTCACGTTATTTTTACATGTATAAATATAGGATCATCTCTTTCATTCCTTCAGCTTTCACTTCTTCTGGCCATTTTACAACCGGTTTTAGTAGTTGGGTTAATTCGGATCGGCTGCAAAATGATACGGATATCCTACATCTGGGATCCTTCAACCAGATCACACGTGTGAATTCGGATTCAGGAGAATATTGGGAGAAAATTTTCAAGTTTCTTAGTTCTGATGAAATTCAACTTGATGATTCTCCTTATGCCTCTATGCGCAAAGGCAAGTCCAAGAAGAGTTGGGCCAAGATAACAAGATGGTTCTTACTGATGAAGAGGTTTGTTAAACTTAAAACGGTTCGTATTACCAAGAAGCGAAAATTTTCCTGATCATAAGCATAAGCTAAACAAGAACAACTCGCTCTGTCCCATTATATTTAGCTGTTGAATGAATAATTTTAGTTCATTTTGGAATTTGTGTGAAGGTGATTTGTATGAATAATTAACTTGAGTTCATGCGTTAACATGAACTATTTGATGAGTTTGAATTGTTGGAATTTATGAAAAAAATATAACGATCTATTTGTTATTATGTCCGAACGAACGAATGTCAGTTCAAAAGAGGAGGAACATTTATACAAAGTATCTTTGTATAATAGCGCCGGGAAGTCCCACGTTGGGGGTAAAGCGCTCCCTAACAAAGACAACTCCCTCTGGTTAAGACTCTGGTTAAGAATGAAGGAGTACTTACCATTCCACCACAACCCTTATTGGTGAAAAATACTACTCTACTATACAGTTAAGTGCTCAACTACCATTTATTTGTATGTTCTATCAAATATCATTAGGTGATTTCCTCCTCCCTTCTTGTTTATAGAACTGATAATGTACCGTCCATTGAATGTTCTGATTTTTCAGAGTCTAACAATCATTTTTTCTTTTTCTTTTTTTTGTAGCGAATAAAGAGTTTCCTGGCAATTCCTTTATTTTATTTCGGATCATCTAGAATCTAAGCCTTTCACCATTTTCCCTCTATCCTTTGGGGTCGTATTCCCGTCTTAAAGTAATTTATTTTATTGTCTTGTTGTTAGAATACACTTCTTGGTTCAAGAGGATCTCCAATTGCACAGTACTTTGTTATGGAGTCAATTACTCACATGGTCATTTAACTATCTCAAATTATCTCCTAAAGTTACTTTTCTTTTGTTTGTAACAACAAAGTCACTGAACTATGCCTATTTCACTCAAAAGGTCACTCAACTATATTTTCCAAATTTTGGATTGCCAAATACCTATTTTACCCTCTAAATTATATATTCTTTTATTTATTTTTTTAAACTTTTTAATATTATGATTTTCCCATTTTAATTTATATCATGGACTTACCTATAGAATAAATAAATATTATTTATAAATTAAAAAAATAAAAAGTATTTAAGCATCTATAATGTTGGAATAACAAAATAATGAGCATAATAAAAAAAATTAATTAGAATAATTTGTTTGTAACAATAATTTTAGTATTAACAACATAAATTCAAAAATTTATTTACACAATTCAGAATGAAAGAAAATAAAGGTTGTAAAATATATAATCATGCACGTAATATAAAAATAATTATTTAAATAAAAATATATTTTATAGGATACATTATTTATTTTTGAAAATTATGCTCAATTATGTTATATATATTCCATGCACAACTTAGCATAGCATATTTTACCCTGTACAGATGTGACGACCTAAAGGGTCATCACCTGTTTTCTTACCCATTCTGTACTTCCGAGGCCTTGAAAACCTCATTTAGGGTTGCCTCGATTTGCGTGCGCAGTCCGGGCGCGTAGCCGGAAGGCTTAAATATGAATTCTGTGAGAAAAATGCTAAATTTTGATATTAAAATGAATAAATTTGACTTCGGTCAATATTTTGGGTAAACGGACCCGGACCCGTGATTTGACGGTCCCGGAGGGTCCGTAGGAAAGTATGGGACTTGGGCGTATACCCGGAATCAAATTTCGAGGTCCCAAGCCCGAGAAAGGAATTTTTGTGTGAAATTATTTTCTGGAAATAATTAAGGAAATTGGAAATAAAATTTGATTAGAAGACTATGGTATCGGGCCCGTATTTTGGTTCTAGCGCCCGGTACAAGTCTTATATATGATTTAAGCACTTTCTGTAAAGTTTGGTGAAAACGGACGTCGTTTGACGTGTTTCGGACTTAAAATAGAAATTTGATGTTTTATGAAAATTTGGAAGGAATCATGGATTTTGAGGCTTAATTCGATGTTTATGATGTTATTTTGGCGATTTGATCGCGCGAATAAGTCCGTAGGATATTTTTGAGGTTGTATGTATGTTTGGTTTGGAGCCCTGAGGGCTCGGGTGAGTTTAGAATAGGCCACGGGGTGAAATTTTGGACTTAAGGAATTGCAGGCCTGCAGGCTTCGCATTTCCCAAACTTTTCTCGCAATTCCCAGGATTGTTCGCATTTCCCAAACATTGTTCGCAATTACCAGGCTTCGCATTTCCCAAACTTTTCTCGCAATTCCCAAGCTTATTCGCATTTCCCAAACTTTGTTCGCAATTTCCATTTCGCAATTCCCAAACTTTGTTCGCAATTCCCATATCTGCAACCTGCATTTTTCATACTTAGTCGATTTTTAAGACATTTTCACCCCATTTTCAAAATACAACTCCTTTGGGCGATTTTTCAAGAACAAACCTTCTTCCAAATCAATTGTAAGTTGATTTTTACTCATTTCTTTCAATCATTAACATCATTTAACATGTTTTCAACTTAAAATCAAGGATTTTCATGGGTGAAATTGGGGGTTTTGGGTAGAACTTAGGTTTTTCTAAAATTGGGGATTTGGACCTCAATTTGTGGTTCGATTTCAAAACAAATTACATATTTGGGTTTGTGAGGGAATGGGTAACCGGGTTTTGGTTCGAACCTCGGGTTTTGACCACGTGGGCCCGAGGGCGATTTTGGAATTTTTGGGAAAAACTTTGGGAAATTCATTTTTATGCATTCAAATTGATTCATTTAGTGTTTATTAAAGTAATTAAGTGACTTGTGACTAGATTCGAGCGGATTGGAGGTTGAATCACGAGGTAAAGCTATAGTTGAAGCTTGAGTTGAGTTCAAAGCATCGAGGTAAGTGTTCGGTCTAACCCTAGCTTGAGGGATTAGGAGTTGAGTTATAATTGCTACTTGTTTTGTGTTGAGTACGACGTATGGGCATGGTGACGAGTATCCATGCGTCGGTGTCGAGCATGATCGTGAGTCTTAATTTGATAATTGTGTACCCATGTTTGCTCCTATAAAAGTTGTGACTGAATATTGGTATTAGTTGTGCCAAGAAGAAGTTGAATAGGATTGGTTATAGCTGACTCTCCCTTGTCGGGATGTTTGACTTGTTGTTATAGTTCCCTTGCCGGGAAGATTATTAATTTGATTGTTCCCTTGCCGGGATTGTATTGTGTATTGTATTGAAAGTAAAGGTAGCGGGTGGTACGCCTACCACAAGTGATATTGAAATGGGAGCGGGTGGTACGCCTACCACAAGTGAAATTGAAATGGGAGCGGGTGGTACACCTACCACAAGTGATATTGAAATGGGAGCGGGTGGTACGCCTACCACAAGTGAAATTAAAATGGGAGCGGGTGGTACGCCTACAACGTGTGATATTGAAATGGGAGCGGGTGGTACGCCTACCACGAGATATTGAGAAATGGGATCGGGTTGCACGCCTGCAACAAGATGAGTTGAATATGAAGGTTGCCTTATCTCTTCATTTATTACTAGAAGTTAAACTGTAGATGTACGCTATATTATTCCTGATATTTTATTTCTATCTGCTACCCCTGAAGCATGCTCCCTTCCCCAGCTTAAGTTGTTTATTCTTGATATTTCTCTGTGGTACTTGTATATATATCTGCACAGGTTATCTGGAGTCTGGTCCTAGCCTCGTCACTACTTCATCGGGGTTAGGCCAGACACTTACCAGCACATGGGGTCGATTGTGCTGATACTACACTCTGTGCTCTTTCGCACAGATCCAGGTGTTGGACAGCAGCTGCAGTAGCGCAGGAGTTAGCATTCAGTCCAGCGAGACACCGAGGTAGCCTTGCAGGCGTCCGCAGGCCCGTCGTCTCTTCTATCTTTTATTTCAGTCTGTTATCTCATGTATTTCGAGACAAACAGTTACATTTTCTTTCAAACGGTTGTATTTAGCACTCCTAGTAGTTTGTGAGTATGTGACACCAGTTCTTGGGTAGAGATTTATGTTGAGTTTCCGCATTGTTGTTCAGATTCGTTAATTTAAGACTTCCGCTTATTTACTTTATTCCGTTGTTTTCATGATATTACTTATAATTGTTAAAAGAAGTAAATTGGTTAATGCTAAAGGTAGTTAAGGGTTGGCTTGCCTAGCTCTCATTAGTAGGCGCCATCACGACTCCCGAAGGAGGGAAATCTGGGTCGTGACAAGTTGGTATTAGAGCTCTAGGTTGCATAGGTCTCACAACTCACGGACAAGCTTAGTAGAGTCTGAGGGATCGGTACGGAGACGTCCGTATTTATCCCAGAGGCTACCGAGTTAGGAAAAGTTTCACATTTGTTCTTTCTTGTCGTGCGGTTTGGTTTCTCAACGCTAATTGAATTTCTACTCTGTTCTTTCGCAGATGGCGAGAACATGCGCTTCCTTATCTTTCGATCAGCAGTCCGAGCCCCAGGCAGCTCCCGCTAGGGGCAGGGACGAGTCCGAGGTAGGGGCAGAGCTCAGCCCCGAGCAGCAGCACCAGTGGCGGAGCCTCAGGTTGACTTTGACGAGGAGGTTTCGACCCTAGTCCCAGCAGTTCTGGTGGGCCCAGCTCAGGTCCCAGAGGGGTTTATTGCTACCCCAGTTCTTCAGGACACTCTGGTCCGATTGGTGGGTCTCATGGAGAGTGTTACCCGAGCAGGACTGCTTCCTGTGGCACCAGCCGTCTCTCAGGCTGGAGGAGGGGCCCAGACTCCTGCTACTCGCACTACGGAGCAGGTAGCTCCCCAGACTCAGACTCCAGCAGTTCAGCCGGTTGGAGCAGCTCAGTCGGGCATGGTAGCCCAGGCCGGTGATGGAGCAGCTATGTCTGCCGATGCTTTGTAGAGATTGGACAGGTTTACCAAGCTCTTCATTACTACATTCAGCTGTGCATCTACTGAGGATCCCCAGGATTATCTGGATAGTTGTCACGAGGTTCTTCGGAACATGGGTATTGTTGAGACCAATGGGGTCGATTTTGCTACATTTCGGTTGTCTGGATCCAGCAAGACTTGGTAGAGGGATTATTGTTTAGCTAGACCAGCGGGATCTCCAGCCTTGACCTGGGAGCAGTTCGCACATCTATTTTTGGAGAAGTTTCTCCCTATTACACAGCGAGGCCTATCGGAGGCAGTTCGAGCGTCCCCATCAGGGATCCATGACAGTCACCCACTACGAGACCAGGTTTATTGATTTGGCTCGCCATGCTCTTGTTATACTTCCCACTAAGAGGGAGAGAGTGAGACGGCTTATTGATGGACTCATTCAGCCTATTCGTCTCCAGATGGCTAGAGAGACTGGGAGCGAGATATCCTTTCAGGAGGCGGCCAATGTGGCCCGGAGGATTGAGATGGTATTGTCACAGGGGGGTGGTCACAGGGCAGATAAGAGACCCCGTCAGTCAGGCCGATTCACTGGTGCCTCGTCTGGAGGCAGAGATTTGTATGATAAGGTCCATCCTCCTAGGCCTTTTCAGTCAGCACTCTAGGTTTCTCACGGTGCTTCGGGTAGCCGTGGTCCTCAGACGCAGTATCCCGATCAGCAGTCCTTCAGTGCACCATCAGCACCTATTAGTGCACCACCGCTTCAGAGTTTCCAGGGTCGTCAGCCTCAGCAGCCGAGGGCTTGTTTTACTTGTGGCGACACGAGGCACATTGCTAGGTATTGCCCTCGAGCTTCGAGCAGTTCTTCACAGCAGCAGGGTCCCCGTCCTATGATTCAGGCACCAGATGTTCCACAGGCCGCCCAGCCAGCTAGAGGCGGGGGTAGAGGTACTAGAGGTGAAGGTAGAGGTCATAGAGATGGAGCTCAGACCGCCAGAGGTGGAGGCCAGCCAGCAGCAGGCCGTCCCAGAGAGGTAGATCAGAGTGGTGGGGCCCAGCCCCGATGTTATGCTCTTCAGGCCAGGCCCGAGGCAGAGGCTTCAGATGCGGTTATTACAGGTACGGTTCTGGTTTGTGATATAGATGCTTCAGTGTTGTTTGATCCGGGATCTACGTATTCGTATGTGTCATCCTATTTTGCCCCGTATTTGATCATTCCTAGTGATGCATTGGGTATTCCTATTTATGTGTCTACGCCGGTGGGTGATTCCATCGTGGTCGATCGAGTCCATCTCTCTTGTGTTGTGGTGATTGGAGGTCTGGAGACTCGTGTAGATCTGTTGCTTTTAGATATGGTCGACTTTGATATCATATTGGGGATGGACTGGTTATCACCCTATCATGCTATCTTGGACTGCCATGCCAAGACTGTGACCTTAGCTTTACCGGGTATGCCTCGTTTAGAGTGGAGAGGGACTCCAGGTCATTCTACCCGCAGTGTTATATCGTATGTGAGGGCTCGGCGTATGGTCGAGAAGGGGTGTTTGGCTTATTTAGCCTATGTTCGTGATTCTAGTGCTGAGGTCCCTTCTATTGATTCTGTGCCCATTGTCCGGGAGTTTCCTGATGTTTTCCCTTTAGACCTGCCGGGTATGCCACCCGACAGATATTGATTTTTGCATTGATTTGGCTCTGGGCATTCGGCCCATTTCTATTCTGCCATATCGTATGACCCTCCGGAGTTGAAAGAGTTAAAGGACTAGTTGCAGGATTTACTTGAGAAGGGTTTCATTAGACCCAGTGTTTCGCCTTGGGGTGCGCCGGTGTTATTTGTCAAGAAGAAGGATGGGTCAATGAGAATATATATTGATTACCGGCAATTGAACAAGGTAACAATCAAGAATAAGTATCCGCTGCCGAGGATTGATGATTTGTTCGATCAGCTTCAGGGTGCCAAGGTATTTTCCAAGATTGACTTGAGATCTGGCTACCATCAGTTGAGGATTAGGGCATCCGATGTCCCTAAGACAGCTTTCCGCACTCGGTACGGGCATTATGAGTTTTTGGTTATGTCATTCGGGTTGACAAATGCCCCAGCAACTTTCATGGACTTGATGAACCGAGTGTTCAGGCCTTATTTGGATTCATTCGTGACAGTGTTCATTGATGATATATTGGTATATTCCCGCAGCCATGAGGAGCACGAGCAACACCTTAGAGTGGTTCTTCAGACTCTGAGGGATAGTCAGTTATATGCTAAGTTCTCCAAGTGTGAGTTCTGGTTGAGCTCAGTTGCATTTCTGGGTCATGTTGTATCAGCAGAGAGTATCAGGTGGACCCAAAGAAGATAGAGGCAGTCAAGAACTGGCCTAGACCAGCATCAGCTATAGAGATCCCGAGTTTCTTGGGGTTGGCAGGCTACTATCGACGGTTCGTGGAGGGGTTTTCATCCATTGCAGCCCCGATGACCAGATTGACCCAGAAGGGTGCCCAGTTCAGATGGTCGGATGAGTGTGAGGCGAGCTTTCAGAAGCTCAAGATAGCTCTGACTACGGCACCGGTGTTGGTTTTTCCCACAGGTTAAGGGCCCTATACAGTCTATTGTGATGCTTCCCGTGTTGGGCTTGGAGCAGTGTTGATGCAGGATGACAAGTTCATTGCCTATGCTTCGAGGCAGTTGAAGATTCATGAGAAGAACTATCCGGTTCATGATTTGGAGTTGGCAGCCATAGTTCACGCATTGAAGATTTGGAGGCATTATCTGTATGGCGTGGCATGTGAGGTGTTCACGGATCACAAGAGTCTTCAGTATTTGTTCAAGCAAAAGGAGTTGAATTTGAGGCAGAGGAGGTGGTTGGAGTTGTTGAAGGATTATGACATCACCATTCTATATCATCCGGGGAAGGCCAATGTGGTGGCCGATGCATTGAGTAGGAAGTCAGCCAGTATGGGCAGTCTTGCTTATATTCCGGTCGGTGAGAGGCCGCTTGCTTTGGATGTTCAGGCTTTAGCCAATCAGTTCGTGAGACTGGATGTTTCTGAGCCCAGTCGTGTGTTAGCTTGCACGGTCGCTCGTTCTTCATTATTGGAGCGTATCCGTGATCGGCAGTATGATGATCCCCATTTGTGTGTCCTTAGAGACACGGTGCAGCGCGGAGGTGCCAGGCATGTTACCTTAGATGATGATGGAGTTTTGAGATTGCAGGGTCGAGTATGTGTGCCCAATATGGATGGGCTCCGAGAGTTGATTTTGGAGGAGGCCCATAGCTCCCGGTACTCTATTCATCCGGGCACCGCGAAGATGTATCAGGATTTGCGGCAGCATTACTGGTGGCATAGAATGAAGAAGGATATCGTAGCATATGTGGCTCGTTGTTTGAATTGTCAGCGGGTAAAGTACGAGCATCAGAGACCGGGTGGTGTATTTCAGCGGATTGAGCTTCCCGAGTGGAAGTGGGAGCGGATTACTATGGATTTTGTTACTGGACTTCCGCTGACTCAGAAGAAGTTCGATGCGATATGGGTCATTGTTGATAGGCTGACCAAGTCAGCGCATTTCATTCCTGTCGCAGTCTCCTATTCATCCGAGAGATTAACTGAGATTTATATCCGGGAGATCGTTCGCCTTCATGGTGTGCCGGCATCTATCATTTCGGACCGGGGTACGCAGTTTACCTCGCGCTTCTAGAGAGCAGTTCAGCGAGAGTTGGGCACACGGGTTGAGTTGAGCACAACATTTCATCCCCAGACGGACGGACAGTCCGAGCGGACTATTCAAATTTTGGAGGACATGATCCGAGCTTGTGTTATTGACTTTGGAGGTTCGTGGGATCAATTTTTGCCTTTAGCGGAGTTTACCTACAACAACAGCTACTAGTCGAGCATCCAGATGGCCCCTTATGAGGCTTTATATGGTAGGCGGTGTCGGTCTCCGGTTGGATTGTTTGAGCTAGGAGAGGCTCGGTTGTTGGGTACAGATTTGGTTCAGGAGGCCTTGGACAATGTCAAGATCATTCAGGATAGGCTTCGTTCAGCTCAGTCTAGGCAAAAGAGTTATGCAGATCGCAAGGTTCGAGATGTGGCTTTTATGGTTGGTGAGCGGGTATTGCTCCGAGTGTCGCCTATGAAAGGCGTGATGAGATTTGGGAAGAAGGGCAAGCATAGCCCTAGGTTCATTGGTCCGTTTGAGATTCTTGATCGAGTGCGAGAGGTGGCTTATAGACTTGCATTGCTGCCTAGCTTATCAGCCGTGCATTCAGTTTTCCATGTATCCATGCTTCGGAGGTATCACGGCGATCCAGCCCACGTGTTAGATTTCAGCACTGTCCAGTTGGACAAGGATTTGTCTTATGAGGAGGAGCCGGTAGCTATTCTAGACCGGCAGGTTCGTCAGTTAAGATCCAAGAGTTTTCCTTCTGTTCGTGTTCAGTGGAGAGGTCAGCCTCCTGAGGCATCGACTTGGGAGTCCGAGTTCGATATGCGGAGCCGTTATCCTCATCTTTTCCCCGACTCAGATACTTCTTTCTTTTGTCCGTTCGAGGACGAACGGTTGTTTTAGAGGTGGAGAATGTGACGACCCAAAGGATCATTACCTGTTTTCTTACCCATTCTGTACTTCCGAGGCCTTGAAAACCTCATTTAGGGTTGCCTCGATTTGCATGCGCAGTCCGGGCGCGTACCCGGAAGGCTTAAATATGAATTCTGTGAGAAAAATGCTAAATTTTGATATTAAAATGAATAAATTTGACTTCGGTCAACATTTTGGGTAAACGGACCCGGACCCGTGATTTGACGGTCCCGGAGGGTCCGTAGGAAAATATGGGACTTGGGCGTATGCCCGGAATCAAATTCCGAGGTCCCAAGCCCGAGAAATGAATTTTTGTGTGAAATTGTTTTCTGGAAATAATTAAGGAAATTGGAAATGAAATTTGATTAGAAGACTATGGTATTGGGCCCGTATTTTGGTTTCGGCGCCCGGTACAAGTCTTATATATGATTTAAGCACTTTCTGTAAAGTTTGGTTAAAAACGGACGTCGTTTGACGTGTTTCGGACTTAAAATGGAAATTTGATGTTTTATGAAAATTTGGAAGGAATCATGGATTTTGAGGCTTAATTTGATGTTTATGATGTTATTTTGGCAAATTGATCGCGCGAATAAGTCCGTAGGATATTTTTGAGATTGTGTGTATGTTTGGTTTGGAGCCCCGAGGGCTCGGGTGAGTTTTGGATAGGTCACGGGGTGAAATTTTGGACTTAAGGAATTGCAGGCCTGCAGGCTTCGCATTTCCCAAACTTTTCTCGCAATTCCCAGGATTGTTCGCATTTCCCAAACTTTGTTCGCAATTACCAGGCTTCGCATTTCCCAAACTTTTCTCGCAATTCCCAGGCTTGTTCGCATTTCCCAAACTTTGTTCGCAATTCCCAAACTTTTTTCGCAATTCCCATTTCGCAATTCCCAAACTTTGTTCGCAATTCCCATATCTGCAACCTGCATTTTTCATACTTAGTCGATTTTTAAGACATTTTCACCCCATTTTCAAAACACAACTCCTTTGGGCGATTTTTCAAGAACAAACCTTCTTCCAAATCAATTGTAAGTTGATTTTTACTCATTTCTTTCAATTATTAACATCATTTAACATGTTTTCAACTTAAAATCAAGGATTTTTATGGGTAAAATTGGGGGTTTTGGGTAGAACTTTGGTTTTTCTAAAATTGGGGATTTGGACCTCAATTTGAGGTCCGATTTCAAAATAAATTACATATTTGGGTTCGTGGGGGAATGGGTAACCGGGTTTTGGTTCGAACCTCGGGTTTTGACCACGTGGGACCGGGGCGATTTTGGAATTTTTGGGAAAAACTTTGGGAAATTTATTTTTATGCATTCAAATTGATTCATTTAGTGTTTATTAAAGTGATTAAGTGACTTGTGACTAGATTCGAGCATATTGGAGGTGGAATCACGGGGTAAAGCTATAGTTGAGGCTTGAGTTGAGTTCAAAGCATCGAGGTAAGTGTTCGGTCTAACCCTAGCTTGAGGGATTAGGAGCTGAGTCATAATTGCTACTTGTTCTGTGTTGAGTACGACGTATGGGCATGGTGACGAGTATCCATGCGTCGGTGTCGAGCATGACCGTGAGTCTTAATTTGATAATTGTGTACCCTTGTTTGATCCTATGAAAGTTGTGACTGAATATTGGTATTAGTTGTGCCAAGAAGAAGTTGAATAGGATTGGTTATAGCTGACTCTCCCTTGTCGGGATGTTTGACTTGTTGTTATAGTTCCCTTGCCGGGAAGATTATTAATTTTATTGTTCCCTTGCCGGGATTGTATTGAAGGTAAATGGAGCGGGTGGTACGCCTACCACAAGTGATATTGAAATGGGAGCGGGTGGTACGCCTACCACAAGTGATATTAAAATGGGAGCGGGTGGTACGCCTACCACAAGTGAAATTGAAATGGGAGCGGGTGGTACGCCTACCACAAGTGATAGTAAAATGGGAGCGGGTGGTACACCTACCACAAGTGAAACTGAAATGGGAGCGGGTGGTACGCCTACCACGAGTGATATTGAAATGGGAGCGGGTGGTACGCCTACCACGAGATATTGAGAAATGGGATCGGGTTGCACGCCTGCAACAAGATGACTTGAATATGAAGGTTGCCTTATCTCTTCATTTATTGCTAGAAGTTAAACTGTAGATGTACGCGATATTATTCCTGATATTTTATTTCTATCTGCTACCCCTGAAGCATGCTCCCTTCCCCAACTTAAATTGTTTATTCTTGCTATTTCTATGTGGTACTTGTATATATATCTGCACAGGTTATCTGGAGTCTGGTCCTAGCCTCGTCACTACTTCGTCGGGGTTAGGCCAGACACTTACCAGCACATGGGGTCGGTTGTGCTGATACTACACTCTGTGCTCTTTTTCACAGATCCAGGTGTTGGACAGCAACTGCAGTAGCGCGGGAGTTAGCCTTCTGTCCAGCGAGACACCAAGGTAGCCTTGCAGGCGTCCGTAGGCCCGGCGTCTCTTCTATCTTTTATTTCAGTCTGTTATCTTATGTATTTCGAGACAAAGAGTTACATTTTCTTTCAAACGGTTGTATTTAGCACTCCTAGTAGTTCGTGAGTATGTGACACCAGTTCTTGGGTAGAGATTGATGTTGCGTTTCCGCATTGTTATTCAGATTTGTTAATTTAAGACTTCCGCTTATTTACTTTATTCTGTTGTTTTCATGATATTACTGATAATTGTTAAAAGAAGTAAATTGGTTAATGCTAAAGGTAGTTAAGGGTTGGCTTGCCTAGCTCTCATCAGTAGGCGCCATCACGACTCCCGAATGAGGGAAATCCGGGTCGTGACAATAGATGGTCCCTGCTTTCCGGTGACATAACTTTGTGTCGTCGCAAAGCTGGTAGAAACATAATGATATAATTGAGCATAATTTTCAAGAATATATAATGTATATTATAAAAATACATTTATTTAAATAATTATCTTTATATTACGTGCATGAAATATATATTTTACTACGTTTATTTTTTTATTCTGAATTGTGTAAATAATATTTGAATTTTTATTGTTAATACTAAAATTATTATTACTAATAAATTATTCTAATTAATATTTTTTTACTACGCTCATTATTTTGTTGTTCCAGCATTATATATGCTTAAATACTTTTTTATTTTTTTAACTTATAAATAATATTTATTTATTTTATAGATAAGTTCATAATATAAATTAATAAGGGGAAATTATAATATTAAAAAGTTTAAAAAATAAAAAGAAGATAAATGTTTATATTTAGAGGGTAAAATAGGTATTTGGCAATGCAAAATTTAGAAAATCTAGTTGAGTGACCTTCTGAGTGCAATAGGCATAGTTCAGTGACTTTGTTGTTACATTATGGTACGTTATTGTTGTTGCTATTCACATTTGACTGATATGAATATTTTCTTGACAAAGGCAAAGATCACTTTTAGCCACGGCTAAAACTAGAGGCATACAAACCGAACAGGAAAACCACACCAAACCGAAAAGTCAAACTAAACCACTTAAAAACCCGAGTAGGTTTGGTTTGATTTGGTTTGATATTGAGTTAAAAATCCGAACTAAACCGACATATAAATATATAATTTTTATATATACTTTTAAGACTTTTTATAGAATTAAAAAAAAAGTCTAGAAATATTTGTGATTCTCTTATAGATGTAACATTTAGTTAAATATGAAGTGCTCCATATTTACTAACTTTAATTAATGGGTTGTATGATCACTTTCTTATCAAGTGTTAATGAAATACGTCAATCTCTTTGTTCTCCCATATTCATACTTCAAGATCTATTAATCTTATATCTTTTTGGAATTTGAAATGGTATTTTGATAATTTAAAATTAAATAGAACATACTATCATTATATAGGTTCATATTTATTTTTATGTTTAATTATTAAATTCGGTTAACCTTGAAAGTGTACATCAACGTAAATTATTGTCAGATAACTAAAAAATAGCTATCATGTGTTACTTAGAGAATTCTTGCATAAGAATATTTTAATAGATCATATGTTTATTAATTTTCAATTTTTACTAACACATATATTTACTTATCAAAAATTTAACAATGTAAGATTGAAATGATGTTCATAAACAAACAAAAAAATCCGAAAAACCCGACAAAACCGAACCAATCCAAATCGATATAGTTGGTTTGGTTTTGATGAAAACCGAACCAGCTCGGTCCATGTACACCCCTAGCTAAAATTAGTTATATTTGATAGATATAAAAGTGTATAAAATTTATATATTTTATATATACCAAAAATATATATATATTTTTTCGACTATTATTTTGAGAGCAACTATATACTATTATTTTTCCTTCTAATTACAACAAGGTTTGAAACTACTATCACAGTAGTAAACTAAAATAATATAGAACGTGAAATTAGCTTGTGAACTCGATCAAAAGCCTTAGAATAAAAAGATAAAATTTCTTGATTGAATTGTACAGAAGCAAAATCCAGTGCAACGACGACATAGATGGGTGTGTTCCTCTCAATTGGGTCGGCTCTTCTTCGTAGAAACACGCCTTCTTTGGGACCCACTTTCCTTGTCTCTCCATATCAAGAAAAGTCTTTCTCTATATATATATATATATGTGTGTGTGTGTCTGTTTTCTACCTATTCACTTTCATATCCCCAATCATAAACTACTTTACATTTGTTCTTACTAATATCCATAAACTTTTGAGTTTTAAACTTTCCATGAATGACATAATGTCGAATTCTCAGGAATTAGGAACACAGAACAGCAATTCAGAGGATGAGCTGTTACCCTTTTTCTCTTCACCAACGTAAGTCAACTCTCATCTCGTTTACCCTTTAACCATGCAGTGCTGAGCATATGTTGCAGGACTTGACAAAAAATCTGACTGGCTTTCTGTTTGTGTACTGAATATTCTTACTCAACCACCTTTATTATCTTTCTTTTTTCCCACTGATTAAATGGATTCTGCTTATTTGCCAATATTCTTTCCCAATAAATTCAAGATTTTTTCTTTATGTGACAGTCGCTTCAGCTTGATGTTTCTTTTTCTTTGTCTGGCAATTGCTTCTGCTTGTTGTTGCTTCGACAAGTTTCTGGTTTATGTTTTGCTTAATTCTTGCGTTCTTTGATTTTTGTTAATAGTATGAAGAAATTGCTGGAGGTGATGGTTATCCAGACCTTTGACCGCGTTTTAAAGCCAACGTTGGAGAATTTGATTCGTAATGTTGTAAGTACAATTCTTGAACTTTTGGGCAGTAAGTGTATATATGATCAATTAGACTATACTCAAACTTCAAATCTATGGAATTTGCTCTAGTTTATAGTCAGGTTTCATCATAATGATTCTGTCAAATGCTTACATTCTCATAGATGATATCACAACGGATTTTGATCCCTAGCATTTCAAATTACCAAATTTAGTCAAGTTAGTAAAAGATTGACTAGCATCAATTTTTATTATTGTGAAAATCTTGAAAACTGGCCTACAGGTGAAACATTCACCTGATGTTAGGCAGGGGAATAGTTGCTAATTTGTCATATGAATCAATGACTTTACAATTACTTGTTACCATTGCTTCTTTTCATCTTTTATTTAGCTGAGGGGCCAAGGGTCTATCGAAAACAAACACTCTGTCCTCCTAGGGTAGGGGTAAGGCCTGAATACATACTACTATCCTCCCCGATCCCACTTGTGGGAATTCACGGGTTTTTTTTGTTGTTGTTGTTAATCAATGACTTTACAGGTCAGATTTGGAATCATTAAGGTGGTGTTTTGTTCTTCAAACTCTTCAATTTTTCAAAACAAGCGCCACCTAAAACATGAAAGTATTTTAGTGAATATTTCCTATCCAGTGGCTATTGCTCCAGAAAGCATATGCTGCTTAATTCTTGGGACTTAGTTGTTATGAAGTTGATGTTCTTCTTGCAAAGACTTCTTCTTAATCTACTTTCTCTAACCAGGTAAAACACGAACTTGAACTGGCAGAGAAGAAGTTTTTGACTGCCAAGGGGTAAGAGACATTCTCTGGTTTTTTCCTATTTTCTATTTAGCAAGTGATAGTATCTGATTGTCAATCTCATATCCAGAAACACTGAAAAAGGTATTCAAGCTCCCAAACCAAGAAGCTTGAGGTTAAAGTTCTTGACAAAGGTATCCGACCCTGTACTTACCGGAGTGGAAATCAAAGAAGAAGGAGGTAATGCTATTGAAGTGGCTTTAGTTGATGATAATACTGGAGAAATTGTTGAATCTGGATCAGAAGCATCAGCTAAAGTAGAGATAGTTGTACTTAGGGGAGAATTTGGAGATGATGATGGAGGTAATTGGACAGCTGAAGAGTTCTGTAGAAATATTGTCAGCGAGAGGAAAGGAAATAAGTCTCTTCTTGCAGAAACTGTACATGTGAGACTCAATAAAGGCGTTGGTTCTATAGATCAGCTAAGATTTACACATTCTTCAATCTATATGAGAACGGGTATGTTCAGGCTAGGTGCAAGAATTGTTGACACTTTCAATAATGTTCAAGTAAAAGAAGCAAGGACTGAATCTTTCACGGTCAAGGATGGGCGCCAGCAATGTAAGTCGCTCTCTATTTACATGATATGAGCAGATAAAGGAGGGTGCTTACAGGAGTCAAAGTTTTGAAAAGAAAATTTTTACTGTAGCTTTTGAGGAAATTTTCCCGGTGAAGTTTTTATACTAGACAAGTATCAGAATTCTAGATAACATTTTAGGAGACATATCAGAGTAGGCGCATATTGAGTTAATCAATCTAACTTGGTAACATACATGGTAGCATGGTTAAAACTACGAGAGTAAAGTTGGCTATGAAGTTGAACCTCTAAATGTTGTGACATATTGTGGCCTTGCACTTGGAGATTAGAATCAGACTTAAATGTGATTCACTAAATTTTTTTAGTGTTCTCCATATTTCAGTAGTGATGAGGCACAATAGGAAGATAAAGCTGACAAATTAAACCATTACAAGATCTAACATGTTAGAGTGCATGCTGATTACTGCTGGTTCTATTTGCAGATTATGAGAAGCATGATCCACCATCTCTATCCGATGGGGTACATCGGTTAATAAACGTAGGCAGAGGCAGTAAGAAGAACCTCCGGGTTGAAAATGTCAACACAGTGGAGGACTTTCTGATTTTGCTCCTCAAAGACCATGACCGACTCAAATGTGTATTTAGTTTTATCTTTTCTTTTTAAGTTTCACCCTACAGAGTGCTTTCTACCGAGATAAGCATGTTTATTTGTTGCTGAACTGAATGCATCTTTAAGGTCTAATTCTGAAAACTTAATAACTCGTCGATTGGTTACCTAGACCTACTATAAGATCATGGCTGATGTTGCCAATTTAACCTTGTATTAGTAGTTAGCATTAAGATTAAAAATCTAAAACCAATTTTTCATTGTAAAGATATGTTTCACCCTCGTTACAACCTAAAGCTAGTGCCTATCTATTTGTTGATTTTCAGGTACTTAATCTAAAGCCAAGACAATTGGAGGAGACATTAAGCCATGCTCGAAGATGCATAATCAATGAACGGATGTACTCTTTTATTGACTTTCAAGAAAAGGAAGGTGTGGTTTTTAACATTGTTGGAGAGGTGCTAGGGCTTATTCTGGAGTTCCATTATCTACCTATGCATCTGTTATCTGAAAGTGATAAGGCACGATTTTTGGACCAAACTTTTCTCCATTTCCTTATTTGTCCTTTTGTTGCTCTTATCTCATTGCTGTTTTCTTACTATTCTGGAGTGAGATGACAGGCTAAGGCTCAGAGGCTGCTAGTATCTGCATGTGAACATTGGGATCTTGTGGTACCGGTTGATGATGAGACATCTCTTGTGCAATATCTTTCTCAAATATTGCCAAACCCTTTGAATTCTCCAAGTCGAGAGGTTCCTAGCACCAATAACGCCGTTGAGAATTTAAGAATAAGTGATGGACGTTGTCATACCTCCAGAGTTGCAAGTGCAGTCAGTCCGAATGGTTGTGGTTCCACCAGTATCAGTAACCTAGATTTCTCCAACTTCCCAATATATAGTCCTTCATTCCAAGATATTTTGATTAATGAATTCAACTTCGGGTGTGAAGACTTTGTTTCTGAATCCGATGCTCATCAACCTCATGATTCTTCTGCATCTATGCTAAAAGCGCAGAGGCGGTGGAGATTGTTGTTCGGTGTCTTAAAATTTCTCTGTGCAAAAAGAAGAGCTGCAGCATTAGATATTCAAGTTCTGAAGAAGCGGAAAGTCATTTGATTCTGTGGCTTTAGCCTGTTACTAAAGAGTTTGACAGCAGGTCCATTTTTCTTAGTGATTTTTCTGATTGCTAAAGATTTTTAAGTGCTATAGTAGAAAGAGTTTTGACTACTCTCGTGATGTTATCAGTTGGTAGGATACATCTCAGAGCTCTTCATCACAGACAGGAAAACATAACCTTTCCCTGCAGATTCTAATTACTCGTTGTTCTGCTGCAGTGCTGCTTTTAAATCTTCATTTTTTTAACCTGTAGTACTTCACTTAGCATTTCTCAAATTACTTTAAGAGGGCATGTATATAGGTGTATGTTAGCCTGTTTAAAGTCTAATACCGTTGTATGTTCGAATGTGTTTAGATTCATTTCATTTCAAGGTTAACTATATCGAATATTATTGATGATTAAGAATCCCAATAACTAAGAGTCTTTATTTCGTGAATCTGAACTCCTATATAAGGAGCCATCTTTTTGTTGCTCTCCACTCCGTTCAATACTATATGTTTCTCTTTTATTCCCTTTTAGATTAAGTTTATTGGTACTGTAGCCAAAGTTGCTTCATATGACTGTAGCCAACAACAAAGGGGGTTGAAATAATACTTGGTGAGGCAAGGCTTTGTGTTCATATTACTTGAGCTATATTTTACCAGGTGGAGCTCGAAGAGCCAGTCAAGAAAGGAAAACTAAAGTCGCGTGGGGAAGTACTAATTGACTTGTTGAGAAAATAGTCAACAAATTACTGGAGATTTGGACTAGATGCATTGAATAGAACTGCAACAAAAAGAAATGTAGAGACAACACAGGTATGATTCTTTTTTATGCTTATCGAAGAAAAATAACTTGTTGCTCTAGTAATATGGAAAGAGTTTGTCAAAAACAATATGGAAAGAGTTTAAGCTATAAACACCATCAGTATAAAGAATTCTTTATACTATCAGGTCATTCAATGGATATCTGCAGGTAAAGCCTTCTTAAAATGTTATCTTAAAAATAAGACAAGTTACCTGCTACAACACGTAAAGGTGACCTGGAAATTACTCGATGCTAGTGTATGCCTCTCTCTCTCTCTCAATAATTTGTGTAGTATCTATGCTGGTTTTCTTATTTTTCAAGCTAGATACAAGGAAAATGAATTTTCATTGAGCACCTCCTTTAAGGTTACTAGTTTTTATCTGTCTCTCCGTTTCTTATGTCCTCAACTAGCACTACTTAAAGTTCTTTCCAATGCCACTCTTAACACTTACAAACTGCTTCTATGCCTTCTCAAGTGATGTTCTCATCACTCATGTTGGCTGAATTATCTAACTTAGAGAAATCATACATGTTGCCTTATTTCATTATTTTTCCTCATAGAAGTCCTCTGAATCCTGACAACATAGAAAATTATTGATCGCGGTTAGTTATCTCATCAGAAATGATTTGCTGTACAACTGCACCTGGTTATTTTATGAGCTTTCATTATGACCATTTCACATGAGGTGTAAAATATAAGCATTACCACAAAAAATTGAATTAAGTGGAGGAGAAGTTTTAGATTGTCAATATTACATGTTTTGTCTTTCAGCTTTCTGAAACATGGAACTCTGCATGACTACTGATAGATCTCATTCTAATGCCATGATGAATACTGCAGAGATGAATTGCTTTTGGGATTCACCTATTAGCAGAACACATGCCATGACGAGGTATGTAGGATTTTCTCAATAACAAGGAGGAGAATCCTCTTCCTTTTCTTTTTTTCTTGTTCTTTAATCAGTAAATTCAGAGAATTAAAATGATACATTTGTAACTACATCATTTGACCAACTATCGGAGAAATTTCTGTATATTATTCTATTCTTGAAATATGTAGAATAATAGAAAACAAGTGTTGTGTATACATTTCTATAGTAATTGCTGAAAAGGCTAAAGCAACTGTAAGGCCTTTCATATTGGTATACTATATCAGCTTCAGCAAGAGCATAGAAGTAGATCTGACTCTGTTGATAAACATCCGATGGTTCCAACATTCTGAAACTCCTAAATTTTGCAAGCCTTGTTGTCCTTGCACATTTCCTCCTGCATAGAAAGAAACAACAAAGGCAACATCTTAGTAGTTTGTAGCCCTCCTTATGTGTCAAAAACATAGTTCAAACAAAATGCTCCTCCTTATGCTTTATCTATTGAATGTCTTCTGACATAAGTTCAACATTTTAGTCAAAGACAAACTAAATATCTAAATCAGGTTTGTTTTCTGCCAGAAAAGGAAATAAAGTGTAATATTCCGTTCTCTCCAGATCTTATTCAATTTCCATGTGACAGACATGAGATTCAAAAATCTAAACAGCATTTTATTTTTCTTCAATGCATCAATAGGTTCCAAATATTAATGGATCTGAAGCCAATACATGAGGCAACCTGCATATCAATTGAAAGGCTGAGAAAGGTACTCGTGTAATAAATACATTCACTGGCAGGAACAAAAAAAGTGCGTTCTTTGTGATTATGCGTTTAGTTGAAATCCTTTAAATGGTATGAACAGCAATAACTAAGAACTTAGCTTAAAGGAAATGATGACCATATAGGGACACCATAGTCTTTACCCACCTTATTCTTGCGTGCCAATATAACTTCTTCTAAAGGTGGTCGACCTGTAACAAGAAATACCACTTCAGGAAATTGTTTTAGAGACTATAAGCTGGGGTTTGTGAAGTGCAAAAATGATGGCATGATAAGATATCACAACAAATGTAATGCCGTTGGAATTCTTTCAATGATGTTCCCTCTATATAGTTATAGCCTGTCTGGCCAAGCCGGAAAAATATGCTTATTTTGAGAAGTGTTTTTCTCAAAAGTGCTTTTAAAAAAAGTAATTTTTGTGAGAAACAGTTTGTATTTGGCTAATCAATTTGAAAAGCACTTTTGAGCAGCAATTAGTGTTTGGTCAAGCTGTTAAAAGGTGCTTCTAAGTGTATTTTTCTCAAAAGTGCTTCGGGGGAGAAGCTACTTGTTTCTGCTTCTCAAAAACTGTTTCTGCTTCTACTCAAAATCACTTTTTTTCCTTCAAAAAACTTGGCCAAACACCTTAACTGTAAAGAAAAAAAACACTTTTGGCCAAGAAAAAAACTTGGCCAAATAGGCTATTAGTCTTTTGGAAAAAACTTTCCTTCTGTCATTCCATGATGTGTGATATCCATGTATGCATGTGATCTATAGGAATAAGGGTTCTATAAAGGGGATAAGGTCCATCTGCTCTTTACCTGGAGACTTCTTTATATGGACAGTTTGAAACATAACAATCAAATGGGATTAACCTGTTATCTGAAGACGATACTTTGCCCAGACTCCATACACAGTATCAGCAATAGTTGCAATCTGCAAATCACAATCTTTCATGAGAACATGTGAATCAGTGTAGCACAACAATAGAAAGTTAGAATTGAAGAGGACTTACAGGTTCATATTTTGTAATGGATAAAACAAATGCAAACTTTCAAATATGAAGGAGAAAATTATAAGTATCAAAATTTGCCAAACCTCAACATTTGTAACCACAGTTCCATCTGATAGTATTGCATGTATTGTTCCCATGACCTAAACAATTGGTGACAAAATTGTCATTGCTTCTTGAAAAACGAAGGGAGCTCGAGCAATGGAAAACTAGGTGATTTCTTCCCATTTGCTTAAGTTTTAGCGGCAGACTCAGTACATGTGCTGGTGGGAGGTAGCAAGTACTCGGTGAATAGTCAAGGTGCACAATCTGGCCCGGACACCAGCGTCAACAAATTTTTTTTAAAAAAGTTCTGGATAAAACTATGAACTGCTAGGCAATGCATGAGTTAAGTATAACTAGGTACTTGCTAGATAATTAAATAGGGTGTACTTATAACCAATTAATGGTTTAAGTTACACTACATACCGAAGGCAGTTAAGGAACATACCGTCTTGTAATCGAGGCCTTCATTCTCCTCTGGGCTGTATTCATCAGAACTAATGTCCACGAATTTGATTGTTCCATAAACTTTATTCCTCTCTTTTAACATGTCAACCTAACAAAACCATCATCCAATATATAATAGAGCAGCATCTCTAAATAGTAATTTAAAAAACTAAAAGAAAAGCTATCCTCCATTACAGAGGCGGAGCTAGGATTTGAAACTTATGGGTTTGGGGTTCTAATCCTTTTAAGTTACTGAGTTCTAAATTAATAATTTGTACATATTCAATGGATTTTTTAAGATAAATACATGAATTGGACCAAAGTGACTGGGTTCGACCAAACCCGTACTCGATGGGCTAGCTCCGCCCCTGCCATTAAATGGAACAGAACTGGCAGAGCGGAGAAGAATTTATTTATTTATTTATTTAAACATACCTCACGCATGCATAAGGGACAGTCCCCATCGTAAAGCATCTTAATTTTCCAGTTTTCTGGAGATTGCTGCTCTGCGTTATCCTTCTTAGGTGCCACGGGATCCACAGTTGTTCCACTGATTGCCCTGATCGAATATCTTGGTCCTGAGAATTTTAGAAATAGAAATGGGAATTAGCCTAAGTTTCATCATTATGATAATGTAAGGAGTCAGAGAATTTTCTCTTAAGCCAGCAAAATCAAGAAAAATTGATATGTGGATGAAAAGTTTTTACCATTTTGATTCAGTGGAGGGAATGAATTGTGGAGAAACTGTGAAGAAGAAGAAGCAGCGTGGGATTTGGTTGTGAGATAATGAGGAAGTGAGAGCAGAGCTATGTTGGCTCGTCTTACAACAGGACGCGCTGCCACTCTGAGAGCCATTTGCATATTTTTGCCCAATGTAGAAACCGATGACTTGATGATCGAGATGATTTAAGTCCTATGTTTTTGTGTTCATGTTAACGGCCGCACCTACGTGGCAATTCCACCTTCATTAAATTGATACCATCCTTTTATTGAAATTTAAAAATGTTTGGGCTTTTATTGGGCTCAGATCAAACCATTCAGGGGCTTCAATGCGGTACGATAGAATTGGTCCAATTGATATATTTGTCTCCTCTCTTTGCTTCAAATGTCTGTTTTATTCTTTTTTTTCAATTTAGATGACATACTTTCCTTATTAGTTCATTTCAAAAAGAATGACACATTTTTACAATTAAAAATAATTTAACTTTAAGTTTTTCATTTTACTCATTTTAACCTTAATGAGAAGCTTTTATAACCACACAAATGTAATGACCCCACAAAGATTTTACCCTTAAGCTTTTAAGACCACAAGTTTCAAAAGTTTTTTTTCTTTCTTAAACTTCGTGTTGAGTCAAACTACCTCAACTAAATTGAAACGGAGTGAGTATTTCGTGAAAAGATGATTTGTTTTCCTTTTTCCTTTTACATATTATACCGTCTATAATTAAACTAGACTGGCTTTAACTTTTTAAAAATCGCAGACTTGTAAAAGTTGCATTCACATAGCCCTTTTGAATTATTCTCCTTAAACTGCTATCCGGCCATGTATGCTACTACTCATCATCGGAGATGAAGAATTAAGTGATGAAAATCCAAGACCTATGTGCACTATGTTTAATTAATTTAAGTTTAGGAGTTGATATTAAATAATTAAAACATTTTTTTGAGTTATGGTCGACATTTCTTTCCGCGAGTTGATAAAACAGAGATTATGTAATAAAAATAAACGTAAAAGAAATACACTTTTTACATTCTTTGATCATATTGAGCGCGGTGAAATTGTTCCCTGAAACTATACTCGTAAATGTTCGGTTAGACAAACTTAGGTTATGGCTCCAGTCTTCTTAGGATAATAATTATATTCTTATAGTTATTTGAAAGGTGGAAACAATTATAACAAAAATAATTAATAAGAGGATTATTAGTTGTTCCAAACAAGGGTGTGTGATTTTAAGGTCTTCTTGTTATTCTTTATTAGATATATCATATTCTTGTGACAACCACAACCTTTCGGTGATAAGGAGATTAAAAAAGAAAATAAAAGAAAAAATTAGAAAAAGAAAAAGGGGAAGGGCTAATTCATTGGGGGCATCCAGTAAAATAATCATTTATTGACAACGGCTACACACTTTATTTGATGAATGGAGAAAAAATCTGAATACTATAAAACAAAAATAAAGTGCATGCAAAAAGAAAAAATGAAAGTGGGATCAAAATTTGCAAAGAATGATTGAGGATGAGTTGTACCTCCCTAGCTACATGCATTTCTGTCTGTCCAAATTAATCAAAATTGGCGGGGAAACATTTTTTTTAAATGTAAAATAATTTTAAACTAAATCATCATTACTGTAGCTTTAGTGGCACAAAAACTCGTGAAACAAAATCATTCGCTGAAAAATAAGTTTCTTTTTTCCACAGAATCTTTGCCGGGAGTTTTTTTGTATAGTTATTTGGTGTTGAAAATTTACTAATCCTACTATTTCATATTTTTATAGCGTATGATTCATTAAAGGAAATATTCTTTCTAACAATTTCTTTTTTCAGAGCTCTCGAATCAGGTAAGAATGAAAAAATATTTGTTTATTTCATCACGCCTTTTAGTGCTTTTGCCCTAGAGTTGAAAGCTTCAATAGCTGGGTTGGTTTTTTAAATTTCGTAGGGGTGCTTTGCGTCTTTATACTTTGATGACTTTTCAACAAAGTGACATCTTCATTGTTTTCTCTCTTTTGGTTTCCCGCCTGGTGTCTGGTACATACATTGAAGCCTGACTATAATCAGATTCGCGCCGCGTAAGGCCCCATTCAGGAGAAGCGCTCCCTACCAAGGATTTTTCTATACCCAGGGCTTGAATCCGAGACTTCTGATTAAGGGAAGAGCAGCCCTATCCGCTACACCACATTCTTTGGGGGTGACATCTTCATTGTTGACCATATACTTGCCCTTCAAATAATTTAGATCAAAAAGGAACATACCATATGATTTGTTAGTTTCACCAAAAGCATGGTAGATAATTAAAGACATTAGTATACTTCTCTGGAGAGTTTACTAGTTCTCTTACTAATTATATAATATTATCTGAGATGCTTTGACTCGTTCGTTAAATTTTATCTTATGAAAAGCAATTTGAGATAACAAAATTTTCAATATGACATAATGTGCACCTTGAACACTTAATTAAAAAAGAAATGATAAGTTCGAAATTCTTTTTTATCCTTAAATTATTTCTGAAACAAGATTAATCATCCTACGAATTGTGAATCAGTTTGAACTGTAAATGGAAAGCGATTGAACTATTTTAATTTTAGATAAAGACTATGACCAGACAGAAAGACTTATCATTCAAAAAGAGACAAATTTTAAGTGAAGCGGTACCTTTGGCAAAATTTAAAAATACAGTCCAAAATTCGCGTTGCTATTTTTATTAAAAAAGAGGAGAAAAATGTTAAGGTATTGCATAGCTTACCTCATGTTTTCCTATTAAATGTTGAATCTGAATATTGTTATCTCTAAATTTGAAATAATTAAAACTATTATTTTCTCAGCAACTAAATGTGAATATTTACCTTCATTTAAAAACTAACAAAAAAACAGCTCGGTGAACGAAGCATCCCGCGGGGTCCGAGGAAGGGTCGCATCCTAAGGAGTGGTGATGTAGGTCGCCTATCTTCGGGACTTTTGCCTCGCCCCATATTAAGTAAAATGCATCGTCTCATGCCCCCGCCTTTTAAAACACGGGAAGAGGCGACCGTTGGAAGTAAGTTAGATTGATAAAAATACTTTACACCTGCCTAGATAGTGTTTTTTATGGCACAAGTACGTAAATTAAAATCGTCTTTCTACTGCTATTTAATTACGTTTTAGACTTTTAGATTTATAAGAAAGTAAAATAAAGTAAACATATCAAATAGTACAAAATAATAAATTTATATTTAGAGTCAATATCACGTCTATGTGTTCCTACTTCCTAGAAAAAATAGGCTACCTAAGTCACTAACGAGTATTAAATGCTGCGGTATATACAGCGCACAAAAGCCGAAACTATAGTTGGCGGAAGCCACAATCCTCTTAAGAATCGGCGCGTGTTTCAGTAATGGATATTATTGTCCATCCACTATTACTTTGCTGGAGTCAATGGAATTAGCGAACCAAAATTCAAATTTTAATTGGCCGTGATGCCCCACAATGTAGACAGATAATAATCTATTCACAATTGAAAAAGCCTGTCCTCCCCTACTACTACTAATAATACTACTTGTATTCAACACGTCGGTAACGCCTGAACTTCTTCTCTGACCTGTAATTTACTCAAATTTTCAAAGTGAGAGACTATTCCTGGAAAAAGGAGAAAAAAGGGTCTCTTCTTTTGGCTTCCTCCATCAGAATTTGAGGGATTGAATTTTGAGTAAAGATCTATCAATCAATCTATCTATCTATCTATCTATCTATCTATCTATCTATCTATCTATCTGCAGAGAAGAAAAAGGGAATGGCAACATTTGGAGGGACAACACAGAAGTGTAAGGCCTGTGAGAAAACTGTCTACTTGGTTGATCAACTTAAGGCTGACAGCAAAGTCTATCACAAGTCTTGTTTCAGATGTCATCATTGCAAGGGTACTCTCAAGGTCATTACTTCATTTTCTCACTATTATATATATCCTCCTCTTGACTTTCTGATTGCTTGAGATCATTTATGATCGTCATTTATCCTGAAATCAGTATTTTTTTTTTTTTTTATCCCTAATGTTATTAAAAGGTTTTATTTTTGTTTGGGCGTGTTTAGATTGAAACACTCATGCTACTTGTTAATTCGATTCAAAGAACTTTTCTTCAATCTACATGAAATATATTAGAACAATACAAAAATGGATTGTATTGCTAACTAAAATATTGTCTTCTCTGAATCCTCAATTAACCTCTCATACTGGCACTGATTCTCCTATTTTGTTGAACTGTGAATTCTCTAGATCTATTAACTTTTTTATTAGATAGTGCAAAGGATAAACCATGAATTTGTAACTTCTGTTAGTTGTTCTATTGCCCAAGTGCAGGCATTTCTTTGGATTTATTAAACTAAGACTCTATGATAAATTTACAAACTTTTGCTTTCACTATTTGGTTGAGGAGTTAAGTGATCTGTTTGCATTCAAGTCTTGAAGTCAGATCCTCAACTTAACAGCTACCTTGCTAGCTATAACAGTACAACTCTTGGTTTTTGTTGAAATTGAAGCTCTTCCACCAATTTGGAAGGACAAAGCATATCTTTGTTTCTGATAACTTCATTATATCTCTATGTGTTTTGTGCTACTTGATTTTGTCATAAACAATATGCGCCTTATTACCATGTAGTGTGTTGATTGAAAGTATAAAATAATGTCAACTACTCTCTCGTGTATCTTTAGCATCATTTCCTGTGGCTTTTTTCATCAATCCATAAAAAGATTTCTTGATCTTAATTTCCTTGTCCTTTTTTAAACTTGTGCAGCTAAGTAACTACAACTCCTATGAAGGAGTTTTATACTGCAGACCTCATTTTGATCAACTATTCAAAATGACTGGCAGCCTGAACAAGAGTTTTGAAGGTAACTAGAGCTACCAAGTCGATGTTTCTTAAATCATTTTTTGCATCACTTATTCCTTTGAAGCTTGTTTTCACTTGCTCGTCATATTGTTTGCAGTAGGGGCTCCAAGAACAGCCAGGGAAAGATCTGCTGATCAGGTATTCCATGATTGATTCTAGTGTCAAGATCTCTTATGATCCCTTAAGCATACACCGTTCTCTTCTCTTTACCCGCTGATCTCACTTGTGTTGTGTTATTGATCTATCCAGGGACAATCAAACAGCAAAGTTTCAGCTTTGTTTGGTGGAACTCAAGATAAATGTGTATCCTGCAAGAAAACTGTTTACCCCCTTGAAAAGGTGCTGACATTTTCTTTTCTGTTTAGTAGTTAGCATTAGTTGAAAAAGATGAATAGTAACACTATAGACATTGATCTCTCTTTCGAAATCCAAGCCTGAGTGCCCTAATGTAGGCAATCTAATAGTTTGTTCTGTAATCACCAGAAAATAAGAATTGTTGAATCCCCCAGTTGAAAGCTCTCTTTTTCTTCTTAGATCGACCTATACTTATTATGCTCATTGCTATTTCCCAGGTGGCTGTTGATGGCACGTCGTACCACAGGGCATGTTTCAAATGTAGCCATGGGGGCTGTGTGATTAGTCCATCAAATTATGTGGCTCATGATCATAAGCTTTATTGTAGGCACCATCACACGCAGCTCTTCAAGCAAAGAGGCAACTTCAGCCACATGGAAGATCAGGAGAAGGTTAAAGGGGTGATTGCAAATGGAAAAGCATAGAGTCCTTCCATGAAAGTTTTCGTGTTCGTGTGATTTTGCAATACAACATCGAGAGTCAGCGTTCTGGCCTTAATCAGGTCAAGAGGTTAATACATACAAGAAGGTTATTGCCAATGCCTATATATGCTATTTCATGAGAGTCAGCAAAGATCACTTCATCTTTCTTTTCTGTTGGTGTGCTTTACTTGATGAATAAGATAGTTTTGCCTAAAGTATGTATAATGAAATTGCTCTTGTGGTTGTCCTGAAATTGGCGTGGCTTTTATCAGGGAATAATCTACTTCCCTTGGTTCATAATTCATTTTTCAGTTTTCCTTTTGTTGCAATTTCTTTTGACTACTTGTGCTCAATTATAAAGTGATAAATTCCATGTTATGCTACTTTTGAAGGTAAGAGAGAGTAAGGGTTAGCCATTGAACTTTGGTGGACCCATGTCTATATTTTACTACAGTAGTATTTTTTATGGTTAACTAGTAATGATCCAATAAGGGCCATTGATGTTGGCACTCAAAAGCTGGAATCCGTACGAAGCTATGTGCTACTTGCAGTAAATCAAAAGTTCACTTGATCGATATTCTCCTAGATAATAACACAGTCATCTTAAAATTCCTACTACATCAATTGTGATTGCGCAGTGCGCACAATGCTGAAACCTAACTTAGGTTTTCAAGTCCTTGTTTGTCAAGCAAACTTCTAAAAACTAGTCGTATTGAGTTTTTTTATGGAGTAAAATATTTTGAGAACCAAGCTTTGTATTCGAGTTTCTTTACCACTGCTCTGCACGAGTTTTCACTTATCTCACCCCACCCCCCCAAAAAAGGCAGAAATTAGTGCAAAGCACTGAATATTAGTATGACTAGAGCTGAGACGCCTAATTAATTTCCAGTTTCATATTCTTTGTGAAACTTGAAATGCGCTTGTTTTCTTGGCGTAAAGCCAAACACTTGACTGATATTAAGCCCGAATGTCGAATCTGTTATTCTTCAACAACCACTTTTCCCGCCGTCTCCCAACACAAAATTCCCAGCCAGAATATTCACATAACTCGAAAAGAATTATCTAAATTACTACACCAACGCCCGCCTAAATCTCAACTAAAGCAAATACATGCCCAAATACTCACCCAATCCCTCTCATCAACTGCTTCTTTTGTTAATTCTCTCATTCACTGTTACCTCCACACTAAGGAGGTTATCCCAGCAAGATTTTTGTTCTTTCACTATCCTCTGCCTTCACCCCCCATTCTTATATGGAATCTGATTATCAGAACCTATTGCAAACTCCAAAACTCTTCAGAAAGTTTCAGTCTTTTTCGCCTACTCTTGAATTTAGATCCCCTGATTCGGGTTCATCCAGACGAGTATACTTTCACTTTCATTGTTACATCATGTGCCCACCAAAGATCAATTGTACACGGAAAAATTGTTCACGGGTTAGTGGTGAAAAATGGGCTGGAATCAAAATTATATGTGGGGAATTCATTGATTAATATGTATGCCGTTTTCAAGATTACAGATGATGCTTACAAAGTTTTTGATAAAATGACTGAAAGAGATGTGTTCTCTTGGACTAGTTTGGTGTGTGGGTATGCAAATAATGGTGAGATGGATCAAGCTTGTGAAATCTTCTATAAAATGCCACAGCGGAATGATATTTCTTGGGCTGTTATCATATCGGGTTTTGCTGGAAACGGAAGGTACATGGAGGTACTTGTCTGTTTAAATGAAATGTTTTGTGCCGTTGAAGATAAGGTAAGGCCTAATGAGGCTGTACTTGTTTGTGCTCTATCTGCTTGTGCTAATCTTGGGGCCTTAGAACAGGGAAATTGGATTCATGCTTATATTATGAGAAATGATATTCTTTGTAGTTCAAATATTTCTACTGCTCTTATTGACATGTATGCAAAATGTGGGAGAATAGACTGTGCTAGATTGATTTTCAATAGAATTCCAAGACCTGATGTACACAATTTCACAAGTATGATCTCAGGGTTATCATATCACGGGCTTGGTGAGGATTCCTTAACCGTGTTTAACATGATGTTAGATAAAAAGGTTAATCCAAATGAAGTAACTATTATAGGGGTGCTTAACGCCTGTAGCCATTCAGGTCTGGTAGAAGAGGGTTCTTCAATCTTCTATAACATGGAGACCTTATGGGGGCTTAAACCTCAGATCGAGCACTATGGCTGTTATGTTGATTTACTTAGCCGTGCTGGATACTTGGAGAAGGCGCTTGAAGTTGTCAAGACCATGCACATAAAACCTGATATAGTCATATGGAGGTCCTTGCTCAGTGCCTGTAGAATTCATCGTAACATTTTCCTTGGTAACAGCATTATAGATTTTATAAAGCAGCTTAACTCTGATGGACCTAGTGGAAGTGAGGTACTGCTCTCTAATCTGTATGCATCTCTAGGCAACTGGGAGAAAGTTTCTGAAGTGAGGAAAGCAATGGGTCAGAGAAAGACCCGATCAGACATCGGATGTAGTTGGATCGAGGTGAATGGTGTTGTTCACGAGTTTCGTGTTGCTGATAAGTTACACCCACAGATTTTGGAAGTTCTGGACAAATTAAACGAACTATGGATAGTGCTCTCCTAGAAGGCATTGTTGCTAACACCACGCATGTGATATGCGTCCATTGAGAGAGAGAACGAGGAAGCAGCAGCTTGGCTTGGTGAATAGCTAGCCGTCACGTTTGGTTCCGTGAATATGTTTTCTGGGACTTGAATTGTCACATTATAAAGTTAAGGATTCATTGTGACTGCCATCAGATTTGAAGGCCATTTCTGAAGTTTATGACATAGAGATCCTTTTTTTAGGCTGCTTCTTATTTTTGCACTTTCAGAAGAAGAAATTTGCTACGATGACTACTCGTAATAATGAGTTCCGTGAAAGAACACGTATATCTGTAAAAAAAAATGTTGAACAAACTGTTAGTAGCAGATCACAAGCTGTAAGACTGTTCTGATTTTAGATTTTGACTTTATAGGACGAAACTGAAGTTGGAGGTTCCTATCTTCTTTATCTCAATTGTCAGGTTCCTATCATTTTTATCTCCTAATGATTTTTAATCTACTTTACCACCCAACGGAGGGTTCGCTTTTGATATGAGTCATCATGCATAAGGTGCGTCAGAAAGTTAACATTCTTTAGACATGATGTATTTTTCAATTGAATGAGAGCCCCGGTTGATCAATTGAACGAGGGATGGAAGGATGTTGTGGTATTCGAATTATCTGCAGGGCTATACGATGGTGGAAGTGGAGTGGCTGGAGCTCCTTCAGATCACTTATATCGGGAAGCCTAACGAGTGACAATGCTTAATAGCCCGACTGCTAAATGAGTGCGCCAAATTTTATCTCTAACTTCCTGCATCTCTGTTATGCTTTATTGAGTTATATCACCTATGTCTTCTGTGTCACTTTTTGCATTCCACTACAGATTTGCTTTGGCTTCTTTCCAGGAATTCTCGCTAGATTCCGAGTTCATTCTCCTTGTAAGTGTTTAATGACAACATATGCAATTTATTTCTCCTATGTTCTCTATCTCTCAATTTTACTCGCAGACTTGTTTCATCTTTTGTATTATACTTTTATCAGTTTGTTGTGGCATAAGTTCTTGAAATATGGTTGTAAAGATCTTCTGCATCCATCTTCCATGATCTTATGCTCCTAAGTTACTAATGCATACCCTTTGAGGTAAGACACTAACTCAAGTTTAACGTGATTTCAAGAGGATATTGGACAAGTAATGGAGATATATACTTGTGAGGTACTTGCACTGGTTTACCAAAATTTATGGACCTTCACAATAACATTACCATCATACTCTGGTACCACTGAAATTTTAGGTGGATAAGTTAAAGACGTAAGAGATGCAAAATATGGTTGTTGGGGTTAGTTACTAGTTTTCTTCACATTTTAAATTGGGAAGCTGAAAATCAAATGAAGGTCCTACAATGGATATGATCTTGCCACATTTTTTGTTTGGACCACAGCTACATTAATGCCATGATCTTAATTTGATTCGTTTAAGTTCCTGTGGTCTGAAACCAATGAGAGAGTTGGCTAAATTTCTCTCCAGATGGTAGTGCTCTACCTTTTTACTTCATCAAAGCATCTGAAAGATAAAGTTGAAGAAAAACCGAATCAAACTAAAAAGAAGAAAATCCACCTAAACTCGTGTAAGAATCAATATGTACTTTAATTTTCATTAAGTACTTAGAAGTACAGCAGTAACAACAAATTCAGAATAATCCCTTGAGTGGGGTTGGGGAGGGTAGTGTGTACGCAGACTAGGGGTGGCAAACGGGTGGGTCGGGCCGGATATGAGACGGGTCAAAAACGGATAAAGTATCCGGCCCGGCCCATATTTAATACGAATGAAAAATTGTTTAACCTGGCTTCTTGGCTTTACAAATATAAAAATTAAACCCATTAATTATTCATTGGTTATACATTTTCTAAGTGGATAATATGGTTTTATCCATATTTGACCCGTTTTTAAACAATTCATTATCCATCCATTTTTTAATGGATAATATGGGTGGATAACTATTTTCTCTTAGTCCCGAAGGGACGGCCCAGTTGGGTTTGGAGGGAGTTGTCCACACGGGCGACGCGGGTTCGATACCCACTCAATGCCCTCTGGGTCTGAACCTGTCGCACGGGGCTTGCCTAGTGCGGTTTACATCCCCTGTGTGGTTTGCAGGCTATTACACAATGGGGGGTTTACCCAGTGCGCACAGAGTGCTCACCCGAAGGGCAGAGGTTGTAGCGGCTGCGGGTTTTCCTGGGGTTCCCAAAATAAAAGAAAAAAAAAACTGTTTTCTCTTTCCACTTTGCCACAATTAACGCAGACCTTATTACCTTGAAGGTAGTGAAGTTGTTTCCGATAGACCCTCAAGATGAAAAGAAAGTATTAACAACAAGCATAATAACAATACAATAAGAAAACGAAGCGAAAGAAGCAGTACTCAAAAGTATTAAATTAAATTGAAAGAAAATCCACCCAAACTTTGCTTCTACATTCAAAATACCATTTTTTAACTTCGGCTCAATCAAATTTATGTCCAAACGCTTTAGTTTGCATAAAAAACGAAAAAAATTTAGAAAGTTGGGGAGCTGTGAGAAAGCTATATTTTGCTTTCTCCAACTAGTACGTTAGGCTGGTAGCAGGGAAAATCTAAAAGAAAAAGAAGGATCTAATTGGCTTTGGTAGGGAAACTAGAAGAAGGGGAATGATGCACGCTTGTTCCAGTGCAACAAAAGATGACTGAAATGATTGCTTTAAGTCAAAAAATGAACGAAGCATTATTATTACAAATATTCTTAAAAACTTTGCTTCATCAGTTGTTGTCCCATATTGATCATTATAAATACCTGTCACAAAAAAATGCTTTTATTATAGAATGCCAAGTCTTATAATGATTAAGCAGATTACTTTCTCATCTTGAATTAGAATCTGAGAATAGTTTGCTTTGCCGAGTGGGCTATGTGGCTCCAGCTTCAATATAAAAGGTATTGGCCTGAGATTTCATTCCAGGTGTGCTGATTATCCATTAATTTTCACAACATTAGATTAGAGACTCTTTTATTAGTGGATTCTAAAATAATCTTAGTGAGATGCTCTGCCTGTGGATTTATAGGTAAAAACATCGTTTTTTAAAACTATTGATGCTATTACTTTCTTAAGATAGTGATTATTAAGTTTGTGGAAATGGGCCTCACCATAGGAAGATGGGGTTGTTCTTATCGTTTTGTTTAATGTGTCAAATACGTGAATGTATCATAACATCTGATGCTCATTCTTTGAAAAGAAATCATAAGTCGTGTGAAGGAATTATCCAAATCTCTTTTAGATCTTTGCTTAATCAAATAATTATGGGAACTAGGAATAATATCATCCAATATCAATGGATTATCCCGTTAGAAAATTGATTTATATTTGGAATATCCCAAATTTGTGTATCCTTTCATAGGCTTTCTTGTCCCATATCATCCTATCTTTATTGTCAGTGTCACAACCATGAATAATTAAAAGTGTGGAACATATAAAACGTAGCACGTTAATAATGTCATTGCTAATTTCATATCAGCTTATGTTAATTCACGAAAAAACATTAGCTAGCTCAAGCCAATTTTTGTTCCAAAGAAGATCAAAATGAAGTTCCTAATCTGGGTAAAATTAAACCTTAACTTTTTCCATAAACGACTAAAAGTTAATTATCATGTTACCTTTAATGTTATTAGAGATAACTATCTATGATCAGTTCAGTGGTATGAGTAACCTGAAAACTAAAGCAAACTACAAGGTTAAATTGCACTAATCGTATAAAGATTTATTTACACTTTCGGTAAATATAAAATAAAATCTTTTGCATTTAATTCGTATCTGTAGCAACCCACCTCTCAAAAAAGAAAATGAATTAGAAAAAAGGATACAGAAAGAAAGAAAAGCTAAAAGAGAAATGGGAAGCTAATTAAATGCGTGATAATTCAACTCAGAAATCATTGTTATAGCTTCATTATCAAACTATTACTACGTGATTTATCCCATGAAAAGCTATAGAAGAATGGCATGTAAGAGCCATACTTAGTAGGGTGCCACATCTAGAGTTTGATTAACATAGGTAGGAACTATGAATGATTAGATAGCATTTCATGGGGTATGTGTTTGTTTCTGATGAATGATGGATTTATTGACGTTTGACTAGCTAGGTCCACTATCATAGTTTTTGGTGTGATAAATTTGATTCTTTTATCTTTAATCATATTTTCGAGTTCGAGTCTTGGAAATAAAAATATATTAAAAAAGAATATTTTCCTTTGTAAATGAATGAGAATTAGTTGGAACACTAATATGAATATTGGACACCGAATGAAAAACAAAAAAAATATTTGCTAGCAAGGTCATTAAGGAGGGTGAGGCCCCATTTTTATTTGGCAAATCAAAAGGTATTGAGGAATATATTAAGCTAAGCATATCCTACCAAATAATAATGCACGCATGCATATGACGCTTTTTGGCTTGCTTTGGCGTTTGTTTCCTTTTGTCATTTGAGGTGTTTTTTCACACTTTCACTCTCAAATATCTTTACTTTTTCCATTTGCTCTCTTTGTTCCATCTCTCTCATTTCCTCTCCACTGGCTTTTGCAATTGTGCTCCCTTTTTGCTACAAAAGTTAAGTTGGATTTAAAAGCATTGGCGCACTCATGATCATTACTTAAAACTATATCACTTGATCATTGCAAGGAGAAATTATTTATACTTCTATGATTGTTGGGTAAATTTTGGAATATCTTTTTCTCTTTTTTATTTTATCTGGGCTTTATATATAAGCTAAGCTCATAAAGGGGTTGGGGGGGGGGGGTGGAAGCGACTACTATTTCTAGTTGATTTGAAATTCACCCCAAGAAAAATCACTATAATATTCCTAGTAATATAGAGAAAAATTTAAAAAGGGAGGGTTCCAAATTTTATTTGCTAAGTCAGAAAGCAAATTTTCTCTGTCATCAAGGAAAATTCCAATGAGAAATAGATGAACTTCATTAGTCTGAAATTTTCGAAAAAAAATGTTCAATTTTTTACTATAGGTTAGAATTAACTCACAGATTGGAGCCCCAATATCTATATCTATATATTATTAAAAGAAGAGGACAAAGCCCTCTCCTTAAGCCAAGTGGCAGCCTAAAAAAGAAGCCACATGGCACAATTAGTTACTAATAGTTATTTAGTTAATAATTAGTTATTATTTTTGAATTTAAATATCTATAAAAAACTAAAATAATAAAAATAAAAAAGTATATATATATATATATATATATATATATATATATATTAATTGGTTACTTTATTTGAATTAATAAATATAGATATCTTATAATAAGAAAAACGAAAATATAAATATATAAAAATAACTACCCATTCAAATTGGGTGAGAGTAGTTTCAAGTTGGAGTATTAAAATCTATATATTATTAAAAGGAGAGGACAAAGCCCTCTCCTTAAGCCAAGTGGCAGCCTAAACAAAAGCCACATGGCATAATTAGTTACTAATAGTTATTTAGTTAATAATTAGTTATTATTTTTAAATTTAAATATCTATAAAAAACTAAAANATTAGTTATTATTTTTGAATTTAAATATCTATAAAAAACTAAAATAATAAAAAATAAAAAAGTACCATATATATATATATATATATATATATATATATATATATATATATATATATATATATATATATATATAATGCTAAATATTCTTATAATTAAGACGTACGCTGTTATATGTCTATCTTTATTAAGCTGTGTGCAATTTTGTAAGACAAATAA
>NC_031991.1:50511487-50660400 GCF_001879085.1 Nicotiana attenuata
TTTCTTTTTTCGAAATTAAAAAAGTGTAATTTATTACATTAAAAATTCAAACAAATATTATTAGTATAAAAAATATAATAAAATTTAAAATAAAAAATAATATATTTTAAAGAGTAATAGAATATATATCTTCTATTATATACAAAAAATTAGCCGACAAATATATGAAACAAGTAATATGCTAATAATTTCTACAAATATATATATAATGCTAAATATTGGACAATATAATAAATAGAAATACATAATAAAAAAGTTATTTGATGACTATATAAGTCCCTTCAATTTAATAGAGATTTATTTACTAAAATTCAGACAATATCTATTCTATTTATATAGAACAGGAGAAACAAATCATTTTTATAGCATCAAAAAATTAACAAAGTGACAAATTTTAGGACAAAGCTCCAATAAATTTGGAGATTCAAAAATTATTTACAAAAAAATAATGATAAAAAAGACATAACGAAATTAACTACCTAATATTAACTACTCAAACATGGGTAATATAATAAAGATAAATACATAAAAAAAGTTATTCGATGGCTACATAAGTCCTTTTAATTTAATCGAGAATTTGTTCATTAAAATTCAGACAATATTATTGAGAACAATAGAATAAAATTTAAAATAAAAATAATTTCAAGAGTAATAAAATATATATCTTCTATTATATTACAAAAACATAGTAGCAGAGAAAAATATTAAACAAAGTAATATGCTAATAAAAATTTCCATTAGCAATGTAATAATACTAAATATTGAATGATATAATAAAGAAAAATACAAAACAAAAAAGTCATTCGCTGCCTGTATAAGTCCCTTTAGTTTAATAGAGATTTTATTCATTAAAAGTTAGATAATATTATTAAGAACAAAAGAATAAAATTCAAAATAAAAAAATATTACAATAATAATAAATTATATATCTTCTCTTATATTACAAAAAAAAAAAGCGAGCAGATAAAAATAGTAAACAAAGTAATATACTAATAAAAATTGCTATTAACACGTAATAATACTAACAATGGATAATGTATTAAAGAAAAATATATAACAAAAAAGTTATTCACTCACTATATTAGTATCTTTAATTTAATAGAGATTTTATTATTGGGTATATCGTATTGACAAATAAGATGACAATTTAAATTTATTAAAGCAATACAGTCTAATAGGATCTAACAAGCCCTATCATAATTTAATTTATTTAATATTTTTTTAATATTTACCGCGCATCGCGCGGGTACGACTACTAGTGTTCCTATCAAATAAACAAATGGAGTATTAATAAGAGTAATTTAGCAACTCCTCTGAGCTGCTGAATATATTCCGTTATAATTTAATCTAATATGTGTTTTTTCAAATAAACAATTAAATCTTTTGAACGGTACTATAACAATGATCGAAACTGTGTAGCCGAAGCAATCTATTCACAACCCTCATGTAGAATAAGAGCCTTTGTCCTCATACTTTCTTCATAGGCCACATGCTCATGTCTCTGTTTCTAACAGTATTTATATCTTACCAACCTGATTATTTATTGCTACTGCCTACTGCTTCTCTGATTCTGTCTGTTAAGAGTGTTCAAACGGAATCGAAAAATTACACCAAATCAAAAATTCAAATCAATCTGATTAAAGGTTTGATTTTAGGAATAGCAAATAATGAGGTGGGGCGAGGCGGGGCAGAGCAAAACCTTGATGAGGAACGGCAAAGTCTTAATGGGCAGGGCCGAGCAGGGCGGATCAAACCACATTTTGAAAAAATAGTTAATACGACAGGGCAAGCGTAGGGCAAGATTTTAGCTGCAAAGTCAACAAACAAACTAGAGTTTTCTTTCACTTGTGTGTGTTTTAGATTCTTTTCCTATTGTTTTTCAGTTACTTTTCTTTCTGCCTAGAGTATGTGAGAGTGAGAAATGGATATTGATATAATGTTAAAAAATTAGAATAAACTAAATAGAGAATGAATATTTATTTTAGGAATTCTTGACCGTGCTGCACACTCAGATTTATACACAGCAACTTAACATGGAAAAAATTTTCCCCAGCTATTTCATACATTATAAAAGCATCGAATGATACCATTCTTTTCGTCTCAATTATTTCACATGTACCATATCATTGTGAAATCATTTGGTTGAATATTAAATAGCTTTGGATTTAGGTGAAACAGGAGAAGCAGTTGTTAATGAAAAATAAAAAGGCAGATGGGGACTTGACACAACGGTTAGAAAAAAAAAATGTTAATGTTCATTATGATCAGAGAAAAAATGTTAATGGTATTGCTAGAGGCGGAGCCAAAATTTCAAGTTTATGGGTTGAGGATTCTAATCCTTTTAAGTTACTGGATTTTAAGTTAATAATTTTTACATATTCAACGAATATTTTAAGATAAATATAAGGTTTGAACCAAAACTAATGGGTTCGGCCGAACCCGTTTTCGACACTCTAGTTCCGCTCCTGGGTGTTGGTTTGGTCAATCCTCAAGAACTAGTTGTGGAAGTATTTGGAAATCTTACTCCTTAAATACCATTAGCAGCTTGAAAATTCTTAGCACTCTTATGCTATGTTGTAAATCTTGGGGAAAATTTTCCAATCCCTGAATCACTTTCTTTTGTCAATACTAAACTAGTAAAAGGAAAAGCTCTACACCTAAGCTATAAAATACCAGCCTAGTTGGATGGAGAATATCACCCTCCTACAAAAGGGGAAACATTTATGCATTTTTGAACATAACATTTGATCATAAGTTCAGATAAATATACCATGACATATCTATAGCGATTCACCTTGGAGTCCAATCTCATCACAAGTCGCAATCCAAAAGTTAATATGCAGTTAACATCAACTTAATGTAACTCAATAAAATAGGAAAGAAATTACTATCACAAATAGGATAAGTTCATATCATACAACAATCTAGTAAGACATACTTCTGATCACGCCCAACTCTAGTCCTAAAAAAGATAAGCGGTCGCTGCAAATATAATCCGGTCTAAAAGTCCGGAGTCGAATCCCGCAGAGATCTAAGGCTTAGCTGTATCTGTTTAATATCACCAAGAAGACAAGATTGAAAATAAATAAACAGCTGAAACTAACTATGCTTGATTTGTAAACAATTGGAATAGGTCTAAGGTAATGGTTTCCCCCGTTGTTGATTTCCTTGGTTGTATGTTTCTTATAGCGTTGACTTAGTTGCCTCTATCAATCATGAACTCTCCAGCTATCATAAATCTCTCTCAAGCAATTATGATAATTTACTAGACAGTGCGCAATATGCCTACTCGAGTCTTCATTTGTTCTCAACTATCAAATTTGACACCCGAACACGATCCCGGCTTAATTCCTTCAGCTTTTACTTAGACTTCAAAGCTTCAAATCACTTAAATTCATTTCATAACATCTATATAGCTCGGAATCACACCTACAAGGCATAAAACACACAATTAGTGCAAAACACTAGCGATTAAAGCGCAAACTCAACTAAAGTGCAGTAAATTAGAGTGTAATAAGCGACTAAAATATGCAATTATAGCCTATCATCAACACCCCACACTTAAACCATTGCTCGTCCTCGAGCAATCAAACTACACTTTTTTTTTATAGACACGACCTTTTTAAACAATTCTCCTAACGCAGCACACCAAGAGTATTTAAAATAGACTAAGCACAAAAGCGTAACATCTTCACCTCAAGATTTGACTCACAAGTGCCACGCATTATTCATAACTCACCTACTTACTCTAACATAGAGGTCACTGACATTATCTTTCCTTCATGAATCAAGTGCCCTCATAACACAAGAGAGTAGTTCCACACAATAAAATTTAAGAACAGTTAGGAACTCAAGATAGAAAGAATTCACTCACTCTCAGAAATAACATTCATATGCCACAAAAGATGCACCATAAGCTTGCCCGTAGTGTACTACTCCACTAATCGAGCTCATTCAATCTTGGATCAATTAGGACTTTATTTGGTTGTAATGTAGGCTACGGGACGGGTAGGATACATTTAGATATAAGAGTGACTACACCTCCCTAAGCACTTTAATACATACATTTTAACATTTAAACCCCATACTTATGTCAAACCAAAATTCCACCTTCACATCAATGTAAATTACCCGATTCTTCTTTAAGCACACTTACGTCAAGAACCACCACTTATCAAGGAAATTTTTTTTTCCACAACAATCCAACTATATTTTTTTTCAATTCAAGTGGCTCTTCCTTTTTCAAAACAGTGCACATTTCTCCTTATTCAATTAGTTCCACTCAAAAGCCAAACCAAGCACCCCACACTTTAACTTTTACAAAGTTCATAACAATTCAAGTGATCATGAGAGGTGAAAAGGTTCAAATAGATGGTTAATTCAAACAAATGGGTAAGGCTTGTAATGTGGTTGCCAAAGAAAAAGGATTATAGGCTCAAAGAGGTTAACTACGATACATAACAATTAGGTGAGTAAAATATACATATCTGGCTCAACAAGAAAACGCCTATATCACTTCCAAGACTAAACAACACTACTATTTCGCTTTGCAAACACACGGGGCAAGTTCTAGGCATCAAATGCACTGCACAGAATAACACCAGACCTCACACACACATGGCACATAACTCACTCAGGATTGGTTTCATCAAGATGTGAGCGTTACTGTGTTAAACCAAAAATCAGGAAAAACTGTTAGAAAAATAAAAGAAACTGGAAAAACAGAAGAGTTTAAGAAATATTCCGAGTCCACAATTTTCTTGTATGTCCTTAAGGAATTTTAACCCCTTCACACGTTGCCAAGGTAATGGATTAAATCCTCCCAGGATAAAACGGAATAAACCTTCCTGCAACAGTGGCAATACAAATAGCAGGATACCAACGGACTCAAAGAACGGAGCAAAATCACACTTACGAATTTGAGAGAGAGAGACTGCGAATTAGGATGCAGTATATTCAGAAAGAAAGAAGTTCTGGAGTGTTTTTCGTGTATAGAAAATGGAGCCTTGCCTCAGAATTTATAGGCAATTATCAGAAGAGGTGTCTGGAAAAGGTGACTTTTCAGAAGAATACGCTGCCTGCCGCGGTTCTACCGCGGTCGCGGCAGAACCGCGTTCAGAGAGGCTTTCTGAACCTGCCTGCCGCGGTTCTACCGCGGTCGCGGCAGAACCGCGGCCAGAGAGGCTTTCTGAACCTGCTTGCCGCGGTTCTACCGCGGTCGCGGCAGAACCGCGGCCAGAGAGGCCCTCTGAACCTTCAGCAGGGTTCTGGCGTATTTTCAGCAATGATTTGGTATTTAATTAATTATTAAATAATTAAATAAATTTTGTCCAAAAATAATCTTATCGATCGATCATTTGACAAATCCAAATCCAAAGCCAAAGCCAAAGCCAAAGCCGAAGCCGAGCCGAGCCGAGCGAGCGACGACGACGGCGCGAGGGTTAATTCTCCTCAACTCCTTTTAAGAGCTTTAAGAAGTGATTCTATATATAAGCACACAAATGTGGTTGTCCCTCACCAATGAGCGACAAAGTGCAAGACAAAAGTTCACTTCTTCAAATTTTCAATTTCCCTCCATTTTATTTCCCTCCATTTCCAATTCACACTTCTTCTACTTTAAAGCCCAATGGCTTAAAGTCCAACAATCCCCCACATGAATGGGAATGGTTGTATCAAGAAAGATCATAAATGAAAGCTATGTGATTTTGCAAGTAAGGATTAATTGCATCTGGATAAGTAGGTTTCCCTTTGAACTTTCCGTAGTGAACATATGTCGGATATACTCGGTCAATCGGTAGATTTGATATCTTTGAACCGTCGAACTTTAATGTATACCTAGACAACCATATGTCACACAACCAACCCTTAACCGTCTTTTGGTTCTCATTGTTGTGTTCGTTTTAGCCATGAACACCGCCTGGTTTCATAAGTGCGTAGAGAATTGGCCTTACAAAATTCTCATTGAAGCGGCTTCCACTTCACACTTACATAGGTGATTCCTAAACGTGTAATCCTTTAGATTGACACTATTTGATAAATACCTCATCAAACTTAGGTAATCATTAAAGAACGTGTAAAGTTCTATCCTTGTTACTGAACATTGTCTTCATCACGAGAATGGACCAAAGATTTTATTTTGACAATGTTGAACCGGTCAATCACAACTTTGTTTGAGCTCCTTGAACCTAGATCTCGGAACATCCAAAATTCTAGGTAGAGTTACCGCCATGTTGACTTGTCCTCGGCCATAGTCCCATTCCCTTAGATGATTTCTCAACTCCCTCTCTAGTTAAGCCTTTTGTAAGCGGATCCGCCACATTATCCTTTGATCTTACATAATCAATAGTGATAATTCCACTAGAAAGTAGTTGTCTAACGGTGTTATGTCTTCGTCGTATATGACGAGACTTTCCGTTATACATAACGCTCCCTGCCCGTCCTATTGCAGCCTCACTATCGCAATGTATGCAAATAGGAGCCAAAGGTTTTGGCCAGAACGGAATGTCTTCTAAAAAATTTCGAAGCCATTCAGCTTCTTCACCGGCTTTATCCAAAGCTATAAACTCTGATTCCATTGTAGAGCGAGCAATGCACGTTTGTTTGGAAGACTTCCAAAATACTGCTCCTCCACCAACAGTAAAAACATATCCACTTGTGGACTTTGTTTCTGTTGAGCCGGTTATCCAATTTGCATCACTATATCCTTCGATAACCGCAGGATATTTATTGTAATGCAAAGCGTAGTCTTGGGTATATTCCAAATATCCCAGAACTCGTTTCATTGCTACCCAGTGATGTTTGTTGGGATTACTTGTGAATCGACTAAGTTTACTTATCGCACAAGCTATATCAGGTCGTGTACAGTTCATGATGTACATTAAGCTTCCCAACACACGAGCATACTCCAATTGAGACGTACTTTCACCTTTATTCTTTATAAGATGATGATTTAAGTCAATTGGAGTTCTTGCACTTCTAAATTCCAAATGTTTGAATTTTTTAAGTACCATTTTCACGTAATGTGATTGAGACACAGCTAGACCCTGAGGAGTCCTCTTGATTTTAATTCCTAGAATTACATCGGCAACTCCTAAGTCTTTCATATCAAACTTACTAGCAAGCATGCGCTTAGTAGCTTGAATGTCGGCAATGTCTTTGCTCATTATTAGCATATCATCAACATATAAGCAAACAATGACTATATGATTTTGAACGTTCTTAATGTAAACACATTTATCACATTCATTAATCTTAAAACCATTTGAAAACATTGTTTGGTCAAATTTCGCATGCCATTGCTTGGGTGCTTGTTTTAGTCCATAAAGAGACTTAACAAGACGACACACCTTCTTTTCTTTTCCTGGAACCACAAACCCTTCAGGTTGGTTCATGTAAATTTCTTCCTCAAGATCACCATTTAAGAAGGCTGTTTTTACATCCATTTGATGGATTTGAAGACCATACAAGGCGGCTAACGCTGTTAGCATCCGAATGGATGTAATTCTTNGCTGCCTGTATAAGTCCCTTTAGTTTAATAGAGATTTTATTCATTAAAAGTTAGATAATATTATTAAAAACAAAAGAATAAAATTCAAAATAAAAAAAATATTACAATAGTAATAAATTATATATCATCTCTTATATTACAAAAAAAAAAAAAAGCGAGCAGATAAAAATAGTAAACAAAGTAATATACTAATAAAAATTGTTATTAACATGTAATAATACTAACAATGGATAATGTATTAAAGAAAAATATATAATAAAAAATTTATTCACTCACTATATTAGTAACTTTAATTTAATAGAGATTTTATTATTGGGTATATCGTATTGACAAATAGGATGACAATTTAAATTTATTAAAGCAATACAGTCTAATAGGATCTAACAAGCCCTATCATAATTTAATTTATTTAATATTTTTTTAATATTTACCGCGCATCGCGCGGGTACGACTACTAGTTAAGGGTTAAGAGCAAAAGAGTTTTCCTTAAGGGTGCAAGAGGATAGTATAATATAATGTTCAATTTGACCTTTTTACTAATAAAGGATAAAACTTGACAAATTCATCGGTTCTAATTCTTTGTATTTCACGATCCAAAGATTATAATATTACAATTACTAATAAAATATTTAAAGTAGTCATTTTCATTTAATTAAAATCTATTCTATACGGTCAATAGGTTGAAACTTTCAAAAAGAAGTTCACTAATTTTGGGCAAGTGTTACTCAAACGCAAATCATAATTTCATTCAACGTTCGAAGTCTATTAGATAATAGTCCAAACAAGTAACAAAATTTGGTGATTCCAACAAAGCCTACAATTCTTTTCAATTAAAGAAGGCATCCAAATGATTACAAAGTTAAGCCATGTGAGTTTCTTTTCTCATATCTGCTGTACATGTGATTAATTCTGCATAGCTAGTCGTGCTAGCTAGCTCTAATTTTATGACGAAAACTACCCATCTCCAGCCATCTTTTTTTTTCTTATATATTTTTCTGGTGGAAATATGGTTTCTCCTTCTCCTAGTCCAGAATCTCATACACAAATCCAAATAGAAGAATCAAAGTCTCAGCTTGTAGCCTCAGATATGCTGTGGAGTTTAGGATGCCATGTTCTGGGTTTTGCACCTGTTGAGCTCCGATGCTTTTCTTGTTTCACCTGAAATTTTTTACAATTACATAATTAAAGAAAGAAAATTTGGTAGTGATATAACCAGAATTCCAAACTGTTGACACTACTTTTTTATTTTCTATTTTTATCCTTTCAAAAGATGAAAGAGAAACAAATTAAATATTTTTGAAACTCGGAAAGAAACAAACAAAAAAATACTCTATCACCTTTATCCTATCTTCTTCATTTCTATTCTGTATGAGTATGACTCAGATAATTTTGTACACAAACGTTCCTTTCCTTCTTATTTTTACTTCTTTTATTTAAGTTCTTCATAGTTAGCCATGGGAAAAATATGAGAAACTGGATAGGCATGAAGTTTGAAAAAAGGAAAATCACCTGTTTGGAGTTGTCCATTTCAGATCTTCTTTGTCCATTCTTTGACTGTGAAGTTGAAAATTTCTCATGAGTTGACTTGTCTTGTTTCTCCCCGGAGTCTAGCTGCTGCTGCTGCTTCTTGGCATACTTCTTCGCCCATAACCCTTTCATCACCTCTGCATAATTAAACAACCCAAAAGAGTACAAAACTCAGTAATTAATTAAGAACACTAAAATTAGTTCAGTATATATGTACTTAATTACCACAAAAGCAAAGAAAAGAAAAAAAAGAAGTCAAGAACCAACCTTGAGTCGTAATTAGTCTGTAAACATGACCCAAAACAAGAGTATCCGTTGGCTTCAGCAGCTTAATACGCGTTATACGAACTGGGATATTACCAGTATTTTTGCCTACACTGTTATTTCTGTTTGCAGTGGTTGTTGCGGTGGCGGTGGCGGTGGAGGGGTTAGTGGGCGGACACAAGGTGGTGGTGGTAAGAAGAAGAGCAACATAATGGCCTGGATTCATTTTCATGATTTCGTTAGCAGGTACTGGCCAATAGAGTTTGTCAACTCTACCATTGGGATGTTGGATAAGAAGTGTTGCATTATCAATGGCTTGGCAATTTCCCATCTCTCTCAATATTCTACTAAAACCTTCTGTTTTCAGTATATCTCTCTCTCTCTCTCTATTGTTTTTGTGGAGAAGAAATAGTAGTAGAAAGTGAACAGAGTAAGGGAGATAACGAAGCACAATAGATCTCTTTATACCCACTCTCGCCTAAGGAACAGAGCCCACCACCACTTATAATTACTGTCGGATTAATTACTTCTACTTTGACGTCCCCCCCAATATATTTTGGAATTAATTAATTCAATTCTAAGAAAAATGAGGAAACTCTAAACTATTTTCTATTGTTTTTAACTTTTAACTTTTGCTTAACTTTGTTCTCCTTGAAAATTGACCTAAAATATACCCTCGTCGTTACTATACATATTTATATGTATGCCACACATATGATGCCACAAGGACAGTACATCCATAAAAAATTGACAGAATAGCCTAATAAAATACATATACTTGTTCGACTTTGATATTTTGGTCCCTCTGCTCCACCAAATTTTAGTTAAGCGCTTATAGGTGTTAAAATCTCTGCCCTATCGGGTAGGGTAAGGTCTGCGTATATATTACCCTCCTCAGACCCTATTTGGTGAAATTTTACTGGGTAGTTGTTATTGTTGTTGCTTATAGATGTTAAAATAAGCTATTTTAATCTTCTCAATCCATTTTATGATATTGAGAAAAATAATGAATATGATGCGAAAGATAAATATGTAGTAAGCATATTTTGGAGTCGATTTTTAATGAAGAGCAAAGTTAAGCAAGGTGGATAGTTTAGAGAAAAATAAATTTGAACCTTTTTCTTTTGTCTATTTTTCATAGTATTGAATTGTTTAAATTTTAAATTAAGCTTCCTATGTAAACATATTTCATTTTTAGTCCCTGCAAAAAAGAATGACTTTTTTTTATATTTAAAAATAATTTATCTTTATGCAATAGTATAAAGCGACATAAAATATATGTGCCTCATTTTATACCACACGTTCAAAAAAAATTCTTCTTCTATATTCTATGTCAAATCAAATAAATTCATATTAATTAAAATGGATGGAATATAATAATTGATTTTGAACTTCTTAATTTTATAATGGGAGATACGTTACGAAGAATTTAAGGAGCAGTTGTTGTGCATACTACTGTTTTAAGGAAGTGATGATGTGAAGTATGAGAAGGTATTGCTATTGCTGTTCTCCCACGTAAACACATGCTTTACGTCATTCTACTGCCAAAGCTTTTACCGCTATCCAGTAACTCAACTAACGCGCCAACTTCTACCTGCTTCTTTGCAATCACTTTAATTGGGCTTAAATTGACGCCACTTAAATTTTTTTCTTATTTAATCATCAAAACTAAAAGTAAAAATAGAAAATGATTATGTTTCTTTAATTCTTAATTAAAAGTATCAAGTTCCAGTTTTGAGAATAAAATGCTTCTTCCTGTAGTGTAGTTTAAGTGTGCAAAAGCTTATTAATTTGTGTGAAATACAAATATCGGATACTGAACGAGAAATCAATAAAAATTCTTCATCTAAAAAATAATACAACGGTATTAATATAAGAAAACAACAAGTCTGAATCTATTTCATGTATTAAAATTCGATAATCTATGCTCTTTTCCATAAACTCCTTTATATATTAGTAAAGTAAAATATTCTCCAAGAAAGATAGTCCCTTTGTTTCAATTGTCATAATTTAACTTGACATAAAATTTAATAAAATAAATAAATAAAATTAAAATTTATGATTTTAAATATACTACTATAATATTCGTGTAATTATAAATATTTAATAAAAAAAAATTCATTCTTCTATAAATCAAACTAATAGAAGAAATAATGTCAAAAGTAACATATAGGGGTTTCAAAAGTTTTTTCTTTCACCCTCGAATAGAACGTGAAAAGGCTTATTGACCTTGGGGATTGAAGAGCACGTGATAGGTATGAAGCTGGGTAAAAGGGGGCGAAAATTGATTGGAACGGAAGGGGATGTTTGGCGTGGCTCAACAAACAAAACAAAAACTCAAGGCGTGAAATTCCGTGGGGGGGGGGGGGAATTATAGGATGAGTTTTTTCATGAGTGTGGGGTCCTCGGGAACATTCACACCATAAGCATGCACCACACCCAAACACCCCTCATAAGTGCTTGTCGCGTGTGAAAATGTTTCTTTATCTTTTTTTAAAATTGCTATTAGTAAGAGTAAAGTGAATAAAAAATATTTTTTTCTCTCCTTTAAACATCTTTGCTCGTGCAATATGAGACACTGGTTTTTGTCTTAGTCAGCTTTATTTCTTTTTTCACTCAGCAGCCTCTGTTATTTATCTGACTTAATACCATTTTTGCTTCCCCTAAAGGAACAGAAATCAATATAAAATTATCTACTTCTCTCTTGCCCATATCTTTAAATTTTGGATAACATTATTCTTTGAGGGTAATGTTTCGCAACAAGTCAAATTTATCTTGTGGCATTTTCACTTAGAATGCGTTATTTGCTAAAAGTTCATACAACGTGACGTTTAATAATTTTGGTTCATGAACCAAAACTTGACATCCACCGTTATATCATTTGTTAAATCAAATGTAGTAACAGAGAATGTTTTAAATGCATTTTATCACTTTAAGCGAAAAATGAAGATGTCTTTCTATATGAAAGGACATCTATTCTTAGGTAATATAATCACCCTAAAACAGTAGACTCCTCGGAATATTCAAGAGAAATTGAACCCAAAGACATGTCGAAACGTGACAATCAAGAAAGCATGCTGTAATGCGAAGTCATTGGCCTGATCCTGTTAACTTAAAGATTAAGTTTTGACCAAATAGTGACAAATTGATAAACACATTTCTGTAATGCATTAGTCTCTTTAGTCCCTATTGGAAGACTTAGACTAGTTAGTTAGTTAATCTAATTAGTTAGGACCAAAGTGTAAATGTTAGAACTTAGAGAGATCATAGTTATTATTCTACATGATTGTATATATCAGTTAGTTAACACAGTGAATAAGCAGCTGGAAAAATTCCCAAAACACTGTCTTCTTCTTCACGTCAAAGCTCTCTCTAATGGCCAACTTTTGACATGGTATCAGAGCCATGGAGACTGATTTGTGAAGCTTTCCACCACCAATTTCCTACTCAATTGAATTGACCTGTGTTAATTTCGACGATTCTGTGTCAAATTGTGAAGATCGAAATCTGAAGCTTGTGCGTCAATGGCGGCTGAAAAAATTGACCATACGCACCATCTTTTCCTTCAACCTTCTGACACACTTGGATTGATTCTAATTCAAATTCAGCTCACAGGTTCAGAGAACTATGGACTGTGGAGTAGATCGATGCGACTTGCTCTCAAGGCCAAAAGGAAGCTAGGGTTTGTAACAGGAAAATGTGCTAAGGAGATGTACAAGGATGCTCTTCTGGAGGAGTGGGAGACTTGTAATGCGATAGTACATTCCTGGATAATGAACTCTGTTTCACAGGACTTGCTTAGTGGAATCATCTATGCATCGAATGCACATGCAGCTTGGGAGGACCTCAAGGAGCGCTTTGATAAGGTGAATCGAGTACGTATTTTTCAATTGCACAGATCGATCTCAAGATTATCACAAGGATCGGACTCTGTATCTGTCTATTTTACTAAGTTGAAGGAGTTATGGGCTGAGTATGATGTTCTAGTGCCCTTTCCGGACTGTGGTTGTGCTAGATCTAAGGAACACATGGTTCATCTGCATCAACAAAGGGTGATGCAATTTCTGGATGGACTAAATGACACTTATGAGCAAGCTCGTCGACAAATCTTAATGAAAACTACTGAACCAACTCTTAATCAAGCATATGCACTAATCATTCAAGATGAAAGTCAGCAATCTATGGGAAGTGTTTCTATGGCTGATAAAGGAGATCCACTAGCTATGTAGGCTGGTAGAGGACAGGGATACAGAGGCAAGAAACAATTTCTGCAATGTGACCATTGTCGTATGAAAGGCCACACAAAGGAAAATTGTTTTAAAATCATTGGGTACCCTGAAGATTTTAAGGGAAGAAAAACTTTTCAACCGAGAGGAACACTTACTGCAGCTAACCATGTAGAGGGATCAGGATCAACAACTCAAACTTCACAAGCAGCAACACAGTCTAAGGGAGACTATTTCTTCACAGAGGCTCAATATCGACAAATTCTGGGATTACGCAGCAATAAAGACTCACCAAGTGAAGCTGCAACTCAGGCTAATAATGCAGGTAAAGTTACTGCACTATCCTCTAGTGTAGAAGCTTTGAATAACCTGAGAAACAGATGGATTGCACTATCCTCTAATGCAGAAGCTATGAATGGACTGAAAGATGTATGGATTGTGGATTCAGGAGCCACACACCACATATCTTCCACATTAGACTTGATGAGTGATGTGAATAAAATTACTGATAAAGGAAAGGAAAAGGTTACACTGCCAAATGGAGGTTGTGCAAAAATAGAACATATTGGGAGCTCTTTTTTGTCAGCTTTTGATAAGCTGAAAAATGTGCTTCATGTGCCTGATTTTAAGTTCAACTTAATGTCAGTGTCCAAATTAACCAGAGATCTAAGCTGTGCTGCCATATTTTTACCTGAACTATGTGTATTTCAGGATCTTTACAATGGCAGGGTGAAGGCGATTGGTAAGGAAGATGAAGGACTGTATGTGCTGAAGGGAAGAGGAATCAGACAATTAGCAGCTCATGTTGGTATGAAGGTCACAACTGGAGACACAGGGGATCTATGGCATATGAGACTAGGCCATGCCTCTATTCCTATAATGCAGCATGTTCCTTTCTTGCAGAATAAAGTAGATAGTGAGATACAAAATAAATGTACAGTTTGCCCCTTGGCTAAACAGCATAGACTAAGCTTCCCAGATAGTGAAAAAAGGAGTAATAGACCTTTTGAACTTGTTCACATGGATGTTTGGGGACCATACAAGAAGGCAACTCATGACAGGAAGCACTATTTTCTTACAGTTGTTGATGATTTCTCAAGGGCTACTTGGATTTTTTTGATGCAGTTTAAGAATGAAACTATCATTTTTTTGAAGCAATTTTTATGCATGGTTAAAACACAGTTTGATACTTGTGTTAAGATCTTAAGAACTGATAATGGGACAGAGTTCTTTAACAAACAATGGGATGATCTGTTGAGATCACAAGGTATTGTTCATCAAAGTAGCTGTGTCTATACCCCTCAACAGAATGGGGTGGTTGAGAGAAAACATAGACACATACTCAACACTGCTAGAGCATTAAGATTTCAAAGTAATTTTCCAAACCTTTTTTGGGGGGAGTGTGTACAAACAGCAGTATACATCATAAACAGATTACCTTCTAAGATCTTAGATGGAAAAAGTCCTTTTGCAATGCTGCATGGTAGAGAACCCTCCATAGTTCACCTAAGGGTCTTTGGGTGTTTATGCTATGCAACTAATCTAGTGATAGAGGACAAATTTGCCCCTAGAGCTAGAAAAGCTGTACACATGGGATATTCCACTACCAAGAAGGGATATAGGTTATATGATTTAACCACTAAATGTTTCTTTGTTAGCAGGGATGTATCCTTCAGGGAGTCTGAATTTCCATTCAGAGAAATACAATTACATTCTAACCTACAGGACAACCTAGAAGCCAGTTTTTTGCAGCTTGATCTACCAACTTCTGAAGCAATTGGACCAACAATTATGGATGAAGGGCCAAGATGTTCTATTCCAGTTGAACCAGTCATAGATCATCAAGATGCAGATGTTGGACATACCTTCAACATGGAGGAGATAAATGAACCTATTGCAGATGAACATGATGCAGATGCTGTTGCAGATGGACATGATGCAGATGAGTCAGTGATGAACATTCATGATGCAGAAATTCACAATGATCATGTTCAATTAGAGAACATTGCTCCTCCAGATCTTGTTGCCCCAAATGGTGAACCAAGCTCCAATGAACCTGATGGACAGTCTATACCTGGAAGACAATCTCAAAGAGTGAAACATCCTCCTATATGGCAGAAGGATTATGTGGTGCAACTTCAGAAATCATCACAATGCAATTACCCAATATCTCATTTCTTGTCATGTGAAAAAATGTCTCCTAAATACAAGAGTTATGTTTCTGTCTTCTCAGTGTTAAGAGAACCTTATACCTTCAAGGAAGCTGTCAAAGATGAGAGGTGGATTACTGCTATGCAACAGGAGGTGCAAGCTCTAGAGGACAACAAAACATGGGAAGTAGTAGATTTACCCCCTGGAAAAACTTCTATTGGCTCTAAGTGGGTCTACAAAATAAAGTATAAAGCTGATGGAGAAATTGAGAAATTCAAAGCTCGACTGGTGGCAAAAGGGTACAATCAACAGGAGGGATTAGACTATCATGAGATCTTTTCACCAGTAGCAAAAATGGTGACAGTTAGGTCTGTGATAGCCATGGCAGCCTCAAAAGATTGGCCTCTATACCAGATGGATGTGTTTAATGCCTTTCTCCAAGGTGATTTGTTTGAAGAAGTGTATATGGACTTGCCACAGGGATTCCAAAGGCAGGGGGAGCAGAAGGTATGCAAACTGTTAAAGTCCCTATATGGTCTCAAACGGGCCTCCAGACAATGGAATCTGAAACTCATAGAAGCCTTGGTGAATGCAGGTTTTGTACAGAGTATTTTTGATTACTCTATGTTCACCAAGAAGACAGGAATAGATATTGTGATCATTCTTATCTATGTGGATGATCTATTATTGACTGGGAGCAATAAAGAGTTGATTGATGAAGCTAAGGCAGTCCTACACCAGCAGTTCAAACTTAAAGACTTGGGAGAATTGAAATATTTTTTAGGCATTGAAGTTCTGAGGTCTAAACATGGGATCTTACTTAACCAAAGAAAGTATTCTTTGGAACTTATCTCTAAGCTAGGTTTGAGTGGTGCCAAACCAGCTGTAACACCCCTAGAGATCAATCAGAAGCTCACAACAGTTGAATATGATGAAGCTGTTGGACTTAAAGAAACAGACCCCTTAGTAGATGTCACTAGTTATCAAAAATTGATAGGGAAACTTCTCTATCTTACTGTTACTAGGCCTGATATCAGCTATTCAGTGCAGAGTCTAAGCCAATTTATGCAACTACCTAAGAAATCCCATATGGATGCTGCTCTTAGGGTAGTGAGGTATCTCAAGTCTGCACCAGGCATGGGTATTTTGTTAAAGAGGGGAGAGGCAAATACATTGACTGCTTTTTGTGGCTCAGATTGGGCAGCATGTCCAATGACAAGAAGATCAGTTAGTGGCTATGCAGTCAAGTTTGGTGACTCCTTAATATCATGGAAATCAAAAAAGCAGCACACAGTGTCAAGGAGTAGTGCAGAAGCAGAGTATCGTAGCATGGCATCAGCAGTTTCTGAAATTGTGTGGCTACTGGGTTTGTTCTCAGAATTAGGAGCTTCCATTGTGCGACCAATCTCATTGTTTTGTGACAGCAAGGCAGCAAGGCAAATAGCTGCCAATCCTATCTTCCACGAACGCACGAAACACATTGAGATCGATTGCCATTTCATTCGAGAGCACATCAAAAAAGGCCTGCTTATTACTCAGTATGTCAATTCTAAGGATCAACAAGCTGATCTTCTCACCAAAGGGCTACCTTCAGGGCAACATCATTTTTTACTTGGCAAGCTAGGTGTCTTGAACATTCTCCATCCACCCGCTTGAGGGGGAGTATTGGAAGACTTAGACTAGTTAGTTAGTTAATCTAATTAGTTAGGACCAAAGTGTAAATGTTAGAACTTAGAGAGGTCATAGTTATTATTCTACATGATTGTATATATCAGTTAGTTAACACAGTGAATAAGGAGTTGGAAAAATTCCCAAAACACTGTCTTCTTCTTCTTCACGTCAAAGCTCTCTCTAATGGCCAACTTTTGACAGTCCCAGTCAAGAACATCCAAAGAAGATAGATCGGAGCCTAGAAAATGAAGCACTTGTGATAGTTAATCAATTGTTTCAATGATACTGAGTAGCTTTCTTTTGACAAAAATGAAGATCTTATAATTATAAGTAGTTGAAACAGTAATACATGGGCTTCTTTGCAATCATCACTCATGCGCTAGTGAGCCTCATGCCTGTGATTCAAATTACTCATTCCATAGTAATGCTATATACTTAGTTTCTTGACTTTTGACAAAGAGGATGATAACAAGTCTTGAGTACTGTTAATGCATGCATGGCTGCAATGCGTCCATATATTTGTGCATGTCGTACTCAAGAAGATTCTTCAAGTGGGGTCTGGTATGTAGTCGACCATGTAATGCGATAACAAATTCAAATTCTAGTAAATTTAACTTTTAATATGTGCTCATTCTTTTCCAAACACACACACACACACAAAAAAAGCAGCCTGGTGCACTAAGCTCCCGCTATGCGTGGGGTCCCGGGAAGAGTCGGACCACAAGAATCTATTGTATGCAGCCTTACCCTGCATTTCTGCAAAGAGACTGTTTCCACACGGCTTGAACCCATGTCTTTCCCAAACACACAGATACACATAATCCAAGTTAGAGGTTGTGAGTTTTGTTGAACTCTCCGCGTCTATAGTCTATATATATCTACCAATGATATAATAATATTCAGATAGCTGTATGTCATTCATCATATAATAAAGAGATAAGGTCGCTTTGTTTTGTAACGGGGCTCGTCACTTACTTCACGGGACTCGTCTATAGTCTCTCTCTCTCTACTCATCTCCGACTTAAAAGCCCAGCTTGTGCCCATAATATCAAACAGAAACATATCTTCAAAGATAATAGGTAGAGTAAAAACATAATGGGTTAAATTGTTTTCTACCAACCTAACAACACCATTCTATCCCAAGAGAAAGTAACAGATAGTGTATGATTGGTGGTTGGAATTTGGAAAGAAACAAGAAGGTACAGATCAAGTGGTTTCCTTTGCCAATTACCCAAGAAAGGGAGAACAAAGAATATCAAAGTGCCTGGGCCAAATCCTTTGTATAGTTTTTCTGTCTTCATATCCGACGAATGACAATTCATGGTGGTCCTTTTTTCCTTTGTTTCTCCCTCCAGTACCACCACTATGATTTGGCTACACTATCTCTTATTATATAATTTTAATACTAGATCGTGACTTTGTGTCATTTATATATTTTTCTCTAGAATTTAGAAAAGTCTCCTAATGTTCTTCCACTTTTCACTTTTGATGTTTCTAGTGCAGAAAAAGTAAAGCAAAAAGGGTGACTTTTTTCGTTGTATTTTTGTGAAATGGTACCTAAGTTTGAACTAGGTAGCATTTGTCTGCACATTAACCTCGTAGAATAAAGCTCTATCTCTTTGTGAAAAGGGTGCCTGAACCAGAATGGTGGCAGTGTACATTCCAACATAGATCAAGATTTTGCTAAAAGAGAACTATATTAGCGTTTAGTTCTCTTATTTTTGTCTCGGTTTAACTTTTGCACACGGATAGTTTTTATTAATGATGTATAAACTGGACATCACTTTTAAAAGTGACTAAATGTAACTACTTACAATCGTAGAAAATAAGATAAATAACATTCTCAAGAGGTTAAATTGCTCTGATTGTGCAAAATTCATCTGCAAAGTCGATGTATATAATTAAATCATTTCTGTTTTTCCCTTTTCAAGGTCGTTTCCTCTCATTTACCTTTCAACAAATGAAAAGAATAGAAAAGAAAAGAAAAAAAAATATATTATTATTTGCCATGAAATAATATTTAGAAATATAGCAACTTCTTAGCTCACTAAATAGATGTGTCTGTATAAAAATCTGGTTTGACTTGACTTGGACCGAGCCATGATTTGGCGCTGATACGTGTGGCCTACTTCAAGGATATATCGAGTTTGTATACCCACCGATGATATATGTGTGTATTACTATATTATATATAGAGTTTAAGTTGTATACGCATTATGAAAATTTTACACCATCACAGTAACAATTATAGTAGCCAATAGCCAACGTCTTTTATTTTTAAGATTGCAAATCTCACATTTAAGGAGATTTACTTGTAAATATCTTTTGGTGATATGATAGTGTAAAGAATTTCATACACTAGTTGGTTGTGTATATAATTTAAATACATAATCCTTATATAAATGCAATTTCCTATACTTTTCTTGTTTGGTTACATGAGATCCATCAAGAGTAGTTGATGAATTTTGTTGACAAATTAATTCAAATAATTAAGACTATTATTTTGATGTGTGACACTCCCACTTGAAGCGTAAAGAATAATGTCATTCCTAGCTTTAATTGTGATGGCAACAGTTATCTTCCAAGATACAGCAAAATTTGACTCTTTAAAGGTTTCTTTCTCTGCTATAATAAATGCTTTAAATAAAGGGTTGACACCCTCTAATATGAAAATAGGAATAATTCACATAAGGTTGCTTCTGAATCAATTAACATCTTGTGGGGCGAGCAATATTAAATGATTTTCTACAACTCTCATCGAATAGTATAAGATTTGATACAACGACATTCTTCAAATATTAAAACTCCTTGGGTAAGATTATAATTTTCATATTTTAGAATGAGCCCCATGTTAATGTAAGAACTGAACTGTGTCTTCTTCTTCTTTTTATTTTTGGTGCTAAATTTCTCTAAAGTTGCGTATAAAATAGTTGTAAAAAAAAACCACTAGTCTAATGGAATATGCTGAGCTTTCTGTTAGAAATTGAAAATCGAACGTTTCCACTCTTCAATTGTATTAAATGCGAAGAAAAAACCAGTGGGTAGCAAAATTCTTGACTTTGGTTTCTAGTACTAGTAGTGGGTAAGAGCACTAATTTTTGCAGGTCCCAGTATCTGTACCTTTGTATTTTGACATTCTAGGCACACCAATTATGTGTTCGCATTAAACACTGTCGTCAACCATCACTTTGGGTTTTCAAACTGATTCCGATTATTTAAAGAAATTGATTGGAAATTAATCAGTTCAGTTTCTTGAAATACTAACCGATCAAGAAAATATTTACTGATCAAATCATGAGAAATATTATCATACTTAATATTGCTGAGTCTCCCATACCAACTTAACAAAAGGGTGTAGTGTTAGTATTAATTTTTGTTCTATTTGGCAGCATTATGAATGTAATACCATAAGTTAGTGGTAAATGGTCAACATTCAACATCGCTACGTTGGCTGAATCTATTCCCTCCCCAAACTTAAGGGATTTGCTTCTTCTTTTTTTCATTTAAACAACAAAAAAAAATTAAGGGATTTGCTGAAGTTTAATTGATTTGTTCCAAGTGGTACATATATAAGAAGATGAATAGTGGACTATGAAAATTGTAATGCTTGGATTTATCCCAAGATCATCATGCACGACGGTCTACATGGCTCAACTTTGACATTTCTTACACAAAATTACAAATTTCAATAATTTCCAGAAGGTTGGATTTAAGCTAAAAAACTAGAAATTCAAGATATCAGATGAAAAAGAAAAAGAAAAGATTCCGACATGTATTAACCTTTGATATTAATTTTCCAAACGCAACTGTAATCAGTTAACGTGTACTTTGCACATGATGTCATAAAAATTTATTAAGGACTTGTTCGTTTACCCTTTTTACTACATCCTAATATAGTGATAATGCTAATTCAGTAACAAGCTTACAAGTATTAGGACAAGTCATTTCGAGAAAAGAAAAAAAAAACTATAAAAGCAAACATACTTCTCCTCCATATCACGATTAAGTGCTCGTTTTACAGCTAATTAACGTAACCATACTCCATGCACACACTGGTTTGAAGTAAATGTCTTTCTGCACTGCTTTTAAGTTTTAAATGTGAAATCAAAAGTTTCAATGGTGACTGCTACTAACGCCTTCAATTTTTTCAGGCCACAAAGCCCGTTACTTTCGAAAATAGCAGATACACACTACAATCAATTTAACATTGACCTACATAAATCTGTGTTCATTTTTCCTTTTGCCGGTGAAAATGATATTATGATACTATTATGGTATCATCGTTATCAGTATTACCGATTACAAGTCTGCTTGATCCCATATCCGAGAGGCTTACTTACTGCTGCTGAAATCACCATTATAAGTTGAAAGCAGCAAGCTTATTCTATTACAGTATTACTACTCAAGTACATATAACCATGACTTTACAACAAAGAAAATAATTAACAAATGTTATAAGCATCTTCCGAGAGGTCAGACTATTTATACTACCTTTTGCATGTTGCAGGTACATATGAAAGCAAATTGGTGTTGCAGCACTAATGCTGTCCCAATAAAGCTCTCAATGGTGTGGGAGGAACACCCAGACTCGTGATGATATGACCCGAAAATCACACAGATGGGAAATACTTATTGAGATTGAATGGAAGGGAATAGAATTCCTCACTCCTCGTGTCGGTTTTGAAAGACTTAAACTTGTCCCACCACGGCTTGCCTCTGTCTTTCCTTACCTGACTATCCTTTTTGTGCATTGTGTTGTCCAAGAAATAAGCCAGGATACCCGCGACAAATGCTTCCGATGAGAATGGCACATTAACCATGTCATTGAACTGAACAATAACAAAGCACAATAAAGTTTTTTCAGCAAGATGTAATACATGACTAGGAAAATAAGTGAAGATTATTAAGATATTCAGAAGCTAATCCCAATTTTCCATACCCAGCGTCCACTCGTGTGAACAGGTCCATAACCAGCAATAACTGTGTACTCATTGAAGTACTGTGGCACTGATAAACCCAGAAAGATGGAGAAACCTAATATAAACTTGGTGCGGAAACTATTCAGATTGCAGAACTGGAGGAAGCTTAAGCCTCCAACGCCTGCAAATGACAAACAACATCAGAACTCACTATTCTTCAATAATATATATCAGAGATTATTGGTTTGAACTTGCTTCCATATGCTTACCTACATAAGCGAAGAAAATGCAATACAAAGCACCTACGATGGGTGCTGGTATAGAAGCAAAGACTGCTCCAAATTTTCCTGAAGATGATGGTGTTGTCAAGAGAATCACAGGAAAAAAGAGAAGGGAGGGGCATAGTCGATTATCAAATATATCAGTAAGATCCTTCTCAAAGGGAATGTTTAAGCAGGTGATTTACCGAGAATCGAGAAGAAAATCATAAACCCTGCAGATATCTGAACAACTCTTCTGCTGCCAACACGTGTCAGTGCTAAAAGGCCCGCATTCTCACTGCATATACGCAAAGGAAAGGACATCTCAATCAAGTATTATAACAAGAGTTTATCACTCGGCAGAAGATTTTGTTTGGACTTACATAGATACAGAAGATCCATTCCCAGTGCCAAACAACCCAGACAGTAAAATGCCAATTCCCTGAGATACAAACAAAAGACTGTTAAGTTAACAACAGCAACAAGACCTGAAACTTGAAAATAATAAAGAGCAATGCGGAAAGACCAAGAAAACAGTTCATCCTCATGAATCTTATTGAGCTCTTCTTTTCCCAATACATGATCTCAGAAAAAGAGGCTTTCTTTTCTTTTCTCATGGTCCAAACATTCAGTTATCCAGATCCAGTTTCCTTTCTCTCACTCTAGCTCTTGCTCTTCCCAATTTAACTAATGGGTTAGCTAGCATGTTTCGAGTCTTGCATAGGTTCACAACATGACTGTATAAAGTATAGATTGCAGAAAAATGAGAAAGCACAAGAAACAATAATATTTGAACTAGATAATACTGGCATAACTTGGGCTTGTAACACCCGATTCCCAAGTCTTCTTCTGAGATTATTAAAGAATGCTCTAGGGTAAACACAAGGCAGATGAAAAAAGATTAGATAGTGTGGAGGAGAAAGAAAGACTTGGCGCAATGCTGAGGTTGTCGCCATGTGACCTGGATGTCACGGGTTCAAACTATGAAAAAATAAAGTAAGCCTGCCAACAATAGACCAAATTTCGTCCAACTCTTCCTGGAACCACACACACAGAGGGAGCTTAGTAATTAGTTCAGGTTGCGGTTTTAGTGTGGAGTGGAACTAGGAAGAAGCCCAAGAAACCACAAGAGGAAGCAAGATAATATTGTCATCAGATAGCCATGCATGAATTCTGAGGTGTTCCAATCTTTAGCCCAAAAAACGATATCTGCTAGATATGACATCTGTTGTTTACATCACATCTAGAGTAGATTGAAATCTGCAGGTCAGCAACCAATTTTACTAAAATTGGCATTAGAGAATAATTGTTCTATAGACCTGAATTCGAGAGGAAATAGATTTCACTTGGTGTGATAGATGCATCACAATACTGGTGGATAACCTGAAGCTTAATCAAAAGGTAAAACTGGCAAGAGCAGAAATCATCCCAAAAAAGATCATGTGCATGTGATTGGGAGATATTATTGACGATTCATGTTCCATTTTGCTAAAGAACGGGGAGTAAAGGGAGCAGGAGAGATGATTCTAGGAAAACGCCTTTTTACCTGCCAACCTACACCTCTGCTGAGTACGGATGGTGGCAAAGGAGTAGCACTTGCATATCTCGTTATTGCAATAAAACCACCAGTGGACTGAAGAAAACAAAATCAACCATCAGAAGGGAGTCGGTTCCAGGCTTGTCTAGCCCAAGTATCTTTTTCTCCATAAAATTAGCAATGAAAAGAAGTGCACAAAGAAACAACAGAACTGCAAAGGGAGCAAAATGGGCGAAAATAGAGCAGGGAATCATAAAAACAGCACAGATGAAGGTTGGAAAGCAACTCTTAGACATCTGCCTCAACAACTAGGGGCTCATAATATTTACGCCTATTCTAAGCAGTCAGCAAAATTGTCTAACACGCAAAACCTCTAATAAGATAGTGTAAAGCATTCACAATTTTGACAAATTTCTATGCCGGGCAGGTAAACTAACCTCAACAAGAGCAACAAATGCAGCCATCATCATAGCAAATGCTTCACCAGCGTCAAATGAAGGTGGTCCCCATTGGAAGGGGTAAGGAACTCTGATCCTGCGGGCAAAGATCAGCGAGAGAATATGAGCAACAATTACAGATCATCAGTTGCTTTGATTTGATAATACTTGAAGGGCACCAAATGGAATAGACAAGTACATTCTAAACTATAGAAGGCGCATAAAAGAAAAAGGTGCCAAACAAATAGAATGCTTGGCACAAAAAAAAGCACATGATGTGTTGCAGAATAATACTATCATTGAAGGAACGGAAGTGGAGAAAACAGTAAACTTTCTGTGCTTTTATGAGTACAACAATGAAAAACTGACAGCTGACTTTAAAAGACAATGTATCTGCTCCTAAAAATGAAAATCGGGTAGGAAGGCTTCAAACACCCATCCTTACTTATTCACTTGCACATGGTATAAAAATAACAACTACGCCTCAATCACAAGCTTATTGGGGCACTTATTACATGCACATAATTTCCTAAATCGCAATTCAAATGTGATATCTACCAATTATGCTCAAGGTAAAAATTAATAGCAATAAAAGGGCATAAGCACATTTCAATTGCGACTGATATGGTGATGGAGACAAAAGTGCGAAATTTCACCCCATGCAAACGCTTATCTTACAAATTCCTCAACCTATTTCTCTTAATCATTCCTCTATTGCCATTTGAATCAAAATAGCAAGGGTGTCACTTTCCCCATCATTAAAAGAACCAGCAGATTTTAACTTCTTAGAGTTCCTGCTGATGGAATCTAATGAGGTGATTAACCTTAAATCACGCAACAAGAAGACAATACATGAGTCTATAAGTATATTAAAATCTTGGAGTTAAAAGCTCATTATGAGGTTATCTCATGTATCAATATGGAAATGTCATTATGCCGAAGTTTGTGGTGGCCATATACATCACGTAAACTACCCTCGGTATCGCAACGTAGAGATGTATATGATCCAATCTGTTCGTGAATAAAGATAGCAAGCTCATTTATGCATTAAATGAGCTAAGTTTCAGATCCTTCTCGAGCTTGATTATTATAAAAGCTATGCTCACCTAACCTCGGCTCAGGTCGACTCAAATAACACCCTAGCAAAAGCACACTTAGATACTTGTGCTTCTTTCCTTTGCCACACTATCCGTCACTCACCATCCCAAACACCAGCCATTAATCATATTCCAATTTTTACCTATATGGAGTCACCATCAATCATCACGAACCCAAACAGTCAAAACTTTAATATGAAGCCAATGAGATTTCAACTTCTTTGTATGTGAAAATTTTGATATTTTCTATTTAAGTATTTGAGATTCAGCATAGATTTAGACAAAGATTGACAAAGTTTTCATTTGTTTGATTGGAAGATATATATCTGATTATTGCCTTCCTCATGCAAGAGGGATCCAATGCCCCTAAAACCCTTGAAATTTGAATCTACTTGGTGAAAGCTATTAATTATCCTACAAAGGTGACTAAACTTTCGTCCTATCTGGTCTATATATGTACTTTCAGGCTGCGACAGAAAAAAAAAGTTGGAAATTGTGATGGTCCAGTGAGAGTTCAGTTTTCGCATTCAAGCTCAAGTTCAAGCTCAACTTTTTGAGCTATTTCTTGAGTTGTTTGATCAAGTCCTAAGCTCGTATGACAATCAAGATAGAGCTTGAGCTCAGGAAATTTGCAAGCAGGTTGACCTCCCGCTTCTAGGCATAGGTAGGCTAGTTAACATATCCAAACCTAATCATTCTACTTCCTTTTTATTCTACTCAGCTTGCACCACCACCATAGTCACTAGTAAGATTCTTTATTTCCATACAAAATACTTTTCAAATTACGTTAGCAAATTAGTAGCATGAGAGCTACTTACTACTATAAAGTTCAACTTCATCAAAAAGTTTCATTTCAACCCTACTTTTGGACCCACAAAAGGAAACCCAATGGAATTTCCAGAGGTCTGATCAGACCGTAAATATAGCAGAAAACGATGAGGGGTAAGGAAGAGAAAAAGAACTCACCATGGAGCACCATCAATGAGTCCAGCACGATCAGTTCTGCAGCTTGCTTGGGTCTTTGGTGGAGTCCCATTATAAGCCCCACCCACTGTTAGCAGGTGGGCATATATCCATACAATTGCCACCGTGAAAAGAACAGCAAAACGATCAAATATATTCTTTCCTGGGCGTATCAGATGGGCCAAATACTGCAATGACCACCAAAATCAAATAATCTGTAATTTTGGTATGCTACAATTCCAAGCAGCATAAAGTGATAGTTAAATGATTTCTCGATAAAGCATCTCACTTGAGAGAAAATGACCAAAAGGACCAGCTGCGGCAACCCAATTTCAACACATTTGGCAACCTAAACATAGAAGATACGGTCAACATTTCAGCCATTATATAGCAACAAGCAAGTAGACACATAAAAGGAAAAAAGGCTCATCTACATCAATACTTTTGGAGAAGGAAATCTTCATCAATACTTACCCCAGGAAAACCAAATTCGTAGAGCCCGAAGCCGACAAGAGAAACTAAAGGAACAGCTGAAAGCGGGCTTAAAAACCTAAATAATCGACAGAAATAGAACACCAATCAGAGCTAGTTTTCACTGAAATAACACAAAATGATGACACAATGACGTGGTGCAGTGAACCACTAAAGCTGACCCATTGATCATTACTTGATCTTCAATTCCAAAAAAGACAATAACAGGTGTAAAAAAGAGTGCTTTATTAAGATGTAGGAACTAGATCATAAGTCTAGAATAGGGAATAACATTAGGCAGTCACAAATTGACATAATAGGAACTAGATCAGAAGTCTTTACATAGGGAATAACATCAACCAGTCATAGTCGACACTAAATGGCACACAAACAAATCTTGTGAGGCTGACAAACCTTACAACATTGCGCCAAAGACCACTGAAGCCCAGGACAATCTGAAGTGTTGAAGCAACGATAAGTGCACCTTGGGTGGCCCGCATTATCTTCTTGAATCTCTAATGAAAAATAGAAAATGTAATAAAATATTAGGACGGGATATCACCAAGATGCAGGGGATGAGTTTAAGTTATGCCTAAACATCTTGTACACAGATTTAAAAAATATGAACTGGTAAGAGTTATTTTGAGGAAAATGATTATTAGTTTCCAAATCAGCTAAGATTTTGTGCATTAATGTCTTTGGCACTCAAGTTATAATATAAAGAACATAAGAACAATTAAACTGTCATTCCATTATCTGACTGTTATACCTACAAGAAAACTTCATCACAAAACCAATTTCTCTAATTTTCTTTTCAATTGACTATAACACATGATCCAAACAACAAAGGACAAAATTAACATCTGAAGACACTAACCGAAACAGGGTCTGGGTCTTCCCATCGTCCCGAAAGGATAATTGAAATTGTAGGTGCAACAAAGGTATAAGACGCTCCAATCACAGCTGGTAGTCTAGTTCCAAAGTAAGATTGCAACAAGGTGTTCAGCCCAGCAACAAATAGCAATGTCTGAATAACTTTCGCTTTCTCCTCCTGCGAAAGGGCAGATAATCTTTTGTTTAATATTGTCACACTACTTTTTAAGTCGAAATAAAACAATTCATTTTAAGCAGTATAACAGCTTTCCGCTGTCAAAAGGCCTCACATTTCCTCCTCCCATTTGGGGAACTAGAGCCGTAGGAATGATAACTGTGGTACCGAGCATAACCAGATAATGCTGAAATCCAAGAAGGATAGCCTCAGCTGCATTAAACAATAAGACAAAATCAGCATAGTCGACAATCCGCATTTCGGAAAATAATCAGCAACAAAATAAAAGATATAGAGAAGTGTTCGCCGACATTTTTGTTCAAGATCAGCAACAAGAAATGAAGCAATTACTTTACAGAGTAGACATTACTCCAATGACAGTCAACAAGACAATAGTTTTATTACTAAGTCAGTGGGATATTTCATGTGTGACCAGAACTGGATAGAATAAAGCATACTAATCACCCTAAACCTCAAAAAGGTAACTTTCAGAAATATGGAATATAAAGAAATGCCACTAATTACAGTTAAATATGTTATGAGGCTAAATGAAAAAAGAAAGTCATATGCTTTAACAACTAGAATTTGAGAAAATATAGAAAAGGTGAAACTAAAGCAATTAATGTGTGCTCTGCTCAAATTCTCAAAATAGCAACAAACATTACATAAAGAAGCAATTCAAAGCCTGTGGAACAGAAAACAGAGTTCAGGAAAATCAAGCAAGAATGGATAAGATTATGCTACAATGCTAAAACAAAGAATTCAGAGAATTAAACACTTACGCCAAGGAGGAGGACTAGTAATGCAGTAAGAAACATTAGGAAGCTGATCTTTTGGTGGATGTGGTGCTGGTTCATCTGACTTTCCTGCCATCTCTCTCTCTCTCTCTCTCTCTCTCTCTCTCTCTCTCTCTCTCTCTCTCTCTCTCTCTCTCTCTCTCTTTCTCTCTCTCTCTCTCTCTTTCAAAATGAGGACAGCACACTATTCGGTGAAGTGTCTAGAGAGTAGAGAGACTAAAAGCGGTGCAAAATCCCAAATCTGCACAATGACACATAATAAATCTCTCAGTTTTCAGAAATCAATAAAAAGGTAAGCAAAAGAAAAAGGACTCAAGCTTTTTGTTTTGAGTACCTAGAAAGCAAGATTGCAAAAAAGATTTAATTTTTAGAGTACCCAAAAAGCTCAATTATGAAACCACGCAAGCTTGACAAGATTGGAACAACAACCCACATGTATATATGTTCCCACAAATCCACTCACTTTTACTACTATATCTCACTATTAAATAAAAAGAGAAATGCAAATGAAATGAAAACTGTAACACAGTGTTTTGACACTCTAAGAAAAAAACTACCTATGATGCATTAACGTCGATAAAATCACAGACCCTACTTTCATTTATCATTTTCAAGGGGGGAAAACAGAGGTTATAACTTATACGGAGAGAAAAAGAGAAACAAGAACTACCAACATCTGGAGACTGAAAGCAAAAATGTAAAGATAAAAATAGACTGAAAAGTGAAAATTGACCTTCTCTCTCTTTCTGTTTCAAAAAGAGGTGTAAGAATTAAAAAAATTCGAAGAATCTCTCGATCAGGCACACATTTGTTTATTGGTCTTTCCGAATTGAGTCAACACACATTCGCTACCAGGGATTGACACCTCAAATAAGAAAGTAGTAGTAAAATACACCATTTATTAATTTATGACCAGGGAATTTTTGTGCCCACCCTCTCTGTCGGTTAATTTACTATTTTTCTCCTATTGTTGTCATCCATATTTTAAAGGGGAATGCACCTAGTTTTCTGGTTAAATTATTTTTATCGTCTGTTAGTAAAAAAGTATATACAAAACAACTTCTATTAATATATCTTATTAATGTCTTGCATTGTTTCAGTTCTTTTTTTAAATGACGGATTTGTCCTTGAAAATACTACAGAATCAAGTTCAGCAAACTAAATTTTTTAAAGAATAATTGAATTTTGACTAATATGATTGAGGAATTTGTACCATCTAATCCAGAAAAAGAATAGACGAATATTGGGGTGCACAAAAAGAAGTGACAAATTGGAAAGGAAACAAATGACACCGATACATTCTCCCTATTATTTGGTTCCAATTTGCATCAGATCCCCTATTCGAATTTTGTTGATACTTGAGGAAATTTCCACCTTAGTCCCTCCCAAAAGAAAATAAGTATAAAAATCCTACTATTAGTTCTTGTTTTGTGATGACAATATGATATGAAAGATTATAATGCTATAGTTTTCGACTTATTTATTATATGTACCAAATTTACGTTTAGATTTTGACTATCCAACTACTTCTTCCTACTTGTTAGTTTGGCACTATCTTTTTTAAGTTAAATGTTTGATATTTACTTGTTCAACTAATTTAAATTTACGCTAAGTAGTTGGTTAAATACTAGATACAATATCCCTTCGATCCACAATAAGTGACCATTTTACCTTTTTATTTTAGTCCAAAATAAGTATACATTTACATAATCAAGAAGGAATTAATTTTATTTTTCCAAAATTTGCCTTATTACATATTTCAATGTGTCAAGGTAATAATTAATTAAGATTAAATTAATATATATATATATATATATATATATATATTTTCTAAGAGTCTGTATTTAGCATTTATCATTAGGGCTTTGGTACAATAATTTATCATTATTGCTTTGGTGCAGTTAATAGTATTCACTATTATCCTTATGACTTAAAGAGTAAAAGAAAAAGTAGTCTCAGCTCCTCAGAAGTCAGAACAAGAATAATGTAGCTGCCCGTTGCAGTCGGCAAAAATTGGATGATAGCTGAAGAGGTTAAAATCACGTGACATGTAATCTTCAAAGCATTAGAAAATTTTAAGCTAGCGTTTGACTATACATTTTTAAATTTATTTCGAAAAATCTAATTTGAATTAAGTTTGGTTTGAAAATAAAAATGTGTTTGGATATATGTTTTCAGAATATATTTTTCAAATTTATTTTGGAAAAACATGTATATTATTAGTGTTTGTAAATATTTTGGCCCAAAACCAGCTATTGAGCTGGTTTTGGGATATACGATTTGAAATTTTACCAAAATATCGGCAAAATCTCTGGCCAAATATGTGTTTGCCAAATAAAACCCAAATTTTTTTTGACGAAATCTATAACCAACGGGTCCTAAAAATGTTCCATATGAGTTGTTAGATATTAGTCGTATACAATTTATATTAAGTGTGCTTGATATAAAAGAAGTTAATTTTTTATAAATAAAATATTTTCTTGAATAAGTGCTTTTCATGCTATAATTATTTTCTAGTGTTTAGTTCATTAGTTGTTGAATGAAAAAAAAGTTCCACTTTGTTTTTTTTTTTCTCATTTTTTCTTTTTGGTCTTCCATCTGGTGTCTAGTACCCATATTGAAGCCCGATTATATTTGGATTTAGGGGAGAAGCGCTCCCTATCAAGGTTTTTTTTCATATTCAGGGCTCGAACATGATACCTCTAGTTAAGGGAAGAGCAGCCTTATGCTGCACCACATACTTTGATGGGTTTATTTTTCGTTTTTAGGATATTCCATTTGTTTTTTTTTAAAATTACTTTTACTGTAGTGGTATATTAAAAGTCACTTCTTATTTTTGGTTGTTCTCTTCAATGGTTGAAAAGCGAATTTGTGAAAAAGGTGAAAAGAAGAAGGTGGATCTTTCGGCGGAATTGAGAATAATTCGTTATAACAGTAAAATTAAAAGGAGCTTTTTCTATTGCTTTTTCGAATAAGTGATTAGGGTAATAAGCCCAAGGTGTTAATTTCAAGAACCTTAAACCTAAAGTTACAAATGATTGTATTGCTGTCTCAACGAAAAAATGGAGGTTTTGTAAATTTCAATGACTAATCTAATTCATTTTACCCAAATCACTTCTAAGCTTCGAGTGTAAAATATGGACTTGGGTTTCTTGATGATATTCAATTTTGAATATGCAGCTTTTACTTGTATCACAGGCTTGGTATATACCTTTCGATTCTTATACGGCTTATTTGGATTATTGTTACATGTCATTTCATAATATATTGTATGTATTGTGTTGTATTAATATATTGTACTGTATTATTTGATAAATACAATGTTTGGATAGATTGTATCGTTTGCTATCGTTTTATGATGCCACGCACCAATAATATAAAGAATAAACTTGCAATATTACTAAAAAAAAGATATAAAGTAAAATATTTATTTAAAAAAGTAGGGTAATGGATAAAATATATTTACTTACTAATATAGGTAAAGGATAAAATATATTTATTAATAAGGAATGGCAAGATGAGAGAAAAAACCAAAGTAACGACGTCACCACACCAAATACGCCGTTCCATAAAGTAGCACTTTTCATCGTTACGTAATAGCGAATTTAACGATACAATACAATAAAATTTAAGCAACAATCAATACAAATATTATATTTAAATAACAATACGAAACAATACAATAAGTAACAACCATCCAAACAAGCTGTTATTGTATCTTTAACACATCTATCCTCAAACCTAACATTTACAATTCAGGCAAGTTATAAACTCCTGTTATTTAGATTAGTTCTGTTTGTCACTTGAGCTAATAAATCATTGGGCAAGTGCATGCTTTTCCAAGATAAAAAGGGCTTTATTCTAGATATATATAGAACATTTAATGTAACTATATAAAAGTATAGACTTCTTATAAACCAGTTCGTAATTAATTTATTAATTTTCCTTTTGGATGACGGAAATATATCAACTGACGTTGCAATATCATATTACTAGCTTGTTCAAGATAATAACACTATCATAACATAATTTGACCTAATGATAGGGGTAAAACGTTTTACAATAAGGTCATAATTATCCAATAAGCTACTTGTCTTGAACGCGATCACATAATTGACCAATGAACTAAAATATCGTGCAAGAACTAGTTCAAACTCATATATGTTTTTTACTATAATCTCATTAAATACTTCTCGTTGACATGTAATCCGATCAATTAATTAAATGCGTTTGTCCCGACTGGTCGTTTTGAGCATTTGCATTTTGCTCGGTAGTTTGGGGCCACGAGTAGCTCCGTATGATGTATTAATACTTGTGTGCAAAAATTGAATTCATTCCGAGTTGATTTGATATGTTTCGGCGCGAGTTTTTGGAAGTCGAAAGTTCGAAAGTTCATTAAGTTTGATTTGAGGCGCGTTTCGTCGCTTCAATGTTGTTATGCATGATTTGATGCCTTGAGTTGGTCCGTGTCATGTTATGGGACTTGTTGGTATATTTGTACGGGGTCCCGAGGGGCTCGGGTGAGTTTCAGATAGGTTTGAGCTGCGTTGCGCTCGTTTCTTCAAGTATAAATGGTATCACATTAAGCAAATGATCTCCGATTTATGTTTTAATTGAAAAATTAGATCTGTAACGTAATTACGGAGTCATAGCAAAAAGAATCATCGCATTTGGACATCGTTTGATGAATTTATGGTCATTTTACTAAGAATTGGGTTGCCAGATTTTTCAGATTAATTACGGAATTACCACTGAATTCGTATTTAAAAATCTGCACTATTTGCAAATATTGAAACCAACATATCTCCTTCGTTATAAGGTCAAATGGAGTGATTCAAAAGCCTAACTTGACTAAAATTTCATAAGGAATCCATTAGAGGCATAAAAGTGAGTTTCGAGATCGTTTGGCACAAGAAACGAGGCAGAATAGCTGGCAAAAAATATATACTCCCTCCGATCCACAATAAGTGACCAATTTACTTTTGGCACGACCATTAAAAAAAATATTAATTTCTATACAAAAATACCTAGTATGACTAATCGCTTGGCTTGCTCGGTATTGGAATTGGCTTGTCGAAGTAAGTAACTCTTCTAGACTTAGTGATGAGGGTATGAAACCCCGAATTACGTTTTATGTGATTGGTGTTAAGGTGAAGCACATGCTAGGTGACGGGCGTGTGGGCGTGCACCCTGTGAATATTGACTCTATTGTTCTCCATGGCACTGTATAGTGGCCTTATCTTGTTGATATATGTGTTTTCACCATGTGATAAAGTAATTGAGCTGTTAATCATGCTAGATATCATGTTTAGGCTTTATGCCGATACTGTTGGGGACCCATAGTTGTCATTTCTTGCTGTCATCCCGCTGGTTTTCATTGATATTTCGTACTCAGTCATATTCATGCATTTATATCATATCTCAGTCTCGGTTATTATTCATTGGCACATCATATCATTGTTCCGGGTAAGTCTTCATGATATTGTGAGTTCGTGGGTGAGACCAGAGAGATTGATGACTAAGTAAGGCCGAGTGATTATTAGTGACAGTTATGTGATCGGGCTGCACGTCGCAGCATGTTATATTGATTTATGCCTGGATTTGGCTTGTGATAGCGCTTGGGCTGAAGGAGCCCCTCCGGAGTCTGTACACACCCCCAGTGAGAGCAGTTGATTATATTGAGGGATGGATCTTCCCTGGACATGGATCTTGTTCGAAGCATTTATATACCTGGAGATGGATCTTCTCCGTGGGGCCGGATTGGCCTTCCTCGGTACTGAGTGACTGATAATAGGCTAAATCTAGGTAATTTGGCGATTGTTTATGCTCCCGCTTAGTTAAATTCGAATGTCATAATATGGTTAATTGATGAAAAATAGGCTCTAATTGTGAATTGTATACATTGCAGGATGAGGAGCCTACGTGATGCCTTAAAGTTGTGATTGGAACTATTTTGGAGCAAGAAAGACCCTTCGGAGATGAGTACACTTGAAGACGAGAAAAAAAGAAGTGAGGAAACAAAGTGCTGGGCTAGCGCGCCCAAATGCGCGCCCGCGCTAATTTTACCGCGTTCAAAACAGTACGTTGTCCAACTAGCGCAGTCAGATGCGCGCCCAGGTGCGCGACCGCGCTAGTCCAAGTTCCAGAAAGTGTTTGTCAGTGGTATAATTGGAAATCTGGAGGAAATCCCACTTAACCTATATAAAGTCAAGCTCGCCCAAGGATAAGCTAGCAAGGTTTTCATAGTCTAGTGAAGGAATAGAGAGGCAAGAGGCAAGGCAGAGATTTTGATCATCAAGTTCTTCTTTTCTTCCCTTGGTTTTTGCTAATTGTGATGAAATTGAACCTTATTGTCATGAACACAAGTATGAGTGGCTAAACACCCATTGTTCTCGGGTTGTGATTTAGCCATGAATATTGTTGTTTGATATTAGCTTGACCTTGATTATAATTCACCAATATATGGTTGTTTCTTCAATTCTGTGTTTAATTGCTTAATTGTCTGGCCAACAGTTAGGTTCTATTTACTATCTATGCTATGCTTGGGAAAGCCATGTTTAGATTAGAGAAGAATTGAAGAGAGCATGATCTTAACCCTTAGGGGGAGCGGATTTGTGGTTAGGATAGGAATATACCTAGCCGCCGTGCTTAATTAAATATCATAATCTTAATGCGTTCTTAATAGATTGATTTCATAGGAATATAGGCGTTAATCTATTGAGAATAGGTGAGTAGTACTTCGGGAGAAGGCTATGAGAGCATTTATCGATTAATTAGCAACCATGAATGAATTATATGAAAGGGAGAGTTAATTAGAACACAATACGAATGGTGAATCGATCACAACCCTGGAATACTTATCTCTACTGAATACACAACAATCAATTCGTTACTTGATAATTTAGTTATTACTTAGAATCATAGTATAATATAATCACATTATTGGACTTTGATTTTAGCTGGATTGAATAACAATTTTAGTAATTACGTGAGTAGTTTACACAAGTCTCTGTGGGTTCGACACTCAACTTATCATTATATTACTTGTCGACCACGTATACTTGCGTGTGCGTTTGGAAGCAACAAGTTTTTGGCGCCGTTGCCGGGGACTTGAATATTAGCTACTTGCTAGTTTTTTCTTTAATTGCTTATTTTGTCTAGTCTAACGTTACTTGATTGTTGCTCAGATCTCAGTAATTTTGATTGAATGCGTAGGGTCAGAAGCCAAGATCGACTTCAAGGCTTTGATCCTGAACCTGAGAGAACAATTCACAGGAGATTGAGGGAAGCAAGGGACACGAATAATATTCAGGCACTTGTTCAATTTCCTATGGACATGGCAGAGGAGCAACCCATGGCTGTTCAGGAGGTGGCAATGTCCAGCATTGCTAATGTCACCTTCAGTATAGTGAAGCCCAGGATCACTGGGCACTTTGAGCTGAAACAGAGCATGATCCAGCTGCTTTATGCAAATAGGCAATTTATGGGTCTTCCACATGAGGATCCGCAGCAGCATATTCTGAAGTTCTTGGAGATTAGTGATACTTATATCACTAACGGGGTCACTCCAGATTATGTGAGTCTCACACTTTTTCCATTCTCTCTGTTGGGTGAGGCTAAGCGATGGCTAAAGGCAGAACCAGCTAACTCCATTACATCATGGAATGATTTGGCAAGAAAATTTCTGGCAAGCTTCTTTCCTTCAGGCAAAACCGCAAAGATCAGAAGTGAAATAGTGGCCTTCAAACAGAAAGCAGGAGAATCTTTATACTCAGCTTGGGAAAGGTTCAAGGGGCTACTCAGAGACTGTCCTCATCACAATCAGACGAATGAAGTGTTAGCTCACACTTTCATAGAAGGACTACATTCTGAAACAAAGATCGTGGTAGATGCTGCAGCTGGGGGTCAAGTGTTGGAGAAAAGCTTTGACGATATATATGCATTATTGAACAAATTCTCTAAGAGCAATCCGGATTGGTAAGGAGAGATGGGCAGACACACAGTGCAAAAGTCTGCTGGGGTTCTTGAGTTAGATGTCGTCTCAGCATTATCAGCGCAGATTGCTACACTGGCCAATCAAGTCAACCAGATGAACTTGAGTATCAACAAGCAACAAATACAACCGGTACAACAGGTTCAAGCTTTTTGTGAAATATGTGGAGAGGGGCACACGAGCGACATATGCCCCGCAAACCCAGAGTCTGTCTGCTTTGTGGGTAATTCAAATAGGGGCCAAACAAACCAATATAGGAACACTTACAATCCCAACTGGAGAAACCACCCAAACTTCTCTTGGGGTGGAAACCAGGGCACTCACAATCAATACAGGCCTCAAGCACCTCAACAGCAATATATACCACCTCAGGTTGAACAACAAGCGAGTCCTACAAGTCACCTTGAAGACATGTTAAAAAAAGTGATGGCTGAACAGCAAGCTCTCTCTCAGAAAGTGATGGCTGAACAGCAAGCCCTCGCCACAACAGTGAGAAATTTGGAGCGTCAAATGGGACAGCTTGCTAGTGCTCAAAACACTAGACCAGCTGGAGCTCTTCCAAGTGACACTGAAGCCAATCCTAGGGCGGCCCTTAATGCCGTGTCGTTGAGGAATGGGAGACAACTCGAGGAAGTTCTATCTAAAAAAGGGAAACATGTGACTTTTAATGAGAGGCCAGCCACTGTAGAATCAACATCAGAGAAAGCCAAGGAGCCAGAGAAGCCAGCTGGAGAGGCGGTGGATGAGCAATCCCCACAATTGGTTGCAAGGCCACCACCTCCATTCCCGCAAAAACGCAGAAATTACGAGATAATGCCGCATATAAAAAGTTTCTTGATATCTTGAAGCAGGTGCATATTAATATTTCATTGGTTGACATCTTACAAGAAGTACCCAAATATGCAAAGTACATCAAGGACATTGTGGCGAATAAAAGGAGGCTGACCGAGTTCAAGACTGTGGCACTCACTGAGGAGTGCAGTTCCAGAATTCAAGGCAAGTTACCTCAGAAATTGAAGGATCCAGGTAGTTTCACTATCCAAATCACGATTGGTAAACATGTTGTTGGGCGAGCTCTATGTGACCTTGGAGCAAGCATCAATTTGATGCCGCTATCTATATTCAGATAGTTGGGGTTGGGTGAACCACGCCCAACAATAGTTATTTTACAGTTAGCTGACCGCTCCCTTGCTCATCCTGAGGGAGTGATTGAAGATGTGCTAGTTCAAGTAGGGTCTTTCATATTCCCAGCTGATTTCATCATCCTGGATTACGAGCCTGATCAGGAAGTCCCATTTATTTTGGGGCGTCCATTCTTAGCCACGGGCCAAGTTATTATTGATGTTTGTGAAGGAAAGATGATGATGAGAGTGGGTGACCGAGTGGAGGTCTTCAATGTTTATAGAGCACTCGAGTTACCAGCCCATTATGAAGAGCTATCCATGATCTCTGTGGTGGAAGGTGATGCCACATCGTTAGTACCCTATATGAGCCCTGCAGATCCTGTTGAACGAGTATTGATTGGGGACGTAGAAAATAGTGAAGATGAAAGGATGGGAGAAATTGAGCAAGTGCTGGACATGTCGTGCAGTTATGTACATGGGATTTTAGAAAATTTGAAGAGTTGGACAGGCCTGTCACTCAGACCCTCCCCAGGCCATCTATTGAAGAAGCTCCGAAGCTAGAACTCAAGCCACTTCCAACGCATCTGCGCTATGCTTATTTGGGGAACTCAGAGACACTGCCCGTGATTATTTCATCCAGCTTGACCAGCACTCAAGAAGAAAAATTGCTCAGGGTCCTCCGCGAGCATAAAAGGGCCATTGGGTGGACTATTGCTGACATCAAGGGTATTAGTCCATCGTTTTGCATGCATAAAATCTTTCTAGAGGACGGACACCGCCCCAGTGTAGAGCAGCAAAGGAGATTAAATCCCATTATGAAAGAGGTGGTGAAAAAGGAAGTAATCAAGTTGCTCGATGCAAGTATCATTTTTCCTATTTCTGATAGCAACTGGGTAAGCCCGGTTCAATGTGTGCCCAAAAAGGGAGGAATGACTGTAGTTGAGAACGAGAAGAATGAGCTAATCCCCACTCGCACTGTTACGGGCTGGAGAGTCTGCATTGATTATAGAAGGCTCAATAAGGCAACTCGCAAGGATCACTTCCCACTCCCATTCATCGACCAAATGCTAGACAGGTTAGCCGGGCATGAATATTACTGCTTCCTTGATGGTTATCCAGGATACAATCAGATTGTCATATGCCCAGAGGATCAGGAGAAGACTACTTTTACTTGTCCTTATGGCACTTTTGCCTTCAAGCGAATGCCATTTGGTCTTTGTAATGCACCAGCCACATTCCAGAGATGCATGATGGCTATTTTCACCGACATGGTGGATAAATTCGTGGAAGTGTTTATGGATGATTTTTCAGTTTTTGGGTCTTCTTATGATGATTGCTTGAGGAAAGCAAGGTGCTGGCCCGTTGTGAAGAAACAAATCTGGTATTAAATTGAGCAAAGTGCCATTTTATGGTACAAGAAGGCATCGTGCTGGGTCACAGAGTATCTAGGAGCGGCATTGAAGTTGATAAGGCGAAGGTGGAGGCGGTTGCAAAATTACCTCCACCTATCTCAGTGAAGGGTGTCCGGAGTTTCTTGGGACATGCGGGTTTCTATCGGCGCTTTATTAATGATTTTCAAAAATTGCTACTCCTTTGTGCAGGCTGCTTGAAAAAGATGTCACTTTCAATTTTGATGATGCTTGCCTCAACGCATTTGAGGAACTTAAAAAGAAGTTGGTGACTGCCCCCATTATTGTGGCACCTTATTGGTTTCTACCATTTGAACTTATGTGTGATGCGAGTGACCTTGCTATCGGGGCAGTGCTAGGCCAGAGGAAGGACAAGATGTTTTATTCCATCTACTATGCGAGTAAGACTCTTGATGATGCACAGCTGAATTACACCACCACTGAGAAGGAGTTGTTAGCCGTTGTGTGGGCCTTTGAGAAATTCCGGGCATACTTGGTGGGAACGAAAGTCATAGTCCATACGGATCGTGCAGCAATCAAGTATTTGTTTACAAAAAAGGAATCCAAAGCTCGTTTGATGCGCTGGGTTTTGGGTTGCTGCAGGAATTTGATGTAGAAATACGAGATCGAAAGGGGACAGAGAACCAAGTAGCTGACCATCTATCAAGGTTGGAAAATTACGATCACGTGGAGGAGGGTGGCCAAATTAAAGAGGTGTTTCCTGATGAGCAACTTTTTGCTATAACCCAAGACCCTCCCCCATGGTATGCAGACTATGTGAATTATCTTGTGAGTGGAGTACTCCCTCCTGAAATCCAATCTGAAGCTAGAAAGCGATTCTTACATGATGTGAACTTCTACTACTGGGATGAGCCCTACTTGTTCAAGCAATGTGCTGATCAGTTGATGAGGAGATGCATTCCTGAAAAAGAGGTGGAATTAGTGTTGTATGATTGTCACGCATCACCTTATAGGGGCCATCATGGAGGAGATAGAACAGCTGCAAAGGTGTTACAATCCGGTCTCTTTTGGCCAACCTTATTCAAGGATGCCCATGCATTCGTTAAGAAGTATGACCAATGTCAGAGGACAGGAACAATCACAAGGAAGCATGAGATGCCCTTAAATAATATTCTAGAAGTTGAGCTTTTTGATGTGTGGGGAATAGATTTTATGGGGCCATTTCCACCGTCTAGAGGAAACAAATACATTTTGCTAGCCGTTGACTACGTGTCAAAATGGGTGGAGGCAATTGCTTTGCCCACAAATGATGCCATGGTGGTAGCTGCTTTTGTGAAAAAGAACATATTCTCGAGATTCGGGACGCCACGGGCCTTAATCAGTGATGAAGGGACTCATTTTTGCAATCGATTGTTGAACAACCTTCTTGCTAAATATGGAGTTCGCCACAGAGTTGCTACAGCACATCATCCGCAGACAAGTGGGCAAGCTGAGGTGTCAAACAGAGAAATCAAGGAAATATTAGAGAAGACGGTGAGTGTGAATAGGAAGGATTGGCTGCAAAGTTGGATGATGCCCTATGGGCGTATAGGACTGCATATAAAACGCCAATTGGAGTGTCCCCTTACAAGCTGGTTTATGGGAAGGCATGCCACCTGCCCGTTGAGCTTGAACACAAAGCATACTGGGCCATTAAGAAGCTGAACATGGACCTTGAAGCCACAGGTGAGAAAAGACTTATGTAGTTGAATGAGTTAGAAGAGTTCAGGCTGTACTCTTATGAAAATGCCAAGCTATATAAAGAAAAGACAAAACGATGGCATGACAAGCATATCAAGCCACGTCAATTTGAGCCAGGCCAACAGGTATTGTTATTCAATTATAGACTACGACTGTTCCCTGGGAAGCTAAAGTCGAGATGGTCAGGTCCTTTTGAGGTGGTGAGAATCACTCCTTATGGTGCAATCGAGCTGCGAGCTTTAAATAGTGAGAGGAAATTCTGAGTGAATGGTCATAGAGTCAAGCATTATTGGGGAGGAATGATTAATCGTAAAAAGACCAAGGTTGTACTCGCTGAGGAGTAAGCAAGACTCTGCATCGTGCCGCGACGTTAAATCAGGCGCTGGATGGGAGGCAACCCATTGAATTATTGTAAACGTCGTGCCACGACGTTAAATAAGGCGCTGGTTGGGAGGAAACCCAACGATAGTAGTAGTTGATAATTTTGTGTTTTAGGAAGTGCTAACCAATGCAGGTGACAATGGGTAAGTGCTAAGGCCATCAAACGAGGTAAGGACAGGTGAAAAATTGAGGAAAAATTCCACCCAGGTGCGCGCCCGCGCTATTGGCCGCACATCTGGGCGTGCTAATTTGCACAGGTTCTGCCTGGGCCGCGCACCTGGGCGCGCTTCTGAACGCGCTATTAGCACGGTCGCGCATGTGAGCGCGCATCTGGGCGCGCAAATTTCTCCATGATTCTGACTTGGACGCGCTAAAACTAGCGCGACCGCGCATCTGGCCGCGCTAGTCAGTCAAATTGTCTCCCGTTATTTTAGTAGTTTAAGTTTTTCTTTTTATTTCCTTCTTTTATTTTGTTTAGGTTTTAATCCCCCCCCCCCCTTTTATAATTCTCCCGTTAAAACAAAACCCCAGCCCTTCTCTCCTCTCCCCATTCAACAAAAACAAAACCCCAGCTCCAATCCTTTCCCCAATCTCACGACTCTTTCCCCATCCCAGGCTCCCCATTCTCCTTCTCCCCTCACTATCATCGTCCATCACAGGTATGAACTCTAGTTTCTTTTTCTTCTCTTTTTGTATTTTTATTTTTTTCAGATTTTTTTTATATTCAAATACTTTAGTTGTAGTAGTTGTACCTAGATTTTGTGTAGAGAATTTGGTACAATAAGTTGTGGTGTTGGTGGGTGATAACTGTGGGGTGGAATGCCACTTGATTTGTGATTTTGGTGAAAGTATGTGGTGGATTATTGTTCTAAAAAGCTTAAAAGGGGTTGTGAAGGCCTAATGCCCACAAGGTGTTCGTGGAAAGGCCCGAATGAACGTGATTATGTAGTTTGTGACCACCTATGCGTGTGAAGTCTGAGTAACCGCATTGCGTCACAAATTTTAGTTGGGCTGTGCTGATGTGTTTTCATTTTGCAGGTATTATGGCTCCACGAAGGAAACGACAAGCCACAGGGGCCTCCTCGAGCAGCCAGGCTGGTTCGGCTAGGTCAAGAGGGGCTGCACCTGCACGCTCCTTTGATGCTACAAAATTTGTTTCGGCCAAGGCTCAGGACCGCTTTACTGAAAAGGCTCGTAGAAAGCCAATTCCGGAGAGGGGTATTCACGTCGGCTGGCTCCAGCACCACTGCCCGCACATGTACAATGAGTTGGTGAGGCGAGGGTTGCAAACCTTCATCAATGAGCCCGGTGAGGGTAATGTAATGGTTGTGCGGGAGTTCTATGCCAATGTACCAGAGCATGTTAATTGAGTAATCACGGTGCGCCGACGGGCGGTGAATGCTTCTGTTGAGGCAATACGGACGGCCTACCAGCTGCCTCCACCTCCAGATGCTGGTGATTACTTTTATGAGTACGGCCGCCACCCAATGAACGACAGAAAATGGGCGCGATTTTTTGAGACAATTTGTGTGCCCGGGAAAGAAGTGGTCTGGATGGACTATGGGGAGAAATTCCACTCCTCAGTACTCACCTTTGAAGGGAAGTGCTGGTTGCACCTCATAAACAACATTCCGTCTCACAATACTACAGAGGTAAATGGGCCCCGAGCTGCCTTGATTTGGTGCTTTGTAAATGGTTACGACTTCGATGTGGCCAAAGTGATGCATGACGAGATATTTGTCCAAAGTCAAGTCAAAAGGTATGGGTTCTTTTTCCCCTCTCTAGTGACTCAACTATGCAGGGATGCTCGGGGACCCAAAAATCTAGCTGTGGATGGGTTGGTAAGAAAGGAGGGCAAGTTCCATGCTGATAAGGTGACCACGAGCAAGGAGCCGAAAGTAGTAGAGGCGGCGGCGAGTAGTAGTTCTGATGATTCTGATGATGAGGAGGATGCTGAGGAGAACGTGGAGGCAGCACCACAGGCTCAGGAGCAAGGTGTAGCAGCTGCAGGACCATCTGGGACTGCGCCATCTTCAGGAGCTGCCCGGGTGTCCCGTTTCACTGCTTTGGAGCAGGAGATGGCTAGTTTACGAGAATCCATGACTGATTTGGGCACCCGAGTAGACGCAGTAGCTGACCGACAAGTGAAGTCGGAAAAGAAATTCATGGGCTGGCTGCAAGCTCTAGGCCGTGCGTGCCACATCAACCCAGATACTGTCTCCGACCAGGAGTGACACTTCAGGGAAGTTCCTTCACCTCACTGCTCTTTCACATTTTAAGCCATGGGGATATGTCTTTATTTTTAAGTGTGGGGTGGGGGTACTTCATTGTATGTATGTAGTTGTATCATTTGAATGTTGTTTTTGTTGTGTTTTATTTGACTTTGATAGTTTTGGTGTTAAGTAGGAATCATTAGTTTAAAGTAGATAAGTGGCTCGTCCCGACGACGGATCCCTTTCGGCGGGGTTCTTGAGGGACTAAGTCGAGAAAAAAAAATTTGGAAAATATGTAGACTCTTCCTGATGACGGATCTTTTAGACAATTTTCTTGAGGGAAGTTAGTCTAGAGAAAACACCAAAAAGATTTTTTATTTTTTTTAGGGTAGTGTAGCAACTCCCCCTTGGTTTTTCTTTGGGCCACGGTTCTTTTCCAAGGGTTTTAACTTGAACCGCGTATAGGTAGTTTTTTTTTTATTTTTTTTTTGTTTTCTTTTTGATTTGTAGAGTAGGTTAATGGGCTACGAGCTAGAAAATCAAGAGAGAACCCATAGCGTTGACACACCTGAACACAATAGACCCTAGAGTGTAACGCTTAGTCTTATTTGTTGAATCTCACCAAAGTGCCTTAATCTGTATGTTTGTTACTGAATTGAATTCTCGTAATGAAGCGTCTTGATGAGCTGATCTGGAATGAATCATATGCCATGTGTGGTGAGGTTTTTGTGTAGTCCATGCTTTGTACTTGTGTCTAGAACTTGCCCGGTATGTGAGTTGAAGCGACATTTTAGGTGATGCTCGGTTTGAAAAATGATTTTAGGCTTTCTTTGATCTTTTTGAGCTTAATTGCTTACCACAAATAAAATTTATCCCTAGTCAACCCTTTTGAGCCTATAGACTTTTATTTGGTACCCACATTACAAGACTATACCCTTTTTGTTCTTAATTGACATTGTTTTGATCCTTTTACCTATTAAAGCACTTTAATTGTGAGATGAGCGCTAACAGAAGTAAGAAGGAACTTGTAACGACCCGGCCGGTCGTTTTTGGAAATTACGCCCCGATCCCCCATTAACTATTTCCCCTAAGTTCATTTCTGCTATTTTGGTTTGCCGGGACGTTCGGTGTTGAGTTTTGGAGAGTTTTGGGACACTTAGTCCCTAAATGAGAGCTTAAGAGTTAAAAAATGGTCCGTAATCAGAACAGTGTGAAGACGACCTCGGAATGGAAATACAATGGTTCCTAAGGCTCCGTTAGGCGATTTCAGGGTTGGGAGCGTGTTCGAAATGTATTTTGGAGGCTCGTAGCTCATTTAGGCTTGAAATGCCGAAGTTTGAATTTTTGAAGTTTCCGGTCCGATAGTGAGTTTTTGATCCGAGGGTCGAATTGGAATTCCGGAAGTTGCAGTAGTTCCGTCATGTCATTTGGGACGTGTGTGCAAAATTTCAGGTCATTCGGACGAGGTTCGGGTAGGTTTTTGATCGAAAGCGTGTTTGGTTGGAATTTGAAGTTTTTAGGCTTGAATCCTTGATTAATTCGTGTTTCCGGCATTGTTTTATGTGGTTCAAGGATTGGTACAAGTTTGAATGATGTTATGGGATATGTCCGTAGGTTTGGTTGAGGTCCCGGGGGCCCCGGGTGTGTTCCGGGTGCTCAACGGAGCACTTTGGAGTTGGAAAATATTGCAGAAAACTGAACTCAGCTGTTGCAGACTTTTCCTCTTCGCGATCGCGGCCTCCCTCTCGCGTTCGCATAGTGTAATCTTGGAGGGAGGCCAGTTTCTTCATCGCGTTCGCATGAACTTCACCGCGTTCGCGTACCTATGCCAGCCAGTTCTTCGCGTTCGCGAACCCTTGCACGCGTTCGCGTAGAACAATTTCTGGACCTCAGCATTTTTCCTTAATCGCGATGCGTTACAGGCCACGCGTTCGCGTAGCTTTAAAAATCCCAGGCCTTCGCGTTCGCATCCTACTCCTCGCGATCGCGAAGAGCATATCTAACATCTTCCATCTTTCTTCTCCGCGAACGCGATCTAATCTCCGCGTTCGCGATGCATTGAGTGTCTGGACAGTATTTAACATTTCAAAAACGAGGGTTAGCCATTTTTAACAAAACTCAAGCTAGAGAGCTCGGATTTGGGAGAAATTTCGAGGGGTTTTCAAGAGCAACGATTGGGTAACGATTCTCTACTCTCTTATGCTTAATACCCACTAATCTAATCACGATTTCACCTTTAAATTTCGGATTTTGAATGAAAATTGGGTGAAAGTTCATAGACCAAACTATTGGGTTTTGAGGGGGCATTTGACCTCCGATTTGGGAGATTTTTATATGGTTAGACTCGTGAGAGTACGAGGGTTCTGAAAATGTGAAAATTATTCGATTCCGAGGCGTTGGCTTGGAGGGCATTTTGGTCATTTTACCTAATTTTACGCTGTAGCTTTGAATTTATTAGCAAAACCAGGTGTTTGCGATGTTATTTACAATATGTAATTTAATTTAATAGATTTGAGCCATTTGGAGTCGGATACTCGTGGAAAGAGCGTGATTTCTAGTTGATATTAAGCCGGTTCGAGGTAAGTGGCTTGTCTAACCTTGTGTGGGGGATCTTTTCCCTTAGGATATGATCTTGAATACTTGAATGCCCCGTACGTGAGGTGACGAGCGCGTACTTGAGCTAATTGTTGTAAATCCGTTTCTACTTGAAGTATTTAAATTGAGCTTTCTTGTTTACTTGTTCNCAGGATGAGGAGCCTACGTGATGCCTTAAAGTTGTGATTGGAACTATTTTGGAGCAAGAAAGACCCTTCGGAGATGAGTACACTTGAAGACGAGAAAAAGAAGTGAGGAAACAAAGTACTGGGCTCGGGCGCCCAGATGCGCGCCCGCGCTAATTTTAGCGCGCCCTGAACAGAACATCTGCCAACTAGCGCGGCCAGATGCGCGACCGCGCTAGTCCAAATTTCGAAAATCATTTGTCAGGGGTATTTATGGAAATCTGGAGGAAACCCCACTTAACCTATATAAAGTCAAGCTCGCCCAAGGATTATTTATCAAGGTTTTCATAATCTAGTGGAAGAAATAGAGAGGCAAGAGACAAGGAGGAGATTTAACAATCAATTTCTTCTTTTCTTCCCTTGGTTTTTGCTAATTGTGATGAAATTGAACCTTGTTGTGATGAATATGAGTATGAGTGGCTAAACACCCATTGTTCTGGGGTTGTGATTTAGCCATGAATATTGTAGTTTGATATTAGCTTGACCTTGATTATAATTCACCAGTATATGGTTGTTTCTTCAATTCTGTGTTTAATTACTTAATTGTCTGGCCAACAGTTAGGTTCTATTTACTATCTATGCTATGCTTGGGAAAGCCATGTTTAGATTAGAGAAGAATTGAAGAGAGCATGATCTTAACCCTTAGGGGGAGCAGATTTGTGGTTAGGATAGAAATATACCTAGTCACCGTGCTTGATTAAATATCGTAATCTTAATGCATTCTTAATAGATTGATTTCATAGGAATATAGGCGTTAATCTATTGAGAATAGGTGAGAAGTACTTCAGGAGAAGGCTATGAGAGCATCTATCGATTAATTAGCAACCATGAGTGAATTATATGAAAGGGAGAGTTAATTAGAACACAATACGAATGGTGAATAGATCACAACCCCGGAATACTTATCTCTACTGAATACACAACAATCAATTCGTTACTTGAAAATTTAGTTTTTACTTAGAATCGTAGCATAATATAATCATATCATTGGACCTTGATTTTAGCTGGACTGAATAGCAATTTTAGTAATTCTGTGAGTAGTTTACACAAGTCTCCGTGGGTTCGACACTCAGCTTATCATTATATTACTTGTCGACCACGTATACTTGCGTGTGCATTTGGTAGCAACAGTCTCTGAGAGTTCGAGTTCGTTTTGGCTTGAGAGCCGTTACTTGTGAGCTCGGGATTGCCTCATTGAGGGCTTACGACTTTGGAGATTCCGACCCTGAGGTCGCGCGTATGCGGAGTTCTTTGGCGCCAGTCTTCGAGTATTCGGGACGCTTTCTTTTTGGAGATAGTTAATGATTTTCGTGCTTCCTCGTTGGGGGCTTATTAGTCCGGAGTTTTGACCCTGAGGTCATGCGGGTGCCGAATTATCGATGCCAGTCTCCGAGTATTCGGGACATTTTCTAATGGAGAAATCATTTTGGAAAAAAATGTTGGGTTTTCCTTGGAGCATGAATCATCTTGGCAAAAAGCATTCTTTGATTATTTGACACTAGTACATGTGCCTCCGCCATCGGGGGCTCGGTTGTGCGGACACGGTTCATTCGACCGTTTGGCCTGGTACATCATTTTCTCATTGGGGTCCTATTTGGCATTTCTTGGCTTTTCCGAGCGGACGACCTTCCGAAAGGGCGTCCATCGGCGCTCATGGTTGATAGAAAAAGAAGCCTTGAGGATCTGTTGGATTCCCCTCAGGTAGCATATAGGTGTTGCCTCGTTAAAAACCTTGCAGGCAAAACCCTCTTCGGGACAAAAAGCTCGATCGAAGGAAAAGAGTGCAACGGATGTCTTTAAAACCCTTAGGGTCTTCGTGCTGGGCGTGCGTATTTGACCGCTTTGATCGAGTGCCTGTATAAAAGGACTAGTATGAAATATAAACTGAAAATGCAAGCGCCCTCGAGATACAGCTTCGGACCGTTCGTGCGAATGAGTTGGCACAGGCAAATCTGATCGCACGGCTTTCGTCCGAGCTCTCAGAGGTGCGTCGTGCACCGCAATCATTTCCCTTGCCGCGTGTTTCTCTTCGTGGATGGTTTCAATCCCGTCTTTTGTTGGGAATTTTATCATCTGGTAGAGGGTGGACGGTAACGCTCTCATGCAGTGTATCCACGGTCGCCCGAACACGGCGTTGTACCTCATGTCTCCTTCGATGACATGGAATTTGACGTCTTGAGTCGCGCCGGCCATGCTGACCGGAAGAGTGATATCTCCCTTTGTTGTCTCACTTGCCATGTGAAATCCGTTGAGGACTCGAGTTGCGGGCACAATTTGGTCTAGTAGTCCGAGCTGCTCTACTACCTTCGACCTGATAATGTTGGCCGAGCTACCTGGGTCCACGAGTACACGTTTTATCTGAAATGTATTTACAAGGAAAAAGATTACCAGTGCGTCGTTATGAGGTTGAGACAGGGTATCGCAGTCCTCCTTACTGAATGTGAGGGCATCTTCGGGTATGTATCCCCGCGTTCGCTTTTCCCTGGTGATGGAAATTTTTGTCCTTCTCATCACGGGTTCTTGACGAGCGTCGATCCCTTCTAATATCATGTGGATGACGTGTCGTGGCTCGTTTACTTCATTTTTCTTGATTGCCTCTCTTCCTCGGAACTGATTCTTCGCTCGGTCTCTTATGAATTCTCTGAGATGACCGTTGTTGAGTAACCTGGCCACTTCTTCTCGTAGCTGGTGACAGTCCTCGGTTCTATGGCCATGCGTGTTGTGAAATTCGCATACCAAGTTATGATTCCTTTGGGAAGGATCCGACTGTACAGGCCTAGGCCATCTGGTATCCTTGATTTTGCCGATGGAGAACACGATATTTGAAATGTCAATGTTGAAGTTGTACTCCGATAGGCGCGGTGCCCCTATTTGCCCCGCGTTTCCGTCGAATCCGACCCTGTTAATGAACCCTCGGGGGTTCGGCCCTCGGTTGACCAGTCGGTTATTGTGAGGCGGGTTGCGTCTCGGGGCGTTTCTCTTGTCTTTGATGTATGGCTGATACCTTTCTTCGTTTGGCTCCGACTCTTTTGCTAAGAGCCTGTTTGGGTATACTGAGCCCGAAGGGGCTCCCAATTAATCATCCTCAACCCTGATCTTTGACTGGTATCGGTTGTCGACATCCGACTAGGTTACGGCAGGATACTCAATCAGATTTTCTTTTAGCTGCCGCGAGGCCACAGAACTCTGCTCGTTCAGGCCCTGAGTCAAGGCTTGTACCGCCCGGTCGTCGGAGACTGGGGGTAGTTCCATTCATTTCGTTTGAAAGCGAGACACGAACTCTCGCAACATTTCGTTCTCCCTTTGCCTGATCTTGAATACGTCGGATTTCCTTGTTGCTACTTTGATGGCACCGGCGTGCGCCTTTATGAAGGAGTCTGCCAGCATGGCGAATGAGTCTATGGAGTTGGAAGCTAGATTATGGTACCACATCATGGCCCCCTTTGAGAGTGTTTCCCCGAACTTCTTCAGTAAGACGGACTCGATCTCGTCGTCTTTTATGTCGTAGCCTTTTACTACGCACGTATAGGCGGTAACGTGCTCGTTGGGGTCCGAGGTCCCGTTGTACTTTGGGAGTTCCGGCATTCTGAACTTCTTTGGGATGGGTTTCAGAGCTGCTTCCTCCGGGAACGTCCGCTGCACGAACTTCCTCGAGTCTACCCCTTTCAGGATCGGGGGTGCGCCCGGGATTCTATCGACCCTGGAGTTGTAAGTTTCGACCTTCTTGTCGTTGGTGGCTATCATCTTCTCGCCCGACTCGATCCTTCTGGAAAGATCCTCGAGCATTTATACGATAGCAGGGTCGGTCGTCGAACCATTATTGCTCAGTCTCTCCGGTACCTGTTCGGTCGGGGGAGTTGTTCCTGGTGCTATGGTGCTGGCAGTTTTGGATGGCTTTGCAGCTGAGCGATAGCCATCTGTTGTGCCTGCAACATTTCAAAGATAACATGAAGGCTAACTTCCTGTTCTTCCCTAGCTGGGGTTTTTTGGGCTTCCTGTTGGTCGTCTTGTAGTACGCTTCTGTCGGTGCGTGAGCTTTCGTCGACCTGCTGTGCGTCTTGTGAACCCGCGTCCGCTGGAATCAGTCCGGGCACGTTATCAGGGTTCAGCGATGGTGCGCCAACGATCGGAACTGCTACACCGTTTTCTCCGTGGTTTTCGAGGTTGTTGTTCTCAACTCTGTTCACTGAGCCAGACATTTTGACCTGAAATCGAAGATCTTGGACAAGAAGAAGTGTGAAAGATAACTTGCTTTATATGACGAAACTAGCAAGAAAATAATCACTATTATTTTTAGCCCCACGGTGGGCGCCAAACTGTTTACCGTAAAAATGGTAATGACAATTAAATTTGTTGATGGGACTCTAAAAATACGTGATCTATTTTTATGCTAGTCGTGGAGCAGTTGATGCTGTGTGTGTGTAGTTTAAGGGTGAGACGCGAGCTAGACTAAAGCAGTAATCGTACCGAGAGATAGCCGTTCGGGGCCTCGAGCTGGTCGATTTGGGGCCTCGAGGTCAAGTCTCGAGCTCGGGCTCGAGCTATCGGGGGAAATCTGGAAGGACTAACAGATGCAATATATTAAAGGAGGCTTTTTATAGCCAATGATAAGCAATAAATAAGCACTGAATATGGAGCAAGTATGAAAATAATAAGACAGAACAACAATGTCGAGAGAGTATCTTGGAGAGAAAGAGAGAGAGTTATCATATATTTCATGTAGAGCTTTTGGAGTAACCTCTGTCTACAATATAAACAGCATCCCCTTTATATAAAGGGGAGAAACTTATAAGGTAAGGCATACATTTGTTGTAAAGATATAGAGATGGGACGGCTGGAAATGACACCCCGAGTAGGGCTCAGAATAGTCTGGCTAGGCTTTGTCAGACTTAGCCGCGACATACTTAGTGGAATCTTGGGAACTTCCCATTTTCACTCTGGCCCCGATCGATATCTTCTTAAGGCCGGGTGTTAATGGACTCCGAGGGAGAAGACTCGAGCGTATCTTTGCGGCCTCGAGGCTTCGAGGCGACCTTCCAAAATGCCTCGATGACGGGAAATTGGACCCTCCGATTTTGCCATATACACTTATATAATAAGGCGGTGTTTATGGATGAAACAAACACAGCAATGAGAACCAAAGATATCACGACCCAAAATCCCACCTTAAGACCGTGATGGAGCCTACCTATACTTTCTAAGCAAGTCAACTCACAATACACAAAATAAATTCTATTTTTTAATTAACAGAGTCATATTATAATTAAAGGCAAAAATAGTCCAAAACTGTAACAACATCTGATATAGTCATAACATGGCCTAAAAGTGGCCAATACAGTATTGTCCCCCAAAACTAGGTGGCACAAATACACGAGCAACTACAGAAATAGAATAAGTCTGTATACGTAAAAAAGCTAACTGAAGCACAAATAGACAGTAAATAGTAAAGGAACAAGGACTCGGGCAGTACGAAATGAATTCATAAAGTGCAGCACAAGAACAACGTGAGGTTCCTGTAGCACCAACCTGAGGATGTGCACAAAAGATATGCAGAGGCATGGCATGAGTACATCATAATCGGTACCCAGTAAGTAACAAGTCTCAAAGAAGTAATGGCGAGGCTAGATGCATTCGAATACTTACAACATATATATATATATATATATACATATATATATATATATATATATATATATATATAATAAAACTCATAATTGAAACAATATATAATCTCATGAATAACAAGAATCAAAGATATCAATAGTCGAAAGATATTAAGCATGCTTTTGCAGTACTAGAAATAATCATAACGCTTCCCATATATAATATTACCCAGACCCCACTTGTGGGATTATACTGGGTTGTTGTTGTTGTTGTTGCTTCCCATATATAATATTAAAAGATTGCTTGCTCAAATATCAAATCGGGACTCCTAACTAGCATATAACAGTGTCAAGTAACAAGTTGCATCTAAGTGGGTCAAAAATATCTATGCATGCTTGAAATGGTACAACATTTATGTACCCCGATCCACAATCTATGTATCACCAAAACCTGATAGAAAATCCATCTATCGACCCAATGCAAAATCTATATATCGACCACACTCAAAGGGCTGAAAGTAACATGGATAATCACCTGACTTCAGAGGGATGGATCCAAATCCAAGAGCAAAGAGGAGTTTTAGCTTACTCTTAATCAAACATCTAATCATCATGTACTTTGTGCCATAATTGTATCTCATCCGCACGCCTTATCTTTCATGCTAAAATTCTCAGTCCAACTCAAGCATTCATAAAAAATAGATGCATGTGTTCAAGGATTTCAAGTAAAAGTTTCACAAGGACTTAATAAAAATCATATAGATATGTGCTCATGAAACTTCTTTATGACTATGGATAATTCAAGCAATTCAACAAATCAAAAGTAAGTCTTATGCCTTCATAAATAACTATAAACCTAGGCATTATATTTAACATAAATAAGAGAGTAAACGTAGTCATATAAACCAAACAAATCATGAATCAAATGACCACATAGTCAAACAAGACATAAAATATCCCAATTCTACCCCGGTCATGATGTAAACATGGTAAGTGTATACACTACGTATATACAGCACCACCAATACCCTAAACACATATCAATCAAGTCAAATCTTAGGGGTTTTCCTCTTAACAAGGTTTGCTAAGAGACTTACCTCCGCCCAATAAGCTAAAAATCACCAAAATGTCAAATCGTCAAAAATCCAACTCCAAAACGGCACGAATCTAGTGAAATACAACCCAATAAAGTCAAACAAAGCCATAGAAATCGATCTCGAATGATAAAGTTTGAATCTTTAATTAAATACAATAAGTCAACAGAAAATTCAATTCGGGCTCGCTTTTCGGAACCCGACAAAACTTATAAATCCCGAATACTCATTTTAATATGAGTCCAAATATACAATTTTCATTTAAAACCATCTCCAAATTGGAGTAAAATCTCATTTAATCACTTTTCAAAAGTTTTGCAAAATAATCACAAGTTTCACTTTAAAATATAAGCTTTTACTGATGCAATATCTTTGGACCTCAGCTTCCAAATCTACCTATCCAAACTTGCCACTGGTTCCTCCTTATAGGCCAAGTTCTCATCTAGCTGCACCCGAACTAAAATCTATCACACCTGATTGATCCTCATATACTTCCTAAGCACGGAAACATGAAACAATGGATGAACTCCCGACAAGTTGGGTGGAAAAGCAAGCCTGTAAGTCACCTCACCCACTCTCTCCAAACGTCAAATGGGCTAATGTAACGAGAGCTCAACTTGCCCTTCTTCGCAAACCTCATCACGCCTTTCATAGGTGAAACTCTGCGAAGAACCCTCTCACCCTCCATGAAAGCCACATCACGAACATTCCTATCAGTATAACTCTTTTGTCTGGACCGCGCTGTACAATGTCGCTCCTGAATCAACTTTACCTTCTCAAAAGCATCACTAACCAGATCAGTGCCCATCAACCTAACCTCCCTAGGCTGAAACCAACCAATCGAAGAAAGACATCGCTTCCCTTATAAGGCATCATACGGAGCCATATAGATACTAGACTGCTAGTTATTTTTGTAGGCGAACTCTGCGAATGGTAGGAACTGGTCCCACTGACCCCCGAAATCAATAATGTAGGCTCTCAACATATCCTCCAAGATCTGAAGGGTCCGCTCGGACTGCCCATCCTCTAAGAATGAAATGTGGTACTCAACTTCACCTACGTGCCTAACTCATGCTAAACGACTCTCCAAAAGTGCGATGTAAACTGAGTGCCTCGATATGAGATGATAGACACAAGCACACAATGCAGGCGAACGATATCTCTAAGATAGATTCGATCCAACTGCTCAAAAGTGTAGGAAGTAATGATTGGAACAAAATGCACAGACTTGGTTAGTTTTTCCACAATGACCCAAACAACATCAATTCTCCTCAAGCTCCGTGGCAACCCTACCACAAAATCCATAGTGATATGCTCCCACTTCCACTCCGATATATCTAACACCCGGTCTTTGATGCTCATACTTGACCTGCTGACAATTCAAACACCGTGCAACATCCCCAACAATATCATTCTTTATCCTCCTCCACTAATAATGTGTCTTCAAATCACGATACATTATTGTAGAACTTAGGTGAATAGAATACCGCAAACCATGAACGTCCTCAACAATCAACTCCCTCAAACCATCCACATTAGGAACATAGATCCGACCCTGAAGTCTTAATACCCCGTCATCACCAATAGTTACCTCCTTAGCACCACCTCGACGCACCATGTCCTTAAGGAAAAGCAAGAGGGGAAGTTCATATTGACGAGCCTTAATGCGCTCAAACAAGGATGATTGTGTTACAACACAAGCAAGGACCCTACTAGGCGCCGAAATATAAAATCTCACCAACCTATTGGCGAACTCCTGAACATCCATATCTAAATGCCTCCCCATAGCTAGAAAAAATGCCAAGCTCCCATGCTCTTCGCCTTTCTACTCAAGGTGTCTGCTACCACATTAGCTTTCTCCGGATGATAAAGAATTATGAAATCATAATCATTCAACAACTCCAACCATCTCCGCTCCTCAAATTCAAATCTTTTTGTTTAAACAAATACTAGAGATTCTGATGATCTATATACACCTCACAAGAAATGCCATATAAGTAATGCCTCCAAATCTAGAGTGCGTGTGCAATAGCTGCTAACTCCAAATCATGCACCTGATAGTTCTTCTCATGGGGCTTCAGCTAGAGCAACGCATAGACAATCACCCTACCGTCTTGCATCAACACATATCAATGACCAACTCGCGAAGCATCACAATAGACTGTGTACAACCCGATCCTGAAGGCAACACCGAAATTGGAGCCGTAGTCAAAGCAGTATTGAGCTTTTGAAAGCACTTCTCACACTCGTTAGACCATCTAAAAGGAGTGCCCTTATGAGTCAACTTAGTCAAAGGGGTTGCGATAGATAAAAACCCTCCATAAAGCGTCGATAATACCCAACAAAGCCTAAGAAACTCCTGGTCTCTGTAGCGTTAGAAGGTCTGGACCAACTCTGAACTACTTTAATCTTTTTCAGATCCACCTTGATCCCATCACTAGAGATCATGTGGCCCCGGAATGCCATCGAGTCCAGACAATACTCACACTTGGAGAACTTAGCATACAACTTCTTCTCCCTCAAAATTTGAAGCACCATCCTCAAATGATGCTCATGCTCCTCATTACAATGATAAAAGAATCCAAATAAAGCTGGAACACATTGTTCATCAATGTGTTAAAGCTGATTGGGCATTACCAAACTAAAAGACAACACCAAAAAATTATAATACCCATAGCGAGTCTGCGACTTAGGAGTGTCTGAAGCCCTGATGTTTGGATCGAAAATCCACCTTGTTGTGATGGTACCTAGCCCAACCCGCTAGGTAAGCCAAATAGCACTCAACAAAATTATAACAAAAATAGTGAGAAATCAATAAGCGAAATAGCTAAACTTCCATACAATAACCCAAGGATTGGTAGTACAAGTAATGAGCCACTAATACGTAGATTAACAAAGCTGGTATGTAAATAAATTCAACATCTATTTGGAATATACATAAACAGATTACAAATCTAAAACTACCAAGAACAAGTGGTAGCTATATTCGAAAAGCAGGTAAATCTTCTGTGTCTGCTCCCCTCCTCCACAACATCTCAACTTCAAGAATCCGCACGCAAGGTGTATAAGGGCAATATGAGTACAACCGACTCCACGTACTCAGTAAGTTTATTGACTAACCCTATAGAAGTAGTGATGAGGTTTTTAAGTCAAATGATAATCACTTTGCAGAACCTATACCGCTCAATAACATGTCTAATATAGAGAAAATATTCTAGAAAGATAATCACACAATAAAGAATATCAACAATAAAGGTACACAACCAGGATAACGTAATAAACACACTCTACCAATTAGACATGTTCAACAAATGCTACTTGCACCAAGCCCCGCTCACAAAGAGGTATGTACCACATAATTTCTGTGCTCAATACTCATACTTGACAGTAACTCTGTGCCTAACATGATCTGATTCCGTATCAAATGTCGAATAACATGTTCAAGATAATCTTTTAAGAATCAACAATATTAATGCTCGATGGAAACTTTCTTATCAGGTCAATCCAGTACGCTACCAACAACTCAATAAAATAGGAGATATCAACTCCACATAGGTAAATCCATTTGAAAACCAAAGCATCAAATAATAACATAGGCATATATTAGCATGTTAGAAACAACGCAACAAACCACGTAAAATACATGACACACATAAGAAGTCACAGGCACAAAGAATGCCACTCTCGTACCACCGCAATAACAAAATTAATAAAATCGCCCCAGGCAATGACATGACATCCCACAATTCCACCCTTATTTCAACGTTTGTGTGCATTACAATAAAAACCACCTTTATTTTACCACATGCGCATGTAGCCACCCTTATTTCTCCACATGGGCAACCCGTGAACAACACCAACTTTATTTCACCCACACGCACAACAACAGACACAATCGTGCGGCAAAGACCTGGTGCTCACACCCCCAATCACAATCGCAGGGCAAAGACCTCATGCCACAATATTATCACAATCGCATGGCAATAACCTCATTCCACACTATCATCACAATCAATCCGCACAACATATCCACAAGTACCATTATCACAACAATGCATAATAACAAATTATCATCAAGAGACATATCCTCATAACTCATCAATAAAACGCACAAGGACATGATAGAAATAAAAATGCGGATAAGGCATGACTACGGCTAAATCAATTATAGAAACCAAGTACAAGTAGTCACAAAAACGATCACATATGTATCACAAGACTGTACACGTCTCAATCAAGGCACATCACAAGAACAAGTACAGCCTACGAGAACTTATCTCTAAGGCAAATATATTATAAGTCTCAATATTATCTCATGTTCAAAACACGGTATGAATAATCTCAATATTTTTCTAAACTGATTTATTGTGCTCGCGTAATCAATTAATGGAACAATACATAGAATCAAGTAGAATACACAGCCAAATAAAGCATAGAGAAGCTAGGATCTACCCCCGGGCATGAATACCCATGGCACATGTATATACGCTCGTCAGCTCATATATAAATCACCCCCTTATGTAGCAAACAAGATAAATTAGTAGGAAAAAATCCCTCAAACAAAGATAGGAAAGGCACTTACCTAAAACAAGCCAAAACAATACTCTAGAAGTGTCATCCCGTGCGAATCGACCTCCAAAAGGCTTGAAATTCACCAAAAGCAACTCAAAAACAACAAATAATGCCATAGAAATCCAACCCAAACGAAAAAGGTCGAATCTTCAATCAAATACTCGAAATCAACCAAAAATTAAATACGGGCCCGCACCTTGGAACCCAACAAAACTCACAAATTCTAATAACCCATTCGAGTACAAGTCCAACTATACTAGTTTCACTCAAATCCGACTTTGAATCAATGTTCAAAACCCAATTATTCACTTTAAAAATGTTTTGACAAAACCCCCCAATTTCTCGTTTAAATTCATAATCAAAATTCCAAAGTCGAAGATGGAATCATATAAAATTGTTGAATCTTAGTCAAAAATACATTCCCCAATCCAAATCGTGAAAGTCGCCTAAGAAACATCGCCCAAATCCGAGCTCTAGATCTCAAAATGTGATAAAAGACCTCAACCCTCAAAATATAAAGTCTGTCCAGGCATCTCCGCATCTACGGACAAAACAGCTGCATCTGCGACGAATACCTCGCATATGTGAGTTCTCCGACCAACCACATATGTGGACACACCATCGCATCTACGAACTTGCAGATGCGGAAAGACCTTCGCATCTACGCACTCACCCAGCCTCAGCTAACATCGCATATGCGGACACCCTAGCGCATTTGCGCTTCTGCTTCTGCGATTAATCTTCGCATTTGCGGACTCTGCTCCTAGGCCACATGTTCCTCTTCTCCGCACCATTTACCGCAGATGCACCATCACATCTACGCACCACCCTTCGTATGTGTGATTGCACCAGGCCTGCTAACCATAAGCCAAATGTAACATCTTCTAGGTGGTCCGAAACCCACCCGAGCCCCTCGAGACCCCGTCCAAACATACCATCCACTCCCAAAACATAACAGAGACCTACTCGAGACCTCAAATACCACAAAATAACATCAAAACCACAAATTGCACCTCAATTTGAAATTCCCAAATTCCAAACTTACGGTTAACACGTCTAAACAACTCAGAATTGCCTCACACAAGTTCCAATGACATAACAAACCTATTACAACTATTGAAACAACAATTCGAACACAATAACATCGAAGTCAACTCCGATCAAACCTATGAATTTTCAAAACCTTTAAATTTCCAACTTTCGCTAATTGGAGCGAAAATCTTCTAGAAAGACCTAAATGCAATTTTGGGCATACGCCTAAGTCCAAAAATAACATTCGGACCTAACGGAACTATCAAAACACCGATCCTAGGTCATATACACTAAAGTCATACTCGGTTAGCTCTTCCAACTTAAAGCTTCCTAGCTGAGAATCATTCATCCAAATCAATCCTGAACCACTCGAAAACCAAAATCGACCATACATGCAAGTCACTATACATCATACGAAGCTATTCACAACCTCAACCACCGAACGTAAATTCAAAAGTCTAAAACAACCGGTCGGGTCGTTATATTCTCCCCCACTTCAACATATATTCATCCTCGAACGTGCCAAGAGTCATTCTAAAGCCGTCAAATCACTGTATAACCTCACCATCACATACCCATGGGTGATACCACGTCACCCCCAATCCATAAAAGCCAAATATCATAACCCAACTAAATATCCTTTCTTCAACCTTAGACCATAAACCTTGAAACCTAATCTCCAACATCCGAAATACATTATAAGAACCGATTCTCACATCTATACACTGTATAAGTCTGAACAAGATGTATCAAACCATAAACATAACCCAAGATGTAATTACATGATATACCACATAACCCTGATACTCAAAGCAATAAATTCCAACCACAATAGCTGCTCAATAACAAATCCGATACCGATAACAAACCTCACATCAAATAAAACCTCATTTTAAACATTCATAATGAAAGAAACACGGAGATACTCATAACCACTCATCATATTAACAAGTCGTGGGGCTCCCTCACCTTCCAAGAACCATAGCCAAATTCTAAGCTGACTAGTGACATCATCTCATCTCCAAACATACCTTAATCAATTCTAATAGTACTCATCCCAAGTTCAATAACCTCATCTCATCCAGTACAAGCTTCTTGACCGCCATGCCACACCAGTACCACCTAGAGCCACATATTATGCAATCCATGCACCAAACCAGCAACAACTCAAATGTACCCAATGATGGAAAGATAATCAAAGGAGAGAACCGCCCTGCAAGCTCAAAGATACCACTACAAAGCGCAATGCTACAAACCCATCACACAAAGGAGAAACAAAATGCATAAAATAAGTGCAAAGAATCATATCCCAGCATAACACAACTGCATTACGTGACCAATCCAAACACTGGTTCACATGGACTACATCAAGCCATAATTATCTCAATCACTAACCATATGCATACTAATGCCAAATAAGCGGAATGCATGACTATTACCATTAAGAAATGGATAGAAAAGTACACCACCAATAGGAAGACCATAACCAGGGCACAATTAACCATTCAACACCCCAAGAACCATCTCACTCGAATTTCGTGACAAGTCCCAAACAGAACCGCATCATGTGTGCAAATAGCCAACAAATCACAACTCATCATAGCATTGGAGAGTAACACATGGAATACAACAGAACACTAATAAGATCAATTCTAACTGATGACACACCCTTCAACCATAGTTATGTTGAGTAAACAAGGCCTACCAGTGGCCTTCAAATAAATTATGATCCTCCCAAACTAGTAAATATCCTTCCACGATTCCACCATAACCTGTCCATAACACATACCATTAGCTATCTCACTCTTAACATACCTTCACCGTCCGCAACCAAGGAACAATCATCCTTTGAGAACTCTCATAGTCTTCAAATCCTTATAATACAAGAATCTTCATGTCCGCTCCCAACTCCACCAATCAAATAGTTGACATATCTATCATACATAATTAACCTACGAGACACACTCCCATGAATTTTTTGCACCACACAGCCAAAATTTGAACATTAGCAACCAACAACCCCTCGATTACCGTAATACCAGTCAAGCATCAACAAGTCAAAACATAGTGCGCCTTCTGAAATATGCACTCTTCTTAGGTGATACCAGATAGTGAAAATATACTTCTAAACATATCAAACTGTCCATAGAATCGCAACCTTGCTCATGAAATCTCAATCCCACACGGTGCACCACTCTATTCATGCTAACTTGTGAATATATGGAAATTTCATAATCAACTCGGAAACACACATAGATAGACATTCATCAACTAGAAACCTTCTAGCTAACTCAATCCCATAGAATAAAACCACAACACGTAACGAACTCCTCATGCCTATAGAGTACATCATCTGCAATTCATGGCCAAACCATCGCAAACTCTTCGAAACCCATTTGTAAAACCCAATCATTAGAACTAAATGCTTCTAAATCAGCCAAGTCACATAGACTACTAAGAGTAAGAGTACCTCAACATGAAAATGCCTGCACTGAAGAACCCTTTAATGAATCTGAAGCTATTTCTTTCACCCTTACTATTACCACAATGTTGAATCAATAATGATATAGAATATTGCAAGTCTCTGCACCATCCAACGCAAGACCCAAGTCCCAAACGTGCGCAAATATGAAAATCCTTAAATACCATATATGATACCTAAGCCCATTGGAACCTTCTCGAAGGTCATTCACCTTGCTCTAATCCCCATTGTGCAGCGAATATGCACCGAACAACCCACGCTCTACCAGTACATGGATATCCAAAAGAAGCAACCAGGCGATTCCTTTACCTTGCACACTACATCCACAACGAGTATCAACCAGAATCATCCCAAGACCTCTATATTCCCATAAGGTGTAGTACCTCATATATCCAACAAATCCCTTGCTCTAAATCATCCTTGATGAAATCTTTCTCAAATCATAGCCAATTCACAAGCACATCCTAGTCCAAGAACTAATATAACGCATGACCATGCAATATGGTCGTCGATAACGAACTCCCCACTTGGCTCGAAGTCATAGAACACAACATCCGGTAACCCATAATACTGTAGTCCATGATTGCCATGATCTCGCACTATAATCCAACTAAATCATTCATAAGCTCATGTAGCACTAACCATAAAATACCTCAAATCATCCGCCAAGCACACATTCATCCTCGTGACAATCGTGCAAAATTCCTTAAGCGATCTGAACTCAAATTACAGCACACACATCCTACTACGTAGAAATGAAACTCTTCATAAACATCATAAGGATCCCACAACCTTAGAATCCCGTAGGAGATAACCCACATGCTTTGCCTCAAACTAGCATCTCTCGATGACCCTATCATGGTCACAACCACTACGCAATCACTTAATCCACCTGCGTTTGAACTTTTCAACAAGACACCATAACCTACTTCATTCCGTAAATGAACAACTGAAAGATCCCTAACAGAATCATAGCTCAAAAATGTACAACACATCAAGACCAAAATCAAGCATCCATAGTCAATTCGCATCAGATCAAAGTTCTTCTCGTCACATCCAACCACCTAAGCACATTTCACAGTCATATAATACTCATCATATAGCTATCCAAGCACTTACTGGGCCATCAGTCCCACTCTCGTCCATGACATCACAAGCCGTCGATGCACAGCTGTTGCACTCTATTTTACACTAAACAACATAAGATTTAACTTGTGGTTTCTCAGTTGTTGATAAAAGAGAGTCGCCACCTAATATTTACAGGTATACTAGGGTACCTATTTAATTACTAAATCATATTTTTGTTGGTCTACTAACCAGTGATATTATGGGTAAAGGTTCTTGTTCTTCTAAAGGAAAGGTGTTAGGCACCCTTTAAAACCTACAAGAAGTAGCTCCATAGCACTTAGACTAATTTTAAGGGGTCAGTTATTTGTACTATGCTTAATTACCATTAAATAGTATGACTTACTATATTTCTTAGAGAAGGCATGATATTAATAAAAGGAATGTGAGACCTTTAAAAGGATCTGAATTTATAAAGGAGTCTAGAGATATGTTGAAAGAGTTTTTTTTTTTTGAAATATGTATGTAAGTGGTTTATACTTTATAAGGCTTGTAGAAAGAGGCCAACTCGTGAAAATACTTGGTTTAGGGGATGGGTGTAATTCTAAGAAATGTTTGTAAAAGTGAGCCTAAGAGATACATCGCTTTGAAGATTTAAAGAAATATCATTTTGTTGAAAATCCTTTAAGGCGACAATTCTTCATTTTGCGAAAATTCTTATTTGTCTCTTGATAGTAAAGCTTGCGACTCAGATATGATTTCTTTTCGAAAGTGGGAGCTGCTGTTTTTACTAAGTTCTGGGCTTCAAAATCTTTTAAGAAAAAGGAAGGTGAGTGAGATCATAGTAATGATGTGAGCAAATGTAATTAAAAAATGGGGATTAATTACTAACTAATTCTTTGTAAAATCCTATATTATATAAGGCTTGCCTATGTTTCATATGATACCAAAGCATGAAAATAAAGAATATAATCTAATATATGAGTGTTATATCCCTAACAACCAAGATGCGACAAAGCAACGAGGCAACAGATAAAAGGTAATGAGCAGTAAACTAGATTAACAAAGCAGTAAAAAATACAATAGGGAGTTGAGGGAAGGAGGACTAGACTCTGGTAATTAGGCCTCAAGCAGGCAGGCCCACTAGTAAAGAGATGTGGCTACAACTGATTTTGGACTCTCCAAAAAATGCGACAAGGCTGGGATTGTGCCTGAGTTCCTTAGGAACTCAGCAGGCCCAAATGGTCTACATGTCTAAAAGAGAAAGAAAGTCATTAGACACATGCTCCATGTATTCAATATATTCAACAGTGTATGAAATATATAAACGGACGACCGGAACAAGAAAATATCAATATTCAAACATTAAGAGAAATTATACTAATGTGGTAGTTATACATGGCATATAATTTACATTGAAACCTTTCATTGTCATTAAACACTAAACCCCTAAAGAACCAAAAGTGTAAATTAATTAAAGGTTGAGGATGAAGTTCTACTCAAGGCCGATGCTCCCTTTGAATCCTCAGACACTTCAAAGTTCCAAGGGGCTCAAGGCTCAGGACTATTCTTGTGCCGGGGAGAGCTGCCCAACCTAGAGTCAAACTCCACTCCCAAATACCCTTAACAACTAACGACTTATTTTTCCTATTAATTTAAGTGCCGATGAGACCCTTTCAATGTAAACTAAATGCTATAATATCACTTACTACAAAAGTACACTTTCCCGTCTAACAGAATAACATAAGGGCGCAGACTATATTTGATACCAATTGAACAAACACATATCAGGTAAATCTAAACGTCAGACTTCGAGCACGTATAGAAGAGAGGAAGAAACATCCTAACATACTATTAAAGGCCTAAACATTAGGGAAAAACACATTCAAAGGGAAGGTAATGTACTTCAGAGTTCAGATATGCAGCAACACAAGAAATACAGACATTCCGGCCCTGGCAAGCTAGTTGTGAATTGATTAGGTTGCTACTAGAACATGCATGAATTAGTAGCACTACTTGGAACTTTTGAAGGGCATAAGTAAAGATTTAGACAAAACAGTTATAGCTAACCACTCTTACAAAAGTTATCAGAGATATTAGAAACATGATCAAACTCTCAACATGATTACAAGTTCACAGATTAGAACATGAAATCCCTAAGGTGATAAAAAGGATCACATTCAAAGGAGTATTAATCTTAAATAAACTATTATGTTCAATCAGCAGCAATAGAAAAATTCTCATTGGATTGAAAAATTAGATTCAATTTTATAATAACAGAAAAGAGAGGACCGAGTATATCTTCAAAACATGAGCATGGAATCATGGAGCTAAACAGGGATACATGTAATATTTAGTCCGTTATACATAGAAACTCAAAGTGAGGTTGTAATCTTATACAAACAAGAGAGTATTATACCAAAAGAAGTTTAATTAAGGTGGATAGTCTAAATTAGTATCTAAGTGTGGAGTAAGCATACTCAGCTTTAAAAAAATTATCACTTGACTTATAATTAGAATGATTAGGTCCTCTTTTTATGGAAGATACCTTTATTGATAACTAGATGTAAGCTTCCCAAAGTTAGCAGTAGAATTAGAGAGATTAAAGACAAGAAAGCACCACAGCTAAATAGGTTTTGGCTTAAACATGCAGCTATAGGTTGCATCTAGACATGCGACAACTAAGTTTAGCTTAGCAGCAACTACCAGTCAACTATAAGAAACATGATTATGATTTATTTTATGAAGAAGAAGATAACTTAATCTTAACATAATACATATACAGTTCAACTATTGGCATTCATGAAATTTTACCTTAACATGACTGTCTCACACAAATATAATTAACAAATAGATATGAACATGAGAATGTCATAGTGATAGTCCAGAAGTTGCCCTCAGAGTTAGCAGATACAAGTATAGAGAAGGAAAGCATATAAACCGTCAGATTTTTCATGCCTTAGTTAAATGTTATGAACTTATGAACTTTCAGGTTCATCCCAGTTAGGATTATCAAACAATAAACTAGACCACAAGAAAAACAAAATACATGAAAAAATATGTAAAGGTAAAGATCACAGCAGAATTATCAATGAAAGACTATGAAGTTTAGTTAAACATGAGTAGTCATTCAAAGCACATTACAGCTTAATCATGCAGACGGTTTAAATTCAAAAATGAAAATGATTATGAGTTATATCATAACTTGACCATCATTAGTTAAAGACTTAAGAGGCATGGCAAATGGTCATAAGCAGACAACATCTTATCATAACAGAAAATAAAAATCTTCATGCTACTTATAAGCATCATAAACAGCTATAGTTCAGGGGAAACAACCTGCATATTCATAATGTTCAGATAAGATGATAAACGAGAGAAGTTAGGAACCCTATGTTTTAAATTGAGGGTTTTGAATCTAATCAATGAAAATGGAAATTGGACTCACTTGCTTCAATCACATAGGGACAAAATAGACGAATCTGTAAGTCTGATTTGAAAGAAAGAAAAGAATGGGGTTTCAACCTTACTGGACGGGTATAATCTCTTAGATTTGATGATCAAAAAGGTAAAATTAGCGGGATTCAGGGATCGATAAGCAGGGAAGGACGATTTGGTGAAGGTCTTGTGACCTTGCACTAGTTCGTGCAAGGTTTTCATGATTGATAGGTTTGAAAGGATGAGAGAAAATAGAGAGGAAAGGGAAATGAGGGCGACTGTGTCAAAGAGAAATGATTAGGGTTTTTGGGTAATGGGAGGTCCGTCTCTAGGTTCAATGTTGAGAGATAGAACCCAGATCGTTGATCTTTGAGATCAACGGTCCTGATATTTTGGTTATTAAGGATTTTTAGGGCAGAATTTTGGCAGCCATTAATTTAAGAGATTTTGGACGGTGGGGATGAGATCTCTGGGGGTGGGTATTTAAAATCTAGATAATATTGAAGAATAAACGTGAGCCGTTGATCATATGGAACAACGGCTCAGATGCGAGTGTGTTTGTTCTGTGAGTGGTGAGAGAGGGGAACGTGGCGCGCGATGATTGGTGCAAAAGAGATGGCAATAATCGCCAACGGGGAAGAGATGGGGTGTTTGGACTAGGTATTTCCGTTAGGTCTTTAGCAATTTGGCTAAACAAATTTAAGAAATGGCCATTTTACATTTGATCGAGAAATGTGATGGTAGCCTTTTTGTTTTTAATCCCTTTTTGAATTTAATTTAAATAAACTTAATAATTTTCAATAAATGTGGTAAAAATTATAATTACTATATACTACTAATAATTTTAATTAATTATTTATAAAATACTTTGTTTTTTAATTACAACACTAATTTTGACTTTCACATAATAGTCTAATAAACTAGAAATTAAAGAGTAACATATTAAATTAATTATACAACCTATGTAATGTATATATAATAATTATTTTAATAATCTTAAAATTGTAAATATGTTTGTAATCACATAATGTTAAAACTACATGATTAATTTTAAAAGTAATACTTAATTGATTTGTAAAAATATGTATTTGTTACTAGAAAACACTTTAAAAATATTTATTGAAACTAGGTGTCTCAATTCACTCTCAAACCTTCTCGAAGACAAACCAACCACCCCCGCAAGTCATAAAATTACAAATACACATACGGAAAATATCAAAAGGGAACAGGGCTCAAATAGACAAAATGATCTGCTGAGTTATTAAAAAAATGGCTAAGGGTTTATTGTGTGACTTGTGGTTGTCTAGTTATACACCAAAGTTCGACGGTTCAAAGATATTAAGTCTACGATTGACCGAGTATATCCGACTAAAGTTCACTATGGAATGTTTAAAAGTAAACATGCTTATCCAAATACAATTAATCATTTCTTGCGAATCACATAGTTTTTTATGCATAATTCCGTTGTATAGTAATTTCCCCTTCATGTGGGGATTGTTGGGCTTTTTGGCTCAAAATTAATGTGAATGGGAAATGGAAGGAAAATAGAATTTTGAATTTCCCTATTTTACAAAATGAAATTGTCCATATTGGAGGAAGAAAGGAGATTTGATGGATTTATATACAATTGCACTTCTTCTAGCTCTTAAAGAGTTGAGTAGAAGGTAAGCATCGCGTCGTTATCGTTGTTCGCTCTTTCGATCGACTTCGGCTTTAGATTTGGATTTGGATCAAATGATCTGATTGATTGATTTAATATTGTTAACATTTAATAAGTATTTTTGTAGAGATAATTTAACTTTTTCTCGAATTTTATTTTCCTATTTTAGTTTGCGCAAATAGCTATTTTCGTAATAGCCGTTTTACGTGAAAGGCCACCTGAAAGAGTTGCACCTCTTCATTTGAACCAAACCTATTGAATATAAATACCAGATCATTCCCTAGTATTTTCGGTACGAAAATTATGAATTCTCCTTCTTCCTTTTGTATTATTTGCCAACAAAAAGTTTTTATTTAAAAAAAAAAGTAAGTGTGATTTACTAACGATGTTTGAGTTCGTTGGTCAACGAGATTTGAAGTACCGCTATACCTGTGACGGTAATATATTCTATTTTGGGGAAAATAATCCTAAACCTCGGTTACTAGGAGGGGATTGATTTTCTTAAGGACACACTGTAAACTCAGTATATTCGAATTAATATTTTTTTTCTCCATTTCAGTTTACTTAGTTTTTTGTTTCCAGAATATATTTTTTGAATAGAGAATTGCTAATTGTTTTGGCCTTTTTTTCGGGAATTTGGCATTATATACCACTATTAATAATCCCTTGGTAAATAAAATACTTTACTTTAAAATACAAAATATTGGCATATTTTTATCCAAAGATTAGATTTAGCAATTAATGCCAAAACATTTGGCAAGAAATAACCAATGTATTTTAGGTGTGTATATCAATTATACACGTAAATGATACTCCCTCCGGTCCAAAATAAGTGACTTTTTGGCTTTTTTCTTGTGGTCAAAAATAAGTAATTTTTCCAGATTTCAAGAATGAATTAATTATTTTTTCCTACATTGCCCTTGGAGTAATTAATGTTGGAGTATGTGTTAGGAGTGTTTATGTGAAAAGATAGTAAAGGTTAATATGGTCAATTTCATTGCTAATTAATGTTAAAAGGTGAATTTCTTAATATGTGTGAAAACAACCAAAAACCCACTTATTTTGGACCGGAGGGAATATATAGAATTATACAAGTGGGTATACATTGATATACAACTGTGTATACTGATGTACAAGTAGGTATATAAGTTGGTGTATACTCGATCGCCGGAGCATTTGGTGGATTTTACTTTAAATTAATTCGTTTAAACCACTTCTAAAATGGTACAAATTATCCCAAATTCAATACATGAATTGCTTAAAATTCCTAATCATTTTATAAAACACGCACTCAAAATCGATTCCAATTTCGAGAATTCAATTTTTAAAATCAAAGGTAATTTGATGGAGTTCTAAAATTTTTCTTCGTTCAAGCCACTTCTAAGCTGTTCCAAATCATCCCAAATTTGATACGTGAACTGCCAAATATATTTTTAATTATTTGCAAAACACCCACTCGAACCTGAATCCAATTTCAAAAATTCGATTTTTTATATCGAAGTTCTAAGCCTTTCAAGTGGAGTTTCTAATTTTCTTTTCCAAAATCAATCAATATAATATTACTTAACAAGAATCTGTGGTAACAAATAATATTCCTCAACTGATTCGAACACGAAAAGAAACCTAAATCCTATAGATGAAGAACTCCCTATATTTTAAATGCAAGATGCAATGAAGTCCTAATTATCTATTTGTAATTACCCGATCGGTCATTTTACTTTCTAGGTCTCCGTTCCCCTAATTAAGACTCCTCGTATGTGCCTTTACTACTTTATGACTTGCGGGAATTGTTGACCTGGGTTTGGAAGGGTTCGGGTTGAAATCGGAACACTTGGTTCCTTAATAGTGGCCTAAGATGGCCAAGTTTGATGTGAGTCAACATTTTTAGTAAATTACCTCATAATCATGATTTGACGATTCCAATAGGTTCGTATGATGATTTTGGACTTGGGCGTATTTTTGCATCGATTTTCGGATGACCCGGGAGAGTTTCAGCGCTTAATGTTGAAAGTTGGCGCATTGAAGGGTTTTAAGTTCTTTAAATTTGATTTGGAGTAGACTTTGGTGTTATCGAGAACCGTTTGGGACTATGAGCCTAGAAATAGTTCCGTACGGTGATTTATGACTTTTACGCAAAATTTGGTGTCATTCTGAGTAGTCTAAGTATGATTTGGCGCTTTTCGAGAAAGATGAAAAGCTTGAAATTCATAACTTGATTCAATTTGGTTTTGGGGTGCGATTCGTAGTTTTGATGTTGTTTTACGTGTTTCAAGAGTTCGAGTAGGTCCGTATTATATTTATGGACTAATTGCTACATTTGGATGGGGTCCCGGGTGGCTCGGGTGAGTTTCGGACCACCCGGAGCTATGTCCAAAAATCGGAGAAGGTAATTTAATGGACTAGGTGGTTTCTCTTCGCGTTCGCGACCCCTAGTCTGCGTTCATGAAGGTCTAAGACCTGCAGCCTTCGCGTTCGCATGAAGGGCCAGTGTTCGCACATGGGGAAAAGGTCCTCGAAGGGGTTCAGCTTCATACTCTTCGCGTTCGCGAAGGGGACCCCGCGTTCGCGGAGCTTGGGCGTGTCAAGCCTTCGCGTTCGCGATGTTATTTTTTGGGTCCTGAGCAGCTTGCCTTCACGATCGCGAAGAAGGAATGCCTGGGCAGAGATGTTTTAAAAGTCGGGACTTAGGCTTATTTGGTTTATTTCTCTTAACTTGTGGCCGATTTTAGAGTTCTTTGAGGAGGGTTTTTTTATCTAGCACCTTGAGGTGAGTATTTTCTACACAATATGAGTTTAATACATACCTTATGGGTAGAATTTAACATAGAAATTGTGAAAATTTTAGGAGATAGTTGAAACACCGAGGTTTTGATAAAAATGGGATTAGACCACAAAAATGACTATGAAATTGAGTAGAAATTATAGATATGAGTTCGTGAGGTTATGGGTAATATTTATCCTCAAAAATTTCCGGATTCCGGACATGTGGGCCAGGGGTGAATTTTAGGAATCCTCCAAAGTGGAATGGTAATCACTTTAATAGTTAGATTATGAACTTTTAAACAATTATTGATTAGTTTGTGCAACCTTTGACTAGTTTTAAATTATTTGGCATTGACTTGAGGCTTTTTAGAGTGAATTGGGCACCAAAAAGTGGACTTGGGAACGAGGTAAGTCTCTTGCCTAACCTTGTAAGAGAGAATTTACCACATAGGTGTTTACATTTCTATTTGGTACTAATTGTGGGTACTACGTACGCACGAAGTGACGAGAGCTCGTAGCTAGAATTTTTGTTATGTCCGGGTAGACATAGTCCTTTATTATGCTATTACATGCACTATTTGGACTCGGCTTAAACTTGGTTAAAGATTATGTTTAATTGAGCTTCATTACTTAGAGATTTGGCAGAAATGTTTAATTATTGATGGAAATTATATCCTTTCATGGGCTTACCTCAGAGTTGTAAATACAAAATTCGAAATCTGAAAAGGTTTCCTATTCATGTGGATCGGGCCGAACGCCTTGGCAATATTTACATATATATATATATATATATATATATATATATATATATATATATATATATATATATATATATATATATATATATATTATGGGATGCATACATATATCTAACCGTATGACCTTGGTAGTGTATGTACACGAATTTTATGGATCGGGTCGTACAACTTCGGCATAACTCCTGCGTGTTGTTATTCGGAATTCGATTTCACCTGATATGTCTATCATGACTTGAGGATTTATAATACATGTTAAGCCCTTGCTTGTTGAGATTAATATATGATATTTCAGGACTCTTAATTGTTATTATGATAAATGGTCATTTAATTATTGACTCTTAAGTGTAAAAGTTGACCCATCGTTACTACTTCTTCGAGGTTAGACTATGGTACATATTGTTTATGTACTCACACAACACTTCTGCACTAATCGTGCAGGATCTGAGGCAGGTGCATCTGGCGGTCATTCAGGCGCGTACCCCCATTACCTAGAGACTTAGTGGTGAGCTGCTCTCTATGCCCCTTCTGCAACGCCCAGAGTCTCTTCTTATTGTATTTATTTTCTGTCTATCTTATTCCAAACAGTAGTATAGGAGGTTTTGTATATTCTACCAGTTTGCTCGTACACATGTGACACCAAGTTTTGGGAATATTCTAGCAAACACTTTATGGTTTTGAGCATTTAATTCATTATATTACTCTTCGTTATTTTATGCTTTAGATTACTACAACCACCTACTAATCGTTCTCTCATTAAATAAAATCAATTACTTTAAACATATTAAAATAGACAATTACATGGATAGTTCACTGCTGGCTAGCCTAGAAGCGATGTTGGGCACCATCATGGCCTATAGTGGGAATTGGGTCGTGGCAGCTTGGTATTAGAGCTCTAGGTTCATATAGGTCTCGTAAGTCATGAGCAGGCCTAATAGAGTCTAGATGAGGCACACAGTTCTCGGTATTCTATTCATCCAGGTGCTACGAAGATATATTGCGACCTGAGGCAGTATTGTCGGTGGCGGCGGATGAAGAAGTACATAGTTGAGTATGTAGCGAGATGCCTAAATTTCCAGCAGGTTAAGTACGAACACCAGAGGCCAGGTGACCTACTTAGCAGATGGTTATACCTGAGTGGAAATGAGAGCGCATCACTATGGATTTCGTAGTTGGGTTGTCGCGGACGTTGAGGAAGTTTGATGTCGTTTAGGTCATTGTCGACAAGCTGACCTAGTCAGCACACTTTATTCCAGTGATGACTTCGTACTCGTCAGAGAGGTTGGCCCAGATTTACATTCAGGAGATTGTCTGGTTGCATGGTGTGCCTATTTCCATCATTTCATATAGAGGCCCTCGGTTCACTTTGCATTTCTACAGAGCAGTACAGAGCTAGTTGGGTACACGGGTAGATCTCACCACAGCCTTTTGTCACGACCCAAATCCACTGCGGTCGTGATGGCGCCGGGACACCGCTGTCAGGCTAGCCAACTAAATTACCAATTACTTCCTCTTTTTATACTTTTGAAAATCTAAGGTTTTTCCTTCCGTTTTACATAAATAAGGATCTTTTCTTGAATTCAAATTTTAATAATAATAATTAGTACAAAGACCTACTGAAACCATCCCAGAAACCCGGTGTTACAAGTGCATGAGCAACTACTGATAATGACATAAAATACAACACAACGTCCGTCCGGAATACATTGGACAGAAAAGAAATACAGTTACTAGAAAGGGACTTTAAAGAGCTACGGGCCGCCTTGCATACTGCAACTCACCCAGTCCCCGAATCGTCCGTGCTGCTGGGCCCAGTAGGCTGCTAATGTATCATGTACCTGTGCAACAAAAATGCACAGAAGTGTAGTATGAGTACGAAATCAACGTGCACTCAGTGAGTATCCCGCCTAATCCCGAAGGGGTAGAGACGAGATGGCCAACTCCGACACTCACTAGAGGTCAATTAACAATATACCAAAAGTGTGAGAATAATAATGGAATTTCATAAAAACTCTAATCGTGAAGCTAGGAAAACAGGTAAGCACCTTCAACAATAACTCAAGGGCTTCCAAGGTCTATTCTTTATTATCTTATCAGTTTATATCAAGCCACGTATGGCCAATTCCACATTTGCAATAATTAAGTAACAGGTAGACATGCGCAAATCACACCGAGGCGACGGCCCGCTCCAACAGAAATTTAAACTGTGCACCGCCGAGGGTCGAGCGGCACGAACCATAGATGCATCTATTTTCACCGAGGCGTTCGGCCCGTTCCATAAATAAACACATATCCTGCTCGCGAATCATCCATGCGACGCAGGCACACATAAAATACATGCTCAAGTAGGGAATTAAGAGCTCATCGAGGATAATCCTCCAAATAAACAACTTTCTCTTTTTAACATTTCAGGGAAATTACTATTAAATCTCTTTTTAAATTCCTTTACCAATTTAAGGTGATCTAAACAATTCAAACTATCAATGAGTTCACAGTAATCCAAGTATAACATGCTTTTGAGTCCTAGACTACCCGGACAATAGCATAATAGTAGCTACGCCCGAACTCTCGTCACCTCGTGCGTGCGTAGCCCCACAAATAGGAGTACATAACCATTTTACTCACCTATGGGGTAATTTCCCCCTCACAGAATTAGAAAGGAGACTCACCTCGCTCCGAAGACTCATAACCGGCACTCTACATCCTTCCGCAGGCTTGAACCAACGCACAATGCACCAAACTAGCCAATAATCATACAAATCCATTAATATATGCTCAACTATACTTTACAACTCAATTTATAATAATTTCCAACCCCGAACGAAAAGTTGACCAAAATTCCCTCGGGCCCATGCGCCCGGAATCCGAAATTTTTCGAAGATAAAGGTTACCCATAACCTCAGGAACTCAAATATATAATTTTCTCCTAATTCCATACTCAAAATCGTGGCTAAAATCCAAGGTTTATAATTTTCTAGGTTTCCAACCAAAACCCCAATATTTGCACTAATTTTTCATGCCTAATCCATACATAGTCAATGTATTTAGCTGATAATGGGTGGGAAAAACTTACCTTAGCATGGTTGATGAAGATCCTCTCTTGAACCTTGCAAAAATCGCCAAATGAAGTGGGAGAAATGAGTGAAATGAACAAAATCCGACTTTTTAAAACACCCCTCTGCCTTCAGCACTTTTCGCTTCTGCGCTGCAATTTCCGCTTCTGCGGATGTCGCTTCTGCGACTTTCCAACCGCTTCAGCGGTTTTGGGCTTGAGGGGGCTGACCGCTTGTGCGGTCTGGGGGTCGCATAAGCGGAACAGCTTCTGCGGTCCCTAGGTAGCTTCTGCGGTTACCTGGGCCTGCCCCCCTTTCCGCTTCTGCGAGCTACAGACCGCATCTGCGGTCCCGCTTCTGCGGTCCAAGAACCGCAGATGAGGTTATGACAGAAGCAGCACACTCAGCCTTCCAAATTTCCAAATTTCGATCCGTTAACCACCCGAAATCCACCCGAGGCCCCCGGGACCCCAACCAATCGTACCAACCAACCCCAAAACACATTACGGACTTGCTCGAGGCCTCAAACCACATCAAACAACGCTAAAACCATGAATTACACCCCGATTCAAGCTTTATGAACTTTGAACTTTCCAACTTCTATTTCCGATGTTTAAACCCATCAAATCACGTCCGATTGACCTCAAATTTTGCACGCAAATCATATTTGACATTACGGACCTACTCCAACTTCCGGAATTTGATTCCGACCCCGGTATCAAAAAGTCAACCCCCCGGTCAAACTCTCCAAAAACCTTAAAATTTCTATCTTTAGCCGAATGGCTTCAAAATGGTCTACGGACCTCCGAACTCACTTCCGATCGCGCTCCCAACTCCAGAATCACCATACAGAGCTATTCTCAGTCTCGGAATCCCAAACGAACATCGATAACACTGAAATGCACTTCAAGCAAACTTATGAAATTTCTTCTAAAATACTAACTTCCACAATAGACGCCAAAACGCTCCCGGGTTATCCAAAGCCCGCACTGGGCATACGCCCAAGTCCGAAATCGTCATACGAACCTGCTGGAACCTTCAGATCCTGATTCCGAGGTCGTTTACTCAAAAATCCAATCCTAGTTCATTCTTTCAACTTTAAGCTTCTCAAATGAGAATTTTCATTTAAATTTAACTCCGATCTTCCTGAATTTAAATTCCGACCCTGCGAACAAGTCACAATACCTGAATTGAAGCTGCTCATGGCCTCAGACTGCTGAACGACGCGCTAGGGCTCAAAACGACCGGTCGGGTCGTTACATTCTCTCCCACTTAAACATACGTTCGTCCACGAACGTGCTGAGAACTACACTGGAGTAGTCTAAAATCACTGTTTAGCGCCTCACGCACCTTCCCGTGCTACCACAACTTAGCTGAGCACATAAGCTCGACAAATTCTGAAGATATTCCCTTTCATTCAAGCAAATAAGCCTTAGAGCCCGATTCCAACATCCGGAATCTCATGCTAGGCCCGTTTCCAACATACGGCCACTATATCAATCACTACACGCTGTACTCAAACATAACGGCATAACTTTGCTGAATTCTTACTTTGCAACACTAAATCCACAGGACCACAATAATATTCTCTGATCAACTTTGCCAAATTTCTACTGATCTGATGCTCCCATTGCACCCCATCACATATACAGGTCTTACTCTAACCTTTACCATACCGCCACGATGGAAGAGATGTATCGACATTCATAATCAATTACCGANTAACCATTTTACTCACCTATGGGGTAATTTCCCCCTCACAGAATTAGAAAGGAGACTCACCTCGCTCCGAAGACTCATAACCGGCATTCTACATCCTTCCGAAGGCTTGAACCAACGCACAATGCACCAACTAGCCAATGATCATACAAATCCATTAATATATGCTCAACTATACTTTACAACTCAATTTATAACAATTCCCAACCCCGAGCGGAAAGTTGACCAAAATGCCCTCGGACCCATGCGCCCGGAATCCGAAATTTTTCGAAGATAAAGGTTACCCATAACCTCAGGAACTCAAATATATAATTTTCTCCTAATTCCATACTCAAAATCGTGGCTAAAATCCAAGGTTTATAATTTTCTAGGTTTCCAACCAAAACCCCAATATTTGCACTAATTTTTCATGCCTAATCCATACATAGTCAATGTATTTAGCTCATAATGGGTGGGAAAAACTTACCTTAGCATGGTTGATGAAGATCCTCTCTTGAACCCTCCAAAAATCGCCAAATGAAGTGGGAGAAATGAGTGAAATGAACCAAATCCGACTTTTTAAAACACCCCTCTGCCTTCAGCACTTTTCGCTTCTGCGCTGCATTTTCCGCTTCTGCGACTTTCTAACCGCTTCAGCGGTTTGGGCTTGAGGGGGCTGACCGCTTCTGCGGTCTGGGGACTGCATAAGCGGAACCGCTTCTGCGGTCCGTGGGCCGCTTTTGCGGTTAACTGGGCCTGCCCCCCTTTCCGCTTCTGCGAGCTACAGACCGCTTCTGCGGTCCAAGAACCGCAGATGCGGTTATGACAGAAGCAGCACACTCAGCCTTCCAAATTTCCAAATTTCGATCCGTTAACCACCCGGAATCCACCCGAGGCCCCCGGGACCCCAATCAATCATACCAACCAACCCCAAAACACATTACGGACTTGCTCGAGGCCTCAAACCACATCAAACAACGCTAAAACCATGAATTACACCCCGATTCAAGCTTTATGAACTTTGAACTTTCCAACTTCTATTTCCGATGTTTAAACCTATCAAATCACGTCCGATTGACCTCAAATTTTGCACGCAAATCATATTTGACATTACGGACCAACTTCCGGAATTTGATTCCGACCCCGATATCAAAAAGTCAACCCCCCGGTCAAACTCTCCAAAAACCTTCAAATTTCAATCTTTAGCCAAATGGCTTCAAAATGGTCTACGGACCTCCGAACTCACTTCCGATCGCGCTCCCAACTCCAGAATCACCATACGGAGCTATTCTCAGTCTCGGAATCCCAAACGGACATCGATAACACTGAAATGCACTTCAAGCCAAACTTATGAAATTTCTTCTAAAATGCTAACTTCCACAATAGACGCCAAAACGCTCCCGGGTTATCCGGTCGGGTCGTTACACCTTTTATCTGCAGACCAATGGGCAGTTGGAGTGGACTGTTTAGATTATGGAGGATATGCTCAAAGCATGTGTGATTGACTTCGGAGGAAAGTGGGATTGATTCTGGCCTTTGGCCGAGTTTGCTTATAACAATAGTTACCAATCCCGCATTGAGATGGCTCCCTTTTAGGCTTTTTATTGTCAGCAATGTCGTTCGCCCATTGGATGGTTTGAGCCCGGCGAGGCTAGGTTATATGGCACTGATTTAGTGAAGTGTGCCTTGGAGAAGGTGAAGTTGATTCATAAGTGACTTAGCATAGCACAATCCAGACAGAAGATTTACGCGGATCAAAAGGCGCGTGCTTTATCATTTATAGTGGACGAGAAGGTTCTCTTGAAAGTCTCACCGATGAAGGGAATCATGAGGTTCGGGAATAAGGGAAAGCTGAGCCCAAGGTTTATTGGTCCATCTGAGGTGTTGAGGCGAGTTGGGGAGGTTGCTTATGATCTTGCTTTGCCTCCCAGTCTAATATGAGCTCATCTGATTTTCCACGTGTCTATTCTCCGGAAGTATCATGTCGATAGGTCGTATATGTTAGACTACAACACAGTTAAGCTAGATGAGAGCTTGGGTTATGAGGAGGAACCAGTTTCCATTGTTGATAGGAAGGTTCGCCAGTTGAGGTCTAAGAAGATTTCTGCGGGAAAGGTCTAGTGGAGGGGTCAACCAATCGAGAAGGCGACTTGGGAGACCAAGGAGGATATGCAAAGAAGATATCCATACCTATACAACACTCCAGGTATGTTCCTAGACTCGTTCGAGGACGAACGTTTATTTAAGAGGTGGAGAATGTAACAACCCGACCGGTCGTTTTTCTTTCTAGGTCTCTGTTCCCCTAATTACAACTCCCCGTATGTGCCTTTATTATTTTATGACTTTCGGGGATGATTGACTTGGATTTGGAAAGATTCGGGTTGAAAAATGAATAGTTTGTTCCTTAACGGTGGATTAAGATGGCCAAGTTTGGTGCGAGTCATCATTTTTTGTAAATGACCTCGGAATCTAGATTTGATGGTTCCAGTAGGTTCGTATGATGATTTTGGACTTGGGCGTGTGTTGGGATCTGGTTTCGGATGACCCGAGAGTGTTTTGACGCTTAATGTTGAAAGTTGGCGCATTGAAGATTTTCAAGTTCTTTAAATTTGGGTTGGAGTAGACTTTGGTGTTATCCAGGTCCATTTGAGAATACGATCCTAGGAATAGTTCCGTGTGGTGATTTATGACGTGTACCCAAAATTTGGTTTCATTTCGAGTAGTCTAAGCATGATTCGGCGCGTTCGGAGTAAGTTGAAAATCTTGAAGTTCAAAATTTGATTCAATTTGGTTTTGGGATGCGATTCTTAGTTTTGATGTTATTCTACATGTTTTGAGAGTTCGAGCAGGTCTATATTATGTTTATGGAGTTGTTGGAGCATTAGGATGGGGTCCTAGGTGGCTCATGTGAGTTTCAGACCACCCGGAGCTAAGTCAAAAAATCTGGTGTTGCTGGTTCCTGTTTCCTTCTTTGCGATCACGAGGGTTGTTTCGTGTTCGCGCAGAAGGACACTTGGGGGACAAGGTGGTTTCCCTTTGTGTTCACGACCCCTAGTCCGCGTTCGCGAAGGTCTAGGGCATGTGGCCTTCGCTTTCGCATGAAGGGGCCCGTGTTCGCGTAGGGGGAAAGGTCCTGGATGGGGGTCAACTTCATACTCTTTGCATTCGCGAACCTTAGGCGTGTCAAGCCTTCACGTTCACGAGTGGGATCTCGCATTCGCGTTGTTATTTTCTGGGTCCTGGACAGCTTGCATTCGCGATTGCGAGGCCTCTTCCGCGATCGCGAAGAAGGAATGCCTGGGCCGAGATGTTTTAAAAGTCGGGACTTAGACTTATTTGGTTCATTTCTCTAAACCTCTAGCCGATTTTAGTGCTCTTTGTGCAGGGTTTTTCATCTAGCAACTTGAGGTAAGTATTTTCTATACAATATGAGTTTGATACATATATTATGGGTAGATTTTAACATAGAAATTGAGGAAATTTTAGGAGATTATTAAAAAATCTAGGTTTTGATAAAAATGGGACTAGACCACAAAAATTATTATGGAATTGAGTAGAAATTATATAATTGGATTCGTGAGGTTATGGCTAACATTTATCTTCAAAAATATCTGGATTCCGGACACGTGGGCCCGGGAGTAAGTTTTAGAAATCTTCCAAATGGGTTACGTAATCAATTTTAATAGTGAAATTATGAACTTTTGAACAATTATTGATTAGTTTGTGCAATATTTGACTAGTTTTGGATTGTTCAGCAACAACATGAGGCTTTTAAAGTGAATTGGGGACCGAAAAATGGACTTGGGAACGAGATAAGTCTCTTTCCTAACCTTGTAAGAGGAAATTTACCCGATAGGTGTTTAAATTGCTATTTGCTACTAATTGTGGGTGCTACATACGCACGAAGTGACGAGAGTCCGTAGCTGGAATTCATGTTATATACGGGTAGACATATGCCTTTATTCTGCTATTACTTGCAGTATTTGGACTTGGCTTGTTAGTTTAATTGCTTGTATTAGTAAGTAAAACTTGGTTAAAGACAATGTCAAATCGAGCTTCATTACTTAGAGAGTTGGCGGAAATATTTAATTACTCATGGAAATTATATCCTTTCATGGGCTTACCTCAGAGATGTAAACACGAAATTCGAAATTCAAAAAGTTTCCCTATTCCTGTGGATCGGGCCGAACGCCTCGGCAATATTTCTATATATATGTTATGGGATGCATCCATGGATCGGACCGTATGACCTCGGTAGTGTATGTACATGAATATTATGAATCGGGACGTACAACCTCGGCATAACTCGTGCGTGTTGTCACTCGGGGTCCGATTTCACTTGATATGTTTGTCAAGCCTTGACGATTTATAATACATGTTAAGCCCTTACTTGTTGAGATTAATATGTGATATTTGAGGACTTTTAATTGTTATTTTGATAAACGGTCATTTAATTATTGCCTCTTACTTCATTATTGCCCTTGTATTTGATGCCTATTAAATAATCTTGTACATTATGTATATTTCCCACTAGTAAGTGTCAAAGTCGACCTCTCGTCAATACTTCTTCGAGGTTATACTCGATACATGCTGGGTACATGTTATTTATGTACTTACGCTACACTTCTGCACTAATCGTGCAGGATCTGAGGCAGGTGCATCTGGCAGTCATTCAGTTGCGTACCCCCATTACCTAGAGGCTTAGTGTAACGACCCGGCCGGTCATTTTGAGATTTACGCCCCGATCCCCTATTTACTGCTTCCCCCGTGTTTATTTCTGCTATTGTGATTTGCCGGGATGATTCATTTTGAGTTTTGGAGTGTTTTGGGACACTTAGTCCCTAAATGAGAGCTTAAGCTTTAGAAGTTGGACCGTAGTCAAAACACTATGAAGATGGCTTTGGAATGGAATTCCGTCGATTTTGTTAGCTCCATTGGGTTATTTCGGGCTTAGGGGCATGTTCGGATTGTGTTTTGGAGGTTTGTAGCTTATTTAGTCTTGAAATGCGAAAGTTGAATTTTTGAAGTTTCCGGATCGATAGTGAAATTTTGATATCAGGGTCGGAATCTGATTTCAAAGGTTGGGATAGTTTCGGAGTGTTGAATGTGACTTATGTGCAAAATGTGGGGTCAATTAGACATGGTTTGGTTGGTTTCGGCATTGGTTGTAGAATTCTTGAGATTTCAAGTTCATTAGGCTTGGATTGGAGGCTGATTCGTGGATTTAGCGTTGTTTGATGTGATTTGAGGGTTCGACTAAGTTCGTATGATGTTTTAGGATTGGTTGGCATGTTTGGTTGAGGTCCCGAGGGCCTCGGGTGAATTTCGGATGCTTAACGGAATTGAATTTGGACTTAGGCAAATTTCTGATGTGTTGAACCTGTTGGTTTCGCACATGCGGAGTATGGACCGCAGGTGCGGCACCGCAGAAGCGGTTTGGTGACCACAGATGCAGGCTGAGGCTTGGAGATCAATTGTCACAGATGCGGCTCAAGGACCGCAGAAGCGGAACCACATCTGCGAAGAGTGGAGCGCAGGTGCGGAATCTGGAGGCTTAATGAATTTCCGCAGGTGCGAAGCCTGAGACGCAGAAGCGGGACCGCAGGTGCGGTGGACCCCTCGCAGAAGCGGAAATCGCCGGGCAGAAAAGAGTGAAATCGAGGGTTTGAATTCATAACTTCTAAAATTGATTTAGATCTCGGTAGAAGGCGATTTCTTGAGAGATTTTGTAGGAAACTATTGGGTAAAATTCTAACTCTAATTTGGTTCTAATACAGTAATCTATTGTTATTTTTCTCATCTAATTAAGGAATTTGAGGGTAGAAGTTTGGAAATGGGGGAATAAGTTCCCCAATGGGAAATCTGAGCTTTGAATAAGAATTTGACGTCGGATTGGGGTGATTTTTTGTACGAGTGAAATCGTGAGTGAATGAGTGTTCATAATCCGTATTTTTTACCCGATTTCGAGACGTGGGCCCGGGGAGGATTTTTGGGCGTTTTATATTTTCTTGCCTTAGCTTCGATTTCATTAGCTAAATTAGTTTTTTGTAGTTATATTTACGTTATGAAATTGATTTGATTAGATTTGGGTCACTCGGAGTTGGATACTCGTGGCAAGAGCGTGAATCGGATTGATTGAGCTTGGTTCGAGGTAAGTGGCTTGCCTAACCTTGCGTGGGGGAAACTCCCCTTAGGATTTTGGTACTGTTGTTATATGAATGCCTTGTATGTGAGGTGACGAGTGCGTACATGTGCTAAGTGTTGAAAATCCCCATTTTCATTAAGTAAATATCTGTGTTTTTCCTTTAATTAAGCAATACTAGTATTTGAAACCTCCTATTTAGCTTAGGAAAGCATGCTTACGTGACTTAATTGTCTTAACTGTTTTAACTGTCTTATTTGAATTCTGTGTAGCATGTTTAGGGTTGAATTACCTGCTTTCTTGCCATGAGCTTGTATATAACTGTAAATTTCCTTGTTGATACTGTTGTGTATTTACTTTGGGACTACAGAACGGATTTCCGGGAGATCCCCTTGCATGTTTACTTTTGGACTATGGGACGGTATGCCGGGAGATCCCCCTGTACTGGATATTTATTTAGGGACTACGCGTCGGTACTCCGGGAGATCCCCCTGCACATTTATGATTTGGACTACGGGACGGTATCCCGGGAGATCCTCTACACATTTACGTTTGGGACTACGGGACGTTATCCTGAGATATCCCGTGTTGCTTTTTCTCTGTGTATTGAGTTATTTCTTTCTGTGATTTCATCTTTATTGACTGTTAGTAGTTCAACTATACTGTCATATTTCTTATAGTTTTTACCTTGTTATATATATATAACCAGTAGGGCCCTGACCTTCCTCGTCACTACTCGACCGAGGTTAGGCTTGGCACTTACTGGGTAGCGCTGTGGTGTACTCATGCCCTTTCCTGCACATGTTTTTCGTGTGTAGATCCAGGTTCTTCTGCTCAGCCATACAATCCGTGAGGCGAGGCGATTCAGAGACTTCAAGGTATATCTTCCGTGTTCGCAGACCTAGAAGTCCCTCTCTACTCTCCCTTCAGTTATAGGCTTTTTCCCTGTATTTTCCTTGTTATTAGACTTCTGGAGTTATAAACCTTATGTATTTTCTTTAGCTTGTGATTCATGAGATTCCGGGTATTGGGAGTGTTTTTGTTCAGTTTGAGAGAGTGTTATTGTATATGCCGAGTGGCATTATAACTTTCTTTATTATATTACCCGTAAATTGCTTGTTTCGTATCTTTAATTCTTTTTCCGCTAATTGTTAGGCTTACCTAGTCATAGAGACTAGGTGCCGTCACGACAGTTCATGGAGGGAGAACTTGGGTCGTGACAAGTTAGTATCAGAGCTCTGTGTTCATAGTAGTCATGAATCACAAGCCGGTTTATTAGAGTCTCGTGGATCGGTACGGAGACGCCTGTACTTATCTTCGAGAGGCTATGTAACTGTTAGGAAAATTCCACTTCATTTGATTCCTTGTAGTGCAAGATGATTGATATCAAAATTCTAAACCTTTGTCTTCTATTCTCTCATAGATGGTGAGGAAACGTGCTACCGAAGATGATCAGATACCCGCGCCCCCTGCTAGAGCCGCCAGAGGTCGGGGCCGGGGTAGAGGCTGAGGACGCGCACGTGGTGCAGCCAGAGCACCCGCACGAGCTGCTACAAAGGATCCACCAACAACTCCAACCAGAGCCCAGGCGCCTGATACGCCTATTGCTACTACTACTCCAGTTCTACAAGAGACCCTTGCACAGTTCATGAGCATGTACACCACTCTAGCTCAGGCAGGGTTGATTCCCCTTGCTGCAGCTACGTGTCAGACCGGGGGAGGAGCACAGACTCCCGTCGCTCGCACTCCAGAGCAACGGGTCCAAGTTGATCAGATCCCAGCGGTTATACCTGTACCGCCTGTAGCCCCAGTTCAGCCCGAGGATAGGGCAATAGCTTCAGAGGAGGAGCGGCGGAGACTTGAGAGGTTCAAGAAGTACCATCCTCCTATATTTAGTGGTCTAGCATCAGAGGATGCTCAAGGATTTCTAGAGCAGTGCCACCGTATCCTCCGCACTATGGGTATATCAGGGTCGAGTGGGATCTCTTTCACTACCTTCCAGCTTCGAGGAGCAGCCTATCAGTGGTGGTGTACTTTTGAGTTGGACAGTCTGGCTGAGGCAGCTTCTCTTACATGGACTCAGTTTTCAGATATGTTTTTGAGGGAGTACGTCCCTGAGAGCCTCAAGGTCACATGGCGCGTGGAGTTTGAGCATTTGCGCCTTGGTTCTATGACTATTTGGGAGTATGCTATCCGTTTTAGTGACTTGGCTAGGCATGCACCGGCCTTGGTTTCTAGGATTCGCGAGAGAGTTCACCGGTTTATTGAGGGGCTTATTCCCAGCATCAGATCGAGCATGGCCCGGGAGTTGGAGATTGATATTGCTTATCAGCAGGTGGTGAGCATTGCTAGGAGAGTAGAGGGCACGCATGCTTGGGATAGAGAGGAGAGAGAGGCTAAGAGGTCTCGAGAGTCGGGCCATTATTCTAGTGCCCGTGCCCCCGCTGCGGTTCGTCATGGGGTTATATGAGTCGCCCCGTTCATTCAGCTCTTCCAGCAGCCAATGGTATTCCAGCTCCTCCCAGACCTCAGGAGCCTTATTATGCATCTCCAGTATCTAGTGGGCCTCCTGCACGGGGTGCTTTCAGTGGCCAGTCCAGCAGACTTGGCCTGAGCCAATCACAGCCGCCACGTCCTCCCAGAGCATGTTTTGAGTGTGGCGACACCTACCATATGGTGAGGGATTTCGCTAGACTTAGGAGGGGTGCACCTCCACAGACTTCCCAGCCACAGCGTGCTTCGCAGAGTTTCCAGGCTATGATCACAGCACCAGTTGCTACCCCACCTGCTCAGCCAGCTAGAGGTGGAGGTTGAGGAGGTAGAGGTCGCCCTAGAAATGGAGGCCAGGCCAGATACTATGCCCTTCCTACCCGTATTGAGGCTGTTACCTCCGATTCTGTCATCACAGGTATTGTTCCAATCTGTCATAGAGATGCATCGGTTCTATTCGATCTAGACTCCACTTATTCTTATGTGTCCTCTTATTTTGCCCCGCATTTGGGCGTATCTGGGGATTCCTTGAGTTCCCCTGTTTATGTTTCTACTCCTGTGGGAGATTCTCTTGTTGTGGACCGTATTTATCGGTCGTGCTTGATTGCTCTTAGTGGTTTTGAGACAAGAGCCGATTTATTATTTCTTAGCATGGTAGATTTTGATGTTATCTTGGGCATGGACTGGTTGTCGCCCCATTATGCTATTCTTGATTGTCACGCCAAAACTGTGACGCTGGCTATGCTAGGTGTACCGCGAGTAGAGTGGAGGGGTACCTTAGATCACACTACCATTAGAGTTATTTCATTTCTTAAAGCTCAGCGAATGGTTGAGAAGGGGTGTGACGCGTATCTTGCTTATGTGAGGGATGTCAGTAATGCTACCCCTACAGTTGATTCAGTCCCAGTAGTACGAGATTTCTCTTATGTGTTTCCAACTGACCTTCCGGGCATGCCGCCCGAAAGAGATATTGATTTTGGCATTGATCTGTTGCCGGGCACTCAGACCATTTCAATTCCTCCTTACCGTATGGCTCCTCCTAAGTTGAAGGAGTTGAAGGAGCAGTTACAGGAATTGCTTGATAAGAGCTTTATTCGGCCTAGTGTGTCACCTTTGGGGTGCTCTTGTCTTGTTTGTGAAGAAAAAGGATGGTTCTATGCGTATATGCATTGATTATCGCCAGTTGAACAAAGTTACAGTGAAGAATCAGTATCCTTTGCCTTGTATTGATGACCTCTTTGATCAGTTATAGGGTGCTCGAGTGTTTTCTAAGATTGACTTGCGTTTAGGTTATCATCAGTTGAAGATTCGGGAGCCAGACATCCCAAAGACTACTTTCAAGACTCGGTATGGTCATTACGAGTTCCTTGTTATGTCACTTGGGCTGACCAATGCCCCAGCAGCATTTATGCATTTGATGCCCAGTGTATTCCGGACATATCTTGACTCGTTCGTCATTGTCTTTATTGATGACGTTCTGGTATACTCCCGGAGTCGGGAAGATCATGAGCAGTACCTGAGGATAGTGCTTCAGACTTTGAGAGAAAAGATGTTATATGAGATGTTCTCAAAATGTGAGTTTTGGTTGGATTCTGTGGCATTCTTGGGTCATGTAGTATCGAGTGAAGGGATCAAGGTGGATCCGAAGAAAGTGAAAGCAGTGCAGAGTTGGCCAAGACCATCCTTTGCTACAGAGATCCGTAGTTTTCTTGGCTTGGCGGGTTATTACCGTCGATTAGTTGAGGGATTTTCATCTATTGCAGTATCTATAACCAGGCTGACCCAGCAGGGTGCTCCGTTCAGGTGGACGGAGGAGTGTGAGGATAGCTTTCAGAATCTCAAGACAGCTTGACTACAGCCCCAGTCTTGATATTGCCTACAAGTTCAGGGTCTTATACTGTTTATTGTGATGCCTCAAGGATTGGCCTTGGAGCAGTATTGATGCAGGACGGTAGGGTGATTGCCTATGCGTCCAGACAACTGAAGGTGTATGAGAAGAATTATCCTATCCATGATCTCGAGTTAGCTGCTACTGTTCACGCCTTGAAGATCTGGCGTCATTATTTATACGGTGTTCCTTGTGAGATCTATACTGATCACCGGAGTTTGCAGCATCCGTTCAAGCAGAAGGACCTTAATTTGCGTCAGAAGAGGTGGTTAGAGCCGCTGAAGGACTATGATGTCGTTATCTTGTATCACCCGGGCAAGGCCAATGTGGTGACGACGCTTTGAGTCGCCGGGCGGAGAGTTTGGGGAGTTTGGCTTATCTACCAGCAGCAGAGAGGCTCATGGCGATGGATGTTCATTCCTTAGCCAACCAGTTTGTGTGATTGGATCTTTCGGAGCCCAGTCGGGTCCTTGCTTGTGTGGTTTCTCGGTCTTCCTTGTTTGATCGTATCAGAGAGCGTCAGTATGATGACCCTCATTTGCTTCTCCTCAAGGACAAGGTCCTGCATGGTGATGTTAGAGATGTGACCATTGGTGATGAGGGGTATTGAGGATGCAGGGTCGGATATGTGTACCCAATGTTGGTGGGCTCCGGGAGTTGATTTTGGAGGAGGCCCATAGTTCACGGTATTTCGTCCATCCGGGTGCCGCGAAGATGTATCAGGATTTGAGGCAGCACTTTTGGTGGAAGAGGATGAGGAAAGATATAGTTGGGTTTGTAGCTTGGTGCCTGAATTGTCAGCAGGTAAAGTATGAGCATCAGAGACCGGGTGGCTTGCTTCAGCAGATAGAGATTCCGTAGTGGAAGTGTGAGAGGATCACCATGGACTTCATAGTTGGACTCCCACGGACTTCGAGGAAGTTCGATGCCATTTGGGTGATTGTGGCTCTGCTGACCAAGTCCGCACACTTCATTTCTATGTGTACCACCTATTCTTCAGAGCAGTTAGCTGAGATTTATATCCGGGAGATTGTTCTTCTGCATGGTATTCAAGTTTCCATCATTTCAGATAGAGGTACTCAGTTCACATCACGGTTATGGAGGGCCGTATAGCATGAGTTGGGTACTCGGGTGGAGTTGAGCACAGCATTTCGCCCCCTGACGGACGGACAGTACGAGCGCACTATTCAGATTCTTGAGGATATGCTCTGTGCGTGTGTGATGGGGTTCGGAGGTTCTTGGGATCAGTTTTTGCCACTGGCGGAGTTTGCCTACAATAACAGTTATCAGTCCAGCATTCAGATGGCACTGTAAGGCTTTGTATGGTAGGCGGTGTAGATCCTCCGTGGGTTGGTTTGAGCCGCGCGAAGCTAGGTTATTGGGCACAGACCTGGTTCAGGACGCTTTGGAGAAGGCTAAGGTGATTTAGGATAGACTTCGCACAGCCCAGTCCAGACAGAAGAGTTATACGTACCGGAAGGTTCGCGATGTTTCATTTATGGTTGGAGAGCGGGTCTTCCTTAGAGTCTCGCCAATGAAGGGCGTTGTGAGATTTGGGAAGAAGGGCTAATTGAGCCCTAGGTTTATTGGTCACTTTGAGGTATTGCGACGTGTTTGGGAGGTTGCTTATGAGCTTGCCTTACCTCCCAGTTTGGCAGGAGTTCATACGGTATTTCATGTTTCGATGCTCCGGAGGTATCACGGTGATCCGTCGCACGTGTTGGATTTCAGTTCAGTCCAGTTGGACAAAGATCTATCTTATGTTGAGGAGCCAATGGCTATATTGGACAGGCAGGTTCGAAAGATGAGGTCAAAGAGCATTGCATCAGTAAAGGTTCAGTGGCGGGGTCAGCGGGTCAAGGAGGCAACTTGGGAGATCGAGCAGGATATGCGCAGCCGTTACCCTCATCTTTTCACCACTTCAGGTATGTCTCTATGCTCATTCGAGGACGAACAAATGTGTTAAGAGGGGGAGGATGTAACGACCCGGCCGGTCGTTTTGAGAATTTACGCCCTGATCCCTATTAATTGCTTCCCCGTGTTTATTTCTGCAATTGTGATTTGCCGGGATGATTCGTTTTGAGTTTCGAAGTGTTTCGGGACACTTAGTCCCTAAATGAGAGCTTAAGCTTTAGAAGTTGGACCATAGTTGGAACAGTGTGAAGCCGGCTTCGAAATGGAATTCCGTCAATTTCATTAGCTCCGTTGGGTGATTTCGGGCTTTGGGGCGTATTCGGATTGTATTTTGGAGGTCCATAGCTTATTTAGGCTTGAAATGCCGAAAGTTGAATTTTTTAAGTTTCTGGATCGATAGTAAAATTTGATATTGGGGTCGGAATCCTATTCCGAAGGTTGGGATAGTTCCGTGGTGTTGAATATGACTTGTGTGCAAAACTTGGGATCAATCGGACATGGTTTGGTTTGTTTCGGCATCGTGTCGACGCCCCCTTTTTCTCGCGAAATCGGGTTTACGACATTTGGGAAGACAACTCTATTCCCGTTTGGGAATTGGGTTTTTGGAATTGAAGAGTCACCACCTAATGAGTGAGTGCATTAGGACACTAAGAAGGGTTTTTGATTTGGAAAACCAAAGTTCGGGTAAGGGCTAGAAATTATCTCAAGGGGAAGGTGTTAGGCACCCCTCAAGATCCACTAGTGTGGTTCCCGGCCATGCTATGTTGTGACTTTAATGCAACTAGATACACAAAGGATTTTACACACAAGGGCTGCAAATAAATACGTGACAAGTATGTGGGATCAAGGTCTAAATGATCTATAATTGGTTTAAAAGGGGGACTAAACGCAGAAAATTAATCAATATATTGAATAAACGAAGAAGAAAAATCTGGAAGAAAAGGCATAATGCAGTAAAATTGAGGAGGAGTTTTGAGTAGTGGAAAAGACAGGATTTTATAGATATTAAACAAAGTTGTATAAGAAAAGGGGTCCTAGGTTTATAAATCACATGGATCATCCAAACAACACCGGTAGTCGATTGTACGCGTAGTGTTATCGTGTGATCATCATCTCTATGTCTACCCTTCCCACCCCGTTAAGGTATTAAGCGCGGAATGGTCTCGTTTGCTTATTGCATGCTATTACCCGCCCCAATCCTATCAGTCCTGGAGGCTTTTAGGACTACTAATCCTAAAGGGAAGAAGCTTGGCTTTTTAGAGGTTTAAAAAGGTTAAAATACTAAGGCGTCAAACAAAACACATGAAAACAGTTATGGGAGCACAAAACAATTAAGGCTCAGATAAACCTCCTTTAATCATAGAAAATTATGTAGTTTAGCACGTCTTACATGTACTGATTAGGTCGAAATTATGCTTAACGTTAGGCAGGCTGGTTCATTACATATTTTCAGGCAAGAAGTTCGCATTAGGCCCGCCTGGCTGCAACTTATCGAAGACCAGTGCAATTAATTAACTACATACTTGTTTGCCTACGTGATGGCCTATAGGCATGGCATCTACTGGTTTCAGGAATAAAGAAACAAACTGATTAAGAAAGTTTCCAGTTTTAACAGGATGATGCGAGTTCTGTAATTAGTGCTAATCTAAAAACGGGTGATTCAGATTTGATTGATAATTCCTATAGGCATGCTTTCTAGCGTCATTAATTTAAACACTTTTTATAGGCGTAGCGAAAGCGCAGAAATACTATAAGCATGGTATCTGAGTACTGTTAGTTTTAATCCTATAAATAGGTTTGCCTAGTGAACAATGCATGCGTGGAGTCTGGATTTCTGGTTACATATAGGCGTGGTGTCCATATGGAGATGCAAAATTCCTATAGACATGGTATCTATATGGATGCATAAACCTATAGACATGATATCTATGTGGATGTATAAACCTATAGACATGGTATCTGCATGGATGCATAAACCTATAGACATGATATCTATGTGGATGCATAAACCAATAGACATGGTATCTACGTGGATGCATAAAATGTGCAAAGTTGTAGGCAAGATACATGAGTACAGAAATGTGGTAATTCCCTATGAGCATGATATCTACCCCTTTGCATGCATGGTTACCCTTCCCTTTTCACTAGTCACCCCAGAGGTTATTACAAAATTTTATTACAGACCAAGATGAATAAAAATCTGGAAATAAAATTACAATCATAACTCTTAAGCTGCATCCAAGGAGCCTAATTCAAACCTAAGGTCTAACAATATAATATGAGCCAACTGCCAGGATCAGGTTCCAAAGCCTTTCTCTTATCTGGGATGTGTCAAAGTTCCAAGGAATCTCAAGAACTCCAGTCAATGCTCACACCCAGATATCATAACTGAATGAAAGTGCAGTGCGGAAGGGCCAGCCCTCCAATGTCCATGTTCAGAGGGAGCTCAAGGTCCCAAGGCAAGGCTCATTGGAGGGGGGCAGAACTTAGAGTCTAGGAACAAGTGTAAGTGCAGTAGAGGGATATAAGGGATGCCAAGGCAAGCTGGTGGTCATGCCCAGCAACATAAATTGCTGGCTCACCCCTGACTAGCCCACTAGCCATACATTAGAGAGTTAGGACCTATTGAAGGTCAGGTTCAACTCTGAACAGCAATTTGGATACTGCCAGACCAAACATTAACTCAAACACACATAAGGGAATAGGGATGGGAAACTGAAAGAGCTTAGGACCCAAAGGGTCCAGTTTACATCCATGGACAATAACTTTGTATATTGCCATGTTTTCTAAACTATAGCTCAACACATAGGGGGACATGGGGAATGGGATTCATTGCAAGACATAAGCAAGATATAAGCACATTACACAAAGGTTAAATTCTACAGGCAGTAAAGTAAGCATGGACAGGAGAATTGGTAAGTAAACACATTAGAGTTGATGCTGGAATTAAAACTAGGACATACCAGTTTCAGAAAGAGACAAGCAAAAGAAAGCAAAAGTCTTCAAGCAAAGCCACAATCAGAGAAAAATACTTTATGCTTGTGAGTTCAAAGAACTCGAGTGTTTGTGAAAATTCTAAGTGTATTTTAGAGTATTCAGTGAAGGTGATCAGAATTGACCGTGTGTTGAAAAGTGTAGAAGGGCTTCCCCTTTTATAGTGCAGAGAAGCAAGTAGGAAAGGAAAGAAAACCTTTGAAAATCAGTCACAAATATTCTCCCTTCAGGCAAGGGATTTAATTCCAAACGGGAGAATGTAATTAAGGAAAGGAAATTTGAGTAAAATCTGTCACAGTAGCATAAGAAGGGAAAATACATAAGGTTTATGTAAGGAAAGAATTCAACGGTACTTGATTTGTAATGAGAAAGGAAAGGGAATCAATCAGACAACTAACAAAATCAAAGTAAACAGGTTCGATTCGAATGAACCCAGTCAGGAATAGGTAGAGGAGGGCTCAAACAAAGAAAATCAGTAGCAATCAGTCAAGACCCCATCAAAGGAGTCCAAAATCAATCAAGTAGTTGTCAAAACCTTTTCAAAGAGGAGTTTATCACATATAAAGCAAACAAATCAAACAGAAAGTCTAACATTGCAAGGTTTAGGATCATAAAACAAAAGAATACGAGTTCAGTCATAGATTCATAGTGCGTCTGAAGGTCCATGGTCCCAAAGTGAAACCCTAATCCAGTTTATCAAAGAAACCCCCAAATTCTAGGGTTTCAAATCAAATCAAACACAGAAACGAGAAGGCAAGTGAACAGACTCAAGGAGTCTCATGAGAAAGAAACAGACCATGATAGTAGGTTTGAAATAATCAGAGAAAGAAAATCGATTTGAGAGCATAAAAGGACACGCTTTGGAAACTCGGAACTTAGACAAGTCCAGAATAGACGAAACATGCTTAACAAGAACACAAACAGAGTTCAGAAAAGCAAAAGTCAAGAAACTCAGTAGTAAACACACTTGGTAGAAGAGTGAGGAAAATTTAACACAGATTAATCATGTGAGCACACATATAAAAGAAAAGAAGGACAATACATGTGCAATAGAGAAGGAAAACATACGAGCATAATACAGAAAACATCTAAAAGAAAAGAACAGCAAGAATCAAAAGACTTTCAGAAACCCTAATTTGAAATCAAACGATTTTTGAAAAGGAAATTTGGGGAAAACACTCAAAATGTCAAGAAGAACATAGACATAGCACAGATCTAAACAAATAACGGTGAAAGAACCTCGAATGGCTTAGGGTTTCAGAGAAAACCTAGAAGCGAGAAAGGCTTGGAAGAACATGATCAGATCTTGAGTCGAAACGGTCAGGAATCAATCTTCCAGTGCTTGAACATGCCGGAGCGTGGCCGGAGAACCCTGGATCTACAGATCTGAGACGGATCTAGGAGAGGACCATCAAGGTCAAGCTTCCAAACTTCGAGTAGCTCACTCTTAGGGGTGAGAGAGGGTGAGTACAGGCCATCTATGGCAGGAGATGCCATGGATTCCAGTAGGAATGAGGTGAGATAAGGCGGGAGGTGATTAGGGTTTAGGAGATGTTAGAGAGCGTTTCAGAGACGAGAGGTTTCAAGGGCGGCACCTTTGTGCAAATGACCTATGGTTAGAGGGGTTGGGTGATTAAAAAAGGATAGGAAGGATATTGGCCGTTGATCAAAATGATCAACGGCTCAGATTTAAAAGAAAACCGGGCGGGTTTAGCAATTGGGTCGTGGGTTGGGTATTTTTAGGAATTGGGTCGTTTAATTTGGGGTGGAATTGGGTCGAATTGGGGGTTAAAATTGAAATGGAGAAGGGCTGTTATTGAAATAGCAATAGGCTAAGTGTCAAATAGCCAAATTTTCCTTTTTTTTACTTTATAAAAAATGTAATAATGATTTTAAAAGCAAATTAAAAATACTGAGCAAACAAATACTATATAAATGTTAATTTAAAAAATACTGGAAATAATTTTATAATTATAAAATGCTATTAATCGTAAAATAGGCTATAATTGCAATTACTTGCAATTTAGCTTTAAAAATACCAAATGAATTTGTAAAAACGTACAAAAATCACATTAATTATATTTTGGTGTAAATATGAGGATGAAATAAGTTATTCACCAAAAATAATTATTTTGGGAATAATTATTGGATTTTGTGGTATTAAAATAGGCAGTAAATTGGTTTAGAAAAATCATTAAAAATACCAAAACTCTTGGGTGTGCTTATGTATGCACATACATGCTATTTTGGAAGTATTTTGGGTACAAAAAATACCTAGGGAAAAATTGGGTATCAACACATTGGTTGTAGAATTCTTGAGATTTCAAGTTCATTAGGCTTGGATTGGAGGGTAATTCGTGGTTTTAGCATTGTTTGATGTGATTTGAGGGTTCGACTAAGTTCGTATGATGTTTTAGGATTGGTTCGCATGTTTGGTTGAGGTCCCGGGGGCTTCGGGTGAGTTTCGGATGCTTAACGGAATTGAACTTGGACTTAGGCAAATTTTTGATGTGTTGAACCTGTTGGTTTCGCACCTGCTGAGTTTGGACTGCAGGTGCGGCGCCGCAGAAGCGGTTTGGTGACCGCAGATACGGGCTGAGGCTTGGAGATCAATTATCGCAGATGCGGCTCAAGGACCGCAGAAGCGGAACCGCATCTGCGAAGAGTGGAGCGCAGGTGCGGAATCTAGAGGCTTAATGAAATTCCGCAGGTGCGGAGCCTGAGACGCAGAAGCGGGACCGCAGGTGCGGTGGACCCCTCGCAGAAGCGGAAATCGCTGGGCAAAAAAGAGTGAAATTGAGGGTTTGAGTTCATAACTTCTAAAATTTATTTAGAGCTCGGTAGAAGGCGATTTCTTGAGAGATTTTGAAGGAGAACTATTGGGTAACGAATTCTACTCTAATTAGTTCTAATACATTAATTTATTATTATTATTCTCATCTAATTAAGGAATTTGAGGGTAGAAGTTTATAAATGGGGGAGAAAGTTCCCCAATGGAAAATTTGAGTTTTGAATAAGAATTTGACGTCGGATTGGGGTGATTTTTTGTACGAGTGAACACGTGAGTAAATGAGTGTTCATAATCCGTAATTTTTACCCGACTCTGAGACGTGGGCCCGGGGAGGATTTTTGGGCGTTTTCTATTTTCTTTCCTTAGCTTCGATTTCATTAGCTAAATTAGTTGTTTGTAGTTATATTTACGTTATGAAACTTATTTGATTAGATTTGGGCCACTCGGAGTCGGATACTCGTGGCAAGAGCATGATTCAGATTGATTGAGCTTGGTTCGAGGTAAGTGGCTTGCCTAACCTTGCGTGGGGGAAACTCCCCTTAGGATTTTGGTACTATTGTTATATGAATGCCTTGTACGTGAGGTGACGAGTGCGTACATGTGCTAATTATTGAAAATCCCTTTCATTAAGGGTCTGTTTGGAAAGCCACCAGGTAATTGAAATTGGTGTAATTACTAGGGTAGTAATTACACAGCCTAGTAATTACACAGTTATGTAATTATCACGACTTGTTTGTTTGTCATAGTGTAATTACAAGTTTACTGTTTCATTGCACAAGTGTAATTACACAATTAGATTAAATTTTAAATAAAATAATTATCAAAACTTTAAAGTTAATATAATAAATATATGTCTATAAAGTTTTATGAGTTTAAATAATATTATATTTGGTATTTAAGATGTATATTTTTTCGTGAATACATTAATTAGTAATCATATATTTATAACTAATATTATAAAAATAATTTATATATGTTTTTCAATTTAATAATATTTAATTAGGTACTTACAAAAACTAAAAATATACGTCTTGTAAGAACATCATGGAATTCATGTTTGATAAAATAAATTAATATTTATAAATATAATGTCATAGCATTATTCAAATATTTGACAAAATTAATCTATCAATTCTAACTAAAAAATGAATAACATACAATGTGAGCCAATACTACTAAAACATGCAAATTGGAACCATGAATATAACACAATTTCAAAATTCAAAAATAAAATAAAATAAAATAGTTTAACATATGTCAAATTCCAACATAATAATAGTAAGTTCTACTACAACTTAAGATTAGGAAACATAATAAGTTTATAACCACATTCAACAAAGAAATTTCACTTTAATTGCATCACTCATTATATGCCTAGTTTGTTAATAACTCATTATTTTTAATATTATGAGGTGTAGTTTCAAAAAATAGAATAATAAAATAAATAAAAAATAAATATAAGCAATTACATTGAATCAGAAGAAGTAAAAGTAGAGGAATAAAAGATAAATAATGTACAAAGAAAAATATATTTTTAAATTACAAAAGAAATTTAAAAGTAAAAATAAAATTAAAATATAAAAAAATAGAAATAAAAATTTATAAAGAAAATAAATTCAAATAAAAAGAAAAAGAAAGAAACTAAAAAGCAACCTTGTAATTACACAGTGTAATTACCACCAATTCTCTCCTTCCCCTTGAGAATTAGAGAGTGTAATTACACCCCTCCATTACACCCAATTCCATGCTGACCAAGTAATTACTTGGCCAAACAAACATGCCAAACTGTGTAATTACATCCAATTACACCCAAATCCATTTCCAAGGTGCTTTCCAAACAGTCTCTAAGTAAATATCTGTGTTTTTTCTTTAATTGAGCAATACTAGTATTAGAAACCTCCTGTTTAGCTTAGGAAATCATGCTTACGTGACTTAACTGTCTTAACTGTTTTAACTATTTTATTTGAATTCTGTGTAGCATGTTTAGGGTTGAATTACCTGTTTTCTTGCTACAAGCTTGTATAGAACTGTAAATTTCCTTGTTGATACTGTTGTGTATTTTCTTTGGGACTACGGAACAGATTTCCGGGAGATCCCCTTACATGTTTACTTTGGGACTACAGGACGGTATCCCGGGAGATCCTCTTGTACTGGATATTTATTTTGGGACTACGGATCGGTATTCCGGGAGATCCCCCTGCACATTTACGAAGACCTAGAAGTCCCTCTCTACTCTCCATTTAGTTATAGGCTTTTTTTCCTGTATTTTCCTTGTTATTAGACTTCTGGAGTTAGAAACCTTATGTATTTTCTTTAGCTTGTGATTCATGAGATTCCGAATTTTGGGAGTGTTTTTGTTCAGTTTGAAAGAGTGTTATTGTATATGCCGAGCGGCATTATAACTTTTTTAATTATGTTACCCGGAAACTGCTAGTTTCGTATCTTTAATTCTTTTTCCGCTAATTGTTAGGCTTACCTAGTCGCAGAGACTAGGTGCCGTCACGACAGTTCATGGAGGGAGAACTTGGGTCGTGACACTTAGTGGTGAGCTGCTCTCTATGCCCGTTCCGCAGCGCCCGAGGCCTCTTCTTATTGTATTTATTTTCTGTTTATCTTATTCCAAACCGTAGTATAAGAGGTTTTGTATATTCTACTAGTTTGCTCGTACACTTGTGACACTTGGTTTTGGGAATATTCTAGTAGACACTTTTTGGTTTTGAGCATTTAATTCACTAGTTTACTCTTCGTTATTTTATGCTTTATATTACTACAATCACCTATTAATCGTTCTCTCAGTAAATAAAATCAATTAGTTTAAACATATTGAAATGGACAATTACATGGACATTTCACTGTTGGCTTGCTTAGCGGTGATATTGAGCGCCATAACGGCGTATAGTGGGAATCGGTTCGTGACACTATTGGACTAGATATTAAATTGTTAAAATATAAATATCAGATAGTAATCTTTAAAAGGAAGCATACATTTGGTTTGCAAGACGCGAAACACAGTAATTTATTTTGCTGGATTTCAACTTTAGATAGTTGAAAATATAACTGTAAGATACTAATCCTGAAAAGGAAGCATATATTAGGCATGACAAATGCAAAAACTCAATAAGTTATTCTGCTGGTCTTTGATATACAACGAAAGAATAACATGATGTTGGGCTAGCAAGTTACCTTGTTTTAATTAAAAAGTAATTATGGGCTATGGGGTGCCAATAACATGATGTTGGGCTATTTTATATTATTATTTACTGAGCATGACCCATTAACATACATTATCAAATTCTCCCTCTCCTTTTTTTTTTTTTTTTCCCTTTTCCTCTTCTTTTCTCGTTTTTTGAATAAATAAGACGAATATTTTATACAATATTATCCTATTTACTAACTACTACTGTAATCATTACTATTTCCAGCGATTAACAAATATTACTAGCGATAAAATAAAAATCATATAAACTATACTTATTAGAGAAAAAATGGGAGTGGTCGAAAGTGAATCACTTACAAAGCTCTAGAGAGTGAAGGAATGAATGTTGAAAGTGATATAGAGTTACAGATTTTGTGAAACTTAGCGAGCGTTCTGACATAGATTTGGTTAAAGCTTAAAAAAAGAGCTTTTTGTTATAAATAGAATTGTATTTACGGTGAATGTCTATATTTATAGAGATTCTAGGGATTATTACTTGGTGGCTAAGTCACTCTTTCCCTATAAATAGAGGGTTCTATTCCATTGTAATTAATCCCAAATCAATAAGAATTCTCTCTCTCTACTTTTCTCTGTAATACTCTTCTTCTTCTTTTATTGTTTCATAACACGTTATCAGCACGAGACTCTAACCAATTGAGTAGAAGCTTTAGGATTGAGCATAATGATTGTCAATTGTTCCATGAACTTCCTTCATGATTAAATTCTGGATTTAAGGTAAGTATCTTGCTTTATTTTTCTCTTTTAGATTCGTGACATTCTATAATTTGATTTTATATACAAGCAAAGACAATAAATCTTGATTTTAACTCTGATGGAGTTTGAAAGAAATTATAACCACCCAAAGTGGTAAAATTTCTATGTCTTGCCATGATCAAATTCAGGTATGATTGTGGGCAAAGAATTGAAAACTCGTCCCATTGAATTTGCTCCATTCTCATTCCCTTAAGAGAATGTGATAGCAATATGTAATAAGTCCGAAAGAAGACAAATTATTACCATAAAGGTATCAATGGATGTGGACGTGGTAATAGACGAAATTATAATCGTCATTGTCGTGGTAATGAGAATAATAAGAATTCTCAAAATAAGCCTTCACTCTATGAAGTTAATGTTTGTCATCGATTTGACATAAGATTTCGTAAAGCACATACAGATGACTATGGTCAATTCATGATGTGAATGTGACAACATCTGATTTATGAATACATATTCATTCTTGGATGAATATGAACGTGCTAGTGGTAGTGAATATACCACGCACTCACCTCTAGAAGGAGTTTTGAGATGATACAAGAAAATAATGTCATTATTATGGCATGAATGGTCATTGGTCATGTACCTATTGCACGCTAAAATATTTTGGTAATGTGATTATTAAAGAATAACATTAATGCAAGAAACATATCTTGCATATAATTTTGACCATAACCACAATGGTATAACTTTCTCTTTAAAAGAGATATTCACCATATGGATATTGATGAATATGTGGTAATACAAAATTAATTGAGAGCTTTAGAAGAGCCACTTATACTATTTTGGAGAAAATTGATTATCAATAAGGCAATGTGTTGTAGCAAGTCTCAAAGAAACTTATTGAGTTTCTAGAGTATTCGCGAAAGCGGTTGGTCATACTGAGACTATAAATAAAGGAAAAATTTAATATCTTCTATTACTACAACTTGTAGCGGGGTAATATGCATGTGAAAAGCTACCCGCTTTATCCAGTTTGTACTACACAAACAAAAGAATGCCACAATAAAGAGAAGTTTATTGATATAAAAACTCATATCATAATAAACTTGGAGTTTATTGATAATTGCACACGTCATGGTGTAAATCTGAAGTTTATCAATATTGATAATTTATTGAGTTGGCATAATTGGTTTACCCATATCAATTTAAGTATGATGTGCAAAAATAAAAGAGAATTCACATGGGTAAACATTAATGAACTAGAAAGTTCTTCACGAATTCTCTTATGTTGCTTGTTCTCATTAATTAATATACCAACTAAAATTGGGATTGAATCCCATGAACGATGGAAATATCAAAGGTGAATATGGGCCCATTCACCTGCCATGTATACCACATAAGATGCATATATGAGATGGTTACATGTGCGATTATTAATAACCCATAACGTGGTGTTTTGCGAGGTAACTTGCTCAATAATTTAATTTCGAGCATAACATTTAGATTTTCTATTCAAGAAGTTCATCTTGATAAGTTGGTTTACATCACAGTTGGTTTAGCAAAATGATTTATTAAGTGCCTCTACTTACTAAACAATTGCTTATAAGAACAAAGTTATCTATATCAGTTTGATATAGGTTATATACGAAAGTATATTACATTCTCCCCTCACAAGTGGTTCAGGTCCAGGAACCAAATAATTTCATCTTATTATTATTGATGTGCAGTGTATATTTTGATTAACACCGTAACACACAAAGGTGAGTTTCCAAAATTGAGGAAGAAAGTTAGCTTTTCTAACATGGGGGAGACATGATAAACAGTTGAGAAAAAGTTACGTGGAATGAATTATCATTTGTACATCTAGATCCTCGAATAAGATAATATGAACTTGAAGTTCATAAAAGGATAATTCATTTGCAATATGTTGCAAAGCATGCCAGACGCATTTGCTGGCCCAAAGAAAGTAACTATATTCTTATTGCAAATGCTCCTATTAAGTCCTAGAAGGACAAAGTCTATGGTACGCTTAAAGCGTATAGACAAATTGGTTTCAAATAAACTTCTTGATAAAGAAGATGAGCAAATGATCTAAATGATCATAACAAAGGAGGCAAGTGATCTAGAAGATCACATGACATAACATTTCATAAAATCTCAAGAGAGATTCAGGTACCTGAAAATATAAATAAAGAGATCTCTATGTTATGTCTTTATGAAAAAAAGGGAGGTTGGAACCGATATAAAATATTCGTCGACGCCATCTATGAAAGCGCTACGTATAGATGGGAATTTTAAGTCTGTCGAATACAGACACAAAAATATTGGCCAAATAAAAGAGACACAATTCAAATAGAATTGGTTTCATATGAAAGACATATAGTTTTGAACATGTAGTTCAAACACTTGAAAGTATAAAGTCAATGGTATGTGCAATCAGTTTTCGATATCTTGTATGTCTAGCATGACATGAAAACTTGATATGCATCTAAAGTCTATTATATGGCTTATATGACTTAACAATCCCGGAAGGATTTAAATTGCTTAAAGCATATAGAATTCATGGTCATGAAGTACTACATCCTCAGTGCAATTTGTGCACAAATGTGTCTTGCTATAACTATAAGCGTGATAATATGATAGCAAAAATTTTTGCCCCTATGTGATGATATTGAACTGACAATTCCAACAAGATCATATGAAGACAATACATCTATTAGGGATGGTGATTTCAAGGTGAAACAAATACGTTCAAGTTAATATGGCTGATTTGTTTATCAAATCTCTACCAAAGATCTTTTGAAGATGGTGTACAAGATTGAAATGCAAATGCTTAAGGATGTGAATTGATGCTCTCATCAGGGGGAGTTAATACGCGTTGTACTCTTTTTTCCCTTACAAGATTTTGTCCCAGTGTGTTTTCCTTCCAAGGTTTTTAACGAGGCAACCAAAAGGCGTAATGTTAGATATATGTACTCTTTTTCCTTCTCAATTTTTTTCCCACTGGGTTTTATTTTAGTTAAGGTTTTAACGAGGCACATTATCTATTGAATAGACATTCAAGGGGGAGTGTTATAAATAGAATTGTATTTATGGTGAATGTCTATATTTAGAGAGATTCTAGGGATTACTTGGTGGCTAAGTCACTCTTTCCCTGTAAATAGAGGGTTCTATTCCATTGTAATTAATCCCAAATCAATAAGAATTCTCTCTCTCTACTTTTCTCTGTAATACTCTTCTTCTTCTTTTATTGTTTCGTAACACTTTTGAAGTTTTGTTAAATAATAATTTTTGAAAGTTGAAATTACATTTAGACATGCATTTTATTTGAAAAAACAGTTAAAGTTTTGTGAGTGCAAGAAAAAATTTCACCCAAAAATTATCCTAAACTAGCTTTTGGGAACTTGAAATTTTTTTATTTCAAATAATATTTTCAAATAAAAAAAAAAGAAAAAGCCAAAATATATAGCCAAACGGGGACTTAATATGTGACCATGGGAAAGGATATAAGATTGAAACTTCCACACAAATCTGAGATGTAGAACCCAAAACTTTTTGAAGTAATACATTTTCTTAGTCCAAGATTTACTAGAGCATGAAATGGTTCATAACCTTTCTAGAAAATACTTTCATTGCCAACCAAACACTATAAAATAAGAAATTTTTGAAGTTTCATGGAAAGTGATTTCAGTTATACCACATATATCCTTAGCGCTATCAAATAAAGTTATATATACCATCAAATATAATATATGAGTATAAAGTTTAAGTCGGGGCCGATGTAAAGTTCCATTGGTTCATGTAAATCTAATATCTTTGATATGGAGCATAAATTTATGTGTAAAAATATACTTAAAATATAATAAACGGGAGATATGAACCCATATTTACAAAAATACATTAGATTTAATGCTAAAAACTATGAAGGATAGAGGGGGTAGTTGGCGAGGTGACATCTTTTCAAACTTGAATTTTAGAAAGGCAAGTGACCTTCAGGTTTTAATTATTGTAGGATTGATATACATTTATTAGTGCTTAAGTGGGATTATAAAATGAAGGGAGAAGTTCAGTCTTTATCTCTAAATTTTTAGTTATTACACGTTGGTCCCAACCTGTATAATTCTAATTTTACCTGATATTTTTTTTTTTAAAAAAAAGAAAGAAAATGCCATCCTTTCCTGCCTCATCTGCCGCCCCAATCCCCATTTCCCACGGCTGATTCCTCCATGACAGCTTGTTTTTCTTGCATTCAACATACAGAGGTCGTCTCCTTCTTCCTCCTTGCTCTCAAAGCTTCATTCTTTTGGTTTATCATTTACTTTGAGAAAATCCAAAAATTGTGGTTTTTCGGATATGTCGGATTTGGGGAAGAAATTGGCGGTACAATGGATTGGTAATTCATTCTAGGTGGTATATAGTGTAACTCCTTCATCTGGTAAGTGTCTTCATCTCATCTTCTTTGTCATTGTTAATTTGAGTTTCTGCAAAAAATTTCTACACAGTACTCGACCACTAGTGTACAATAGACCACTGTAAGAATAGACCATTGGTTCACAATAGACTAATGGGAGATTATATATTAGTATGCGGTCTATATTCTGGAGAATGGGTTGTGGGGCCAACTTGTTGGAATTGGAATTCCTATACAAAGGTTACAGTACCTATCCATATACCTAGCAATTATATATTTGACGAATTTGTTGATGTCATCATTAAACGTGAAAAACTAACATGTTCCCCGAGGAATTTGAATATTACATATATGTTTAGCTCAGCACCGAAGAGGGACAAGATTACTCCTTCCTTCATTGAGAATGACAATGATTTGCAATGGTACCTCCTTGATATAATAATTGATGGTATGAGGCCTTGTTGGAAGATATTTGTGGCTGGAAATGACTTTCAAGAAGGGGCTGAAGTTCCTTTTGAAAGGTCTCATCAAGGTTCAAATGCTGTAGTTGCACCACCACCACCATCAATAACAACAACACAACCACCAATTTTAGAAGTAGAGGAGGAAAGAATGGTGAAAGATGGCTTCAGTGGATTTAGTCATGACTTGCATGATTTTGGTGACAATGAAATAAACTCGTATGGTCCGAAAGATACAAATGGAGCGGAAGAGCACCCAGATAATGTCAGTCGGGCAGCTGGAGATGAAGGCTTGGTGGACACGTTATCTACACAACACAACCCTGATGGTACATGTTTTTTCCTTAGGAAATGTTTCGATATCAAATTGGCTCTAATGAAACAGTTAGAGTTGCTTATGTGAAAATGCATTTTACGTTTCGGATTAGGAAGAGTAGTAGTAAATTAACTTCAGTGGCATGCGGAGATGTGAGTTGCCCATGGAAGTTACGCTCTTTAAAGTATGAGAGTTATGATAGGTTTTATATTACCAAGTACCATGGCGAGCACACATGCAGGGTACAAAACATATCAAGCCGTCATCCTAATGCGTCATCGAAGACTTTAGGTGCATATTAACAGGAATGGTATGATAAAGGCAAAGGCTCATTTTGGTTCCCCAACTACATGCAAGTATACGTGGCTGTCAAGTAATAAAGTGACTCGAAAGTCGAATATCGAACCCACAGAGACTTAGATCTCGTTAACTAAGCAAACTAAAATCAATTAACTGTCCAAGATAATCGAGAGTGATGTTTTTCTATTAAACTATTATTGCGGCAATTAAACAAGTAACAACTTGTAACGACCCAACCGGTCGTTTTGAGCTCTAGCGCGTCGTCCAGCAGTCAGAGGCTATGAGCAGCTTCATTTCAGGTGTTATGACTTGTACGCGTGGTCGGAATTGAATTTCAGAAAGTTCGGAGTTGATTTGGGAAGAGAATGCTCATTTCGGAAGCTTAAAGTTGAAAGAATTAACTGGGATTGGATTTTCGAGTAAACGACCTCGGAAGCAGGATCTGAAAGTTCCAACAGGTTCGTATGATGATTTCCGATTTGGGCGTATGCCCGGTTCGGGTTTTGGATAACTCGGGAGCATTTTAGCGCCTATTGTGGAAGTTAGCCTTTTTAAAGAAATTTCATAAGTTTGGCTTGAAGTGCATTTCAGTGTTATCGATGTCTGTTTGGGATTCCGAGTCTGTGAATAGCTCCGTATGGTGATTCTGAAGTTGGGAGCGCGATCGGAAGTGAATTCGGAGGTCCGTAGGTCATTTTGGAGTCATTTGGCTAAAGATAGAAATTGAAGGTTTTTGAGAAGTTTGACCGGAAGTGGACTTTTTGATATCAGGGTCGGAATACGATTCCGGAAATTGCAGTAGGTCCGTAATGTCGAATATGACTTATGTGCAAAATTTGAAGTCAATCGGACGTGATCTGTAGGTTTAAACGTCGAAAGTAGAAGTTTGAAGTTCTAAAGTTCATAAAGCTTGAATTGGAGGTCGATTCATGATTCTAGCGTTGTTTGATGTGATTTGAGGCCTCGAGCAAGTCCGTAATGTGTGTTGGGACTGGTTGGTGTGATTGGTTGGGGTCCCGGGGGCCTCGGGTGGATTCCGGATGGTTAACGGATCGAATTTGGAGTTTGGAACAGGGCTGAACTGCTGGTTGCTGTCATAACCGCACCTGCGGAAAAAGGGCAGCAGGTGCGGAGCCGCAGAAGCAGCTAGGAAGGTGCAGGTGCGGATTTTGGTCAAAGGTTTGAGGACCGCAGATGCGGTCAAGGTTCCGCAGAAGTGGGACCGCATCTGCGGAGAGGTGGTCGCAGAAGCGGAAGAGGGCATCTTGGAGAGGACCGCAGATGCGGTCAAAGTTTCGCAGAAGCGGGACCGCATCTGCGGGAGGCACGTCGCAGAAGCGAGAGAGGGGTGGCCCAGGGAGGACCGCAGATGCGGCATTTTAGCCGCACCTGTGGAACCGCAGAAGCGGTCAAGGAACCGCACGTGCGGAAACAGCTGAGGCAGTGAGGTCTTTTAAAGTTCGGGGTTGAGTTCATTTCAACCCCATTTTTCTTCCATTGGAGTCGATGGGGAGCAACTTTGAGGTGCCATTTTCGTCACATGTCATGAGGTAAGTAATTTATGCTAGCTTTGAGTTAAATACAAGGTTTATATATGGATTTAGACATGGAAAAATTGTAGAAAATTGAGGTTTTGGTGGAAAACCTAGAAATTTACATTTCTTGGAATTTGACCACGATATTGAGTATAGAATTTAGTGAAAATTATATATTTGAGTTCCTAAGGTAATTTGTAATCTTTATCTTCGAAAAATTTTGGATTCCGGGCACGTGGGCCCGAGGGCGTTTTGGTCAACTTTTCGATCTGAGTTAGGAATTGCTATAAATTAGATTGTAATGAATAATTGAGCATGTATTAATGGATTTGCGTAATCGTTTGCTAGTATTGGAGCGTGGTGCATCAATTAGAGTCTTCGGAAGGGCGTGGAATGCCGGTTATGGATCTTCAGAGCGAGGTGAGTCTCCTTTCTTACCTTGTAAGAGGAAATTGTCCCCATAGGTGATATAATTGATTATGTGCTCCTATTTGTGGGGGCTACGTACGCACGAGGTGACGAGAGTCCGTGCGTAGCTACTATTATGCTATTGTCCGGGTAGTTAGGACCCAAAAGCATGCTATACTTGGATTATTTACGAACCTATTGATAGCTTGAACTGCTTAAACCACATCGAATTAGTAGACGAATTTCTAAAAGGGTTTAAACTTCATTTTCCTAAATTATTAAAGAGAATTGGCTTTTCTTTGGATAATTGCTCCATGTTGACTTCTTGATTGGCTGTCTGTTTGTGTGTGTTTATTTTGGAACGAGCCGAACGCCTCGGCAGATTAAATAGATGCATCTATAGGTACGCCATCGACCCTCGGCATGTGCACAGTTTATTTCTGTTGGATCGGGTCGTCGCCTCGGCATGATATGTGCATGCTTGTATTGCTGTCTTGGACTTAATTAAGTTATTATTGCCTCTTCATGGCTTGAAAATATTTGGATAATTACGAAAAGGAATTTTGGAAATTTCCTATAAGAGAATTGATTGTTTGCTTGTTTCCTTCTATTTTGACTAAAATCATGTTTATAGAAATCCATAATTTAATGTATTACTGACCTCATTATTGGACCACTAGTATGTGTCGAAGTCGACTATCTCGTCTCTACTTCTTCGAGATTAGACGGGATACTCATTGAGTAAACGTTGTTTTCGTACTCATACTACACTTCTGTGCATTTTTGTTGCACAGGTATATATAACTCTAGTGGCCTACTGGGCGTAGCAGCATGGTGGATACGGAGACTTAGGTGAGCTGCACTTCTCGAGGCAACCCGCAGTCAGCAGAGTCTCTTTCAATTATCTGTACTTATTTTCTGTCCAATATTGTGTTCCGGACAATTGTTGTACTTTATTTGATTTTTCTTAGAAATTGCTCATGCACTTGTGACACCGGGTTCTGGGATGGTTTGAAGTATTTTGTATTAACTACTTATTATTTAATTTTGATTTGAGACAATTATCTTTTAAATTGCTAAATTTGAAGGAAAATCCTAGATTTCAAAAGTATTAAAACGAGAATTTGATTAAAGTAATTTGGTTGGCTTACCTGACAGCAGTGTCCGGCGCCATCACGACCCTTAGTGGATTTTGGGTCGTGACAACATGGTATCAGAGCATTAGGTTCGTAGGGTCTCACGAGTCATGAGCAAGTCTAGTAGAGTCTCGCAGATCGCTACGGAGACGTCTGTACTTATCCTCGGGAGGCTGCAGGACTATTAGGAGTACTTCCCTTCTTGATTCCTTATCGTGCGATTTAATCCTTGGAGGCGTATGCCTTTAATCATTCCTACTCAATCTTACGCGGCGTGAACCGCTTGTTATAAATCGAGAATCGAAGAACCGTAATGGTACTACAGATGTGATACGGGATGTTATGCAAGTGATTTGTGATGGTATGTGTGAGGCCCGTCGGCCGCCGTAATTGATTTTATTCAGAGGTATTCCATTGTTATAGCCTTTTGCGTGTAGGCGGATTTTGGAAGGGTTATGGCGGGGTTAGACCACTACTTAGAGATTTGCATATTCTAAGGTCATGAGAATTCACCTGCGTGCTGCCATGGTTCTCCTGAAGTGAGTTAAGTGGAAAGTTTATTATGACGAAGTGTTAACCTAATAGTGGTTCCAAATCTATGATAGAAAGCATGTTTTATCGTATATTGGCATGTTAAGTGCAGTGAGTGGTATGGAATCTGAATTGAAGATCAAGGTAGCAGTTCGGTGTTGACAAGGATGTCACGAGCTCGGATGAGCAGGAAAGGAGTTTCGATGTTTAAAGTATGTTGGTTTTGTCATCAGCGTCACCTGAGATCGGTGTTTTGTAAAAGGGCATTGCATCCTGGTTAATGATTCTTGATCGTTTTTCAGCGTTAGTGCGGCTAGTGGTTTGGAGGTAAGACCCAGTTATTTGTTATGGTAGGTTGTGGGAGTGTGTCCCACAGGAAGATTGTATAAATGTGGCATGTAGTCACTTGATTGATTAAAGATTTAAACCAAGTATGAAGGTTGTAGTGATTTCGTTAAATTGATAATTGATGCCTGGAGGGCACTCGGATTCTGAGTTGTGGACTGTGGATGAGTTACTCTGGTTATGGCGGTTGTTCTTGTGTGTTATAAGAAGGGGGAAGTTAGTATGGACCTTTGAAAGGTTATTGGCCTAGTTTGATACGATCTAGATCGACTTGAGGTCGGTGGATGGATTAAGCGTGAATATGGGCCCTATGTCAGGCCAGTTGTGTTCAGTTCAGCAAGCGTTCCTTATGGAAGAGCAGTCGGGGTGTTATCTGTCATCAACTATTTCGTGCAACGATATATATATTGCGCCGTATGAGTTGTGAGACGGCTTGGTAACTTTCTTATGTGTTGAGATTCCGCGTAGCGATGATGTTATATGAGCAAGATGGCTCTTGAGATTCGGATCGGGTATCGCACTACTGTTGTGCTTGAATTTTGTAGCCTATAGCGCTATCTGTTCCCTAAGGGATGGTATTATGCACCTAGCGTGTTTCTGACCGATATTTGGTATTTCGTTTTAGTGAGCAATTTAGCTCGACGTATATCTCCTTATGTGAGTTCGATGTGTGGATCCGGTGGCATGCCGTCATGGGTATGCTGTTCGGATCGGGTTGCCCGCCGCAACAGTGTGATGTTCGGTACAGTTCCTCATATTTGTTTTTATGTGTTCTGTTTCCTATTTTCCGAGGAAAGCTCATATTAGTCGTGTGCCCGCGTCGCATGTATGATTTGCGGGCGGGGTAATTGAAATTTCTTTCAGAGTTCATTTTCTTTTTTGTATCACATTCTAATTGGTAGCCTATTGGCACATTGTGGCATCATATGAGACTTTTGGTCATGTCGGGATGGTAGATTGCCTGAGCAGTTCGTACTGGGTGAGACGAGATTGTTGGATTTAGGATCAGTGCAATCTGATTACGTGAAATATATTAAGGAGTAAAGATCATTATTTGGTTCAGAATGTGGTAATGTTTCTTGTCAGAAGTATAAACTCAATGATTAGTTGACTCGGCAGTTGATTATGAATTTCTGCACATCTCTTCCGTCATGGCGGTATTGTAAGAGTTAGAGTAAGACCTGTGTATGTCACGGGGTGCAATGGGAGCATCAGGTTCGTGGAACTTCGACTAAGTTGATCAGAAAATGTTATTGTGGTCCGGTGAGTAAAGTGATGCAAGGTGTGAATTCAACAAAGTTATGCAGTCATGTTTGGGTACAGCGTGTAGTGATTGACATAGTGATCTTATGTTGGGAAACAGGTCGAGCATAGAATTTCGGATGTTGGAATTGGGCTCTAAGGCTTATTTGCTTGAATAAAAGGGAATATCTTCAAAATTATCGAGCTAATGTGCTCAACTAAGTTGTGGTAGCACGGGGAGGTGCATGAGAAGTTAAACAGTGATTTCGGACTACTTCAGTGTAGTTCTCAGCACGTTCGAGGACGAACTTATGTTTAAGTGGGAGAGAATGTAACGACTCGACCGGTTGTTTTGAGCTCTAGCGCGTCGTCCAGCAGTCAGAGTCCATAAGCAGCTTCATTTCAGGTCTTATGACTTGTACGCGTGGTCGGAATTGAATTTCGGAAAGTTCGGAGTTGATTTGGGAAGACAATGCTCATTTCGGAAGCTTAAAGTTGAAAGAATTAACTGGGATTGGATTTTCATGTAAACGACCTCGGAAGCGAGATCTGAAGGTTCCATCAGGTTCGTATGATGATTTCGGACTTGGGCGTATGCCCGGTTCGGGTTTTGGATAACCCGGGAGCGTTTTGGCGCCTATTGTGGAAGTTAGCATATTTGAAGAAATTTCATAAGTTTGGCTTGAAGTGCATTTCAGTGTTATCGATGTCCGTTTGGGATTCCGAGTCTTTGAATAGCTCCATATGGTGATTTTGAAGTTGGGAGCGCGATCGGAAGTGAATTCGGAGGTCCGTAGGTCATTTTTGGAGTCATTTGGCTAAAGATAGAAATTTGAAGGTTTTTGAGAAGTTTGACCGGAAGTGGACTTTTTGATATCAGGGTCGGAATCCGATTCCGGAAGTTGCAGTAGGTCCGTAATGTCGAATATGACTTGTGTGCAAAATTTGAAGTCAATCCGACGTGATCTAATAGGTTTAAACGTCGAAAGTAGAAGTTTGAAGTTCTAAAGTTCATAAAGCTTGGATTGGAGGTCGATTCATGATTCTAGCGTTGTTTGATGTGATTTGAGGCCTCGAGCAAGTCCGTAATGTGTTTTGGGACTGGTTGGTATGATTGGTTGGGGTCCCAGGGGCCTCGGGTGGATTCCGGATGGTTAACGGATCGAATTGTGAGTTTGGAAGAGGGCTGAACTGTTGGTTGCTGTCATAACCGCACCTGCGGAAAAGGGGCAGCAGGTGCGGAGCCGCAGAAGCGGCTAGGAAGGCGCAGGTGCGGATTTTGGTCAAAGGCTTGAGGACCGCAGATGCGGTCAAGGTTCCGCAGAAGCGAGACCGCATCTGCGGAGAGGTGGTCACAGAAGCGGAAGAGGGCATTTTGGAGAGGATCGCAGATGCGGTCAAAGTTCCGCAGAAGCGGGACCGCATCTGCGGGAGGCACGTCGCAGAAGCGAGAGAGGGGTGGCCCAGGGAGGACCGCATATGCGGCATTTTAACCGCACATGCGGAACCGCAGAAGCGGTCAAGGAACCGCACGTGCGGAAACAGCTGAGGCAGTGAGGTCTTTTAAAGTTCGGGGTTGAGTTCATTTCAACCTTATTTTTCTTCCATTGGAGTCGATGGGGAGCAACTTTGAGGTGCCATTTTCCTCACTTGTCATGAGGTAAGTAATTTATGCTAGTTTTGAGTTAAATACAAGGTTTATATATGGATTTAGACTTGGAAAAATTGTAAAAAATTGTGGTTTTGGTGGAAAACCGAGAAATTTACATTTCTTGGAATTTGGCCACGATATTGAGTATAGAATTTAGTATAAATTATATATTTGAGTTCCTAAGGTCATGGGTAATCTTTATCTTCGAAAAATTTCTAATCCCGGGCACGTGGGCTCGAGGGCGATTTGGTCAACTTTTCGATCGGAGTTAGGAATTGCTATAAATTAGATTGTAATGAATTATTGAGCATATATTAATGAATTTGCGTAATCGTTGGCTAGTTTTGGAGCGCGGTGCATCAATTAGAGTCTTCGGAAGGGCGTGGAATGCTGGTTATGGATCTTTGGAGCGAGGTGAGTCCCCTTTCTAACCTTGTAAGAGGGAATTGTCCCCATAGGTGAAATAATTGATTATGTGCTCCTATTTGTGGGGGCTACGGCACAAGGTGACGAGAGTCCGTGCGTAGCTACTATTATGCTATTGTCCGGGTTGTTAGGACCCAAAAGCATGCTATACTTGGATTATTTACGAACCTATTGATAGCTTGAACTGCTTAAACCACATCATTAGTAAACGAATTTCTAAAAGGGTTTAAGCTTCATTTTCCTAAATTATTAAAGAGAATTGGCTTTTCTATGGATAATTGCTCCATGTTGACTTCTTGATTGGCTGTCTGTCTGTGTGCGTTTATTTTGGAACGGGCCGAACGCCTCGACAGATTAAATAGATGCATCTATAGGCGCGTCGTCGACCCTCGGCACGTGCACAGTTTATTTCTGTTGGATCGGGCCGTCGCCTCGGCATGATATGCGCATGCTTGTATTGTTGTCTTGGACTTAATTAAGTTATTATTGCCTCTTCATGGCTTGAAAATATTTGGATAATTACGAAAAAGAATTTTGGAAATTTCCTATAAGAGAATTAATTGTTTACTTGTTTCCTTCTATTTGGACTAAAATCATGTTTATAGAAATCCATAATTTAATGTATTACTGACCTCATTATTGGACCACTAGTATGTGTCGAAGTCGACTATCTCGTCTCTACTTCTTCGAGATTAGACGGGATACTCATTGAGTACACGTTGTTTTCGTACTCATACTACACTTCTGTGCATTTTTGTTGCACATGTATATGTAACTCTAGTGGCCTACTGGGCGTAGCAGCATGGTGGATACGGAGACTTAGGTGAGCTGCACTTCTCGAGGCGACCCGCGGTCAGCAGAGTCTCTTTCAATTATCTGTACTTATTTTCTGTCCAATATTGTGTTCCGGACAGTTGTTGTACTTTATTTAATTTTTCTTAGGAATTGCTCATGCACTTGTGACACCGGGTTCTGGGATGGTTTGAAGTATTTTGTATTAACTGGTTATTATATAAATTTGATTTGAGACAATTATCTTTTAAATTGCTAAATTTGAAGGAAAATCCTAGATTTCAAAAGTATTAAAACGAGAATTTGATTAAGTAATTTAGTTGGCTTGCCTGACAGCGATGTCCGGCGCCATCACGACCCTTAGTGGATTTTGGGTCGTGACACAACTAATTTATCAAGAATACAAAAGTGTATGATCAAATTTTAATTCAGAGGAGATGAAAGTTCCATGGTTGTGGTTGGTTTATCAATCGTATTAAGTTCAATAATCACACTCGTTAATCCAGATTATCTATGGTTGCTAATTAACCAGATCGTTTATATGAATATCATGTTGCCACAATACTACTCGCATGTTTACAATATATCAATCCTATATTCATATGGTATTGAGTCTATCATGAACGAATATAATACGGTTTTTAACTAAGCAAGAATGTTAGGTATATTCCTATCCTAACCGCGAAATCTTTCCCCGAGTCAAGGGTTCAAAAACAAGCTCTCTTTAATTCTACTCTAATCTAAACACGAATTTCCCAAGCATAACATAGATAGTAGGTGAATTGGTAGCTACAACAATTCACAAGTTAAAACTACAATTAAAGAAACAACCACAAGATGATAATCCGAATTAACGAAGATATAATTAATAACCGTTAATAATTATGTCAACCACAACCCTAGAAACTAGAGTGCTTAGCCACTCATGTTCGTAGTAACAACTTTCCAAGTATTTTGCATAAACAAATTACAAAGAAAAAATGAATGAATGAAGAACTCGATGATTTTCTCCTCCAAAGAATGTTTCCAACGTCTTCTCTCCTTCCAAAATAATCTCCTTAGGTCTAAGATATTGCAAAAGTTCCAAATATAATGTTTTTAAATGTATTTATACCAAGTAGGGTCGGGCCCAAATGACACCACCTTCTCCTAGATTAAATTGGATTGTTACTCTATAAATATTACACAGGCGCGCTGCATGGGGCGACGCGCCACGCGGTATGGTAGTGGATTTTATCAGGGAGTGTGCACTTTGAAGGCAGCAGCTGCGGCGCGCCACGCGCCGCGGCTGTGGGTTTTTCTTAGAGCTTGCCTTTTTGCTTGATTTTTGAAGTTCAGCCGTGGTTCTCGACCCCCGAACGCGATCCCAGCTTAATCCCTTGGGCTTTTACTCAGACTTTAAAGCTCCAAATAGCTCGATTTCATTCCGTAATATCTACATAGCTTGGAACCACTCATAAAAGGCATAAAATACATAATTAGTGCAAAACACTAGCGATTAAATCTCAAACTCAATTAAAGTGCAGTAAATTAGAGTGTGATAAGTGACTAAAATATGTAATTATAGCCTACCATCAACACCCCACACTTAAATCATTGCTCGTCCTCGAGCAATAAAACTACAATTTTTATAGACACGAGCTTTTTAAACAATTCTCCTAACTCATCACACCAAGAATATTTAAAATACACTAAGCACAAGAGTGTAACATCTTCACCTCAAGATTTGACTCACAAGTACCATGCATTATTCACAATTCACCAACTTACTTTGATATAAAGGTCAATGACATTACCTTTCCTTCATGAATCAAGTGCCCTCACAGATCAAAAGAGAGTAGTTCCACACACAATAAAATTTAAGAACAATTAGGAACTCAAGATAGAACGAATTCACTCACCCTCAGAAGTAACATTCATATGCCACAAAAGATGCACCATAGGCTTGCCCATAGTGTACTACTATACTAATCGAGCTCATTCGGTCATGGATCAAGTAGGACTTTAATTAATTGTAAGCTGCGGGACGGGTAGGATATATTTAGATATAAGAATGACAACACCTCCCTAAGCACTTTAATACATACACTTTACCTTTTAAAACCCCACACTTATGTCAAACAGTAACTCCATCTTCACATTAATATACATTAACTCCCTACTTCTTTAAGCACAATTACATCAAGAGTCACCACTTATCGAGGAATATTTGCATAACAATACAACTATTTTTTTTTCTTTTTCAATTCAAGTGGCTCTTACTTTTTCACAACAATGCACCTTTCTCCTTATTTCATTAGTTCCACTAAAAAGCCAAACCAACCACCCCATACTTCAACTTTTACCAAGTTCATAACAATTCATGTGCTCATGAGAGGTGAAAAGGTTCAAATAGATGGTTAATTCAAACAAATAGGTAAGGCTTGTAATGTGGTTGCCAAAGAAATAGGATTACAGGCTCAAAGGGTTTGATACATAACAATTAGGCGGGTAAAATATATATATCTGGCTCAACAAAGGAACGCTTATATCACATCCAAGACTGAACAAAACTACTATTTCGCTTTGTAAACACATGGGGAAAGTTCTAGACATCAAATGGAATGCACAGAATAATACACAAACCTCTCACACACATGGCACGTAACTCACTCAGGATTGGACTCATCAAGACACTCTAGTCAAAACAGTTAAGCAAAGTTAAGATTATACAATTTAAGGTACTTATACAAGAGTCAAAAACTGAGCCTAAGCGTCACAACCAAAGTACTCACTATTCTCAAGGCATAACAAAATCAAGAGATATTGCTTCAATCACAATCACAGCACAATGGCTCATACTCCTAAAAAAATAAAACTAACCACATCTGGTTCAAACAAACCCTTGAAAAAGAACCACGGCACAAAGTAATACCAAGGGGCAATTACTACACTACCTACAAAGAAAATATTTATGTCCTTTTTCTTTCGACTTAAATCCCTCAAGAGAATTGTCTAGGAGATCCATCGTCGAGAAAAGACCAATTTTTCTAACTTTTTTTCCGATTTTTTTAGGAGCTAATAAAATACCACACGACTACGAAAACAAAAATAAGAAGTTAACAATTTTCTAACATACTACTACTAATTATCTAGAGAAATTCTCCCATCCCACTCTTAAAGGAGTGCAGTGTCTCCAATGCACAAATAAAGCAAAACAATAACGAGGGTGGACAAGAAACTCCCTGAAAGGCCAAAGGCCGAAGCAATAGTGGCTCACGGGTACTCAGACTTCCCCCGGGCATGGTCCTTTGTGTTGGCACTCACACTTAGTTCTCACCATCTAGCTCGATTTTGCACTCTTCCAATGGCTTTGCTTCCTATGCTTATAATCCTACAAAATAAAAATAGACACTACAAAAATAATACAATAAAAATAAAAGAAAGCAATAAAGCTGGGTTGCCTCACAACAAGTGTCTGATTTAACGTCGCGGCACGACACAAAATCTCGTCAAATCATTGGCAAGTAACACCTTCGACTTCTGACGATCAAAGTCACCTCTATAATAGTGCTTTACTCTTTTTTTGTTAACTAAGAACGTTCTCTCTCCACCTACGATGTGCAGCTCAATTGCACCATGTGGAGTGACTCTCACTACCTCAAACGGGCATGACCATCTCGATTTGAGTTTCCCCGAAAAGAGTCTCAACCTTGAATTGAACAAGAGAACCAATTGGCTCGGTTCGAACTCGCAATGGTGGATATGCTTATCATGCCAGCGCTTGGTCTTTTCTTTATATAACTTATCATTCTCATATGCGTGCAAGTGAAACTCATCAAGCTCGTTCAATTGCATCAACCATTTTCTACCCACTAATTCTGCATCAAAGTTCAGCTTTTTATCGCCCGATAAGCCTTGTGCTCAAGTTCCACCGGTAAATGCCATGCCTTCCCATAAACCAACTTGTAAGGGTAGGTTCCGATTGGAGTTTTGTAGGCGGTCCGGTATGCCCAAAGAGCATCATTAAGCTTTGCAACCCAATCTTTCCTACTTGCACAAACCGTCTTCTCCAGAATCTGCTTTATCTCTCTATTTGACACTTCAACTTGTCCACTAGTCTAAAGACGGTATGCGATCGCAAGCTTAATTTTGACGCCGTATTTCGCTAAGACATTGTCCAATAGCTTGTTACAGAAATGGGTGCCTCCATCATTTATCATCACTCTCAAAGTGCAGAACCTTGCAAAGATATGTTTTTTTTACAAAGTTGACCACAACCTTGGCATCATTGGTAGGAAGAGCAATGTCATCCACCCACTTCGATACATAGTCAACGGCCACCAAAATGTACTTACACCCATTGGACGAGGGAAATGGACCTATAAAAACAATTCCCCACACATCAAAGATTTCAACCTCCATAATACCATGCAATGGCATCTTATGCCTTTTCATAATTGTTCCTCTTCTCTGGCACCTAGCGCACCTCCTCACGAACTCATGGGCATCTTTAAACAACCTAGGCCAATAGAAACCTGATTGCAACACATTAGCTGCCAGTTTGTCACCCGTATGATGACCACCATAAGGCGACGCACGACAGTCATGTAAGATAGCATTTATTTCATATTCGTGCACACATATTGTCATTAACTGATCGGTACAAGATTTGAACAGAAACGGCTCATCCCACACATATGATCTCACATCTCGCAAGAAATTCTTTTTAGCATGAGGTTCAAGATCTGGCAGCATTTCTCCACTTTCCAAATAGTTTATAAAATCTGCATACCATGGCACCTCCGCAGCAGTAACGGCCAACAATTGCTCATCCAGGAAGGTTTCCTTGATCACATCTCCCTCAACTACATGATTCCGAGTTTCTAACCGCTCAATGTCAAATTCCTACAACAGTAAAACCCAACGGATTAGCCTTGGTTTAGCATATTTCTTTCAAACAAATACCTGATAGCTGCATGGTCTGTGTAGACGATGACTTTGGTGCCAACCAAATAGGCCCGAAATTTATCAAACGCCCACACTACCGCAAGCAACTCCTTTTATATCACAGTACAATTTATTTTAGCAGGAGTGAGAGTCTTGCTTGCGTAGTAAATGGAGTGAAATATTTTGCTCCTCCTCTGGCTCAATACGGCCCAATTGCACCATCACTAGCGTCAAACATCAGCTCAAATGGCTTGTTCCAGTCAGGAGCCACAATGATTGGTGCACTCACTAACTTCTTTTTCAGCTCCTCGAATTCTTTCAGCCAAGCATCGTCAAACTTGAAGAATACATCCTTCTCTAGCAACCTACACAAAGGAGAGGAAATTTTTGAGAAATCCTTTATAAATCAGCGATAAAAACTTGCATGTCGCAGAAAACTCCTAACTCCTTTCACTGAAATCGGTGGTGGCAACTTCTCAATTGCTTCCACCTTAGCCTTGTCAACTTCCAGTCCATCTTTGGACACCTTGTGTCCCAGCACTATACCTTCACGTACCATAAAATGGCATTTTTCCCAATTTAGTACCAGATTAGTCTCCTCGCACCTAGCAAGCACTTTAGCAAGATTGGTCAAGCATTCATCAGAAGAAGGACCAAACATAGAAAAATCATCCATAAAGACCTCCACAAACCGTTCCACCACATCGGTGAAAATAGCCATCATACACCTTTGAAAAGTCGCAGGTGCATTACACAACCCGAGTGGCATTCTCTTAAACACATAAGTGCCATAAGGGCATGTAAAAGTAGTCTTTTCTTGATCTTCCTGGGCAATAGCAATCTGATTATACCCCGAATAGCCGCCAAGGAAACAATAGTATTCCTGTCCGGCTAACCTGTCAAGCATTTGATCAATGAAGGGGAGAGGGAAGTGATCTTTTCGTGTAGCATTATTCAACTTCCTCTAATCTATGCATATTCGCCAACCAATCACAGCCCTAATTTGAATTAATTCATTTTTTTCATTCACTACAACAGTCATACCCCCTTTTTAGGTACATATTGAACATGGCTTACCCACTTACTGTCGGAGATAGGAAATACTATACCTGCATCGAGCCACTTAATCACTTCTTTTCTTACCACCTCTTTCATTATTGGATTTAGGCGGCATTGATATTCCACGCTAGGCTTGTGGCCCTCCTCCATGAGTATTTTGTGCATGCAGAATGTAGGGCTAATACCCTTTATGTCAGACATTATCCAACCAATGGCATGCTTGTGCTCCCTCGGCACCCTTTAGAGCTTTTCTTTCTGCAATTTAGATAAATGAGAAAAAAAAATCACAGGTAAAGTGTTAGAACTTCTCAAATATGCATAACGGAGATGAGATGGTAAGGGTTTAAGTTCCTGTTTTGGGGCCACCTCAACTGAGGCTTTAGGGGACTGGCCGATTGGCCTATCTAGAGGCTCAAATTGGTATCTTTCTCTTATGTATTCGCAAGATGCATCAAGAATTTGCAACATATCCTCAACCTCTTCTTCAAGTTCCAATTGATTAAACAACATTAATGTCTTTTCTAGTGCATCTTCTTTAAAAGCACTTGGCTCCATGGCTGGTTCATTTATCTCCACCACAGAAATCATGGCCAAGTCCTCGTAATAACGAGGTAAATGAGTGTCTCGATATACATTGAAGGCTGCTTCTTCATTTTCCACCCTCATAATCATCTTACCTTCTCGAACTTTGATAATTGCATCTCTAGTGGCCAAGAGAGGTCATCCCAAGATGATCGGAACTAACTCATCGGCCTCGTATTCCAGGATGATAAAATCTGCAGGGAAAATAAACTTCCCAATCTGCAACAAGACGTCATTAATTACCCCCCTCAAGATAAACATAAGATCTATCAGCTAACTGTAGCATCACCGTGGTGGGTCTCGGAGCTCCTAAGCCCAATTGTTTGAATACTGACAACGGCATCGGATTGATACTTGTACCCAAATGACACAAGGCTCTACCCACATCAATTTCACCAATCCTCACAGGGATGGTAAAACTACCCGGATCTTTAAGCTTTTGTGGAAGCTTATGCTGAATCCTGGAAGTTCACTCCTCGGTAAGTGCGATGGTCTCAAACTCAGTTAACCTCCTTTTATTTGCCACTATATACTTAACATATTTTGCATATTTTGGGACATCACGGAGCATGTCCACCAAAGGGATGTTCAAGTGTATCTGCTTCAGCATATCTAGAAATTTATGAAATATGTGGTCATCATTCTTCTTTCTCAATTGTTGAGTAAAAGGGGGTGGCACCCTCTCTAATATATGCTCACACTCTATTTTGTTTCTCTCATCTACCTCTACAGGTTTTGGCATTCTTTCTTCTTCGAGCCTATACTGCTCATTTTTCTTCTCAGGCATTTCTACCAACTCTCTCCCATTTCTCAACGTCACTGCATTGACTTGAGGATTTTCTCTGTATCACTTGGGAGAGCTCTAGTAGGTCTAATAATCTAATTGTTAGCCATTTGCCCAAACTGCCTCTCTAGATTTCTCAACTCTGTGCACAATTGTTGATTCTCAGCCCTAACTTGTTGATTCTCAGCCATAACTTTCTGATTGTCTATCAGGAGCTTTTTATCATGTCAGTCAAACTCTCTTTTGCTTGTTGTGGGGGTTTAGGTGGCTGATTATAATTAGCTTGAGGCCTGATATTCTAATTTCCACCCCAAGAGAAGTTAGGATGATTCCTCCAGTTCGGATTGTATGTGTTACCATATTGAGCATTTTGATTCATCGGCCCTCTAGCTTATTTCCCCACATAAAAGATGGATTCAGGATTCATGGGGCATATGTCACTTGTGTGACCTTCACCACATAACTCGCAACAAGCAGACATCTGTTGCACATGTTGCATCTGTTGTGCTTGGTGCATTGTCATTTTATTCATCTAATTTGCTAATCTCGTTATATCTGCCCTCATGGCTGAGAAATCATCAAGCTCAATTACACCAGCCACCTTTTGTTTAAGTGCTCTTCGTGGTTCCCCATCTCCTTGCCAATTATTATCATTGTCATTGAAATTATTTAGCAGGATCTGGATTTCACTATACGGTCTTGCCATGCAACTACCCTCACATGTTAAGTCAAGATTCATCTTTGATGTCTCATCCAACCCATTAACGAAAGTGTGACCCAACACCTCATTAGTCTAACAATGACGTGGGATGTCTCTGAGTAGCTTCTTATATATTTCCAACGCTTGACAAAGAGACTCGCAATCTCGTTGTTGAAACCCAAGAATCTGGCTCCTCAGTGGCTTTGTCTTCTTAGTGTAAAAAAATTTGATTAATAAATTTTGTGCTAGATCATCCCAATTGTGGATCGAGTTTGCGGGCTCCTTCTGTATTAATTCTTTGGTTTCCCCCAGCAGTGAAAAGGGAAACAGCATCAGTCTGACGTAGTCTTTGGAAACATTCAAATAATTATAAGTATCCATAATTTCCAAAAAATTCTGAATGTGCCATTGCGGATCTTCATGAGATAGACCCACATACTGCCCTGTGTACTGGATCAGCTGTACCATGTACTGTTTGAGCTCAAAGTGGCCCATGATATCAGGCTTCACTATAGCCTGAGTCGTATTAGCAAGATTAGGCCTTGCGGCCTCGTTCATGGTCTCTCTTCATTACTTGCCATCTCAAGTGGTTAAGGTTGAACTGCGATGCCCAACTCTCCTTCAATTCTAGTTTTAGCTTCGACTTCCCTCCTTACCCTGTAAATTATTCGTTCTATTTTGGGATCAAGAGGAAGGAGGTTGTTCGCACTTCTACTCCTCTGCACTCAAGAGAAGAGCCTGCATTATCACAAATAAAGCAAACTAAAAATTAAAAGTTGAACAAATAACGAATAAAAGCTTAACTAAAATAAACAATCAATAACTAAGTTCCCAACAACAATGCCAAAAACTTGGTTGTTCCCCAAGCACACACAAGTATACGTGGCCATCCGGTAATAAAGTGACTCGAAAGTCAGATGTCGAATCCATAGAGACTAAGATCAGTCGTTAACTAAGCAAACTAAAATCAATTAACTTTCCAACATAACCGAGAGTGATATTTTTCTATTAAACTACTATTGCGGAAATTAAACAAGTAACAACTAATTCTTATAGAATGCAAATATGTATGATGAGATTTTAATTCAGAGGAGATGAAAATTCCAGGGTTGTGGTTGGTTTATCAATCCTATTAAGTTCAATAATCATACTCGTTAATCCAGATTATCTATGGTTGCTAATTAACCGGATCGTTTATATGAATAGCATGTTCCCACAATACTACTCACTTGTCCACAATATATCAATCCTATATTCCTATGGTATTGAGTCTACCATGAATGAATCTAATACGATTTTTAACTAAGCAAGACTGTTAGGTATATTCCTATCATAACCGCGAAATCTTTCCCCGAGCCACGGGTTCAAAAACAAGCTCTCTTTCATTCTACTTTAATCTAAACACGGCTTTTCCAAGCATATACCATAGATAGTAGGGTGAATTGGTATCTACAACAATTCACAAGTTAAAACTAGAATTAAAGAAACAACCACAAAATGATAATCTGAATTAACGAAGATGCAATTAATAAACGTTAATAATAATGTCAACCACAACCCTAGAAACTAGAGTGCATAGTCACTCATGTTCGTAGTAACAACTTTCCAAGTATTTTACATAAACAAATTACAAAGAAAAGATGAAGGAATGAAAAACTCGATTATTTTTTCCCCCAAAGAATGTTCCCAGCGTCTTCTCTCCTTCCAAAATAGTCTCCTTAGGTCTAAGCTATGTCAAAAGTCCCAAAAATAATAATTTTACATGTATTTATACCAAGTAGGGTCGGACCCAAACGAAACCATATTCTCCTAGCCGAAATTGGATTGTTACTCTGTAAATATTTCACAGGCGCGCCGCAAAGGGTGACGCGCCACGTGGTGTGGTAGTGGAGTTTATCAGGAAGTGTGCACTTTGAAGGCAGCAGCCGCGGCGCGCCACGCGCCGCCCCACGCTCCGCGGCTGTGGGTTTTTCTCTGAGCTTGTCTTTTTGCTTGATTTTTGAAGTTCAGACGTGGTTCTCGACCCCCAAACACAATCCCGGATTAATCCCTTGGGCTTCTACTTATACTTCAAAGCTCCAATTAGCTCGAGTTCATTTTGTAACATCTACATAGCTCGGAATCACTCCTACAAGGCATAAAATACATAACTAGTGCAAAACACTAGCGATTAAAGCTCAAACTCAATTAAAGTGCAGTAAATTAGAGTGCGATAAGTGACTAAAATATGTCATTATAGCGTACCATCAGCCCATCCCCGTCAGATCGAAAGGATGCTATTTTTCTAGATTTTAATCAAAATCTTATTTATTGGAGGAGCTAGAAGGTAGATGAAAAAGCTAAGGCTATGATCAGGGGTACTTAGGAAGAGGGGTATGCTTTGTTTGATGTGTATCACCATGTTATGTTGTCCTATAATGAAGAAAGTATTGTTGATTTGAAGGTTGATGATAAATAGCATTTTAGATACTTTTTCTTATCTGTTGGAGCTTTCATTAAGAGATTCGCGCATATGAGAAAGGTTATTGCTGTTGAGGACATTTCTGAGTAGCAGGTATGGAGGTTGTTTGTTGTCTATTGTAGCACAAGATACTGACATTCACATTTTTCCAATTGCATTCTGTGCAGTCGATAAAGAGTGCGATTATTCTTGGACCTACTTTTTTGAACAGTTGCAGCACATTGTTGATGATAGTGATGAATAGTGCATTATCTCAGATCGGTATCTGTCAATTGGGAATGGCTTCCAAAAAGCTTTTACATCTGCTCATCATGGTTTTTTCCCGAGTCACATTGCTGAAAATATGCGCGAGAGGTTTCATTCTGGAATTTTTACTTTGAATTTCTTTTCTGCCGCACACTCATACAATACTGAGAAATTCTTTGACCATTTTTAGCAATTGTGTGATAAAAGCAGGGAAGTAGCTAACTGCCTCGTGAATGAAATTGGGTTCCAAAACTGGAGCAATGCCTTCTTTCCAGGAAACCGATACGGCTTGTTGACAACAAAATTGTAGAATTGCTTAACGCAATGCTTAAGCATCAAAGAAACTTCCCGATCATTGGCCTATTCAATCATATTGTTCGAAAGTTTGAAGAAAAATTTGAGGAGGCGCGTAATGAAATGAAAAATGTTTTGACCCTCTTTGTTCCTTCTGTTGAAAAGAAGATTAGGAATAATATGGTTGTTGGCGACGCGCTTCGGGTGAAGCAATTAGAGAATAACCAGTTTAGCATCGTTGGTCACGGCGGGGATGTAGTAGTTGATCTAGATTTAAACACATGTTCTTGTTTTCAGCTTGATTTAGAAAAATACCCTTACCACTTGCAACGGAAGTTCTGAGATTAAGCTTTGGGGATGGATATGGTTCCTCCATTTACAATCACTCCTCTCCGTTTTATAAGGTTTTAACACATTTGGCTGCATAACCATTCACACAAGCCCTATAGAAGAGAAATGGGTGGTGTCTGACGAGATTCAATCCACAAAAATATTTCCACCCGATGTTGAGCCTACAAAGGATAGAAGGAAGTTTAAGAGATGGCCAAGCATTTTAGAACCTAGTTCTTCTGGCAGCAGGAAAAAGGGAAAAAATAAATGTCCATTTGCAAAGAACTTGGCCACAATAAAATGACTTGTAAAGTATTGTTGCAGCCTTCTTGATCTTTTAGCTACTGGTGTTGTAATAAAGATAATTAACTCATTTGATATCCTAGACTTGTTGTTCATAATCACTTGTTGTTTCTACTATCAACTGTTGCATTGTACATCATAGGCTATTGTTTTATGGTCAACCACCAGCATTGTTTATTACAGAGGTGTGATCTAGAGTCAACCCACCCTTATTTTAAGGAGTCATGTTACCAAGTTGTCTCATAGACTACTATTTTACAGTCAACCACCCACAGTCTCTATTGTAGACCTATGATCTAGAATCAACCCCTTTATTTTAAGAAGAAATCATGTCACCTTCTGTCTTAGACTATTGTTTTAGAACATTATTTTAGAATCAACCACCTGTAATCAACTAATGTTCTATTGTCAATCCCCATCGATATTTTTAATTTAACCAAGACTTGTTGCGCTGGTTTAGATAGTCTATTCATAACCACTAGAAGGTATTTAATTTAATGTCTAATGTTAATAAGCGCTGGCAACCAACATGAAAAGGACTTGTCTAATTAATTGAAATACATCGAATATGCTAATTCAAAGCATCAATTCGTTTCTCAAAACTCTCAATAGTCACGTCATTTACGAGAAGTCATATGGAAAGGAACCATTTGATATTACAACCCAATATTCAATATACAACATTCATACTTAGAGGCATTACTTGTTGACAACACTTCACTAGACAACACTCTTATACTTAGAGGTCTTACTTGTTGAGTTGTTACATGTTCTAGAATGACCAACTCATAATGGTATGAAATATACCTCCAAGTACAATAACTTTAAATGTTCCATGATGTTCAATAAGATGTTTAAATGTTATAAAATAAAATAAACCAAGGTCGAACGTGGTGTAATCCTTATTTTAGTTAATTCTTGACCATTAGTTTACCCTCGACCGAAATAAGAGTTGAGGACGAAACATCAAGTTGATACTCGCCCAATAAGGAAGTCTATTGATATATGTTGAATGTCCAGGGTTGGGGGTTAGGCTTCAGGGTTTATAGACTATTATAGGGGTTTATCAGCAACTAGTGGTTGATGGAAGATAGCTCGTGTTGTTCAGTATATCAAAATATGTCCATGTGACCTATCCCTAACCATATATTTTTCGACCCATTGAAATTACCCATTTGACCCATTAAAAATTACCCATTTGACCAGCCATGTGATCAAACTAAAATTGATCACATTTCAACCATATTTTTTTGACCGGTTCAAATTAACCCATTTGACCCATTTTAAATTACCCATTTCACCTGCCATCTCAAAACAAAATTGATCAAATTTCAACCCCAACTTTTACTTTCGAAAAACATTACTCAAAAACTTGAAGGAAAATGAGTAAAGGGTCAAGTGCATCCTTTGGATCGAGAAAGAATTGTCATTGCGGCATGGCTGCCAGTCAATTTACAGCTACAACTCTGGTGAATGTTGGTCGCCGATACTCAAAATGTTCCAAAAGCAAGTAGCTAGTTTATTGATGGTTCCAGTGTCTATTACGCAACCTATGGGTTATGCCTAATGCAACGATATATTTGATGAAGTTATTAGTACTAGACACATTGTCTACTACGCAACCAAGTAGCTAGTTCATTACTAGACACATTATCTATTACGCAACCAAGTAGCTGCCTGTTGTAATACAATAAGGAAGTGCTAAGGAAACAAAAATTACAGCATCAACAGTTAATAAGACAAAAGGTAGTTTCATTACATAGAGGTAGATGCAAATATCACAAATTACTACAAGTTCACCCAAAATGAATTTGTCCTATGACCAACACAAATTGAAATTACAATTATAAAACTAAGAAGAGTCCATCCTTCCCCTGAAGATATCAACTGCAAATTTTTCCTTGAACAACTCTATCCGCTTGTCATTAAGCTGATCCAGCGATGTATCAGTTAGGAGGAAGTCAATAACCTTCACTGCATATGCTCCATTGCTTTCACTACAATAATCAAAGACACAATTAGTTATTAAAGAAACCAGAAGAATGAGTAAAACATAAAGGATGGCACATCCATAATATGCTCCCAGGACCATTTCTTCGTAAGCACATCTTGGCCTAAGTCTGTTTGGCCAGTTTTCATCAAAATCCTAGGCATTATGAGTGCGAGGGGGTGTACCAGTTCTTCTAGTTTACCATCATTTATACAAACTGACATTGCTATCGTAAATTCGAAAACCATTGCCAAGTGGAAAACAACTGGAACAAAATACTTATTATCAATTTGCCACACACAGTACAACACTATAGCCTTACACCACTCCATAGCCCCAGGTTGTGGCATACTTCCTTGAGGATATAGCATCAGGGGTGTAAGGCGCAAGTCTTGGCAAGCATCAATTGTCTCACAAAAGTCCAAATCATTTCCCTCTTTACTGGTAGCCTCCTTGACCTTATTCCATGCAGTGCACATGTTGTTACATAATGCAATATCCATAATAACATGACTACGTGCATAAAGGTGTGGACGTTTTATGTTTCGCACATGCATCAGTGCTAAAAGTTCCTGCACATGCTAAATATCATAAAAAAATTATACGTTAAATATGGAGCTACTAAAAAAAGAAATACTCATAGTGATTAAGGGACTTACAAAAATTAAGATAAACAGGTTACCACCACACAACTACTCAAAAAACTTCCAACCATAGCTGCCAGTCAAGAAGTTTTTGGGAAACTTCTCCTTCTTGTCAAACCATTCACAAAATAGTTTCTTATCTTCCTCCGAAACTAGTTTGAGTACGTCTACCTTTGGTTTCTTCTTCTTCATTTGTTTCAGCTTCCTCATCTTGCTTGTATCAATTGGATCATTCCTCAATCTGCTTTGCAATCTTGTAACCATGTACCAAGGTGACTCAACTAATTTAGAAGGGCTCGCATTCTGATTTTGCAATTCCCCAAGGATCTTCAACACCTTATCTAATTTCTCGTTCACAACCTTCAAATCTTCATGCACATCTGTATTACTTGGCTGAGCATTGCACATCCTGCATGGTCCTCCTTTACCGATATTGGAAAAACCATCAACTAGTGGTGAACCAGGAATACTCCAACCCAAAGGGTCATCAACATAAATGTCAACTTCACCATAAGTCACTAAGCTCACTGCACCAGGTGCCTTTTTAATGGCAGTCACCCATTACAAATCAACCGCTAGCTGGTCGATTATAGGATCTGCTACCTTATCCTCGTAGGGTACCAAATTTTTTGTATAGTCCATACTCATCTCACGTAGGGTAGGAATAAGGTAAGGGTGCACCTCCTGAAATATAGCATAGATAGAAGTCAATAGACAAGCAATACAAAAAAATAGACACTAAGTCTATGATAATCTCCTACTTTGGTTGATTCTAATCTACTAGTGGAGTGTTATTGCACTCCCTATCATACCACACCAGGGTCATCAACTCTCTGCTTAAAGGGATTCCAATCAGGGTCAGATGTCACTTTCTTGCTATGCCATCTCAACATCCTTGGCAGCAGCATCGGTACGACCTTTGATTTCTCAGCACTACGACCAAATAGCGGAATTGCTTCGTACGCCCATGCCTATATTTTTTCATGAACCCAAAAGTATTAATTTTTGTCTACAGTAAATAAAATAATAGTACTCAACTACAAAGAAATTTTGAGAAGGTTGTTTTAATACATACCATGAATGCTCATGGGAAGACGCACAGGGTATAAGTAGCCGATTTGGACTTTTTACCAGAGATTTTGTTTTCCTTCCTCTTGCTCATATATGATTTGTACATTGGCAGCATGTCCTTCTTCAAGTACTCAATTGTAAGCTCAAAACACACCTTTCCCCATGGATATTTCATGAAAACTTCCAGATTGTTAACCATACGAATTCACTTCTTATCGACGCACGCTATGTTATCCCTTGCAAGCAAGACTGAATGGACAAACCACACCAATGCAATCCTAAACCTCTCGAATATTTCAAACCTCTTGGACTATTTCAAAAGCATCTATGCATCCACCCTCTTCCTGCTGGACTGGCAAACTTTGCCGCAGAATGCTTTGCCATTATCCTTTACTTTCTTTATTTTGTCTATATTGGGTTTGGCACAACAATTCAATCCATTCGTCATAGAAAACTCCTTCAATCCAAAGTAAACAGGTTTGTCTCCAAATAAAAACCATAACTCGTGCTTTTTCATGCAATAAATTTGGCGAAGCAACAGGGAATGGACAAGTTGTCCATGAACTGTGTCCAGTGCTTTGAAAGTTTTGCAAACTGTCCAAAACAACTACTATTAAACCTTTCCATCAATTTGATTGTTCTAAATTTATCCTTGAACTCATGGAATGAATTGATCCTAGAACTCACACTAATCTTAGGCAGAAAACGTCTATGCTTTCTTGGAAAACTCCTGAATTTGTATTTGGATGCGTCAATCGCCCTTACAAACACAGGAATTGACAGAGCATCCTGGTCACCTTCAACTGTCGCATGTGTTTCACTTTCCATCTCATCTTCACCATCTTCAAGTTGTTCATCATCTTCTTCTTCTACTACATCTTCTTCTTTTTCTTCTTCAGCATCTTTATTATCTCCTAAGTAGCATCATCACCATTTTCATCATCCTCCACACATAAAGCTTCATCATTACTGTCATTTTCTTCTTCGACAATTATTTTTTCAAAAACATGTTCTTCCATTTGAGTTTGTGGTGCATTTATGTCCAAGTCTTCTTCCTCCTCCTCATCAACACCCTTTAATGCTAACATCCTTGAAACAGATTTTTTACTAACACGTATGCCCTCGTCAACTAATCTAGACCTTGATATTGTTCTTTTTCCTCCTATCACGCTTAGAAATCTCAACATTTCCTTTACTAGGGGAAGCTTCATAAGTATCTACATTTCATTTTTTTGTAGCAGTTTTTGAAGGCTCGTCAATTGTTTTACTTGGCGATGCTTCTTTTTCTGCATTTCCTTTCATATTTGAAGGCTTTTAAGGTTGTGCAATTGCCTTTTATGTCAAAGGAATATGCTTCTTACCAACTGATTTTCTCCTCGTGTTATCTACATGCAAATATGCAATGTAACATTTAACAATTTCAAACTTATGATCAGAATAAGAAAAATAAGCCACAATTCCAGTTAACATCAATGACCAGAAAATAATCGAGCATAAGTTTATCAATAAACATTAGGTCTCAAGTTACGACGAAATTCTAAAATACAGAGCACAGAGGTAGTCCAAGAACCAAATATAATCACCCACGCATATAAGATATGGTTATACATAACTCAATCGATCTTGAACATGCACATGAACGAATCACTCTACAAAACCCAAAATCAAAATGTAAGAAACTAAAAAAGAAAAATTTAGGATTTACCAAACTTGATGCGTTTTTTGAGCTTTAATACAGTGCTTGTTGGGTCTATAGAGACGATTCCACCCAAAATCGAAGCTTAATTCTTGTCCCTTCCCGTCGGAAATTGGTCCATGTCCAATACGCACTCAATAGTGAGTGGAAAAGGTCGTTGGAAGAATAGTACCCAACAAGAGTCGGGGTCGATTTCTGCAGGGAGTTACTAGGGGTATTAGGAGTATACACTTGACGAAAGCGAATGGAATAACTAAATTGTACTTCCACAAAAGGTTTTTATTTCTACATCTAATTTTACTCTAGCAATTATAAGCTAAGAAAAGAAACTAGAAGCAAATGATTGTTTTTGGTGTTTTTCCAAATAGTTAAAAAGCCTAGGGTTTGACCATAACCTAGGTGTTTGCCTAATGGGTTAAATACGTTAATACTTGTTTTGTTGAATGGGGTGTATTATAGCTCTCAACTCTACGTTACCCACTCAATATATCTCGGTCAAAGAGTGATTTTTCTCAATTTGTCTTTCTCAAGTCCAAATGGATATCAAACAAATCAGGTTCTAACTATCTCTAGTTTGAACCCTTTAATTAGGCTAATCAAACCCCTCAATTAGCCCAGTTCCTTGTTAGCCAAGTTATCCTAGACTAGGTCCCTCTTTCTCAAGTAGAGACCAAGTCAAAAAGGCATGAATTAATATTTGTAATCATTAATTTTAAGATTGAAGCGTAAACTAAGCTAAATAATCAACACCCAATCATAAACAAGCATTAAATTAAGAACCCATAAGGTTTACACACTAGGGTTGGGTCACAATCCTAGTAAGAATCTAGCTACTCATAGTGGGAATTGAAGAAATAAAGAAGAAATGCTAATTAAACTCATAATCTAGATTAAAATGATAAATATAATATTTAAACACTAAAATAGTCACAAACTTCCTAAAATGGCAAAATGTAACGGCTATAGTAGCTCAAACTTCGAAACTTGACCTAAAAATGTGAAACTTGTCTATTTATAGTGGCCCAAAATTCACTGATAAAAATGTCCCTCGGGAGGTTCTACGGCCGCACAATTCCATGTGCGGTCCGCAGATTTATTCAGTTGGCAAGATCTTGGATTCTGCAGCCGCACAATTCTGGATTGCGGTTGCGAAGCATCTTCTGCGGTCGCACAATTCTTGTGTGGTCCACACATCAGCAAGGTTTCAGGTCTTGGTCTTTTGCACACTCTTTGAACTTTGAATCTTTTGTCGGTGCAGACCTTGTTCTACAGCCGCATAATTCATGTGCGGTCCGCACATTAGCCAAATTCCTGCTGGGCTCTTTCACTTGATTTGCGGCCGTAGATGGATTCTACAGTCCGCACTTTCTTCTGCGGACTGCACTTCTTTAGTTCTACACCCTTTCTTGCCTTGTGATTCGGAATACTCCCTTTTGAGTCGGATTTCATCTTGGGAGACCAAACTTCCAATATTCCTGCAATTTACACACTTTCATTAGTTTCGAGAACATAAATCAATACTTTCGGACTAAAATAAAAGCAAAATGTTGCTAATAAGTAGTCAAAATCCACACTTATCAACTCCCCCAATCTTAAGTTTGCTTGTCCTCAAGCAAATAAATTAGTTCCCACCTCCTAGAGTTAAGGGTAACTTCAGCTAGTCAAAGGTGAGCCAGTCAAACATTAGTTGGGACCAACAATTACCCATACTATTCATGCATTATCAACAAGGTGACAAGTCAAATATTCATGCACATATAGTTCTATGTGACATTTGAGCTTCGAGAATTGACTTTACTCATCAAAGACTCTTGTTCTATCATGTAGGCCATGGTGGACTCCAAACTCTTCTTCCTCTACATTCCATTTGCCAAGCTCACTTTAAAAATTAGCACTTAATCTTAAGATTCATAAAAGGTTCACTCGTCTCTCACAAGAAAATGTCACAAGTAAGGCTTCAAGTACCATAGGCTTGCCCCTCACGTAGATCGCCACTATGTAAGCTCACTCAGTTTGAAATCAAGTAGGACTTCTTTCGGGTTGTAATGAAGGATTTTGGATTAGGTTAGGATACCATGTGGGTAACTGGTTGTACCTTTCCTTAAGCACTCTACACTTTCATTTCTCGGCTCACAATTACCAATTCTTAGAGGAATTTTCTTTTCATTAGGGACTAGAGGAACTTAACATCACTTTTTCTTGTTCATTTCATTCTTTTTCTCCCTTTTTTTTTAATTGCTCATTCTGGGATCATTACCTCTTTTTGGATACATCAACCCTTCCACTTATTCACTTTTTCCTTTTTTCTTTTTATTCTTTTCCTTTCTTGCCTTCTCTTTTCATAGAGATCATTTCTTTTCTCTTTTTGTGCCTTGACACCTTTTTCAAATTCCTCCTCTCTCCCTCAAACTTATGCTTTAAGCCACTTGTTTCACAAGAGTGCTAAGGAAAGCCCGGGCGCCAAGAGAGGGTCACGACAAAAACGGTACAGGCTTATAACATGGTTATCAAATGAGAAAGGCTATAGGCTTAAAGGGGTTGACTAGGGATAACGACATTGGTTGGCAATAGAAAGCTCAAACGGGCCAAGGAAAGCCTACAATCACCTCTTAAACCAAGAAAAACTTAGGATTTCGCTTGAAACACATTCGGGGCAAGTTCTAGACCCTTCGCATGGATACCTGTACTAGCAACAATTCATCTCACCCCTCACGTAGATTGTAAAAGAGGATACAGTCGAGAGCGTACAACGATCGTATTCAAGTTTAAAGATCACTATGGTCCAATTAAACCACTCAATGATTACCAAAATCAAGTGAAGAGTCACAAAGTCACTAACTAAAGTTATTTCTTTCAAAAACCTTGTCTCTAACCATAAGCACGTAGTTAGGTGTGTTGGTACCAATTGAAGCGTGATTAACTCTTCGAGAATGATTTGATTAGGTCTTTTTATTCATTACAACTACTATTATTACCAAAACACAGAAACGGACTTATTCCCTTAAGAAGGTTGTCATGCCATCCATCATTGGGACGAGCCACTCGGTTCACACAACAACTACCGTTGGAAAGAACCGTGGCTTTAAGAAAACCTAAGGCTTATTTTCTACTAAAGCATAAAAAGAATCTACTTAACAAAACAAGAACTAATATGGAAAAAATAATAAGCTAATAAGCAAAAACTACTAAAAAGAGGTAAATATACATAAGAGAAGAGAGAGAAGCTCGATAAATACAAATAAGAAAAGAAAGGGTACCATCAAATTATTACAGACCAAATGTATCAAAGTGTATCAACTTGTCAAATAAACTCCACCCCCCCCCCCCCCGAATAAAAGTAAGCATTTTCCCAATGCTTAGCAAAATAAGAGTAAAAGAAGAGAGGGTGAAGAAAACTCCCTAAAGATTCTTGGACATCTCAGTGTCCCTAGCAATGTCATCTTCCTCAGGTTTAGCCAACTGAATCACATCATCATCAAATCTAGGTGTGGCTGGGTTGGCGAACATCTCCCACACTGTCTCGGTAGTGTCGGCAGCAAGGTCTGGCTAGTCACACTGGCCAGCGGGTGCTACCGGTGCATATGGTGCTGAAGGATCTGGGGCACACTGGTGGGGTTCAAGCAGCAAGTCAAAGGGAAGGTCGCTAGCTGTAGCAAGTCTCGTAACCTCCCTCCGGAGCTTTTCCACTGATCTCTTACTTACCTGGGACTTCCTCATCTTCTTTACTTCTTTTCCTAGCTCCTCGATAACTGACCCGTGTTGCACCAATGTGTCCATAATAATCTTCTGATTGTCTAGAATCTTCTTCAGTGTCTCATCAATATCAGAAGAAGCCTGTGGTGTTTGTGAAGTGGACTATGCTGCAATAGTACTAGACAAGTCAGACAACTTAGAAGTAGTCGTCTGTATCCAGTTATTGAGACTTGCCAATATCTGGAGACTCGTAGAGCAGGTAGGGTAATTGTGGGCACAGGCACTGGCTTTAGAGAAACTCTAGGGGTTGTGGTCGGAGCTGAAGATGATGGTGGAGGCATAGCAATGGCACTGGTAGAAGGCTCAGGATCGGTGGATGTAAGATCAACTGCCTCAGAAGCTACCACTGTTGGCTCATCAGACTGGCCTGTGGTGGTAGAAGGCTGGACTTTCTACTTTTGGTTGGTCGTATCCATCAATGGCATAAATTTCATGGACGAGGTAATATTTGGCATCTTCTACCCTCTCGGTGAACCACATCCATCCCTTTCGTGCCATGAATTGTATCAATATAGCTGGGTTGTACTTCTCCAAATCCATCAACAGAAACTATCGCTCAAGAGTTAGCGACCTCACTGGCCACCACATACAGAAACTGGTGAAGGCGGTCAGGCTGACAAATCAATCCTCCCAAACCTCTTTCTTCTTTGATCTTTCAAGCCCCGTAGCTGTAGCATCTCCCACTCTACCATCATCGGGGATATCATGTGTAACATGTGCCTCAAGGACTGGTGTAGCCGATGGCTTAAAAGCCTGACTAGCACTCTCCAATCCCTAGGAGGTGCTGTGAGATGAAGATGTCTTTGCGGCCTTGACTGTGTGGCCGGCTCCTCCTCCTGAACAGAGGCTGAGTCGCCCTCTGACACCTCCCTAGATGGGACATAGGAGATAGACTCGGAGAGGTCTACACCTCTCCCTCTACCGGTTGTTGTTTTCTTTCTTATTGTCTTGGACCGGCCAAGTGGCAAGGCACTTTTTCCTCGACCCCGAGAAGATTCACCTCTCCCTTTTGAAGCGTTGCCTCATCCTCTTGATCGAACCATTGTCTGTATCAAGCAGAGGAGATTGTTAGTTGCAATTCATTGTTCAAACACATACAGGAGACATGTAGGTAAGGGAGAAACCATAGGACACAGTGGGGTTGTACAGTTGAGTCATGCCTGCAGGATAAGGGATCTGCGGTCCGCATAATTTGTTATGCGGCCACAGATGGGAACTCGCGGTCCGCACATTTCTGTTGTGCGGCCATAGAAGGGAAGTGCGGTCCTTACATTTGAGATGTAGCCGCACTTCTGAGGCCCAAATTTTTTAACTCTCTGAAGACAGAGAAATGGTCAATCTACGGCCGCAAGAGGATTTCTGCGGTCCGCACAATTTGACTTGCAGTTGCATCTTGGAGTCTCAAAAGTGAAGACTCTCTAATGATAGAGAAAAGCCTAATTTGCAGTCACAAAAGGAAATCAGTGGTTTGCACAATTTGACATGCGCCGCAGATTCCTACCTCACATAAGTGTCTCAAAATGCATATCTACAGACTGCACAATTCAAGTGCGGCCGCAAAATTCAAACCATTACGAACAGACAACTTTTTTAGTCTAAGATTTTTCAATTTCTTGCACAAATAGGCATGGAAACATTGTAAAAGCATGAAATTTCACTAACTCGGTCCCTGTAGAGCATGTACCAAGTTAACCCAGTTCAGATCTACCCCACATGGACACACATTGGAACTTTAATAGCAGATGGCCTATAAAGAACTAAAAAATCTACTAATTAAACTAACTTAAAAATTAATATGAAATTGAAGCATACTTGATAGAGTGAATGCACTGAGCGAGTAATCTAGGTGGCTCTATGTGTGGACAGTGAAAATCTCCAAGAAAGATCTGCAGAGTAATAGTGTTTTGTTCACAGAGGGAAAAGTATAAAATGAGGACAATTGTTCTATTTATACCCAAAATTTTGAGAAGGGAGAAGAGATGAGTGCGGCTGTAAATTTTCATGTGCGGTCCCCACCCTACAACCTAGTGGTTATTCTCAAAAACCAATCTGCGGTCCGCACTCTCTTGAACAATTAGCCATATTTTTGTCCACAATTCTTGTAAGTCACCCTCACCCCTGTAGCACACTTCAAATCAAGTTAGAACAAAAATAACACCTAACTACAAAAGAAAAAGGAAAAGAAACATGGGTTGCCTCCCAAGAAGCGCCTGATTTAACGTAGCGACACGACGCAGAATACCCTCAAGTGAAATCAATGACCGCCACATCATGGCTATCTCCAACCTTTCCCAAGTAGTGCTTCACCTGGTGACCATTGACTCAGAATACTTCATTGTTTTTGTTCTTCAAGTCTAATGCACCAAAAGGTGTCACACCCACAATTTCAAAAGGACCACTCTATTTGGAGTTTAGCTTCCCAGGAAACATCCTCAACCTTGAGTTAAACAACAATACAAGATCGCCCACCTTGAACTCTTTGTTCCAAATGAATTTGTCAAGAAGATATTTCATCTTTTCTTTGTACAAGGACGAACTTGCATAAGCATGGTACCGGAACTCATCCAATTCATTCAATGTGCAACCCTCAAGTTAGCGGCTACATCCAATCAAGATTCAACTTCTTTAGAGCCCACACGGCCTTATGCTCTAGTTCCACTGGAAGATGGCAAGCTTTCCCAAACACCAACTGGTATGGTGATATTCCGATAGGTGTTTTGTAAGCCGTCCGATAAGCCCATAATGCATTATCATGATTCTTGCAGCAGTCCGTCCGATTATCATTCACTGTTTTGGACAAGATACTCTTTATCTCCCAGTTGGAGACTTCCACTTGCCCACTAGCTTGTGGGTGATAGGGAGTCGTGCCTTTGTGAGTAACACCATACTTGCTAAGTAAAGTGTCGAAAGCCTTGTTGTAAAAATGTGTCCCCCCATCGCTTATAATTGCACGTGGAGTACCAAACCTTGTGAATATATTCTTCTTCAAGAAAGCCACCACACTTCTCGCCTCATTGTTGGGTAAAGCAATGGTCTCAACACATTTTGACACATAATCTACTGCGACCAAGATGTAGGTGTTTCCACAAGAACTCAAAAAAGGGCACATGAAGTCAATACCCCACACATCAAAAATATCAGTCTCCAAAATAGTTATGAGAGGCATTTCATTTTTCTTTGAGATTCCACCGGCCCGTTGACATTCATCACATCTTTTCACTAACTCACTAGCATCTTTGTAAAGAGTAGGCCAATAGAAAGAGTAACTAAGCACTTTGGCCGCCATTCTTGCTCCACCATGATGGCCACCATATGACGAAGAATGACAGGCCTCAAAAATTTCACCTTGCTCTTCTTCTGGTACACATCTTCTAATCACCCTATCCGTACAAATCCAGAAAAGGTATGGTCCATCCCAATAATAATCTTGATAATCCCGTTTGAGCTTCTTCCTTTGGCTTGAAGAGACTCATCCCGGATGATTTCACACACAAGAAAATTTGATAAATCCGCAAACCGTGGCACCTCTTTCATTGAATTTACCAAGAGTTGCTCATCGGGGAAGGAGTTATTGATTTCAAGTCCATCATACGGCCTCCCCTGCACCTCCAAATGATACAAATGGTCTGCCACTTGGTTTTCAGTACCTTTTCTATCTTGGATGTCAATATCAAATTCTTGTAACAAGAGCACCTATCTCAATAACCGAGCTTTGGAGTCCTTTTTGCTCATAGGATAACGAAGCGCCACAAGATCCGTGTGGACAATGACTTTTGCACCCATCAAGTAAGGGCGAAACTTCTCAATTGCAAACACAATAGCAATGAGCTCTTTCTCCGTAAATCTAAGCCTTCTAGGCAAGTGCATAAAGAGAGAGAGAGGGGGGAGGTAGCTTCCAGAAAGACAGAGTTAGCATACAAAGGCGAAATGACTAAGATCTTGCTTAGCCAGAAGATAGAATCCTATTGTTGAACTGGGGAGGCAGGCTTGGCCCGGTCTGAAAGTAGACCTTGTAGAAAAGTGGATAGGAAAGGTAGCATATAGACTCAAGCGACCAGCTCGGTGAAAACAAACCCCGTATTCCATGTGATTCAGTTGACTTCGATTAGACCAGACGCCCCAGAGAGGAACGTGCCCGTACTCTCTCGACCAGGTTATCATAAGAAAATACTGAAAAATATTTCCAAAGTGAGAGAAGGAGGGATGGCGCGCTAACGGTATAGTTGACCTGGGCACTATTCGTGATCTTACTAGCATAGTAGACCGGATGAAAATCTTGTTGATGTGTTGCCCCAAAATAGCCCCAACCGCTACGTTACTTGCATCACACATGAGTTCAAAAGGCACACTCCAATTTGGAGCGGTGATGTTAGGAGTAGTTGTCAACTTTAGCTTCAACAATTCAAAAACTCTCATGCAATCATCATTGAAATTAAACTTAGGATCCTTCTCAAGAAGCTTACACAACGGGTTCACCACCTTAGAGAAGTCTTTGATGAAGCGCCGGTAAAAACCTGCGTGGCCTAGGAAACTCTGCACACCCTTCACCGAAGTTGGGGTGGAAGCTTAGAAATCACCTCATTATTTGCCTTGTCAACTTCAATTCCATTCCTTGAGATTTTGTGGCCAAGGTCAATGCCTTCCTCGACCATGAAATGGCATTTCTCCCAATTGAGCACGAAATTTGTTTCTTCGCATCTAGCCAACACTTTGTCCAAATTTGTAAGACAATCATCAAAATAATCTCCAAACACCAAGAATTCATCCATGAAAACTTCAAGGTAGTCATCCACCATGTCCGTGAAAATAGCCAACCTACAACTTTGAAAAGTCATCGGTGCATTGCACAAACTAAATGGCATCCGCTTAAAAGCAAAAGTACCATAGGGACATGTAAAGGTTGTTTTCTCTTGATCTTCCGGAGCAATGAGAATTTGGTTGTAGCTTGAGTGCCCATCAAGAAAGCAATAGAAGGCACGACCGGCCAATCTATCGAGCATTTAATCTAAGAAAGGAAGTGGAAAGTGATCCTTCCTTGTGACTTTGTTGAGCCTGCGATAGTCCATACACACACCCCTAACCAGTCACCGTTCTAATAGGAATCATCTCATTCTTGTCATTGGTGACCACCGTCATGATCCCCTTCTTTGGGACACATTGAACCGGAGAAGTTCATGAACTATTAGAGATGGGGTAGACAACCCCGACATCCAACCACTTGATAATCTCTTTCTTGAAAACTTCTTGCATAGCCTCATTGAGTCTCCTTTGATGTTCAATAGATGGTTTGGCACCATCCTCCAACTTGATCTAATCCATTCAAAAGGCGGGGCTTATCCCCTGAATATCCGCCAAGGTCCACCCGATAGCCTTCTTCCTCTTTTGTAGCACCGCCAATGTGGAATCTACCTGCACGTTAGTCAAATAAGAGGAAAGAATAACCAGTAAAGTAGAACAAGGACCAAGAAATTCATACCGAAGATGTGGAGGCGATGGCTTCAACTCCAAGGTTGGAGGCTCTTCAATAGAAGGCTTTGTAGGAAGTGTTGTCCTATTTTCAAGATCCAAGGGCAATTTCCGGGGTGCGTAGTTGTACGACCCCATTCCTGGGAAAGAGATCACACATTCCATGAAGCAATCCATCTCGTCATCAGCAAAGATGAGCAAGATGGCCTCCAACATATCACCAACATTGATTGTAGCACTTGTTTCATCAACAATAACATCGGTCACCAAGTCCACAAAAGAACACACCTTATTTCTATTTGGTTGCCACATAGACTTACACATATGGAATACCACTTTTTCATCATGACCAACCCGGAAGGTGAGTTCTCCGGCTTCAACATCACAAAGAGCCTTACCCGTAGCAAGAAAAGGTCTACCAAGAATAACCGGCACTTCGTAATCAACCTCACAATCTAGAATGACAAAATCCATCGGAAGAATGAATTTATCAACACGAACCAAAACATATTCAATCACTTCCAAAGGCCTCTTCATGGTACAATCGGCCGTTTGCAAACTTATAGAGGTGGTTCTTGGTTGCCCAATTCCCAAAGTCTTGGAAACCGAATAGGGCATCAAATTGATACTTGCCCCAAGATCACAAAGAGCCTAAGCAAACTCGGCACTTCCAATTGTACAAGGAATTGTGAAAGCGCCGGGATCCTCCAACTTAGGAGCCATTTAATCAATTGCACTCAATTGATGAGTGACTTTGATGTTCTCAATATTCATTGACCTCTTCTTTGTCACAAGATCCATCATAAACTTTGCATAACCGGGCATCTGTTCCAAAGCTTCAACTAATGGCACATTGATTGAGAGACTTTTCATCATTTTGAATGAACTTCTTGAATTGATTCTCACCATTTTGCTTGGCAAGTCTTTGAAGGTATGGAGGCGGAGGCTTAGGCAATGGTAACTTAGCCTTTTGCACTACCGGCTCTGGTATGTCAATAATGTGTTCCCTAGACGGTTTCACCTTCTCTTGAGTCTCTTCCACACCAACATCAATGTCAATACTAACTTCATCATAAGGTTGCACCACATTGTTCGGGATCTCTTCTTATTGCATCACTTGATCATCATCAACACGTTGCCTTCCACTTGAGGTGGGTGCATTCCCGCCTGTAACGACTCGGTCGGTCGTTTCATGAGTTACCGCTCCGTTTCCCTCATTTCTGCTTCTTTATGCTTTGTTCATATGTGTTATATGGTATCGGGTTAGTCGGTTCGAATCCGGAATGGTTTTGGAAAGGGTTTGAGACACTTAATCTCTTAAGTTGGTCTTTTAGTTGGAAAAGTCAACCGGGAGTTGAATTGTGAGCAATCGATCTCGAAAATTGGTTTTTATGATTCGGATAGCTTCAGGAGGTGATTTGGGACTTAGGAGCGTGATCGGAACGAGTTTTGAAGGTCCGGAGTAGATTTAGGCCTGAATTGGCAAAATTGGAATTTTGGCGTTTTTCGGTTAGTAGTGAAGATTTTGATATGGGGGTCGGAATGGAATTTCGGAAGTTGCAGTAGGTCCGTTGTGTCATATGCGATGTGTGGGCAAAATTTCAGGTCATTCGGACGAGGTTTGATACACTTTTTGATCAAAAGCAAAATTCGGAAGTTTTTGGAGTTCTTAGGCTTGAATCCGTGGTTAATTTGATGTTCCGATGTTGTTTTAGGTGTTTCGAAGATTGGTATAAGTTTGGATGGTGGTATATGACTTTTCCGTACTTTTGGTTGAGGTCCCAGGGGCCTCGGGGTGATTTCGGATGGTTGACGGGAGGTTTGGAGTTGAAATTTACAGCTGAAGAGCTGAAACTCCTGTCATAACCGCACCTGCGGCTTGGGGACCACAGGTGCGGGCTCGCAGAAGCACCCAGAGGGTGCAGATGCAGAAATGGGCATGGGGAGCTGGAACCGCAGATGCGGTTGTTCGAGCGCACCTGCAATAGCGCAGGTGCGGTATTATGATTGCAGGTGCGGTCCTAGTGCGGTTAAGTGGTTTCCGCAGATGCGCACCTGGGACCGCAGGTGCGGGTCCACAGGTGCGAGATTTTGTACCGCAGAAGTGGTTTAGCTGGGGCAGAACATATATATTTGGCCCTTCATGATTTTGAGTGGTTTTTCACCATATTTCATTCGGGAGAAAGCTTTGGAGAGCTAATTGAAAAGGGGATTCGAGAGGGCTTCGTGGAGGTAAAGTTTTTGCACCCTAAACTTGTTTCTATGATGATTTTTAACATTGTAAGCTTGAAATCTATGGAAAATTAGTAGCAAAATTGGGGGTTTAGAGCTTGGGAATTGGAGACCTAAATTTAGGGATTTGAGGGGTCATTTGTGGTTGGATTTTGGTATATTTGGTATGTATGAACTCGTGGGAGGATAAGGATTCCATTGATGTTAATTTTGTTGGATTTCGAGACGTGAGCCCGGGGGTCGGCTTTAGCCAATTTCTGGTTTCTTGATGCAATTTGATTATTTTCGCATGGGCTTCGTCCCCTTAGCATATTCTAATGTTATGATTCTGATTTTGGGTAGATTCGACGTGAGTTGAGGCCGATACGAGAGGCAAAGGCATCGCGGGCAAGAGTTTGGACAGGATTGAGGTAAGTAATGATCGTAAATGTTGTCCTGAGGGTTTTAAACCCTGGATTTCACATCGTTGTGCTATTTTGAGGTGACGCACACGCTAGGTGACGAGCGTGGGGTCGTGCACCGTTGGGAATTGTGACTTGGTCCGTCCTGTACGACTATTAAGTCGCGTATTTACTTGGAAACTATTTGATATTGTTTTATATTGGAAGGTATTATTATGTTTGGGGCTAAATGCCGTTTCTGGGCCTTGTGCCGATTATTTGGACCCTTGGGGGCTTCTACTACTGATTTCCTTACTGTTTTCGGTTTGATATTTACAATCAGTCATGCTATGTTCTTACTGTTTTCATAACTCGGTTTTATTCACTCCTTTTGATTTCATAAATGATATTTTGAGCCGAGTACTTGTTTTACTGTCAGCCCGAGGGGCTTGAGTGAGTTTTGACTGAGTGATGCCGAGGGCCTGTGTTGTGAGGAAGTTATGGGATTGGGCTGCGCGCCGCAGCATGTGGTACTGATTTGTGAGATATGAGAGGCCGAGGGCCTGATTTATTATGCCACGAGGTGGCTTGTGATTGTTATGAGGCCGAGGGCCTGTTTGATTATGCCACGAGATGGCTTGTTATAGCGCTTGGGCTGTAGGAGCCCCTCCAGGAATCTGTACACCCCAGTGAGCGCGGGTACCCAGTGTGAGATGTGATATTGCCCGAGGGGCTGTTGTTGTTTCAAGTTTTCACCCGAGGGGCTGATACGATTGATTGTGAGGTAGCCCGAGGGGCTGGTTCTGTTGATATTTTGCTCGAGGGGGGGGTTGTTGATTTATGTTGGTGCCCGAGGGGATCTTTACGTTTCTATTGTTTTACTCACCGTTTTTCGTCACTCGCTTGAAACTATTGAAAGAAGTTTTGAAAAGGACTTTATTGAACTAAGTCGTTTACGAGTTCATTGTTTTTACTGCATTGTTTTGGATTTATATTGTTTTGCTGTAGCATTTTGACATGGATTGCGTGTTTTCTTATTGCTCAACTGCCTTTACTTTTATTACTTACTAAGTTGGCGTACTCACATAACTCCCTGCATCCAGTGTGCAGATCCAGGAGTCTCGGGTCATGCTAGCGAGTGCTGATTTGTCTTCCAACAGGCTTTCGGAGTTGACTAGGTAGCTGCTTGGCGTTCGCAGCCCAGTGCTTCTCCCCCTATCTTTATTTCGCTTTGTATTAGCTTTGTTTCAGACTATGTTGTCTTTTCTTATTCCTAGACGAGTTGTAGATGCTCATGACTGGTGACACCCCGATGTCGGGCTGTGTTTTGTTTCTGCACTATTCTATTCTACCTTATATTTGGGATTTTAGCTTATTAATGACTTTTAAATGACTTATTATAATTGTTGCGTTGGTTTTGGGGGTTGTGTCGGCTGGCCTAGTTTCACGATAGGCGCCATCACGATCGGGTCCGTTTTAGGGTCGTGACAAGTTGGTATCAGAGCCTAGGTTACATAGGTCTCACGAGTCATGAGCAGGTTTAGTAGAGTCTCGCGGATCAGTACGGAGACGTTTGTATTTATCCTCGGGAGGCTGCAGAACCTTTAGGAAAACTTCTTATTCTTGAATTCCTGTTGTGCGAATCTGTTGATGTTATTACCAAACTTCTGTTATTCTATTCTCTCACAGATGGTTAGGACACGCGCTACCGGTCAGGATAGACGACAACCAGCTGGAGCCACTAGAGGCCGAGGACGCGGTCAAGGCCGTGGTAGGGGCAGGGGTGTAGCCCGCACAGCAGCTAGGGCAGCACTTGCAGATCCACCAGCAGCCCCAGTTCAGGATCAGGTCCCAGTTGTGGACGCTCCAGCAGCACCAGCTCAGGCACCGGTTGTGCCTATTGCCATTTCGGATCTTCAGGAGACCTTGGCTCAGATCTTGACCGTGTGCACTAGTCTTGCTCAGGCGGTCGCAGTTTCTACTACCGCAGCCACTTCTTAGGCCGGGGGAGGCACTCAAACTCCCGCCGCCCGCACACCCGAGCAGGTTGTTCAGGGATTGCAGACATCGGAGGCACCACCAGCCCAGCCGGTGGCAGCTGTTTAGGGTTATGTAGCTCCGGTTATGCTAGAGGACGAGCAGCGCAGATTGGAGAGGTTTGGTATACTTCAGCCTCCGACTTTCAGTGGTATAGAGGGTGAGGATGCCTAGGGTTTCTTGGACAGATGTCAGAGGATTTTTCGCACCGCGGGTATTCTGGAGACCAGCGGGGTCGCATTTACTACTTTTCAATTTACTGGAGCTTCCTTCACTAGGTGGGAGGCGTAGGCATGTTGGTGCGGCGCCCCTTACCTGGCAGCAGTTCTCTGTTCTCTTTTTGGAGAAGTATGTGCCACAGTCCCGCATGGAGGAGCTGCGCAGGCAGTTCAAGTAGTTGCAACAGGGAGATATGACTGTGACGCAGTATGAGATGAGGTTCTCAGAGTTAGCTCGTCATGCTATTTGGTTGGTTTCTACGGATAGAGAGAGGATCAGGAGGTTCGTTGATGGCCTCACATATAAGCTTCGAATTCTCATGACCAGGGAAACGGTTCAGGTGCTACTTTTGAGGAGGTTGTTGATATCGCTCGCGAGATTGAGTCAGTTCGTCGCCAGGAGCGAGAGGAGAGGGAGGCCAAGAGGTCTCAGGGATCTGGCAGTTTTGGGGGTTCTCCTTCGAGGGGTCAGTTTCAGCACGGCAGAGGCCGCCTGTCACACCTCCTTTTTTACACACCTACCCCGAAGGATAATGTATAAGGGAGTTTTTCCATTTAAAGTGACATTATTCGAAATGGGATTATTTATTTATTTTTTAGAGTCGCCACTTCGGATAGGATTGGCTTTTGGTGTCCCAAGTCACCGGTTTAACTTGAATCCCAAATCGAGGAAAATTTCGACTTCTCAGTTGGAGTCTGCGAACCAGAAATTCTAAATAAGGAATTCTGTTGACCCGAGGGAAGGTGTTAGGCACCACCGGATCCCGTGGTTCTAGCACGGTCGCTTAAATTATTATAATTGGCTAAAAATCTGATTTTAATACATGTTTTAACTTATGTGCTTTTAAACTTCAAACCACTTTTATTATTATTTTTTTTAAAAGAGAATTGCAACGTCGTGAAAACGCGTCTTGAACCACGTCACATAAATGCACCGCGGTTTCTGACACATTTCGACTTCGTTGAGATTTGGATTTGGGTCACATAAATGTGCACCCGAGTTTAGGAAAGTAAAATTATTAAAAACGCGCCTAAAGCGTCTAACGTGTTTATGACTTTGCGGGAGGCCGTGGAAATTTGCTAAACGGCACGTCCCAAATGCTAAGTATTTTAATATAAACATTTAAAGAGGACCACGCAATTTATGAGTTTTATTTGGCATGGCGCGCCTCGTTTTTTATTTTAAAAGGCCAGTCTAAAAATGAACTACTATTTTTTTTATTAATAATTGTTTCTAAAAGCCTAAATAACATTCCCACTTAATTAAAGGTTGAAAGCGTTCGGGCTTCAGAAATTAGTCCGAAGAGTGAGGGAAGAGTTTTTCTTTATATGGGAAGCCGTCCAGCCTTGGGCTTCTGCACAAGCCCAATTTGGAGAAATCCTGAACAATCCACAAATGCACTGGTCCAAACTTGGACTGCTTGTTAGATAACTGGGCCCAGCGTCAGGTCTAGTTTTCATGGCCCAAACGATGAGCAACAAACCAGGCAGAATCAGTATCAGTACGGGAATGTGAGAACATTGATGAACATTAATCCAACTCATAGATCAGCTTCTTTTGGACTTCAATTTGCAATTAAATGTACACAATTTGATTTTATTATTTCTAACACTTATTGAACTGGTAGAAACGAGAACAGTACATGTTATCCAATCATTCTGCAATTTAACTTCAAATTCACATAGAACTTAGACTAGAACTTCAAATTCAAATGCTCAAATCGCGGGCTAAACCATAGCAAACTCTCAATTTCGAACTAATAGACTAATAAATCTACTCAAATTCCTATAAGGCCCTGCTTCAATTACCCTAACCTATATGTTGTGCATAGTAATCTATATGTAAACAATAAATGTCCAGTTTCAATTACAATGTGTCCAAAGAGGAAATAATAGAAATCATTCTACAAATACAAAGAGTTATTGAATGAAACAGCAATTCTGGTGCACAAACAGACATGTAAATATAATAGATCTTCTAATCCTCTTATTTCCTTCTTCAAATCAGCCTTTCAGCAGTACATAGGGATTTTGAGAGATATGTACCTGGAAATGTGTTGAAAATAAGAAAATGAAGGATCAACAGTAGTAAACAGCAGGCAACAGCAGCTTGAAGTTAATCTCGAAACCCAGAATGATATCAAACAAGCCCAGCAATTAACACAAACAGTAAACAGCTCAAAATGACTTGAACAGACCAAATCTAGCTTGAAATCAGCCCAGGAAATGTTTCAAACCCAAATCAACTATAAACCGACTAGAAACAACTTGAACAGACCCAAATGAGCTGGAAACTGGATCCAGGAGCACTCAGAAACTTCAGCACTTAAATGTCAAGCTAAAGGATGAGAATTAATGCCTAGAACTCAAAATTAACCTAGAGAATTTAATGAAACAGTTTTTTTTGGATTTTCTACTGTATGTTTTCGTTTGTTTTTGGATTTTTTGGCAGAAAATAAGATCTAAGAGAAGGTTTGAATTATAGGACTTCAGATTTGAATATTTGAATTTGAAATTCAAATTTCAGATCTTAAACTTGCAGAAAATGTGTTTTGGGGGGGAGTTTTTGGAATTTTCAGATGTGAAACTTTTTTTGGGGAATTTTTCAGATTGTTAAAACTTGTGAAACAAGGCAATAGGCATGCCTTTTTATAGGCCAAGCCTAGGGCTGCCTTCAGATTGCTATTTACACCTTTAGTCCCTCTTTTAATTTCAGTTTTTAACTACTTAATCCCTTATTTATTGGCTTGTGGCCCAAGTTACACTACTAAGTCTCTGAAATTCTAATTGGAACCCCACCTAGAAGGTTCTAGGGGGTTCTATCCTTAGTTACTGCACTACTTTCTATTTTGAACTACCTACATTACCCTTGAACTATTTCAGAAATTACTACCCTAGGTTAACTAACCCCAGCCCCTTTTAACTTGGTCAACAATAACCATGGTTAATTACCAAGGGCTGGAATTATTCAGCTATAACCAAATAGGATTCAATTAACACAAAACCCCAAAAATTGAACTAACAGTCCAACTAACCTATCTTAAGAACTTGAATTAATTCTGATTAACTAAAAATGCAGGCTATTACTATGATTTAAACATAAAACCAAGAACAAAACTAATAAAATGCAAAATCATGCTATCTATTATCAATCAAAACAAAAATCATGAATCAAAACTATAAAAATCATAGGAATCATAAATCAAAAATGAATCAATACGGACAGAGAAGAAATCAGAAGAAAAACTTAAACAAAAGAAATCTAGAACACTGATTGATGCAAAATCAAAGCATATATGAAGAAAACAGAAAAAACTAAATTCAAGCTAGTTTTAATAGCAGGGAGTTCGAATAATAAAAGAGAAAATAGGAAGACCTACCTATTTAAAATTGAATAAGGCTGGCCTCCGTTTTGAATCTCGAAATGATGTTAATCATTTGTTCTTTGCCAAGAACAAACGAAGAACCTAATTTCGTGACTAAATCTAGTCCTAGGCTGCATGAAAAATGGAAACAAGCCCTCACAAATTTATACCCTAGGGTTCTGCCTTTTCGATTTGAAATTCGAGACTTTCGGGCAAGATTTGAAAGAAACTGATCTAGGATTTGGGAAGAGGGGGTCAAGGTGGGTCTAGGGTGTAATTTTGGTGGGGTTTGGAGTGGTGGCGCCGCCGGACACGACGGAGGGGTCCGTGGCGGCGCTAGGGTTTGGGGTTTTTAGGGAGTTCCAGTAAAAATTAAAGGGGATCAATGGTGGTATTGGTGTGAGGAAGGTGAGAGGAGTATTTGGTGAAATTTTGGGAGTGATTGGCCAATCGCCGCCGGCAGAGGCAATTCCGGCCGGCGGTTTACGGTGGGAGACGGCGGGGCTAGGTTTTAGGTGTTGGGGTATGAGAGACGGTGAGATGGGGTAGGGGTATGTTTGGACAGTTATATACTAACGTAACCAGGCTTTAGGACCGTCCGATCAAGAAACCTCGACTGTCCTGATTTAAACACACGAAACGACGTCGTTTAGGTTATTAGGGGCTGGACCGGGTTGGGTATTTTTGGGCTTGGACTGGCGTGTGGACAGGTTTTTGGTTTGGGGCTGGTGATTTGTTTTAATATTGACCCAAAATTCAACAGGCCAGCTTTTCTCCCCTTTTTTTATTTCCAATTAATTCTTTTTCTTTTGTTTGGTTTTCTCTTTTTTTTTTTTTTAATTTAAAAACCAAACTAAAATTAAACCTAACAATTAATTCAACCTACCTAATTGAACTATAATTAGCCTAATACCAAATTAAAGGAAACTAATAAACCTAAAACTAAAATTAAAACCAAACAAAATAAATCAAAGTTTTCTTTGTGATTTTTTGTATTTTTGTACAAGCCTAATTACTAATTAGTCTAAAAATATGTAAAATTAAATCCTGAATGCTCATGCAATATTTTTTGTATTTTTTATGAATTATCATGCACACACAAATAAAAAATACCCACAAAATTACGCAATTAAATTCTAAAAATCAAATAATAAAAGGAAAATCCTAATTTTAAGGATTCTATAGGAGTAATTCAAGAGAGGCAAAAATCACGTGCTCACAGCTGCCCCTCTTTGCTCGGAGACACGAAGGGTTTTTGGGCAAAGATAAATGAGCAATTATGAGAGAGTTTTGCCTGCTTGGCACTCCATGAGAAGCACTTTTGAAAAACGTCTGACCGAACCTTGCTTCAGAGGTTGTCTACATATCCTTGGCTATAAAGGAATCAGGTCAGTATAGTTCTGGAAGTTTTGGTAGCTGGGACTACCAGGAGCTGTGATTTCACTGCTGTTGTTGCTGCTACTGCTTGCTGACCTCCTTATTACACCAAAAGGAAAATCAAAGCTAAGCTAGCTATGCCTATCAACTATGAGTTACAAGATTCCTATGTATAAATATCTTGAAGCTTGATCTTGAGTCTTAGCTGATTTTGCTGTGGACTCCGATCTGAAACTTGATGCTCGCAAGTTGTAGGTGTTGTTTCTTTCTTCAGCATTGGGTCAAAGCGAGATCGGCGGAGCTTGTGACGTCAATCAAGTTTTGAGCAATCTGCACTTCTGTTTGCTTCACTTCTTTTTGTTCTTTTCTTCTCTTCTTTATTCTGGATTGAGACTCATTCTGTTGGTCATCTCGAATCATGTGCCTCAAGGTCAAACCTGCTTAAGACACCAAAACAAACAAACGAACGAAATTTTCTGCCCCAGTTTTCACTAGGAAAATTTCGTGAGTTAGTTGTGACACATGTCTGAATTCATTCTTTTGTTTTTTTTTTGTTTTTTTTTTCAATTTTTCAAGAATTGTATTTATCTATGATGAAACGGATTAGGGAATGGAAACCCTGTTTCTACAAGGCGCAACTCAGGGATTGGAGCCCTAATGTTGGCAAAAGGTAAAAAGCTCAACTCAGGCGTCGGAGCCCTAATGTTGACTAAAGGAAAACTCTCAACTCAGGGGTTGGAGCCCTAATGTTGGCTAAAAGGAAAAACGCTCAACTCAGAGGTTGGAGCCCTAATGTTGGCTAACAGGAAAACGTTCAACTCAGGGGTTGGAGCCCTAATGTTGGCTAAAAGGAAAAACGCTCAACTCAGGGGTTGGAGCCCTAATGTTAGCTAAAAGGAAAACGCTCAACTCAGGGGTTGGAGGCCTAATGTCGGCTAAAGGGGAAAACGCTCAACTCAGGAGTTGGAGCCCTAATGTTGGCTAAAGGGGAGATGCTCAACTAAGGGGCTGGAGCCCTAATGTTGGCTAAAGGGGAAATGCTCAACTAAGGGGTTGGAGCCCTAATGTTAGCCAAAGGAAAAACGCTCAACTCAGGGGTTGGAGCCCTAATGTTGGCTAAAGGGAAAAACGTTTAACTCAGGGATTGGAGCCATAATGTTGGCTAAAGGGAAAAACGCTCAACTCAGGGGTTGGAGCCCTAATGTTGGCTAAAGGGAAAAACGCTCAACTCAGGGGTTGGAGCCCTAATGTTGGCTAATGGAAAAAACGCCCAACTCAGGGGTTGGAGCCCTAGTGTTGGCTAAAGGGAAAACGCTCAAATCAGGGGTTGGAGCCCTAATGTTGGCTAAACGCTCAACTCAGGGGTTGGAGCCTTAATGTTGGCTAAAAGGAAAAATAACTCAAGGGTTGGAGCCCTAATGTTGGCTAATGGGAAAAACGTTCAACTCATGGGTTGGAGCCCTAATGTTGGCTAAAGGAGAACGCTCAACTCAGGGGTTGGAGCCCTAATGTTGGCCAAGAAGAAAAACGCTCAACTCAGGGGTTGGAGCCCTAATGTTGGCTAAAAGGAAAAACACTCAACTCAGGGGTTGGAGCCCTAATGTTGGCTAAAGGGAAAA